>NC_079975.1:23849780-24482083 GCF_029852145.1 Microplitis mediator | reverse complement strand
TTTGTAATTTAAGTAAAATATCCAAAAATGAAAAGCATTTTCTTTTGAATTAAAATGAAAGTGAAGTAAAAAAAAATCACATTCGACAATTATTAGATGTTTTCCACGATTTTGGACAAAAAAAAATTTTTTCGTTGGAACCACCCTCTTTCATCAATTATTTATTTAAAAAACAAGTGGGCCACCTCAAAATGTCGAGTAAAAAAATTTTTTTGTTCTTGAAAAATTTTTTTTTTTTATACGGTACAAATTCTACCCCCATACTAAGAAAAACAAAAAAAAATGTTTTCGTTCAATCCACCCTAATATATATATATATTTCTGATGTGTTAATCAAGTCTATCAAAATAGTAACCTTTTCAGACAATTTTTCAGAAATATACTAAGTACCATTACGTGCATATTCATGTAAAACTTTTTAATAATAATGAGCTAATGTAATTAATTCAACAGTGATATAAATTAATCAAAGTATGTCGACTTACCTTTACATTCTTTAATAAAAATCTTTGGTTTTTTGTCAAGACCAAGTGGCCTATGATTCATGTATTTACGACGAGTAAAATACTCAGACTCTGATTTTACGTTTTGCTTCATTTTCTTTTTTTTAATAACTTTATCAATTGAAACTACGCATTAAAACTTATTGTTCAACTCGAAATGATGCAATAACCGATATACATCAAATTCTTAGAACACCCGGGAACATCTGAACGTTGTCAACACAGAAAAGTAAAATGGACCTAGCCGTACATCCAAGTGTGTAGAGAATATATATATATATATATATATGTATATATAATGTCTATTCTGTTATGACTACAAAACTACTACTAATAACTTATTTCTTGTTAGCCACTTGGAAAAAAATTTATTTATTAAAAGATTGGCTAAAATTTATTTTGTACAATAAAAAAGGCTGATGTAAAAAAACCCTACGTCCCATTTGGAATTGGCTGCATGTAAGCACAAAAAGTCAGAGCTACCAATGTAACTTTACGCGCCAAATTTAAAAATGGTTAATTTAACACTGTTTAAAATTGTCATTAGATTCATTTACTTTTATATTGATCTATAAATTATACCTATCAACTATGCAATGGAAAAATATAAGTATTAAATGAAATTTAATATTTTTATTAAATCCAGTTTATTTTTGTGTTGATATTCCTACAGAGGAAATAGCTTGTATTAAAAAATGAATATCTTTTTTTGACAAACGATTTAATTACTGAATATCGATAGCCATAGTGTAGATAATAAAATATTTAAATGTTATTGTCAAACTTAAAGCTATGTCCATATAATTTTTTATAAACTTTTTTATATGTTAAAATTATTTATTTTTATTATTATTTATAGGAATATTGCAAGTAAAAAAATGTTTTATTCCTTTTATTAATATTTAACTTAATTATATGAATGTCTTTAAATAAAATTAAAACTTTTTGTATTAACTTTAATAAGATATTACAATAAATAATTAATCAAAATTTTTAACAGCTGAGGTTTTTTAATTTTTTATACCAATGTTTTCGGTGGTGTATAAAATTTATCACTTAAGCATAATTTATTTATGGTGTTTCATCTTTAAACATTATCATTCAATATTATTTATTGCCTAAAAAATATTCTAAAAGTTAATTATTACTCATCATGAAACCAAAAAGTTAACATGAAAAAATTATTTCAAATACTTTTGCAACTGCTTGTACTTTCTTGTATTTATCCGCCGTGCATATCTATTCCACTTGTTATCGCTGGGAAGTTACTTTACCAACAGTTGAATTTTCTATTAAGAGGGTTGATAGTGCGTCTGATGTTCGGAGCAGTTTTGGTAGATTTATGTTGTGACTTATTTTTTAAATGACCAATAACAATCAGTACATGAATATATTCTAATCATAAGTTTAAACTGATTTGTTTCATTTCAGTTGAACTTTTATTATGCTTCGAGGCATTTTTATTAATAATTTAAACAGTAATATTATTTTTTTTCGGTTCTTGGATTTAACAATTTTTCATAACAACTTTTTTTTTGAAAAGTTTATTATAGTTCCATCCTTAAAATTTTTCGGTCATTCGTTGGCTTACTACAGGGTTTGATATCTACTTTAGGCTCAGTCTATGGCACTCCATAGATTGTTGTTAAAAATGAATCGGACAAGATTTTCTAGGTTTTCGGGGTAAGTAACAAAGTATCACGATTAAAACAGAAGGCTTGTAAAACATCTGGTTGTAAAGACGAAAATATTGAATATAATAGGTTGGCACGATTGATTACAGCTACCCTAATAGCCACTTTAGCTTGAAATTGACGGTAATTTGATGCTGAAATCACCTGAAATTTGCTGCCCGAATTTGCCGACAATTTGACAGCGAAAGTTGAAAATAAAATTTTGTGGTTAATTTTTCTTCAAATTTCCCTGATAGCCAAGTTGGCCGAAACTTGTCGACAACCTACTGCCGCCAAGTTGGCCGCAAAAGTTGGCATTTCCATAAGTTGACGGCAACTTTCTGAGCAACTTGGAGCCAACTCGTAGTCAATAGTTATACAAGCTGAAAGTTGTCTACATCTTGTCGTCAAGTTGGTCGCAACTCAGGTACATCAACTTTCTGATCAGAAACTCTGGCTATCAGGGTTATGGTAACTTTTTATGAAAAAAAAACTCGATAGCCAGAGTTTCTGATCAGAAAGTTGGTGTACCTGAGTTGCGACCAACTTGACGACAAGTTATCGACAACTTTCAGCGCGTGTAACTGTTGCTGACAAGTTGGCTACAAGTTGCTCAGAAACTTGTCGACAACCTACTGCCGCAGCCTGCCACCAAGTTTCTGAGCAACTTATAGCCAACTTGTCAGCAACAGTTACACGAGCTGAAAGTTGTCGACAAGTTTCTCGGAAAGTTGCCATCAACTCATAGAAATGCCAACTGTTGCGACCAACTTGGCGACAGGTTGCGGCAGTAGGTTGTCGACAAGTTGCGGACAACTTGGCTATCAGGGAGTCGGTAATGTTTATTCTTACCATTTCAGAAAGTAAGCAAATTTATACATAAGATTGTCTACAATTTGACGGTAAAAAAATACTGAACAATTTTTCAAGTCAAACTAACAATAAATTGACATAAAATTTGCCTGGAAATTGACGACAACTTTTTTCTAATCAACTTTTGAAGTGAATTTGCATTCTGATTCGGGCAGTAAATTTACATCAAATTCAATAGAAAGTTGCATACAAATTGTCGTAAAAAACGAAAAAGTCCGAAGTTGATGAAAATTTGTGAAAAAATTCTAGGAAACTTTTGTAAGTAAACTTTTGCTAAAGCAAAATGTACTATTAGGGTAGAAAAATAACGCTACCTTTGATAGTCAGGCTTGCTGAGCAAATAATGGCTTTACAAACCTGACATCTTGGGTTACTCATTTCCAAACTAGTTACAGAAAAAATGACACAAGTAGCCAAGTTTTTTTCAGTGAAAGGTTCCTCCAATTTGACGACAAGTTGTTTGTATTTATATGATGTTCTAACATTTTACTACTATTCGAGTACAGCTTAAACCAATAGTAAGCATTAATTTACGCTCACTTTTGGAAGGCCATTTAAAAAAAAATAATCTCAAAGATGTGGAAAAGTATCCTAATATTACAGTCTGCTTCTCAAAAGTTTACAGAAGTTTCCGTGAATTTTTTGTCAAATATCCGTCAATTTCGGGCTTTTCCGTTTTTGACGATAATTTGTATACAAGTTGCTATACGATTTGACGTAAATTTTCTACCCGAATTAGAATGCAAATTTACTTAAAAAGTTGTATACAAATTGTCGTCAAAAATGGAAACCCCGAAGTTGATGAACACTTGACGGAAAATTCAAGCGTACATTTATTAGGATCTTTTTCTAGTAACAAAAGATACCTCTCAACTGAAAAAAATGTAATTGCAAATTTTTTGTTCCAAATTTTGCTGTCAAATTGTCGGTAAATTAGGGCGGAAAATTTCGGCAATTTCGATTGTCAAATTACTGTCAATTTCATGCTAAAGTCACTATTAGGGTAAAAGTGTAAAAGTCGAACTAAATAGGTTTGTTGGTAAGGTAGTTTTTGCAAACCATAGAGAAGAGAAAGAATCGAATGTTTACATTAACCAAATTTACGTTGCACAAGAACTAATATTAATATTTTATTTTTCTAAATATTATTTTATAACAGACAAGCAGCGTGAGCGAAATTGAAAAAAAATTTATTCATCAACTGTATTTATACTTTCATTCAAGAAAGATTAAATCGTAAGAATTAATTGTGTTCTTGGATGACCTTACTACTCACACAAGTACAACTAAATAATATAAAATATAAAAAAAAAAAATAAATAAAATGAGTCTGAATTAATTTATTTCAATTTTTTTAATTGTTTATGAACGATAACTGTTCAACGAGTGAATAAACTTTCCGTAAGACACAAAACCATGCAAAACTATTATTATTCTGACTAGTTATTTAGAGTTTGGAAAAACCAATCGTTATATTATTTATTTATCTTTTAGATGAACGTGTGGATGAGTTTTTATTATAATTTTATTTAATTCAGAAATTTAACTGGATAAAATTTCTGATCTTAATTCCAACCGATGCAAATTGAATCTAGATCGATCAATTCTTTTTAGAGAATATAAAATCATTGCACTACATAATGTTAGAGCATCAGAAATACGAAATTAAAAGAAAATTTTCATCACGAATTGATCAGGTTATATACGGAAAATAAGTTCTGAACTGTTTAATATAATTTTTTATTACTTCAAACCAACATGATCTTATCATATCTTTATTTATGCAACTAAATCTTAATTTACGTTTGTTTAGGTTTTAACTTATAGAGAATACTGCATAAGCACGATGTCTTTTCGATTTTATTCAAAATTTCTGATTTAACTATTGTGGATACAACGCTAATGATTTTATTTAATTTTATAAATAATTGAATTTATTCAAAATCCTTGATCCTGATTTGAGTAAATAAATTATCATATGTACAGTTATAAAAACCTATTCGATGGAGGATGGAAATTTCTGTAACTAAAATTCTGACTTAACTTCCGTGACATCAACAAAAAAGCCTAAAATAAATTTCATGCAGAGTTAAATTACCTACAACTTCAATCCTATATATATCTGTCGTATTTTGAATCATTTAGCTGAAATTTTTGTTTAGTTTCATCGACACCAAGTAAAATATTTATCATTTTTTAAATTAAAATTAAAGTTGAACGATCAAAGTTACATCAGAAATATACTAAGTGAATTTTACGAAGAACTGAATCATCACCAACAAAGACATTTCTTATTATATTTTCTTTTAACTTAAGATTTTGATTCATTATCTGTCAGACATGAAGAAAACGCTAAAATAAATTTCAGAGAAAATTAAATTCTTAAAAACTTCAATTGAATTTTCCTGAGTACTTGATTATTTCACTGAAATTATTATTTGCTGGTCTCTGTACAGTTTATGGTGGAAGCCGATTTTTTTTATCTTATTCAATTATGAAACTCTAGATGAACTTTCTTTAGATGAATAAATATTTAATCGTGCATCAACTAGAACTTCGATTCAATGTTATCTATATCGCAATTTATAGAAAGCCACAAGGACAAGATGTTTTTTTTATTTGTTCCAAAATCTGGGCTGAACTATCGATGATGATATTAAATACCAAATCATAAAAAAAAATAGAATTTTGATTAAACATAATTCTATTGCATGAAATCTTTGATCATTCAGTAAAAATTAAAAATGTGTTTTTCTGAAAGTCAATATGAATGAAAATTAACAAAAAATAATTATATTTATCGATGATATTAAAATTGTTGCTGACCTGTTGGAGAAATAAATTAATAATGTGAACAACTTTTGGAGAGATATTAAATGAGGTCGTAGGAAATTTGATAAAAAATTATGTTCTTTAAAAATATGCCAACGTGTCAGTCAAAATTCTCGCTAAATCATGATACACACATCTACAATAAATCAGTACAATTTTGTGAAAAATTATTTTGTCCATAAGAAAGTTTTCGAATACGTTGCTCGTAAACTCAACAGTTCGGCTGTAATATTTAGTCTAATGAGGTAATAAAGAATTCAATGAAAAATTAGTTATTTAGAAATCTGCCAGCATGTCAATCACAATACTCGCTAAGCTATAAGAGATACGTCTCAAATGAATCAGTTCAATTTTGTCAGAAATTATTTGATCTAGAAAAAATTTTTCAATAACATTGCTCGTAAACTCAACAGATCGGATGTAATTTCTAGTATAATAAGTAAAGTGGGCCAAAAGAAAGAACTAATTTTTTTTTTTCGTTAGCTAACGTAAAAATCTGGTTAAAAATGATGAAAAAAAATAACAGTAAAGTTTGAGTTCTTAATGTTTACATTAAGAAGCGCCTCTTCGTAATTTTTCATTTCCCATTTGAATAACAGGAAAAAAATATTTTAAGTATGGAATTTTATACCTTGGCCCTGGCTTATTGTACAGATAAATTCAGAATATAGTTTTGTAGGGAATTGAACGCTCTACAAAAAAAGTCTCTTATCATTTTTTGATAAATTCATCTGTTCAAAAGTTATTGGAGCTTGAAGTCAAATCAAAGTAAATTTCTAGATCTATTTACTTTTCTGGCAGAACTATCCAACTTATCACAAAACTTTATAAGATTTTTTTTGTAGATAATTTTATTTCCTACAAATTATTTTTAGTTAAGTTTTTTCAAACTCCACATTGTTTTCTAGTTATTTTCATATTAATGTCAAGTTCTTAAAAAAAGTAGTGTTTTGATCGATCTCAAGAACTCGATATTGAAATGGAAATAACTAGGAAACAATGTGGAATTTGAAAAAACTTGACTGGAAATCATTTATAGGGGATGAAATTGTCTACAAAAAAGATCCTCTGAAGTTTTGTGATAAGTCTAATAGTTTCGCCGGACATGTAAAAAGGTCTAGAAATTTACGATAATTTGACCTAGAGCTCCAATAACTTTTGAACAGATGGATTTATCAAAAAATGATAAGAGACTCATTTTGTAGAGCGTTCAATTTCCTACAAAACTATATTCTAAATATATCTGTACATATATAAGCCAGGGCCGAGGTATACAGTTCCAAACTTAAAATTTTTTTTCCTAAGTCATTTAAATGATATAAAAATCATGAAGAGGCATCTCTTTTTATTAATATTAGGAGCTCAAACTTCACCATAATTTTTTATCATCATTTTTAACAATTTTTTTCACAGTAATTAAAGAAAAAAAAATCGGTCTATCGGATAACCCTGCGGGCCAGCCCTAAAACTTCCCGCTGTTTTCAAGCTCCTTGAACTCGAAAACATTATTGTGAATATATTTTCGAACTCTTAGAGCTCGAAAATACTTTTGTATGCCATTGTTTTCTAAAAAAACATTTTTTAGCATTTCTTTCTCCCACGATATCTCGCGAACGAATTAATTGATTTTGATGGTTGAGGCGGCAATCGACGCGTTTTATTAAGTTCTAGAGCTGATTAGATTTTGAAATCGAATGATTCAATTTTTATGTAGATATCCGAATAAAAACGTTTTTCACTATTTTTTTAATCAACGATATCTCGTAAACGAATGGACCGATTAAGACGATTGAGGCAGCAATCGACGTGTTTTATCAAGTTCTAAAGCTGATCAAATTTTGAAATTGATTTATCTAGCCGTTTTTGAGAAATTTAAAAAAAAACAAAAAAAAATTTTTTTTCAATTCTTTCTCCAGTCGCACATATTAAATTCTCATCTTTACATAGAAAAGCATCTTTACGTAGAAAAGAATATATTAGTTGCTCGTTTTTCAATTAAAGTTCTCGCTAAACTATGATAGATACCGCTACAATAAATCAGTTCTATTTTTTTAGAAAGTTCATTGTCTATATAAAAGTTTCTGATATCATTGCTTGTAAACTCAATAGTTTAGCTGTACTTTTTAGTCTTATGAGGTAATGAAAAATTCAGTTATTTAAAAAAATTTGCCAGCTTGTCAATCAAACTTCTCGCTAGACTATGAGAGGTACGTCTACATTAAATTAGTACAATTTTTGTCAGAATTTATTTCGTCTGTATAAAAATTTCCGATAATATTGCGCGTGAACCCGATAATGTGCCTGTAATTTTCAGTTGAATGAGGTAATACGAAAATTCGAGGAAACATTCAGTTATTTGAAAATCCGCCAGCTTGACAATCAGAATAGTCGCTAAATTATGATCGATACTTCTAAAATAAATTCGTACAATTTTGTCAGAAATTATGTTGTCTATTCAAAAGTTTTCAATAACATTGCTCGGAAACTTAATAGTTTAGCTGTAAGTTCTAGTTTAATGAGGCAATGACACATTCTGTTATTCAGAAATTTGCCAGCTTGTCGATCAAAACTCTCGCTAATCTATGAAACATTCGTCTGCAATAAATTAGTACGATTTTGTCAGAAATTACTTAATTACTTTATTCGAGCTCAAAAAGATTGAAATTATTAACATTTTCTGTGGAAAGTTTTGATTCGTAAGTTCAACCAGTTTAAAATTTTTTTCCCAACCTTAAAAGAAATTCCGATAAATGTACTGCAGATAAACTGAAATCGTCGCAAAATAATTGAACTACAATTTAAATTCTCTACAATTTCAATTCTGATTAATCTTATCAAATTTTAATTAGTTCAACGAACAAAAAACCATGGATTCAATGTTTTATTTTAATCTTTTAATTTAAAAAATTTTCAAATCTGTTCTTTATGAAGATATTTCTCTTGTCAAATAATTTTATTAATTTCTCGATGTCTAATGAATCGAAATGAATTATTTCACATTCATCAAGTCTTTAAAGATTTTGTTTCACAAGGCTTAACGAACAATAAGGTGTGTCACAGTAAGGTACAATTGATAGTTAATAATATTTTGTACACTCTACTTTTCTGTGACCGTCACACAAGCGTTATGTATAATATAAAAACCTGTATATATAAAAACCTGGGTGTAACGTCACAGAAAGGTATCAAAGTCACACAAGCGTAATAAAATATAACTGAAAATCTCTTTCACATTTTTTTCGAAGGTTCAACAAATTTACCGTCTGATCTAACTGAAAATTTATTTGACTCTATTTTAATCACTTCTTCTGATTTCCGTCTGAATATATTGAGTTCATCAAGCATAAGCATAAACAAAAATTGGAAAATCATTTGTTTACACATCGATTATGTTCTCTAGTTTTATTATGAAGTATAAATTGATACTTTTCTCCAGCTCATGCACAGAAAAAAAAATTCTCGACTGAAGGTAAATATTCTTCATTCGAGAAAATTTTTTTGAAAACCTAAACTTTCTCAAATAAAATAGAAATCTTCTCCGACCACGACGAATTTTTTTTAACCAAGACAAATTCTCGTGGCTCAAGAAAATCTTGACTTGGTTCCTGAAAACGTTTGTCTTCCGAAATGTTTTCTTGACTCAAGATAATTTTTCTTATGTGTTGAGATCAAAATTATCAATGCTTTCTCTGGAAAGTTTGGATACTGATTCGCAAGTTCAAAGGGCTTTTAGTTTTTTTTTCTACCTCTATCGCAAACTGCGAAAAATGTACTGCAGATAAACTGAAATCGTCGCAGATCAATTGAACAATTATTAAAATTTTGTACAATCTCGATTCTTATTAATCTTATCAAATTTCAAACAGTTGACCAAGAATATTATCAATCTCCTATCATCAATCTTTACACATCATAAATGCAATATTTTATTTAGATCTTTAAGCCTTAAAAATCCTTGGAGCTGTTCTTCAAAAAGTTGTTTCTCTTTTGGAAAAAATTTGTTAATTTATCGTAGTCTAATGAATCAAAATAAGGTATTTCACATTCATAAGTTCATTAGAAATTTTGCTTCACAAGGTTTGACTATCAGTAACGTGTGTCACAGCAAGGTATAAATGATAGTAAATAATATTTTGTGCACTATACCCTTATGTGACCGTCACACAAGCGTAATGTATAATATAAAAACCTTTGTGTAACGTCACAGAAAGGTATTAAAGTCACACAAGCGTAATAAAATATAACTGAAAATGTCACACAAACGTCTATACAACATACATATATGTATATACACATATATATATATATATATATATATAAATATTGTATTATTCTATGAATTATAATTTTTTTAGAACTTATTTGTACTAAAGTTTATATCATTATATTTCTATTTTATATAATAATTAATAATATTCTAATACTCTAATAAATTCTAATACTCACAAAGTTATAAAACAAAATTATTTTATATAAATAGTATTAATTATTATTTAATAACAATTAATTTGTAAATAATATAATTAAAATACAAATTAACCCGAAAAATCACTTCTCTTTACCAGTTGTGTTGAACGTGTGGTAAAACAGGCTAAAATACTGGCGGCAAAGAAATTTGGCAACAGCGCAGTTTGAAAAAGATCGGGAGACTTACCCACGATGGGCGGCAGAGCGCCGCTTTCTCAAACTCGGTCTCGAATTTTAGAATGTAAAAATATTTTCCAAGGGTTTTTATGCATGTAAATAGCATTAAAAATTTTTTAATAGATCAAAGAAAGAATTAAATTTTTTTCAAAACTACGAATTGAAGTAGTTACGAGACAAAAAATAAAATTTAAAAAAGGCGGCGCCACGCTCATAGCGTGGGCTAGGAAGGGTTAATTATTGAAGCTCGTATTATTTTGAGAAGAAAAAAAAATCTTATCGCTATAACACAAAATACATTTTGAACGTATGATATAGGCGATTTCTCTAAATGTTAATGTTTTTTTATAACGTTTTGCGTTCGAGTTGTTCAAAATTAAGATCTAAGAAAGATCTACATGAATTTGAATAGATCTGAATCGTCTATTGATATTAATATAGTAGTAAAATAAAAAAAAAAAAGTTATGCCTACGATGATCTAATTAGATTTTAATCAGGAAACACGGTAGTATCTCGCGCCAAGTACACATTCAAACACATGTATATATGTGAAGTGTCATTGCGCGAGCCTACCGTGTCTTTTTACCGTAGACAGAACGGTATTTAGCTTCAATTATTTTTTCTCGGGTATATTTTTATTCATAGCTTAATAAATTACCCGACTCCATTGAAAAATTTACAAATTACGAATCCATAGTAATTTGATATCACAGAAGCTAGAGCATTTGAGCAACCGTCCAAAAGTAAACCTATGATTAAACTTACTTTCCGGCCTTTAGTTTCAGCCATACAAGCCCAAAAATATGGGCCCAGTGCCAGTCCTAAAATAACTCATTGTTGTATATTCGATTAATTATATATATTTTTTTTAAATATGATGAATGTATTGATAATTATTTTCTTTTGTCAAAGATAATTACTCTTATTTTATTATTTACCAAACAATGAACTGATTGCTATGCGATCCTGTGCAATTGTTGACATTTTGAAATCACAAACAGCTGCTGGCATTACGAAACTGACATTTTCAAAACTGATACCAGTATTTATTGATATTAAAGTAACAATTATCAACATTTTATAGCTAAACTTGCCAAAACCTTATTTTTTAAAATAATAATAATGATTAATAAAATTAATTAGAAATAAATAATCTCATAATATTTTTACCTGTTTCATTTAAAGCGTCTTGAACAACTTGTTCATCTATTCGTGAAGCTTCCATCATAAAAAATCAATATACAATTCTTTTTTTGAACAGAAGTATGAAAAAGTCAAAAGTTTATTAAAATTCAAAAGTGTAGACTCAATCGCTCATGTTCTTATAAAAGAAATAAATTATAAGTAATAAAATACAAATTAAATAATAGTATGCTATACCGTCAAATGAAGATTTCAAATATAAGTAGAGGTGGACAAATTCGTAACGATTTGAAATTTTGTGGAGTTGTTCTGAAAACTTAAATTTTATTAACTTGTTTATTTAATTAGCAAATTCAGTAGATTTATTATTTATTTAATTATTTATTAGTATATAATATTAATCAATCACTGGAACATTTAAAAACAAATAACAAAAATAATAATTATAACTCTTACGATAGTAAAATCAAAATGAACTGAAGTATAAATAAAAAATTAAAAAATATTCATTCTGAGTTTGAATGATGACTGACAGTAATGGTCGTCGATAACTGAGATTTGGCGTTACTCATACATATATGTGATAGTATTTGTTAATTTACGGCAATTCAAATGTGGGCCACGTCACAAAAAAACTACTACGATGACGTGCATGTATAAAAATCGACGCATGGCCACTGATAATAAATAAGAGACAATTTTGCGTCATCTTATTATATTTATTTGAATGATTTCGATGGTATTCATTATCATTAAGAGATAAATATTCGTTTTTAAATTTAAAAAAAAATCATCAACAAAATTTAGTTATAATTAAGCATTTATGCGCTTATTACATACAATTTTGATATTTCATACACCCACGGAAAGAAAATTATGGTAACCGTTCCTAGTACGTTTATGGAATATCAACCCATAACGTTATGGAAATAATTGCTTGAAATTATGGTATATACGCCTATAATTTTTGGGATAACTTTCCATTGTTATGCTCTCTTAAAATGAATCAGTGAAAAGTAGTCCAATCAGTGAATATTCACTGCACGAATAGTCCTAAATATATCACTAATTCAATCAGTGATATATTTGGGATTGATTCGCAGTGAATATTCACTGATTTGCAGAAATTTTTACTGATTCATTTTAAGATAGTGGGATCAATCCGTATAATTGTGATGAAATGGATGGATACCATTCCTATAATCAATATTTCCAAAAAACTTGTTACCATACACGGAAAAAAAAAATCCCAGGTAGAAAATTGTCTTAGTCGGACAAGTTTGAAACTTCAAAATAGCTTTATTTTAGCTTAACATCTAAGTCTTGTTTTGTAAGCTTTATTCTAGGTTGTTATTAGGATGAATTCTATGACAAGTCTTTAGAGTGTAACTAACCTTAAAATATACCTTGCTGTTAGCTCTTTTTCCACGCGTATGATAAGATTTGTTGTAAGCTTGGATTCTAAACTTAAAACTACCTTATCTGCTAACATTACTCCAAGCGTACATTGAAAACTGAAGTTTGAGGTTAATTAGGAGTTTGTGTTATTGTTTATAAGTAATAAATAAGTTCAATTTTATTTGCAACATATATAAAGAAAAATATTTACTAAGCAAGTAAGTTTTGATTTTTTTTAATTTATTGAATCACAAGTTTTTAATGCTCATAATAAAAAAATTTGAATTTTTTAGAACGTCCTTACTCTCTTAAGTTAAATCAGTAAAAATGTTACTGATTTTTTCAGTGGTTACAAAATTTACTGAAAGATCAGTAGCTTTGAATAAATTTACTGACATAAGTAATTTACTGACTAATAATGAATTTAGCTTCACGGCAGTAAAGAGTGCCATCTACTTGGAAGCTTGTTTGTTAGACAGAGGTTAATTGCAAGTTATAATCAAAGTTTATCATTTATATTGCACTATTATTAGGGTAAGTTTAAAATATTTCAACAAACAAAAGTTAATTTATAATTTATATACTAATAAAACTTATATATTTTTCTCTATTGAATGTGACTAGAATAATTCTGAAATGTATTTGTAGTTGATTTACATCTAAGGTAATGCTAACCTCAAATCGTCTTATTAATTATTTTATGTTTTTAAATAAATATTATTATTATTTTCAGATAAATGTTTATACGGTGACGTCAAAACCGCTAGGGAAAATATATATAACACTACACATTTAATGCCCAATATCTGATGTATGTGTACAAAAAAAAAAAATAATAAAAAATTTTTCTCTGTAAACATGTTTTCAAACTTATATTACCAAATCTATTCTAGCTAAGAATAAGATATACTTTTAACCTTATAGTAAGCTAAATTGTCACTGTTTATGCAAGCTAAAACTGCAAGCTTTATGTTAGCGATACAAAGCGTTACCAACTAACCTTGTGTTAACCATAGTTTGTTGGCTAATTTTAGGCTAAAACTGATAAAATTAGCTTAATACAAGCTAATTCCATTGATGACTTTCTACCTGGGATATTGTTCCTCGAACGATCTAAAGTATAGCAACTCGTAGATCGTTCCCACGACAATATGTATACTTATGGTAACAATACCGTATCGTTCCTGTAACTATCTATTAGATAGCTGTGAGCCCTATACGACTTTCCGTAATCGCCACCTCACACGCCAC
The DNA here is from genome assembly GCF_029852145.1 of Microplitis mediator. Lineage (NCBI taxonomy): Eukaryota > Metazoa > Arthropoda > Insecta > Hymenoptera > Braconidae > Microplitis > Microplitis mediator. The sequence continues at coordinate 24,467,765 of NC_079975.1, read as the reverse complement.
CACCTAACCTATTTGAGCATCCATTTTCGCGTCTCTTTTCTGTATCAGGTATAATTGTTGCTAGCAGACGCTTAATAAATAAATTATTTTATTTAATCAAAATTATTTATTTATCATTTTTTTATTAAAGATAAAGATTTTTAAACGTCTCATATCATTTGCAACGCATGTGACGTCAGATAGGTCTCAGAGCTATCTACCGTATTGTTGTCAGAACGATACAGTCGATCGTTGCAGTAACAATCTAGTAGATAACTTTTTCGTATTGTTACTGTAACTATACAGTATACTTCTCAGAACAATATTTTTTTCTCCGTGCACGATATAGGAACCATTTCCATACTATATTGTAATTATTAGCGTGAATTTTTCTCTGTATACGGGTAAAAAAAATTATATGTAATTATACATTACTACTTATATTCATATTTTACCTACCACAGTTTTCAGAGATTAAGAAGACATTAAAGGGGCTTTTTGCCTTTTAAAATGGATGTACTTTACACCAAATTTTTAAATTCGGGCTTTCAAATCTAATACATTTCTTGTAATTGAACATAAAATTTCATGTTATTATATATTTATATATAATTAGATATTAATCGCGTATACTTATGTATAATCATAAATAAATTTCTTTATCCGAGTGTAGAAAAATAATTTTATAGTAAAATTCGGAGCAGCCATATTTCTCCAAAGGAATAAAAATACCGAACATTTCAAAAGAAAATTGTTTACACGTAAAATTTTGGGGTAGTCATTTCGTCCCATTTTGTATTATAGAGTAACGTGTACAGAAAATTTATACAAGCAATAAAACACATATTTTATATTTAGTCTGTAAATATGGTGAATTTATTTATCGAGATAAATAAATCAAGTATTATGTGAAAAACGGCAGTAAATTTATAAGTATATATAGTCATGTAGCATAATGGAATTAACAATAATTATAATACTTGAATGTTTTTTTTTTTTCCTAAATTACTCGCACCAAAAAAATTACATTTTTGCTCGCACCAGCTTTGACCCCGGGCCAGTAATTAAGGGTTAGCTTAAAATGTACTAAATATTAATAACAGCACCCCTGGTTCAGTATGTACAATTTTTCCATATCCATTGAATCATTTGATTAATTTTGTTTTTTCAGTAGGAATAAAAAATGCAAAAATAGTTGCCACTGTAAAAGTTTAAATATTTTTATATTGCAAGTTATATTTAGTTTTACTACCTGGGTCAAAAACAAAACTTGATATAGACGACTTTTCATTCTTACCTCCAATATGAGTACTTATTAATATTATTAACAATATACATTGACTGTCGATTAGATAACCAACCATAAAAATGCTCACTAAATTTCCTATATACCCAACAAACGCAATAAGCGAAGACGCAATAACTCTTAATAGAAAAAAATAAAATCATTAATTTTTTTTTTTATTTCTAAGTTAAAAATTAATGACATTCACTAACCTGAGATGAGTCGGATATAAATTAACTAACATACAATCAATTATATAATCACCGAATCCTAGCGCGTTAATAAAACACGAGAGAATAAGATTTTGTGATGAATTTTTAACAAACAATAGTCCGATGTAAAGAAATCCAATAACTGAGTTCGATGAAACTGAAAAATTTTAATTTTAAGTTGAAAAAATATTTATCATTGCGGTGTAGAGGAGAGTGGGTCAAAATGAGACACCGATTTTGAACAAAATAACTATTTTCTTTGTAAATATATATCTATAGTTTCTTGAAAAAAATATAGGGTAAGTTGGTTGACCCAATTAGTAAAATAATTTTCAAAATTTTACCAAAAGCATATAGCCTTTTTAGCCTTGTACACTTTTGCCTTTTATCTCGCAAACTGTATACTTCTCCCTTCTGCCTTCATTGTGCGGCTGAGGCGAAGCTCTAATGATCAATAAAATTCACATTTTACCGATCACTAAATCTTCATCCCGCGCCTAACACTCAAAGACCTCCGTTCGAGCCCGACCCGTGGCTAAGCGGTCACCCAGCCGAGTAGCAATCATGCTTGATAAAATGTGGTGTCTCATTTTACCCCATTCTCCCTTATATGATTTAAAATTCTAAATTAAAATCTTTGAATTACTGAGGTAAAACTTATATCCGAGTTTATCAATAAAAAGTGGTAACCAGACTGCTGCGGGTACGGCTGCAAGGCATAATATTATCGTACGTAGATAGACCGTATGGTCTATTTCATATGGACAGGCATAACTATCAAAACCATTTTTCTGTTAAAATTATAAATGCACCTAATTAATTTGAAATAATTACACATATGACATTGATCAATAGTATATATAGTTATTTGAATTACTAGCGTAGCATTTGTTGAATATAGTGTTTCTGAAACAAGGCAGACACTTGCAGTCATGTTAGGATATTTTTCTTCAAACATTGCAAATCTTTCGAAAATTTCGGGAATCCATATCATTATGAGAGAAAGTGAGTACGAAGTACCGTACGTTGATACACAAATAATCAACGTTCTATTCAAATAAGGTGGCTTCATAATTTCCTTGACTTGTTTGATAAATTTAATAAATTTCTTGGAAAAAGTGGATTCATTTCCGATCGTTTCATTTGATAATTTTATTTTTGATAAAAAATCATTTATGTCTGGATCATTTAGTGTTTTCAAACATTGCTGTATAAATTTAAATTAAGAATTATTTCATACGAGAAAAACAAATTTATTATATTATATATTCTCTAAAAGTAGATTAGCAAAATCTAGTAGCAAATAGTGAATATTCACTAATTCAGTTTTAGAGAATATTAACCCTTTAATGCTTGGCCTTGAAACCCCCTAAGGATTTGAATGAAGAACTGTAAGAGCGGGCATAACTCTGGGCATGGAAAACAGTACCGTAGTCTGTGCAATTGGCAACTGAAGTGATCAAAAAATTGAAAATTTTTTCAGTAGCACACATCAACTTTTATTAAATGAAAATATTATTAATGTAACAGAAATATTAATTTATTAATCATATATTATCAAAATTGAATATACGTTGATTATTGTTCATAATAATAATCAATATAAGTCCAATTATTTGAATGACTCTACGTTTCGGATGAACATACTTAAGTTAGCATCATGTAAACAAACTTGTCGTATGTATATTCCGTATATCTTAGCGACAGCACCGTCGCAGCACAAGCGCTGAACTAAAAAAAAGAGAGAGGGAACTCATCGTAACACTAACACAAGTAAAATCTGTTTTATGATTGGCGCTATCCCCACACAGCTCACACCAAGATCCCTCGAGACCCCAAAGCACCAAAGGGTTAAAAAGTGGTTGATTATACGCTATTGGAATTTCCTCCTTGGAAAAAATCATTTAAAATTTGTTATGGTTTCCGAAAGATAGTAACAAATTAGTGAAGTCGCAAATTTAAGTCCATTCTGAACTTTGAGTTGATCATTTTTGTAAATATAAAAAAATTTAATAACAAGCAAATTTTCAATTCCTCACCTTGTTTTTTAACAGTACTGACAAAAGTCAAACACTGGTCATAGTTGGTTTTAAAGTCTTTTTTTTTCGAAATGTATACATTTTTGTATATGCTGTGGTGTCATAGTAAAACTGGACCATCTTGGTAATTTTTGTATGTCTTTATTCCGATTCCCGCCAGGTGGCCAACATATGGTCCGGCTTTACTATGACATCATCCCGGATCAAAAATTAAATTTGATTTAGACTCGGTCTTCTTGAATCATGACTAAGTAAACCAGTTAATTCTAAACCATGGCAAATTTACACTAATCAATATCCTCCGATTAAAAGAAACGATTAGGAATGATTCAAAACGATTTAATTTTAATACTATATAGACATACATTCATCACTTACAAGTAAACTGTTATGAATCTTTTCGGAATTTTTTTTTTCTTTTACATGGGTATACGATGATAGTATAATCAGCAAGGTAAAGTTTACTATTAAGGATAATGATAATTGTTATAGTCACTTTGAGTAATCGTCATTTGTCTTGGGTTTTTTCTACGTATATTAATTTTTGCATACCTCTAATACGAAGCGATAAAAATGCTCTATTATCTCCAGAACAATAGTTGCTATTCACTCAGCTCAAATCATTTTCTTTTAGATTTCCAATAGCGTATATTCATCAGAAAGTATATTTTTTTTTACTATATATTTTTTATCTGATTTTCCTGTATTTTGACGATACATTTGACAAAGGACATGCATCAACTGAGTATATTGTCCAGTTTCGGCCAGATATTTAGGAGTCTCTGGTAGAAAAGTCAAACAAAATGCGGCAAAAAATGCTACTAGCGCACATATTAAAATATACAAGTTCCAGGGGTTAAAAAAAAAATAAGTAGCTTCACTTATAAAACTGAATTTCAATGGAATAATAATCCAGCTGATCCCTTGTTTTTGAAGAAAATAGAACGATTCATTAATTTAATTTTTTATTTTGTAATTTATTAATTTTATTAAGTAATTTACCTGTATTCAAAATAGTCCCAAAAATATAAGGAAATTCTATCCAACTAAGCATCCTGTCTCTATATTGATCAGGTTGAAATTCTCCAAGATAAGCAAAGATTACTGTAAATTCTGCACTTTGACTAACGAAAAAAAAACTTATGATAAGAATTTAAATAAATTTTGACATATTTAAATTAATTTTTCGATAAATTACCCGACTCCATTGAAAAATTTACAAATTACGAATCCATAGTAATTTGATATAACAGAAGCTAGAGCATTTGAGCAGCCATCCAAAAGTAAACCATAAATTAAACTTATTTTCCGACCGCTAGTTTCGGCCATACATGCCCAAAAATATGAACCCAGTGCCATTCCTATTCATTTTTTATAAATACATAAGAATACACTTAATATTTTCCTTGAAATTTAAAGTAAATTTTGTTTTAAGTTACTAACAAATTAATGTACGAGCAGGATACCAGAGTTTCTGGATTCAAATAATTTTTTTACTTCAATCAACTAAGAAATTTTGCTTGAGATTTTTTTAGTAAGAATCACCCATAAAGTTTGATTCTGGAAGAACATCCTAGCGGTAACTAAATTTTTACTATAAGACTCTTTATTTTGTTTATGTTTTTTGTTAATAAAAAATTGAAATTTTGATGAATAAAAAACACATCTTGCTCAAAATTTGATTCCGCATCGAATGTGCTATCACTCATAATTTTACCACAATTCTAGAGATTTTTTTCAGCAAATTCACACAGGATTTCCACAAAAATCTTCGTTACTATGTAGCATAGTAATGGTTACCATTCTAGCATAGAAATCAGAACTATTCTTCAAACTAAGATGAAAAAAATCTCTAAAAATTGACAAAAATTTAATTTTAGTCGAAAAAGTAAAGATCTAAATCGATGACTTCAAAAGATAATATGGTGAAGCGAGCATTAATCAAATTTTGTTTTTGACCCAGATATCCTTAGAAAATTTTAAATTTAATGCAGAATTTATTTCTTGTAAAAATTTTTTCCGAGATGTCAAATTCCAATAGCGAATATTCCGATATCATCCATCAATAAATAATTATATTAAAATTCTTTTCATACAAAATAATAACTTTCACAATACTTACCTATCAGTAAACTAATTGCTATGCCATTCTGCGCAATTGTTGACATTTTATAATCACATGTAGCTGCGGGGATTACAAAACTGACATTCTCAAAACTGATACCAGTATTTATTGCTATTAAAGTAACAATAATTAATACTTTGTAGTTAAATTTGCCGAAACCTTATTTTCAAAAATATTAATAATCATTATTATGAAAAAGTTAATTAACAATAAGTAATTTAATAATTAGTTTTTACCTGTTTCATTTAAAGCGGCTTGAACAACTTTTTCATCTACTCTTGAGTTTGTCATGGTATCAAAAGAATGATTGTATTCTAGTAAAGTTTTACGTTAATTAAATAGTGACATTGAAACTATAGATAAAAATTATCTATATTATGTTTATTGCATATTAACTAGTTTTATATATCCTGTTTTTCCAAGACAGAATATCGATTAAAAATTAATTTTGTGATAAGATATGTAACTCGAGCTGAAACTGTTAATAGTAATGACTGCGTAATTTTCATCAACTTTGAAAGTGTTATCATACGAAGTGAATACATAAGTAACGTCTTTAAAAGTATTAGTTTTCTCAAAATTCACAAAATCATTATTTTAATACAATCGATATTAATTAAATGTTAATTAAAAAACCCATTACCTGCTCACTTCTCATTGGAGTGAGATTAAACCACCCAATATAAATTAGTGAATGAAATAAAAAATTATTTTTCATATTCGTAAATATTAGAATAGATTTTATTTGAAGAATTATATTGATAATTAATTATTATTAAGTTTTTAAGGTCATTGAGTTAACCCATAGTTGCTCACTAAATGTTATCACTCAAGGATAATATCAATTGAACTATGATAATAAGTTTATTGATTTGGAGAATAACTTATTAAATATATAACTTTATTCTTTTATAATATTAATTTCTACAAATTTTATAAAAATTCTACAAAAATTATAAAACACTCGGCATGATTCCAACATGGTCTGAGTTCGAATCCTAGTTCAGGCTATCTATATTTTTCTTAATTTATCTATAAATTATCTCATGAAGAAGATTAATTGTAAGTTTAGGTATCACTATATATCAAAAAATTAGATTAGTTGAATTATAAAATATATATATAAATTTTCAGAAGTTACTTCGCGACTCTGTGGTAGATGGCGCTGATTGTAGCGCTTTTCACATGTACTCGTCATAACAGTAGTTTGAATATATAAGATTTTCAATGCTGTGTTAATGTCACCCCTCTGAGAGTCCAATGAATAGGTCTTAAGCGTTGGGCACGGACGTTAATGACGCATGTCGTTCTCCGTGTTCTTGTGGCAGTCCCCATATTCGAACCGGGAAGAGAGCGTGACTCTCGGACTGAGTTTCGAATCTCCGGGTCACGGACGATGATGGCATCTGCCATCCTCCGGGATATGGTGGTAGTTCCCCGCACCTCGACTTCTGGGTGATCATTTTTTTTTTAAGAAAAACAAAAACTTTTCTAACATTTTTTTTTCTGAATTTAAAAGTTAATAGATAGTTTACTATTTCATCTAAGGTAAAATAATTATTTAAAAATTTATAATAATTAATTTGCATGAATTATCAGAATATGTTTAAAAAAAATATTATATAATTTTATCAGATTTTTTTTTTTCATATAAAGTATATACTTTACTTCTCATACTTCATATTAATGAAGTAATAATTTTTTAATCTATAATCATAACTTTACTTGATTTACTTTTACTCGAGCAATACATTAGCTGAAGCAGCTTTTTTTTAGCTGACGAAGAACATTGTGGCTAATAATACACAGTTGTATGACCAGTTTGCTTGATTTTAAACTGATAAGTGAAGGCAATTGAATCAATCACTCATCAAGTTAATAATGCTATTAGTAAAGTGTAATATTATATTTATAATATTTTATTTATCATATTCAGTCGGGTGGAATTTTTCAAAAGTTAATTTACCTAATGACGTTTTTATTTGGCGATTTTCAATTTGGAAAAATCGAGTATTCCTTGCTGTTCCCAGGTAACTAACAAATATTTACATTCAGAGAATTTTACGGTATTTATTGCATCAAAAATTTATAGCATCATTATTATAGCTACCGTAGCATACGGGCAATATAGAATTATGGTGAAATTTACGGATAATATAGAAATTTTCCAAATACATTGAACAGAATTTACAGTGTGTTACAATTTATTAAAATTATCAATAATTTCATACCGCCGCGGTTTTGGAAATGCGCTAGTTATTTAAGCTAGTTTTTTTTCTCGATTTATTACCAAAAATTTACTAAATAAATCCAAAATATTTACGGTAACCAATACAAGAAAATAAAAAATTTTTATATTTTCGTTGATTTCAAATGCAGAAGCGAACAAAAAATGAAACTAAATTTTTTACAATTTTCCACCATATCAGCATAAATTTGGCAAAATTGTAGAATATCCTGCAAAAAAAAACGATTTCATTATGATGAAATTATCGTATTATTATAATTTTTATTTAGAATTTTTCCGGTAAACGTTCGGCATTTTTATAGCAATTTTACTGCAGTATTCTGGTAACTCTACAGCATCAGTACAGTAAATATACTGCACTGAAAAAAAAAATTTTTTCTCCCGGTAAATGTTTTATTCTAATAGCAATACTGGTATTTTTGTGGTAAGAATACCAAAATTTATTTCACAGAGCAATACGTATACTGACTGTGCAAAACTCGGTATTGCTGTACCCTGATTAAACAAAATGATTAAAAATGATTTAAAATGATTTGTTTTTTAATCATTTTAAATACTTTTTAATCCTTCAAATCATTTCTAATCCTGTCTCTTATGGACATTTAACGTGTGAAATCATTTTTAATCATTTTGTTTAATCAGGGTAGGTACAATACCACAATTAAAATAAAAAGAACTTAACCTTACTTTATTGACATGCATGGATGTATGTAAATAGGAGAATTTTTTATTATAATAGACGTACTGTCAAAAATTGAGACGAAAAACGAATAAATACTAATCGATAATTCAATAATTATAAAAAAGAATATTGCACGCATTATTTTAATATTTGTTGTCACTTGCACTCTTATTTCTATCTCACGATAATATGAGGTAAAAATGCGGGAAACAAAAATTGCTATAGGATAAGTATGTAAGCGCTGGAGACCACTGCATTTGCTATAGTAAAATAGTATAAAGTTTTAGTCCTACAAGAAAACTTGGTATTGCTGTGGGAAGTATATCAGGTTTCTTACAGTAAGAATACGTTTACTTACTACAGGAAAACTGGATCGATGATATTTTGGATTCCGGGAGTAAAAATACTTTTTTTTCAGTGTGCATAACTAAATTTTTTTACTATCAACATTCATATAAAGTAATAGATTTTTTGATAAAAATCAATATCAGAAATATTGCAATAGAATATATTAAAAATTGTCATCTTTTAACATATATTTTAATAAAATTTTATTAAAAATTAAGGTAAGAAATCCAGTAGTCGATCAGGGAACTAGTACTTGATCATTCCATGTATTTCTATATATATATCTTTAGTATACATATATTTAGTAAATATAAATGTATAAATACATGAGTGATCGAGTAATGGGTCTCTCATCTTATTGAAACAAATAGTATAATTCTCAATAATATCAAAGTATCCCAATGTTACCGAAATTTCGTATGCAATTTGTCTATAAAATTCTCTGCGTGCATATTTTTATAAAAATTTTAATTTAACATAAATTTCATAAAATTAATATAAATATTTAAGATGGGGAAAATCATCAAACAATTCAGTTACGTTATTAGAAGCCCCTTGGATAGAACCAGAAGTTTTTAACCTCATGAATATTCCATCACCACCAGCAACAGCATTTTTGAGTACTGAAATACAATCTTTAGGCAATGATTGCAAAAATTTACAATCAGTTACTGGTTTAGATATAGATAATCATGGTCGCCTATGGGTATTAGATTCCCCTCAAGATATCGAGTGTCCGGCTAAAATAATAATTTATGACTTGCATAATAATGAAGAAATATCCCGCGAAAATCTCACAGGTATACCAAGAAAAAATTTAAAATGTTTAGTGATAGATCCTGTGATTGGTCCATGGGGACATCGAGGTTATGTTGGAGATTCTGGCGATGAATCAATTATTATTTTAAATATCGGTAATGTCTTTCTACTTTATATGAACTTTCGCAATATTTAAACGTTTTAATTAATAGTTTAACGTTAACTAGGCCATACAGGACAGCGGAAGTGGTGGAAACTGCATTTACAACATGGGCCAACAGTACCACGTGTCTATACAAATGATTTAGCAATATCGAGAAAAAATAAACGTCTATACATAACAGGAACAAATTCCCTCGATCTATTTTACATTGATCTAGATAATTTACGAAATAATGATCGATTATTGTTATCGAAACATAAAATTGTCGAAAAAAGTCACAACGTTTCGTGGGCGGGTGTTAAATTGGGTACTTCAACTGGACTACTCTGTGATTCCAAGGACGGTCTTCATTACTTCCTTGTATCGGAATACGCGAGTGTACGCTGGGATACCAAATACGATTTGAAAGTAATATTTTATTATCTTTCGCTATTTATATATCTATCTCTTGACTCAAAGTTACAGAAATACACATCATGTCTAGAATGAGAATTATTTTAATCTCGTTTTCAATAGCATATCTACCTTGTATACATTTGTTACCTTGAGAATATTTCTGCAACCTTATTCATGTGTTATTTCTTTTATTTTTTATATTTATGTATAGATATATTATTATAATAACACTGTGATAAATATATATTTTATAGGCGGCGAGTCATTTAATTCTTTTGCAGAGTGAACGAGTACTCAGCATAACTGATTATCGAATGGATTCATTAAAAAATGTCTGGGGTATTACTAATCCTTTGTATAAAAATAATAACAGCATTGATACAATACATAATTGGAATTTAACGAGTAGAATTGTAAAAATTTCAGAGTGTAATCAATTTTAATTTCTTTTTTTTTAATTTATTATATTACATTTTATATATTTTTTTTGTATTAATACAGTCGATGACATGAATTGAATATAAAGGAAAAAAAGAGCTAATTATTTATATTTATAAAAAATTTATGTATACATTTAATATTTTATATGAAATCATTTAAGGGGTAGTATTTGTTAATTAATATTAATAATATGAAAAATTGGATAATATGAAATGGATTTTGGCCTATGAAAATAAAATAGTTATTGGCGTAACTACCCGAGTCGAAATATTAAAACCCCATAGAGCCTGAACCTTTTGATGGGGGTATTTGCCGCCTCGATTTTAAAACTTTTTTCAACCTAACTCGCCTGAAATTCGGGTAAGGAGAAGTGAACTAGGGTTTAGTTCGAAGCTTAAAACTCTGTTTCATCCTAGTACCCCTGAAATAAGTTCAAAAAAGAATGAACCAGGGTTTAATTTGAAATTTTCGACTGTTTCAACCTATACTAGTCGAACCTGTAAATTTTTGGTTAGGATGAAAATGAGATTAAAACTTAGAAATTATTTTTCTTGTAGTATTGATAAGAAACTAAAATTTTACAAAATATACAAGAAATTAATAAATAAAAGATAATTTAATAACTGAATAATGAGTTTAACGATTGAGTTAGAGAATCGAAAGTACATAAAAAATTTCATTTTCCAAGTAAAAAATGTTGATTGGCTTGATTACACCGATATTGTGATAAAATATATGTAAAAATGTTAAGAGTGACAAGTATGATGAAAATTTTACTCAAATTCTTTTGAATTAATTGGTTGTGATAAATAAATTCGATCATCGATTGAAATAAAAAAGCATACGTGTTCTGAAGAAGACACAGGAATAGTTAAATAATTATTTGTTTCTTCACATCTGTAAAGGTAAGGAAGCGCACAATTTATATCAGTATCATTATTAACCCAAAATTGATCGACAGATAAAATTTCTTGGGCAATCGCATAATTTACATAATATTCGTAAAGATAGGTCTTCAGACGAACTAGCGTCTAACGGGGTTTTAATTAAAACCCTTTCTCAACCTAACTCGCCTGGAAACGAACATGAGTAGGTCCAAAAGGGAGTTTAAATTTGAAACCTTTCTCAACCTAACTCGTCTGAAAACAAACGAATATAGGCGCTACTTGACTGAAATAGGGTGCGACAACCAACTTTTTTACAACTACTTTTGAATTTCTGAAAATACGAGAAAAAGCTAATTTTGATCTATTTTTTGAATTTTTTTTTCAATTTGCGGAGAGAACGAGTACTCGCGTAACTGATTATCGAATCGATCCATTAAGAAATCTGAGAGATATTATTAATCCATTGTATGAAAATAATAATATATAGCATTCACCCAATAAATAATTAAAATTTAACGAGTAGAATCGTTAAAATTTCAGTGCAATCAATTTTAATTTTTTTTAATATATTGTATTGTATTATATATATGTATATATTTTTTGTAGTGTTTTATAATTAATTGTTATTCAGATAAAATATTTAAAAGTACCGACACTTTTTAAACTACCATCATAAACTACTGTCCGATACTTAGTTTCGATTAAATTTTTATTGTAAGATTAATTTCAAAACATGAAAAATTGATCGCGCTTCCTTCCGCGAGCAACTTTTTCTCATCTAAAATAAATTAACACTCGATCGCGAACTCAAAAAAAGTTTTATTAATTCATTTCATGACTTCAAGTAGATTTTTTTTTAATAATTTCTAAAACTAGCCGTTCCCTTAATTTTTTTATTGGGTCAAGTTTGATAAATTACATAATAAATTTTTTCCGATGAAAGGAAATTCGAAAGTTTAGAACAATTCTCGTTGTTATTGAAAAAAAAAACAACTTTCATTTATCAAAATGAAATATTTAAATTAATTAATTAAATAAAATTTAAAAATATTTTAATTGGAGTTTGTTTTCGACAATACATCGAAAGTAAATCTCTCTTTAAAATATATGAAGCAGTGAAAGTTTAAATTTATATTTTCTTAGTAATCAAGCTGCTGATAAAAATTAAAATTTTGATTATACTTTTTTAAAGCTAATTAAATTAATAATTAGTTTTTTTTTGGCAACTTAACACTAAATTACTTAACTTTCGAAAATAATAAATGACGATAAAATAAACCAGATTTAATAATAAATAAATTGTTTATTATATAAGTTTAATAAAATGGGTCTATTTATATAAGACAAGTCGTTTGATTTAATTACATTAATTAACAGTTTTTAACAAGAGGATGAACAATCATAGATGCACCTCCAGAGGATATAGTATTTTGTATAAAGTCCTGGAAATTACTTTCAAGTGTCCATAAGGAATCTTGAGGTCCAAGTGCAATACTTGTTGGTAAATGGCACTCGTCACCTTTCTGCACAATAACAAAATTTTCTGGACCGAAAGTCGTGTTTGTATCCCACAGATAAACGTCAGCTTGTCCTAAAAAAAATTAATCAAATAAACATTAACTCTAGTTCCACTATACTGTAAAAAATTTCGGTTTAAAAATGGCGCCCGATAATTTTACACGGCCGTGTAGAATGACGTGGGGCAAGTATGCGCAAACTCATTAATTTCGGACTGAAATGCATGGGTTTGCGCACACTTACCCACTGTGTACACTTACCCCATATGACTTTAGTGTGAAATAATGGTGGAAAAAACCCTCGGTGGAAAATGTGCACCCGTGTAATTTTAAAAGGATGTAATCTACTTTTTTTACACCATCGCGGATTACTCGTTAAAATTTTGATTAATGAGCATCAAATGATTATTGTATATTTTTAACTAAGGTAAAAGCCCCTTTACCCGCTCAGTACCATTAGTCGCTCACTTTAACTGTTTAAGGCGTTTTTTTATAATTTTTATTAAAAAAAATTACAACTAAAAAAATTATTATTGATAAATAATTATTTGTGAATCTAAATACATTAAAATATGATGTATCAAATTATTTTATAATAGATTATAAATTTAAATTAAATGACTGTTTTCAAAATCGCGCAAAGCCGGGCATTTTTTACTTTAACGTTCATTCGTTAGATTAAATTTAGGGTACGTCAAATTTTTTTCGAATTGTTATAACTATATCTTATTAAATACATTTTTAAAATTCATGAAAATTTATATTATGAAAGAATAAAGTAGTATAATTTATAAATTATTTGTCCAAATCAATAAACTTATCATAGTTTAATTGATATTGTCTTTGAGCGACTATAGGGCCATGTGTTGGTCGAGTAATGGTACATGACAACTTTTAGTGAGCGACTATGGATACACTCAAGGAGCTTATTTAAAAAATTAATAATAATTAATTATCAAGATTATTCTTCAAACTTAAATTTTATTCTAATACTCGAAACTTCAAAAAATAACTATAAAAAAAAATCTGGTTTTTCATTTTATTTATTAATTTATATTGAGTGATTTAATCTCACTCCAATGAAAAGTGAGCGGGTATAGGGGCTTTTACCTTAAATTATACATTTACACGATTTGACGGTGTAAGAATTTAACCCGATATTTGGTGTAATTTTCACACCAAAATTTTTACACCGAGTCATTCCGATGCACTGAGTTCAAAATATTTTTACAGTCTATCAATTTAATGAAAAATAATTACCCTTGTATCTGAAGAAGATGACACTGCCGCCATTGGTACCCAGTAAAACAATACTATTCAATTTAGTTCCAACATCCGAAATATCTGTTGAACCGGAAGCGCCTTGTCTCAAACAACTTGTTCTGATACTAAATACTCGACTGGAACTGAGATAAGTGAAGTATAATTCTGGACAAGTGGGTTTTTGAACGAGAACCATGTTGAGAACATCACGCTTCGAGTTGCCCAAATTAACAGCTTTGGGTAAACTTACACGGAATCCACTATTTCCGACTACATCGTACACGATTATTGCTCTTCCTGATGCGTCACTGATGTACAAATAAACTTTACCATCATTTGCATACTCGACAATTATGTATTGCAGTCGCGAAGTTCCGATTATAAGATGGTTCAAATTAATTACTTTGACAACCTAAAAAAAGTTATGAGTTAAAATTAAAAAGTATAGGGCAGCCTAAAATGAAATGATATACTATTTTTTTTTAAGGAACAAAATAGTTATGTTACGGGTTGTAGGAAAAATGGGGCAAGTTGATCAGCCTGAACATTGCGGCCAATTTAAAAATTTCAGCATTTTTTTTCTTTCTAAGTGTTTGTTATCTGAATTATTTAATTGATAAAAATTAACTTAGAGGTAAAATGGACTAGTTATTAAAAAAAAATTTCTTTTGCTGAAAATTTTTAATTGCTTAATATCCAAGTTGATTAAATTGCCCATCTTTCTCTACAAACTTTAATTAAATATTTTTGAACAAAAAAATCATTTTATTTTCTTAAAAAAATGCTGTCTCATTTTGCCCCAAGAGCTGACTAAAAATATGACATTTTATTTCATCTGCAATTTCCCGACACTAAAAATTCGGGAGTATTTATTTCCACATATGGAGTGAATAAATAAAATAAATAATCACCCGCTCCGAATTCACTCCGGATTTAATGCGTATTCGCAGCCAAGCAGCACAAAAAAAAAAAAATTGCTGACTTTTTGTTAAATTTAAGTCGAAAATTTATTATGTAAATTCTTAATTTAATCCAACAAAAAGTCAACAATTTTTTTTGTCGCAGGGTCAGCAGATTTTTGACCATACATAGATTCGATTTATAAAATAAAATATAAAATTCACCTGCTTGCTTCGTACGTCAATACCAACAACTTTAGGGTCACAACGAAAGACAGGTTGAGTTAACGTGTTGACAATGCCAGTATCAAGAGCCCAGAGTATGCCATGATCATCAACAGCAATATCAACAACATTTTGCAGAGCTTCACAGTTACCTTCTTCTTGCAATGCCCAGCATGGAAACGCATCGTATCCACATTTGTCGCCTTGTTTGATAACTCCAAGAGTAATTGGAACTCCGGGCTTGAAACGTGGGAACGCAAGGAAAATTTGATCTTCGAACAATTGTAATTTCGTTGCAATGATACTCTTTCTGTCATGGCGCCCACTCTTTGTAAAAACGTCCATCGTATCTTTACCCGGCCACATTATACTTTTGTGATTTATCTGATAAGTATAATCAGATACTTTTGGCACAACTTGACGAGCTCTTCCAAAAACTGCAGACACTCCAGCCAGTATAATTAATGATATAATTAACACTTTTGTCATTTTAAATAATTGTACTTTCTTATCTGCTCGAACTTAATGTACTGCGATAAAAGGCAGCGCTTTTGTGACCTCAACACCGCAAATTAACTCTTTTATATCAAGCAAATTCATGTTTTTATTTAATGTTTATATTTATTATTAATTCAAATATTCATTCCTTCTTCCAAATTTGGTAACCATTGGAATTTCATCAACAATAACAAGCTATTGATTTATTTAAATAACGTAATGCGGAAATTAAATATTATTATTCTTCCGGTTGAATAAAAAATTTTGAAATATAAATATTTTATTGTGAAGGAAAAAATTTTGCGGAACAATAAATTTATTTGTTTTACAATTTCACAATTAATTGCTAAGACACAACAAATTTGAGTATATAAATGCTGCGTAATTACTGAGCGGATCAGACTGAGATTTTATAAGACTCGGGAAAAACAGTTTTAATTTAAAATAAAAGTAAAATGGCGGTACTTAAAGTATTGATAGTAATATTGAGTATTGGATATACATTTGGAGCTCCTGTTAAAATCACGGATGAAAAATTACGATTTAATATCGGATATGTGTGGCCATGTGAAACTACCAAAAATATATATAAAAATCACAACCTATTCAATAGCAAAAATATAATCGCTACGAGAAGTGTAGTTCACAATGACGACGCTATTATTGCTATGCCGAGGTAATTTCATTTTAATTAAATAATTTAATTACTTGTATAAAAAAAAATTTATGGTATAATATATTTTTACAACATACAAATATATGAAAGAAGATGTGATACCTTATAATTGCTTATGTAGGTATTTTGGTAGTTTTATATATATATATATATATATATAATAATATATTTTTTCATTTACAAGAATTCATACATTTTTTATATATGTGTATTGTATGTTAATTCATAGATTATAAAGTGTATATAAATTATGTATTTTTAAATGTATAATTCACAGTATATAACATTGATATATTTTTTTTTTACATAAAAAATATATTTTAAAAAATATAATTATACGCGGAAAAAAATAAAATTAAATAATATGTGTTTGAAATTATAACCCGAAACTCGGGTGTCAATATGGGGAATTTTACTACTTGAAATAATAAATTTTATAATACGTGTCGTCAATTTCCTAAATATCAGTTACGATTTTTAAAGTTCAAATAGTAATTTTTCTTGCATAGACAATAAATTTTCATACTTATCCTGTAATTTATCAGCCAGCACAATTGCATCCATCCTGATCTCTTTACGTTAAACAATTAAATATGTACACCTGGTATCATTCAAACCTAGTAATTTAATCAACCTTAATGATTTATAACTTAAATTTACTCTCTATATATTCTTCGTTGATTGTATCTTTAGCAATTAGTTATTGTATACTTTACTTAGTTTAGTTCAGTCATCTTTGTATATTTTTTTTTCATGTATAACTATGTAGTGACCCTGTTATTGGCAAATTTTTGCTGTTGGGTCTAAATAAAGGCAATAATAATAATAATAATAATAATAATAATAATAACAATAATAATAATAATAATAATAACTATTATTATTATTCACGTTTTACTTTATC
The DNA here is from genome assembly GCF_029852145.1 of Microplitis mediator. Classification (NCBI taxonomy): domain Eukaryota; kingdom Metazoa; phylum Arthropoda; class Insecta; order Hymenoptera; family Braconidae; genus Microplitis; species Microplitis mediator. Next base: position 24,450,219 of record NC_079975.1, on the reverse strand, counting down.
ATTATATTACTTGTCGTTCTCAATTTCGATAGTTCACTTTTCCCGTGTACTCTCTAAAAATGAAGCAGTGAAATTCACTTTGAATTAGCGAATATTCACTGGGAACCAGCTACAAGTATACCACTAGTTGAATTAGTGGTATACTTATAGCTGCAGAAATAATGACTATTCACTAATACGCAGTAAATTTCACTAATTCATTATTAGAGGGTAAGTTAAAGAGGGGCAAAGCATGGTAGGGGGTGAAACAAACATTCAAAAATTACTTTTGTAAATATAATTGATCACTATTTTGAATTGTTTTGTTAAACTTTTTCAAAAATCGAAAGTTTCAATCGAAAAATGTTAATGAATTTCGTTTTATGATAAAAACTATTAAAAAATTTTTTTTTTCCTTTACACCCAATAATTATGTGAAATTTAATTTTTCTTTATGTAAATTACTGACAAAAAAATTAATTTAATTTCCAGAAATTTTTTTTTTTTTACCTTTTTTAGAGGGTCTCCCATTTTACCCGCAAAAATTATTTTTTTTTTTAGCGGCAGCTAAAAATTTTTCTTAGTTATTTTGATTATCATTAAAAAAAAAAAAGATTTAACACATTGAGTCCCCGAAAATTTAGTATTTTCTTAAGTACCCCGTTTTGCCCCTCCCACCCCTATATTACATAATTATTAATATTATTAAATTTCTAGATATTAAATAAATTTACATAAAGAAAAATTACATTTCACATAATTATTGAATGCAAGGGAAGAAGCAAAACTTTTAACAGTTTTTATCATAAACTTTCGATTTTTGAAAAAATTTAACTACCGGCTTGAAATTGTTAATGTTTCATTCGATACCCCTCCCTCTTCTACATATTTAAAAAAATATTTTTTTTAGATTCAAATCAGGAGTACCAGTGACTTTAGGAAAAATTTCACTGCGAAATAATGGAGAATCTCCAGTAATAAATGCGTACCCGTGTTGGTCACTTCAAGAAGAAGGCAATTGTGCAGCTCTACAGAATGTCGTCGACATTTTTCTTGATCCGCAAGGGATACTTTGGGTATTGGATACCGGAGTAGTAAATACTCTTGAAAAACCTGTTCGCAAATGCCCACCAAAAGTCGTCGCATTCAATTTGAGTACAGATAAGGTAAATAATAAGATTTACATTAAAAGAAAATGAACATAAACAATAAAATAACAACATTTTTATGGACCAACAGCTCATTAAAGTAGTCGACTTAAGTAAGTTGACAACGGACTCTTCCCGACTCCAGTACGTCATTGCTGATTATGGCGAAAATGGTCATGTTTACATTTATGTAACTGATGCGGAATCCGGTGCAATTTTAGTCCATGACGTAACAACAGGACAGAGTCGCAGTGTCGGTTTGCCTCAGGATATTTTAGCAACAACTTCAAAACGAGATGTGCTAACTCCCGTACTTATACGACGTGCTGACGGCTCTACGTGTCTTATTTTCACTTATCTCAGTAGTTCTCATATTTATGTCGTCAGTACTAAAAGTTTGCAAACCGGAGAGTCAATAAAGTTCCACGATCTAGGTCAGAAAAAGGCCAAAATCGTCATCCTGGGTACGGATAATGGCACTGCGATGTTTTTCCGTTACGAAGGAAAGTCAGATATATACCGTTGGGATACAAGTCTCAGATTTGTGGAAGAACATTTCGATAGAGTGTCAACTGGTGATGATATCATGTTCGCAACTCACGTAACTCCTGATTATAGAACAGAAAGAATGCGCGCTCTTGAATCAAATTTCCCAGACTTTATTCAGGGTACTGTTGGCTGTGGTGTTGAACATACATTTAATACCCTGTAGATATTTTATTATTTTACCACAACACGAATCCTGTAATTGTTATAACGACCGAAGCTAAATGTATGACTTTGGAATTTTTATTGACACCAGAATAACTTAATAAATATTTATTTAAAAACAAAATTAAATCAATTACTTCTTTATTTAACATTTATAATTTATTTTTTTTTTCTAACATGATAACAATCATTTCGCAACTCAATGTGAAAGTAGTTTTATTACAGTATATACATATAGTGCTTTACCAAATACAATTTCGTATAGTTATATATATAGGTGTTACACATTATACAAATGAGTGTTAAATAATTTTAAAAAGCTAGTGATCTAAAAAGGTCACTTGACAAGACTGATTGCGTGTGATGCAGACTAGATATATGTAATTGTTATTTGATTTTTGTGCTAAGCGATTTATAATCATGATTTTACATCAATAATTACTCGGTCTCAAATAAGTGATAAATTACAGATTTAGTTTTTATTGAAAATAATCCGTACACGGAAAGAAAATTATGGGAGTTTTTGCTATGCATTATGGGAATGGTTCCCATAATGGTATGGGAATAGTACCTATACTACTATAGGGATGGTTCCCATATATTATGGGAACCATTCCCATAATAGTATGAGAATAGTTCCCATACCATTATGGGAATGGTTCCCATAATGATATGGGAATGATTCCCATACTGGTATGGGAATGGTTCCCATATTGGTATAGGAACTATTCCTATAATATTATGGGAACTATTCCCATAATGTTATGGGAACCATCCCTATAATATTAAAAGATTTTTTTTTGCACAATAGTGTAGAAATTTCCCAAAATTTGAATTTTCTTGAATGTTTTGTGCTGACAAAAAATTCTTGTTAAAAATTTTAATGTTTTTTTGCCAAATACGATTTTTTTTTTCAATGTTTGAATTTTTGTTTTTATGTTTAATAATATTTCTGTGTATTGTAGAAGTGATTACCACACTTCTTTAAATTAATTTTTTCATGATAATATGGGAACCATTCCCATAATATTATAGGAATGGTTCCTATAATAGTATGGGAACTATTCCCATAATATTATGGGAATAATTCCCATAATGGTATGCGAACCATTCCCATAATATTATGGGAATAATTCCCATAATGGTATACGAACCATTCCAATTGCATTATGGGAATCATTCCTATAATATTATGGGAATAGTTCCCATACTATTATGGGAACCATTCCCATAATATTATGGGAATGGTTCCTATAATTTATGGGAATGGTTCCTATAAATTATAGGAACCATTCCCATAAATTATAGGAATGATTCCCATAATATTATAGAAAGTATTCCTATAAATTATAGGAACCATTCCTATAATTATAGGAACCATTCCTATAGTGTTATGGGTATCATTCCGATAATTATAGGAACTATTCCTATAATTATGGGACACATTCCCATAATTATAGAAACCGCTCCCATAATTTATGGTCATAATTCCTATGATGGTATAGGAAAAAATTTCACAAAATTATGGGAACCGCTGCCATAATTTTCTTTCCGTGTACCGGCCCTGTTTAGAAACGAATAAATGATAGATTCTCATAAATGTCTGAATAGAGCGTATGCTTACCCGAGTCGAAATTTAGAGCCTATATAGGCCCCTCTAGCCCGAAATAGATCCGATTAAACGTTGCAATGGTTTTTTTATATTTTTAAAATTTTTTAATTTTTCCATAGCATTAAACATTTAAATTATATCTTTAAAATTAATATTTATTAGACTAAAGAAAATTAAGAATTTAAAGAGAATATTTATTTTCAGTTACTGTTTATTGATAAGAACATCATTGGTGTCAAATCAAAATTAAAATCTAAATTAGTGTATAAGTTTTTTAATTAAGGACATTATTACTTATTTATGTATGAGAGAAAATATTGAAAAATAAAATCCTTTTTAAGACCAAAACCAAAAAAAAATAGATCCGATTGAGAGCCCTGTAGTCTTCTAGCTCCGACTTTGAACCCAGAGGACCGAACATTCACTGGGAGGTCTGGTTTTGAACCTTCAAGTCCGACAATATTAGTCCTGTAATAAATTTCGATTCATTATAATTAAATTATTTATGATGATATAAAAAATTAGGTTTTTAAAAATTAATTGTAAGCTTTATTTTTTTGACGTGCAACGAAATTTATATAAAATTAATTATTATTATCATTATTATTAATTTATTATAAAAAATTGAACTATTAACAGCATTTGCTATATATTTTGATGATTTTGATTGTAATTATTTTAAGCATTGTAAATGCAAATAAAATCCAGAGTAACATAGGTTATTATTAATCATAATATTAATAATGCTAATGATATTTTAAATATGAATATTATTATTAATATTGTTATTATTACAATAAAATAGGGCTCAGAGGTTCAAAATAGGACCTAATTTTAATTTTCATTGGATCCTATATTGAACCCTAAAGTGCTGAAAACGGAAATTTGTAGCACTTCAGGGACCAAAATCGGACCTAATTTAACATGTAAACAGACTCTATTTTGAACCTCCAAGTCCGAAATAGATTCGATTTAGAAGGTTCAAAATGGGCTCTAAATTTCGACTCGGGTGTCTAGTTGTAGTAATACACTGTTAGAAGTATATATTTGAGCCGAATTAATATTTATTAATAGTTAATAAATGATTTATTAAGTGGGATTTATTTGGGCCAAATAAGCCATTTCTTAATAGTTAATAAACGGCTTATTTGAATAGAAAGAAATGACACATGAAGTTAATTAAGTAAGGTTATGAAAAATAATTTATAGGACTGTTTAATTTTATTTTTTTAAAGAAAATAATACACACATTTAACGTTAATTGAAGATAAAAATTATTATACAAAAGATATAAAAAAAATGAAATATTATAATAAATTTTTACTAACAATCATACTCATTCCATTCAAGGTTATAACCTTAACTTCATGTGTCATTTCTTTCTATTCAAATGAGCCATTTATTAACTATTAAAAAATGGCTTATTTGGCTCAAATAAATCTCATTTAATAAATCATTTATTAACTATTAATAAATCTTATTTGGCCCAAATAAATACTTCTAACAGTGTAGGATTTTATCGCGTCGTTCCCACAGGATGTGTCTTGTTACTCCCACAGGAATGCGTCCTGTTGCAGCGCCTATTTTTTTTCCCTGCAGTTATCAATATAATAAATGAGATACTAAACACTCCAAAAATTTTTTTACTGAAAATTTTAAATTGGTCGCAGTAATTGGCCGGCCAACTTACCTCAACCTTTTCTACGAACTGTAAATAACATTTTTTTTTTTACTAAAAAAGTGTTCTCTTACAGTGCGCGGGACACTTGAAAACAAAAACTATCCAACTTTCCCCGAATTCCTCTGCATTTATCTTTGCTCATATATTTATACGGATATATTATGGTCGTTTCAAAGCGATAGTATGTAATACTAGTTTACATGTGATAGAAAGATAGAATTCAATACTTCAATTAGTGAAAGTGCTTTGTTTACTTTTAGATTTTTTATCGCCCACTGATTTATTTTTTACATAAAATAATATATTGAATTACGAATGCGTAAATGATTAATTTTACTTTAAAGGACTATATTAGTTACGTAATTATAGTTTTTTAATCACGCACATGAAAATGAATTTCGTTTAAGAAAGTTAATAAATAAGTCAAAATAATTTTTTCAGACACCGGAAAAAAATAAACTATGGTATCATTATAAATATTGTTTACAATTTCTATTTGTTTACATTTATCACTTGCAATTAAAGGCGGAAAAATAATTTAAGGAAGTACTTAATTACATATATATAATATATATAATTTTCTCTTGATATTTAAACAAAGACTAGGAAAATTACTTAATATATTTTTCTAATAATTAAATACAAATAATGCAATCGTAGCAATTATTTAATTACGAAAATGTACATGATATATTTTTTTCGAATGTAATATTCGAAAAAGTAAAAGTTAACATACGTTTAAATTTTTATTTTAAATTACTGTATCTATAACAATAAAGTATATAATTCATCCATTAATAATGAATAACTTTATTTATGACCATGTAAAATGACTAAAATTTATATTTTTAGTATAATGAAGTTATTTCATGGCCAACTGTTTAGTAGAATACGTTGATAAATTATTTTAATACTAAAACGATTATTACTTCATCTGGTGATTTTACGGTCATACCACTATATAATTATATGAAATATTACACTTAAATAAACTCTTATATATTATTAACTAAATGTTATGTTAACTTTTATCTCATGCGAATAGAAATCCAGCTATTATGCTTGTAATTATATCCTCAGTTTTCTTTGACATTATCAATTTACGTTTAGTGTAAGAAAAAAAGTTGACACAGAAGAAAAGGATTTCTTGGCGCAATAAATATTTTGCATCATGAATCGAAGACAATAATTTTTCTAGGACTAAGGTAAGTGACCCCTCTATCGGCTAGTTAAGCGTATTTTTTTTTTCGAATTAAGAATTAAAATATGAAAAACCAATTCATGTATGAAAAAGTGATAGAATCTTGAAGCTGATACATTTAACTTCAAATTTAAAAAAATATATGTAAAAATATTTATTAGAAATTAAATAATAAATGAAAATAACTTCAATTCCTGATGTCCCGTCTATCGGGCTGCCTAGACCCCCTTTATCGGCCACCTTTTAGATAAAATTTTAGCTGATCGGATGTATATGATTTATTTACATTTATTCTAAATATTTATATATATTTTGAAATATAAATTAATCAATTTGTTTATTTATTTTGACATTAATAAATTAAATTTACTATTTTGCATATAAATGCCGATAACCTCAAAAAAATAGAACTAAGATGGCTGATAATGCATACAGAGGTAAGTTTCTTGTATCTATGTTCGGTCACCCTATTTTTAATATAAATTAGGCAAAAATCATCAAATTTTTAACTCCTAAAATTACTATGAAACGAGCTACTAAGATTACAAAAAAAAATCGGACTTTTATTGTTATTTTTAATTAGTAATAGATTCCCTGATTAAACAGCTGAATTCGACCGAATTAAAAATTTTAATTCTGTTATATTCTGTCGAATTCTGCAAAACAGAATTCAACAGAATTGAAAATTTGAATTTGAATTAAAAAGAATAAAACCGATTTAAAAATTTCAAATTCGTTTTAATTCAGTTTAATTCGGATTCAGAACCAGAAATTGGAGAATTATTTTCGAATTAATCAGAATTAACCCGAATAGAATTATTTAAATTCGTTTTAATTTTGAGAAATTCTGGTTTTCCTGCCGAATTAGACAGAATTAATTTTTAAGTTAGGTACCGAATTAACAGAATTTATCTGAATTAAATAGAATTAAAAATTTAATTCTGTTTAATTCGATCGAATTCAGTTGTTTAATCAGGGTTATTGAAAAAACAAGAAACCTTAACCTACCTGATAAGAAATCACCAGAAATCGCATCTGACGCACTACTAAAAATTCTTGGCACACGAAATTTTTTCTCGTCCAAAATAAATTTTTGTTTTCAATTCATAATGCGAAAAATTTCTTAAGGAACATGAAAATTTTCTTGGGGCGAGTAAAAATTTTCTGCGCCAAGAAACTTTTATTTTCTGTGTAGGTCACCCGTGAAAAATGAACCATATCTGACCATACATGAAAATTTGCCATATATGCTTCACATAGGAAGCATATATTAAGCATTTATAATTCATATGTTAAGTATGCTCAATTTTCATATATGCTCTAATATGGGGGTGTATAATTCATTTTCCGAGTATATTTATATAAAATATTTATTCGATGACTCAGTAGTGAAAATGATAAATAAAAAAAATTAATACTCGCAATTTTTTCCTAAAGGGCCTGATTTTCTCAATTTTCCTTTTGTGTAAAAAAAATAAAATTAACAAATAAAAAATTCATACAACAATGATCTCAACTCAATTTAACTGACGTGAAATGAATGAAATACATATTAAGTAAATCTTAAAACTTTCACTGTCTATCAGATAATCAGTCGTACTATTCTACTCCTAATCTGACCTTCTTTCTGACGTATCCTCAAGCGGATCAAAACCAGTAGTGTTGTTTTATGTAAATAACATAACATAACACGTACGTTACAATTAATATCTTACTATTAAGGATTTGTATCACGACTTATTTAAACTTCATGTGATTATCGAATTAGTGTTTTTATAAATTTAAAAAAATAATAATTACCGGTTTCAACAACTTCTCACAAGGATTTGTCAACTTATCACATTAAATCTCTTTGAAGTGTACTACTTTATTAGCCAGTGAATAATTAATGACGCAACATCGATTGACAGCGATAGTCGTATCGACAGTTTAAATTTATTTCATAAATCACTAATGTCATTAAAATTAATATCAAGGACAATATTAGGCAATTAGTATAACAATCATGGTCAGATAATTAAATTTTTTGATCCAATCATAAATGATTGACTGTCAAAGTCATAAAGAAAAATATTTTTGATCAAGATCCGGTTACGGAGGTGTTACGTTGTCACACATACATACATATATATTTATACTTATGGTGGGCTTTAAAAAATTTAAGTATTTAAAATGAATGTAGAAGGGGTTTGGTACCTGGTCTATATATAATATAAGGAACCGGGACGTGGGACTTGAGTGCAAAAGTAAGAGAAGGGCGTTGTTGGTAATCGCGAACTTTTACATTAAGTGTCGAGTATGTATATATTGTATTAGTATACATATCGTATTATAAGGAGGGATACGTTTTCTAGATCGAACGCAAACGATTGTCTTGCAATACGTTATCTACTGACTACTCCCCAACAACTTCTCCAGTTCTTGTTTAGTTCTTATACAACTATACGACATTCAATTCTTTGGAGTCAGTGAAACTCGGCACGTAGTGTTGAACACATATATTTACTTTTTTTTAGTGCTACGGTATTTGATTTGTTGTTCAGATTGTTTAATTGACCATACGAGAAGACGGAAATTTTAATTTTTATTCATAAGTAAACTCTCTAACAATGAGGTAATTTTTTTATTGTTTTATGTTTGTTTTAAATTAATGCTGGTATTCATTTCTTCATATTTGATATAATAAATATTTAAATTCCGCAATGTTTTTATTTATATTTTTTTATTGTGAATGAGAGAAAATATTTTGAATTGAAAATGTCTTTTTATAAATTAATTCGTGGAATCAAAAGTCGGATTGTTTGAAATTAAATGAACCATTTGTTTGTATACAAGGAAATTATGCTCAGTTTCAGTGATAAAAATTTCTACATAATTACACTTCATAAGATAAATAACTGCATCTTTTTTGTAATATTAAAATATATAGTAAAGATTTTTCACTTGAAATATTTTAAATTATGTAAAATATTTTTTTGTAACTACAAAAGAGAATTTAAAAAAAAGAAGTTCAATTAATTTTTTAATTTTCCGCTAAGAAAATCGATGATTTTAGAAAAATTCGGGAAGTTGTTTTTTTTTTTTAATGACTATATTTAATTAATATTTTAATAATGATAAATTGCCAACCCTGGTGGAAATTTTTCAGAATTTTCTCGGAAAAATTCAGTTCTAAAGTTCTAAAGATTTTTTCAGTTATTCAGAGAAAAATCCGAAAAATTTCCACTACCCGGGAAAAAATGTTTTTATAAAATTTTATAAAAATATTTTTTCCCGGGTGGTGGAAATTTTTCGGAATTTTCTCGGAAACATTCAGTTCCAAAGTTCTAAAGACTTTTTTAGTCATTCAGAGAAAAGTCCGAAAAATTTCCACTACCCGGGAAAAAATGTTTTTATTAAATTTTACAAAATTTTGTATAAAATTTTATAAAAACATTTTTTCCCGAGCAGGGAAATGTTAGTCAACTTACAAATTTTTGTTTTTTTCCAAAAATTGAAGTTTGTATTTAATTGACACATTCATTATTTTTTTAAAAAGAAATCAAAATTTCCACTTGATAATTCTTGTTAAAAACATAAACAATAAATTCTATTTTTTTGAATTTTCGGAGCTTTTAATTTTGAAAATTCGTGGGAAGAAGGGGGAGGGAGACATCTTTCATTAAATTTTTTTTTACCAATTAAATTATTCTAAATTAATCTAAAAATTGATTTTGTAAAAGCGTTCGTGCAAAAATCAAAATATAATTTCAGTTAAAAGTTTTTCAAATTTTGAATAATTCCAAGAGAAGACAAAAAACAAAATTAAGAATTTCGAGTGTAAAAATGAATTTCATTTAATAAAATGAACGGTTTTGTAAACTCTATACACTGTAAAAAATTGAGAGTGAATTTGAATTTTATTTTAATCCAAATTTACTGTCACTCGAAGTTCCGGGGTTTAAAAAAAATCGCTTATGGAGTCAATAGCGAGTTTTTTTCAGTGCAATGATTTCAGGGCCATGTAAATTTTATTTAAATCTTCAATTACTCCCATCTGAAGTTTTAATGTTAAAATAAACTCCTCTTCGAAGTAAAATTCACTCCGAGGTGATTTAAATAAACAAGAAATCACCCGCCTCGCATTCACTCCGGATTTATTCCATGTTTACTTCGCAAACTTCATACATTGTAATTTATTACGGACACTAAAAACTAGATCAATATATAATTAAGTCGTTGAAAAAGTATTTTAAGTTCAACCAGTGACTAAATAACCGGATCAAACTACATTTCATATGAAGTACATTAAAGTAAAAAAAAATTTCTAATGTGTCAAAGTAGTCAACCAGTTTTACATTTTAATACCTTCCCGTCTAAGAAAAGTTTTTTCTAAAAATGTTTTTTCAAAAAAAGTTCAAAACCACAAACTTCGTAATTTGAGACAATTCTGGACTTCGAGTTAATCATTTTTGAAATTTCGAAAACATTCAAGAGTAAAAAAATTTTCAATTGAGAAACGTTTTTCTAAATTCTTAAAACAAAAATAATTCGATTTGAAAATTTTGCTGATTCGGGGAACATAAAAAAAAAAACAAGAAAAATTTTTTGACTCTGTATAAAAATTTTTCAAAAACGAGGTCGGGAGATTGAAAATTGTTCTACTGGTGAATTTTTGTAAAGTTTCAAAAATGATCAACTCAAAATTCAGAACCCGCATGAAAATAGCATATATGATAAATATATATGGAAAAATATATAATCAATATGGGACCATATAAGTGGCCAAAAATGATATATATTTTCTTATATATAATATAGTAAGTTTTAATATAATTAATTATATACGTAAGTTTATAAGTTAATACATGTATTATATATATTTATAATCATATATGTAAACTTATAAGTTAGCACATATATGTATTATATATATTGATAATTATATATGTAAATTTGTAAGCTAGCACATATATATATATATATATTCTTAACACAATTTTTGAATCTTATAACAGAGAGAGGAAGACAGAAAAGAATAGATTTTATTTATTCTTACATATATAGGAAGACTTATATGGTTCTATATATCAAAAAATATACAAAAATTTATCAAGTTAAATACTTGGTACATATATCGTGCCATATAATGATGAATTATATATGTATTCTTATTTTTTTCCATATATAAATAACATTTATTTTTGAATATATTAAAATTATGTTTTCAAATATATAAATAATATATTGAAGTTATACAGAAATATATGAAATCATATAAGAGAAAACATATATAGAAATATAATAAAATCGGCCAAAATCTATATATAGTTCTATATAAGATTTCATGTATTGTCACATATATTTTTTAATATATGTTTACCATATATGATATTTTCACGCGGGTCAACTTCCGGTGTCATTTTTATTGGTTGTTAAAAAAAAATTTTCCATTATAAATCATCTTGTAATTAATTTTCAAAGGTGAAAAAATTTAATTTTAATTTTGAATTCAAAAATTTTTTTTGGAAATTTATTCGAAGAAAAGGGGATAAAATGGACCAGAAAACAATTTTTGTTAATTAAGAATTCAAGGGGTGAAATGAGCGGGCAATTTTTTTTTTTTCGAAAACTGAGATGGAATATGAACATTCTGGGGTAATGTGGGTCGTACTAATATATTTATATCTGTAACATATATTTTTTAATATATGTTTACCACATATGATATTTTCATGCGGGAATTGTCTGTAATTTAGAAGTTCACTTTTATGAACTTTTTTTGAAAATTTTGGGAACTTTTTTTACATCGAAATCATGACGGATAAATAATCAAAGCCCTGCCTAGAGACAATTAATAAATATCGATAAGTGATATAAAAATAAATTATTATCGGTAATAAAACTTTCACACTTTTAAATCCCATTGGATAATTAATAATCAATTCCTTCATAAAAAAAAAAAAAAACAGTAATTACATCTTTGATGTTTAACGATCACATTACGCTTAGCTTGAAACAACATGCGTATAAAGAAACTTGTTGTAAAACATACTATTGTCATTAAAAATGTTTTTTCCTTTCGAAAAAGTGAACGGCTTATAAATAAAGTCTCAAAACAAAAAGAAAAACAGTGAAAAACTTGTATTTTACAAATACACAATAAAGTATATATTAAATTTTCATTTAGCACAATAATTATAATGAACATAATAATTAATAATAGTTGTCATTAAAGGTCTTGAAAGAAGATGTAATAAAACACTACGATAAAAAAAATAATATTTAAATTCACGGTCAAGCGAAGGCTATTCAGAAGTTACTATTATGAAATTCAGCGTATCGAAGTAGAAAGTCATTCGAATGTCGTTCCGCTAACAAATGTAGTGCATAAAAAAAATAAAAAAAGTAGCGGAAACAATGCAGTGATTATAAATATTATTATTATTATTTTTTATTTTATTTTCAGACAACTCAAATTATTGATCCTACTAATAGGATCATTTGGAATAGTGAAAATAAACGCAGAAATACTTGAGACAATCGCACAATGGCCATTATTGGATTACGCGTTGCCATATGATAGAGAGTTTTTAAACAAATTTCGTCCGGAAAATGTCGTACCAACAGGATTCGAAATAACAGAGCACAGAATATTTATTGCCACTCCTCGATTACGAGCGGGTGTTCCAGCAACATTAAGCGTGATTCCTCGTGATTTACCACTTGGTAGCAGTCCACAGCTAGAAGCCTATCCCTCGTGGGATTGGCATAGAGCTGGTAAAGGCGATTTAAACTGTTCAGGTCTTATATCTGTTTATAGAATTCGAATTGATAAGTGCAACAGATTATGGGTACTTGACAGTGGTATTAATACATCTATTGATGACTTTCAAGTTGCATGCCAGCCTAAACTTCTTGTTTTCGATCTTCAAACAGATCAACTTATTCGTCAAGTTATATTTCCACGTGAGGTTAGATTTTTTTTTTTTTTACAATTATTTTATTATATTTAATTAAAATAGTATATAGTCGTCCCGACGAAAGCTTGGGATTTTTTTCCCACCAGTTCTTTCCCCTACCACCATGATATTAGAATGAGCGCATGTGCCATTTGAATGTGCGCATGTGCAAAGCCACCAAAACCAACATTTAAAGGGTGGGGGAAGAAACCGTGGTGGGAAAAAAATCCCAAGCTTTCGTCGGGACGACTATATTACACACCAAGGGGGAAAATAGGACATTTCAACACTCGTGCGCAATTGCCTACCCGAGTCTATGACGAGGGTGGCAAACACGTGGATTGGGACTCCTACCTTTCATGTGTATAAAATTTTTCACCAGATCTGAACCTGAAAGTTTAAATTTTAGCCTCTGTTCATGGGAAGAATGGCACATGCGCTAATTAAGATCACTTGTTTTCTTCCCTCTAAGGAGAACAGGAATTTAAACTTTCGGTGCAACTTTTGTGAAAATAACAATTATTTTATTTGTATATTTTAGGTTTTACGACCAGATACACTTCTTACTAATTTAGTTATTGACGACACTGCAGCTCGTACTTGCGATGATGTCTTTGTTTACATGACCGATACTGTTGGCCCTGGTATGTATGAACTATTACAAATTTTTTAGATTTTCAAGGACAAGTGCCCTGGAAATTTAACAAAATTTATTAATCTTACACGTAAAGAAATTTTCTTTAAAAATTACCGTTAAATTCACTGTAATAATGGGATGAATGGCACGACCTAATCATTTGTCGGTAAGTGAGATAATTTTTAACTTTTTTTTCAACAAATTTTACCGTAGTCACCGTAAATTTTATTCGGTTTTCGGTAAATTTTATAAAGTCTACCACAAAATAAATAAATTTTTTCATGATTTTTATTTCAAAAATTGTAATTAATAAAAGCGCCGCACTATGTCCCACGATTACGGTGAATTTAACGGTAATTTTTAAAGAAAATTTCTTTCCGTGTACCGAATGTCCACTTGATTACATAATTAAAAAATTGAAGCATCATCTTTGATGAAATAGATGTAACTACTTCAAAATATATGTTCTATATATAAATCAATCAAGAAATTGACTTAGATTTGAATTCTAAAAATACTGTAGTGACTTTTTTTTTGGAAAACTTAATTAGGTTTTGATAATCGTGAGTTTATTAAAGTCTAGCTATGAAATTTTTCGTATGTAAAAGTTAATTATTGGGGGGGAGGGGGTGCGTAAATATTCGAATAATTCGTAAAATTCGAATAATTTGAAAATTAACGAATATTTCCAAAATTTTCTTTTGAACTAATACTTAAATTGTAATATTTTTTCCAAGAATTCAAATTTTGGTCAAAGGTAAAGAGAGCTCAGACACGAATCTACGAAAAAATTACTTCCTATTACTATAAAAAATAATTAAATGTTACATTTTATTAATAGGACTCGTTGTTTTTGACGGAACTGCCGACAGGAGCTGGCGATTCGTTCATGCTTCAATGCTTCCAGATCCAAATTATTCCACTTATCGGGTAAGTAATCATTATAACCAATTAATTGTATTACTAAACAAATTATTATAATAACAGGTTTTTTAATCATTTACTACTATCAATCAATATCTAAATTTATCAACTCGAATCAGTTGACATAAACAAAATTTAATAAATGACCTTTTTTTTTTACCGGACACGGATTTATTTTTAATGTAAGCAAAAAAAAATATTCTCAAGGTCTAATTGATAAAAACAATTTTTTTTTACAATTACGTATCTATCGTTTTATTTCACTAGGTATTTTATGAATCAATCAAAGTTTTTTGTATTTTAATACAAATGATGTAAAAACATTGTGGTCAATTGGTTAACAATTCCGATCATTAGAGAGTGTTACCTTAAAATTAACGCACAAAATTTATCTGTTTAAATTAATTGGTATATTATATCAATATCTATGGCGCATTGAAACGTGCATACACGGAAAAAACAGAATATTAAAAATTAATAAATAATAGTAAAAAGTGGAATCTGTTATCAATAATTAGTACAATTATGTACTTAATGCAAAGTAGTTTACTAATTTTTGTAGATTCCTAAAAACTACTATCAATTATTTCAAAAAGTAACTAAATATTATTACTTTTAGGTATATAAATACGGGACTTATTAGTGAAAATTGATTAATTTATGGCATAATCTATTAAAAAGTAATGATTGGTCAAATTATGAATTGCTATCTTAGATACTGATTTTTCCAGCCGAAAAACTGCAAAAGTTACTAACTTTTATTTTATAAATTCGATATCACTGATCAATTATTAGCTTAAAATATCATTTATTCATCATTATAAATTAATTTACAATATACATAAATCGAATAAGTGGTAAATAATAAAATGAAAAATTAATATACTAGATACTGATTTTTTGCTCATAAAAATACCGAAAACTTTTAACTCTTATTTTATAAACTCTACCCATTGACTAATAATTAATATAAAATGTTATTTATTCGTTATTATAAATTAATTTATTATATACATAAATCGAATAAGTGGTAAATTTTATAAATTTTTCTATGTTTATTTGAATAGTAATAAATAACTGTAGATACCAATTTATTGATTCTTTTTCATATTAATTTAAATATACGAAATTACAAATTTTGCTCTTCTATGTATACAAATTTTAATATAAATAATAGCCATTTTGTAATATATAATGATCCTGGTTTGATATTAGTATACAAATATACTAATTTTAAGTCAAAAATAAACTACAAATTATTAAAATTTTGAGCATCATTTTTTTCCGTGTAGGAAAATTATTATTCTAGTAAGCAGGTAGATTAGGTTTAAGGGAAAAGAGTGACTTTAGAGATAGTCCTGGGCGAAGAAAGCAACTCATATTTAGGGGACTTTGGCTGTAAATATTCTGAAGCATGTCTATTTTACAATATCGACTTTAATGGAAAACTTAATTCACGTTGACGTATGTGTATAAAAAGTTAATAGAATACTCTCAAATTAGAGTTACACATTTGCTTACTCATTCATTTTTTACGGTACTAATATTAGCGTTCTCACTTTGTGAAGAAAGTGAATTGTCTCGATCGAGAGATCTAGATCTATAATTATTCTCATACTTGAGATTTTTTGCTTTAAAAGGTAAATATATCAAAATCATAATCAAACTATTATTACGAATATACAACCTATGTGAACTTATTGTAAATGCAATCGTTAATTGACTTGAAGTCGTGTAATACGCACCGGAAAATAGCGCAGAGTATAAAATGTATACGTCTATAGACATTCTGTTTGAGTGAGAAAATTTTTTTTTTTGTGGGGATTGAAAAGTCTGAAATGTTCACGGTGTTAAGTAATTTGAGACAGTTAATTAATATATTTTTTTTTTAATTTCGATGTACACTTTCTTTCAAAAAATTCATAATAAATAAAACTGTAAAATTTTTGGTATGAGAGGGGGGGGGGGTGCTATAAAAAATACTAATTAAAATGATTTTTTTCTGCTATTTTTACTTTCCTTAGCCGTAAAATATTTGTTTCAAATTAATTTAACGGTAATTAGAAAAGAAATTTAACGGCGGCAAAATAAATTTAAAAAAAGAAATTAATGAAAATTTACATTTCCTGTGTGCAGAGATATAAAAAAAAATTTTCCAAAGAATTAATCAAATTTTGTAAAAAAAATTTTTATTAAATATTTTAGACAGCCCAATTTTTTCCACCATGTTCATTTTTCCCGCATTTTCTCATTATGTAAATTTTATTATCATTAATATAATTAAATTTCAATTCTATCAATTGTATTTAAATTCACAAACTGATATAATAAAATTCTGTAATTAATGAGTTATAAATTAAAATAAAGACGATGAGAATTTTCTCATGAAAATTAAAGTGCTATCCTAGTAATGACAAAACAACTAGCATCAGAAAAAATTTTTACCCTCGTTAAAAAGTTCTTTAACTGTAGATTTATTATAATTAACATTTGGTAATTTAAATTACAGATTGGATCTGATACATTTGAGCTGTTTGACGGAGTAGTTGGTTTGACATTTTCACCAAAAGAAAATTTAGTCTACTTCCAACCTTTGGCAACTGACCGTATTTTCAGTGTATCATCATTAGTATTAAAAGCTGGCCCTCTACCATTCGGACAACAACTTCCGGTGACAGTAGTGGGCAGAAAATCCAGTCAAGGATTAGCATTGGCCGTTAATCAACGCGATAATTCACTCATCTTTTCTCCTTTTACCGAAACAGCAGTTGCCACTTGGAACCCTAAAATTAATAAACAACGGTAACTATTATTATATATAACCATTAACCCTTTAGCGCTTGACCTTGAAACCCCACTCCATGTTCAGGCAGGTCGTATTGAGAAACTAAAGTGAGCTTTCATATTCAATTACAGTCGAATTTCGTTAACTCGGAACTTCCCCTGAATCTTAACCCCTTTTACGAGCTGCGCTGTCTCCCACCCGATACTATAAGTTTGTACAGTAGAATCTCCCTACTGTGACTCTCCGTAATGTTACACTCTCTCTAAATTTAACAAGATTCTCTCCCTAATGTTAACAATCCTGTCTCCCACTACGTTTTTTCATGCAACCAATTAAAAAAAAACCTTAGTGGCGGGAAATTCAAATCTTCCTACTTGCACCTATAAGATTACATCCTGAAAATGATTTTTTTTTTCGCACATCACGCATTCTGACCGCGCAGACCTGCGCCCATAAGACATGAGTATTTGTATGGTGGGGACAACAGGATTTCTTAACATTACGGAATGGTCCTGGATAGGAGTGTTAACATTACAGAGATTTTACTGTTTATGTCTGTGTATATTTCGCGTTACTAATTCCAAAAGATTTTTGTAGACCCTTTTGGCTTTAGAAAACTCTCTAAGGCCAAAAGGGCCTTTAAAAATATGGCCTTTTGAAATAAGTGACGTGATTTATATATACATCGTTCATGTAGGGGTAAGAGCGCATGCGTTGGAGTTTGGTCTTTAAAGAAGAAGGGGCATTCGATAAGTCAGAATTTTCCAGTCCTCCGTAGACTAACTGTCCGAATTAATGGAATTCGACTTAAGTTATGTAAACAATCATAACTACGGTACTGTCACTGTACACGAAGTAGGGTTAAAATGATTAGAAAGGGACACAGTAACACTACTTCTCTCGCATTGCACGCATACGAATCCACGACGTTTCTTAATTCGCGCTCTCCCTATTCGACATACACTGAGACGTTTTGATACTCCCATTATGGGAGTGGTGGATTTACACTAGGGACAGTCGGGGCAAGTGCCCAGGGCGGCAAAATTTTGAAAAATTAAATATATGAACTATAAGTTTAAGTAAAATCCAGTATTGGGGCGGATTTTTTTCCGGTGCCCAGGGGCGGCTTTAAGTTTAAATCCAGCCCTGCTCCCATAGGTTAAAGGGTTAACCTTAACTTATATCATTTAATCATTAAATGTTTATTATTATTTTTAGTGTTCTTGCATTCAGTCCAGAAAAATTACAATTTGTTGCCGAACTTATGTGGTTTGAACGTGACAACGGCAACATATGGATTTTATCTTCAAGATTTCAAAAATACTATAACCAGAATATTGATCCACGAGATATTAATCCTCGACTTTTGAGAATACGATCAAAATCTTCTCTATTAGTGCCACCAAGTATTTATCACTATGATAATCCAAATTTCCCTCTTAATATTTACAACAATACTTTAACTCATTCATTTTTAAAATGAATTTGAATTTTTAGATAATTAGTTTAGAATAATATTTAATCAGTAAGATACAAATTACATTTATATATTGCTACATTACAGCAAAAAAAAAATACTCAATAATTTGCATTTATAGTGTAAATATATATAACATTACGACTGCCTGATTTCGTAATCCAGTGAGAACCAGTTCTTAGTTACTTCCACTCTGAGTAATAAAAAACAAAGGGTATTTACTAGGATTAAAAATAGTATATTGTATAACGACGGATAAAACAAATCGATTTTAGAAGAAGGTTAAGTTCATTGAAGTGATTTGTACCCTTGCCGAAAGGGAGAGTCGGCATGACACGAAGTTTAAAATCGTATATTTTTATCATATCTGCATCGAAAGTTTAAATTCCTGCGTTATTTCGCGGGAAGAATTGTATATTTTTCTCATATGAGAAAATAACGCATGCGCCATTAGCTTCGCAGAGGCGAAAATTTAAACTGTAAGAAATTAATATCTGGTGAAAAATAGTCTGCACACCACAGAGTGTCCTACTTTCTTCCCTTAGTGTATAATCTACTAATTTCACTACATCGCGAAAAAATTTCAAATTTCTATTCTGTGGAGTAGAAAGAAAGTTGAGTTTTTCTCTTATAAAAAACAAATTAAATAAATACGCATACAGAAATAAAATCATGGTAATTTTCACCATATCTGCATAGAAGGTTAAATTTATTGGTTAATATATACAATCAATTTTAAAATGACTACTGTAAGCATTGTTTATTGTTACATTTTTTCGGCTAATGACTTTTATATCAATTCGAAAACTCAAGTTTCTGGTATTTTGTACTGCACAGTATGAGAATAAGTCCCGTGCTATTTAGGTTATACTTCTATTTATCAGGTCAGGGCTATAGTTGAGTCTGCAAAAGAACGGGCTTTTCTCCCACTACATAGCTATGATGACGTCCATGACTCTGCACTAACGCGCGTGCGCAGTAATGACTTAATTGTAGAAAAATGGTGGGAGAAAAGCCCACTCTTTTGCAGACTCAACTATACTAATTTTTTAATAGTGATTATAGTGCCATCTATAGAAAATTTTTGTTACTGCAGTACGGGACTGATAATCAGATATACTCAAGCAAGAATTAAAATTCGAAATTCCCATTGCAGATCTGGTGAAAAATCCCGGGTCAAAAGAAATAAATTAAATTTGACTTTTTTGACTAAAATGGATACTAAGTAAGTCAAGTTAGCCAAAAGCAAATCAAAATTAAACGTATTCTTCATTCAGTTTTGATTGGCTTTTGGTTAAATTGACTTACTACACATCGAAGTACCCGCTACTACAATGTTTTACTACAATATTGAGGTTAGGGAAGCCAGAGTTTTTTTCCGTGGCACATTGTATATAATTTTTCTTACCCGAGGTTCCAATTCATAGATGTCGCAGTTGCACTCATGGAATGAAATGTCCTATATTTGCCCTAGACATACAATATACTATATCAGTATTGTTTTAACCAACTAAATAGGCATTGACATATACAAAATAAATCATATTTTAAAAATTTGGCTCTTACTGATTATCGAAATTAGGCAACCGACTAGGCTACAATGAACTTATATATATTATAAAAGCTTTTTTACATATTTTATAAAATATCGCCACTTGTTAAACAAAAAACCAATAAAATTTTAATATTATTTTTTTAATTACACTTATTGTGAATTTATTTATTACCATTCTAAGGTATTATAAAAAAAAATGCACATAATTTACGGCCTTGGCCGTGATTATAACCATCTAAAGATGTCAATGTAACAGTTTTAAGTGAACATAAAATTTATTATTTTCGCAATTATGCAATTAAACTCATAAATGGGTAAGGTTAAATTAGAAAGGTAAAGGAAGAAAGAACTAACTCTCCTAGATTACTAAACTAATAAACTGATTGACAGTATTTCATTGACCATTCGACTGGCCGGTTTATTTAAAGTTGTTATAAGTGTTTAAATTACTTATCTTTAATTTATTTAACACGGCAAGTTGTTAGTAATTACCGAAAATAATTTATAACTTACTGAAATTTTTTTTACTACCATATGTTATTAGTGATTAATTAATTATACTTATTAGTAATTCATGAAAATAGCCTATAATTATATTGTTTATTTTAAAATTAATCATAATCATGTTGTCATGCCTAGTGTTTTTATTGGGCTTATATTTCTCAACTGTTAATTCAGCTGGAAAGTTTGAGACTGTGTACAAGTGGTATTGGGTTGACTACCTATGGGAGAGTGAAACACAAAGAATAGGGTCTATTATAACCGGTGAATATAATTATACGAAACCAGTTATTATTGATGTTGACGTTTGGAAAGGTATTAAATTCAATTTTATTTGATAAATAATTTATCAATACTGCACAGAAAAAACGAATTTTTTGGCGCGAGAAAAATTTTTCATTATGAAATGAAAATAATCCCGAGAAAATTTTCGTTTTCAATTCATAATGCGAAAAATTTGTTAGGGAGAGTAAAAATTTTTCGCGCCAAAAAATTCGTTTTTTCCGTATACACTAGGGTGGCCTAAAAAACCGACAATTTTTTTTTTTCGAGCCTCTTATGAAAATTTGTTGGTTTATGATGTTTTAAGAAGCCTCTCCAAAAATCAGCTTGATAAAAAATTTTCAAGAGGTCGCTCACGAATTTTGAAAATATCAAAAATGATAGGAATTCTGATTTTTTGTTTCTAAATTTTTTCTTCCTCGTGGCAGCAATATTTTATATCTCTAATATTATGACTATGCTGAGAATTTCAGCCCAATATTTAAATATTTGAACGGCGCTCAAGAATTTTGAATATTAACTGACAATATGTAACTAATACTTTGAATTAGTTTTTGTATTTTTTTATGACTCAATTATTGTCATTCCACTTAAATATAACTTTTGCATAACCGAAAATATACAGGACAGTCTTAAACAATAAAATTTGGTAAGTTTTGAATAAGCAAAAAAACCCAAAAATTGAATTAAAAAATAAAAAAGTATGTAAATAACTTATTATTTCGATTTCTCGGGTTGTATTTTTATTCATTATGATACAAATTGATAGTAAAAAAATTGAGAAGCTTTATTATTAATATTCAAGGGTTGCTCGAAAACGTCCAAAAGACAGTACTCTGAACCATTCAAAATTCTTCAGCGACGTTTAAATATTTTAATTTTGGGCTGAAATTTTCAGCGCACTGATGATTTCATAAATATAAACTATAGCTGCCACGAGAAAGAAGAAATTTGGAACAGAAAAATCCGAACTTCGATCATTTTTGATATTTTCAAAATTCGTGAGCGACCTCTTGAAATTTTTTCATCGAGCTGATTTTTGGAGAGGCTTCTTCAAACATCTTGAATCAACAAATTTTCATAAGAGACTCGAAAAAAAAAATAGTCGGTTTTTTTGGGCCACCCTAGTATACATTATAAAAAATCTTACGTGAATTCGAAGTGAATTTCCATCCGAATTCACTTCGTCACTCAGAATTATGAAGTTTAAAAAAAAAATTTGCATACGGAGTGAATAGGGATTTTTTTTAGTGGAGAGATTTTGGAGCGAAGATTTTGTTTCAATTTGAATTCACTCCGATCCAGAGTTAATCTTAAAATAAATTCCTCTGGAGTAAATTTCACTTCGAGGAGATGAAATAAATGAAAAATTCGCTCCCCATCCATTCTGGATCTAATCCGCATTCACTTTGAAAATTTTTTATAGTGTATAATAATTAATACAAAATAAAAATATATATTAAAAAAATTTGAAAATAACAGATAAAAAAGTATTTGTTACGGTGATAAGAACTGATGGAGTACCGGCAAGTTTGACAACAATTTCAAGTAAAAATGGCCAAGGTGGTCCTCTTTTGAAACCTTACCCTAGTTGGAATTGGGCAAGAAAAGGAGATTGTAATTCAATTACAAGTGTTTTTCGAGTTGCCGTAAGTGTCAATATCATAAATTATTTATATGAAAATGAATAATTCATCTTTATATATAAACATATATATTAACACAGATAGATGAATGTGATCGTTTGTGGGTATTGGATACAGGAAAAATAAATGAAGAACATGTTTGTCCAGCGCAATTACTAGCATTTGATCTTAAATCAGACCGTCTTATAAAAAGAGTTAGAATTCCTCATAAGATAGCTATAAATATTATTACGAAAAAAGGTTTGTTGGTAACGCCGATCGTGGAAACTGAAGGAGTTTACTGTTCTAAAACATTTGTAAGTAAAATACATATATATTGTAGTCAATTTTTTTTTTTTTTTCATAGATTATTAGAATTGTGTCACGTGTATTTTATGCGGTATTCTGATCTGTTAAGCGGTTGTATTGTTATTAATTATTTGTATTGTAACAATATAGATATATTTTTACAATAGATAAATATACCCAACGATGAGAACTACAATATGACCATGCGCAATGCAAAACAATATAAAAATATAGATATAAATTATGAAAAAGCATTTATTTAAAAAAATTTGAAAATTAGCCTGATAAAGACAAATAAAAGTTTTACCGACTAAATATATTAGTTATAATTCCATTTACACTCTAATATTTGTAAACCTTTCGTATTAGTAGGGAACAGTCTTTAGAAGGTGTACATAAGCTGTACTGATGAGATCTAAATGTAATCAGATCGAAACTGTCTAGAATAATATATATATTCAACAACTGTTCTTTATAACATCTATGGAATTTAAATTTATATTGCAATGCAAAAAAAGTAAGTTCCAAAAATGTTCCAAAAAAGTTCATAACAGTGAACTTAAGGGGGGGATAGCCACTGCGAAATTTCAAAAAAAAAAAAAATTTTTTTTTTTTTATTAAATCAAAGTGTATATGTTCAAAAATATGTATCTAAAGTTTTTTATGAAAATTCCGAATATTTTTCAAGTTATAGTCATTTTTGTGACAGCCCGTCAACTGACCGTTGCATCGACTAAAAACTTCAAACGCGTTTTTCTCGAAACTACTTTTTTTGAACTGGTGGCATCTGTAATTTGCATAAATATGAACCGATTCGCAACTTTTTTTTTTGCCGTATTCGTCTATTCAGTAGCTAAAGTTGCACGTAGGGGATTTTGAAAATTTTGATTTTAAAGATTTTTTAGGGCTGTTTGAATCCAAAAAAATGAGAAAAAATAACGAAAAAATTTTCAATATGTCGCCATTTTTTTCAAATCCAAATTTTCAAAATCCCCTATGTGCAACGATAACCACATGCATACAGATTACAACGCCGTTTGGTTTTTTTGTTTCTGATAATCCGTTTTTGAGTTAGAGATGACACCGTGGTGGGGGAAATTTTTTGTTGCTCCACAAAAATGCTTATAACTTTGTAACAACATGACATTTTTTAATGAAAATTTAGGAGAATTATCTTCAATGTATACTTTAGAAAACGAAAAAAACCCGATCGCCAAATTCTTTTATTATTCCAGTCAAAAAAATTCCCGAAAATCACCTATTTTTTCGATCCTCACAGTGGCTATCCCCCTTAAAATTTTGAGAAAGTTCTGAACTTTGAATTACTCATTTGTTGAACTTCAAAAAAAAAAAATAAAAAGTACCTAAAAAAAAATTCAATCTCCTGGACTCATTTTAAAAAAAGTTTTTATAAAGTTTTAAATTCTTTTCTTTTCTGTTTATTTTTCATGTCAGCAAAATTTCAAAGTCGAATAATTTTTACTTGAAAAAGTTCCGAATCATCTCAAATTTGGAAGCTTACGGTTACGAACTTTTTTGAAACATTTTTAGAAATAATTTTTTTTACTCAGGTTAATGTGTTCTATTAACCTCTACAGTCGTAATATGAACTAAAGGCGCATAATCTCTATCTTGTAATTGTGCAATAATATTAAACATATGTTATGATTTATACCTATTGCTTTACTACGAAATAATTAACACCGTCTTGACAGATCAGAATACCGCATAAAATATATGTGACTTGCACTATAATCTATCGATCATTAAAAATCATTTATTTTAAAAAATTATTTAAATTTTTTCATAAGTACTTTTTTTTTAACAAACTCGTTTTATATTAACGTGCATGCAGAAAAAAAAGTTATCTTGAGTCGAGAAAATATTTTGAAAGACAATTTTTCGCACCAAGTCAAGATTTTCTTGAGCCAAACAATTTATTTTGGTCAGAAGAGATTTCTACTTTATCCAAAAAAATCGAGGTTTTAAAAAAAATTTCTCGAATCCAAAATATTTACTTCCAGCCGACATTTTTTTTTTCTGTGTGTTGCTATAGAAATAAAATAATTTCAAAAATACTACGATGCTTAAAAAAATTTTATTCGAAAATTTTTATATTGACATCTCAATCGCGAAGCGAAGAGGTTATGCTTTATAACCGACTTGTCAAGGTCACGCGATTTCCTCACATTAAACTGTATATATTATTTTTATATCACACTTACACGTTATGAAGAGTACATCAATATAAAGAGGGAACACTAATGAATAAGTCTGATATTTTTTTTTAAGTTGCCCGAAACGTATTAATATAAAAAAAGTTCAATAAAAAAAATTTATCGTGGATGTGCATTAGTCTGTGGTTCAAAAAAGGTCGTGGTACTGATCTCGAGAACGACTTGACGAAACGACTTAATTTTTTTTTTTCACAATCTTCAGAATTATGCAGAGAAGGTTCCTTTCGAAAATCACTACTGTAGTCCTTCTCGTTTTTTTACAATAAATAATTACTGTTAAAACCGGCAATTTTACATGTAAACAAACATACACTGCAGCCATTTTTATTAGGAATGTTCTCCTTATCTTACTTTTTTCGTTGACGTTTATTACCGTATATTTACCATAGAAATCTATATGAAAAAAAGCGCGGGTAATTCAAACTTTTGAAATTTAATTTTTTAAAATATAACATTAGCTCGAGGCGTACACTTTTGGATTTTGAAAATCGTTTTTTTTTAGGTCTACATAGCAGATGTAACTGGCAATGCCTTGATAATTTACAATGGGACAAATTTTTGGCGTTTAGAGTCGCCGATTTTTGAGCCTCAAGAAACAGCGGCCAGTGTTACGATTGCAAATGAAACATTTTATTTAGACGACGGAGTTTTGGGAATGGCGTTGAGCCCTAAGTTGAATAAAAATTCACGAAATTTAATGTTTCGGCCATTGGCATCTTTTGATATGATTTCTGTTGAGACATCTAGTCTACAGGAATCGTATGCCAATGAACCGATACGTTACACGGTTATATCGAGAGCATTACCAAGTCAAGCAGCTGCCATGGCTTTCTCTAAGGCCGGAACACTTTTTTTTGGACTCCCTCATGATCTCGCAATGGCTTGTTGGAATATTAATAAACCTCTTACTAAAGATAATATCGTACGTTTGTAGTTGAAAGCGCACTAAATTACAACAAAAAAAAAAATTTTTTTACGCTTTTTACAACTGTCCTTATTTTTAAAAATATATATTTTTCAGGTAGTAATTGATAAGGACCATCATGATTATCAATTTGTGAGTGGGGTCAAAGTAATACCGTCGCACATTACATCAAGATCTGAAGAGCTGTGGATCGCAACGAATAGATACCAAAAAATAGCTTTAGAAACACAAAATTTTAGTGAAATTAATTTTAGAATTATGAAAAGTCCTGTTGATAATTTAATCAAAGGAACAAACTGTAATTATGGTTTCAATTTTAAATTTCTTTCTGATTATAACTCACAGTTTTCTAATGGTTTTTTAAAATAAAAAAAATTATTTGAATTTAATAATCAAATTTTTTAGTTGTTTTTTTAAATTACAGTAATTTTTGAAAGTGAAGGGTTTAATTAATTCATTAGAATGTAAATTTTATATGGTAAGTTGATACATTTATATTTTATTAATAAATAATATAAAGGAAGGGGGAGGGGGGGGGGCACTGAAAGAAATGTTAACGAAGACTCAAATACGTTAAATCTTTTTTTTTTAATGATATTCAAAGTTTTGCGCGCTGTATGAAGGTATTTTTGAATTACGAATTTGCTAGCAGTTGTTTGCAGCATCGGCTTGAAATTATCTTTTTTCGACTGGCTGTAAGGACACTAAAACTTGAAGTTTCGATGCAGGTATTATGATAAAAATTTTAATAGTTTTTGTCATAAAACACAAGTCGTTAAGGGGGTATTCTAGTCTAGAGGTCCGAATTTCGAGCGTTTTTTTGGCAATTGATAAAAACAAAGCATTTGAACCAACAAAAAATGAAAATTTGAAATTCGTAATATTTAAAAAAAATTCAACAAACTTAAAATATTAGTCAAAAAATCGACCTTTATTTTCGAGTAGTCGCCATTTTATGAAAAAAAATTTTTTTTTTCATTTTTTGTTGGTTCATGCGATAGCGACATTCATACTAATCAATAATCCATCATTGTTTTATTTTTTAGATGACCACAAGGGTAGAAATCATGGTGACGAGGACTCGGCTTTTTTTCCCCCCTCTACTTCAAAAACGCATAACTCAATGAAAAAAATTTTTTTTTTTTTAAATTAATTTTGCGTACTCCTTAAATATAAATAAACAAATAATAAAAAAATGTATAGTAAAAATATCAAATGCTTTTTTTTTGTCAATTGCCAAAAAAACGCTCGAAATTCGGGCCTCTAGACTAGAATACCCCCTTAACCTTTTTCATGCATGTATTAAAAAAATAAGAATATTCTAAACAAATAATGAGAAATTAACTATTTTCAACTATGAAATGAATAGAATAATCATGAATTTTCCTTATCCATTTCCATGATTATTTTCCGTTTTCTGACGTCCGAAATAGCAAGTAGCAAATATTAAACATCAAATTCGACTCCACCGTCCATCTTACGGCATTAAATAAATTAATATTTTAAACTTTTTACCTTTTATTTAAATAAAAAAAAAAAATTCAAATGATTTTACACGTGTTCCATTGCAATTTAAAAAATTATTCCATTATATAGAATTTAATTAGATTTTTCTTTTGCAATTAATCTTAATTAATTATTATATAAATTATTCAAACAATGACAATTTTTTCCGTAATTTATTTACTTTTTGCTTGTGGTCAAATCCATCAAACTAATTATCTATTAGATGCTATCATTTTAAAACCAAAGAAATGAAAAAAAATTGAAAAAGTAATTAAAAATTGTCATATAACAAATTATTAATATTTCAAGTGTTACTTTTTTAATATTCTCAATACTTAGCAAATAATTATTAATACATTAATATAATTATACCTTACGTCTATGAATAGTGATAAGAATATCAAACCGTATAATTTCACTAATTTCGTAATTTACATAATATCACGGTTCTATAGTTTTGTCGTTACGTTACAGATCCCAGACGCAGTTGACGCGAGAAAAAAAAAATATCTAAACTATAATGAATAAATAAATCACTAAACTTTCACTCAGTTAGTCTACAAATTATATTTTTCCGGATAGTCATCAGATCTTCTGGTCTTAAGTTAACTCACTTTTGTATTATTAACATAAATTACTTTATTTACAAGACTTTTAAGTGAATAAATGTACTTTGCTTAGTGAAATTTATGTCTAGTGAAAATAATTGAGTGTGTTAATAAATTTGCATTTGCATGCAACGATATTACCAGACATTTTTTTTTATATCAAAAATAGTTATCACGCGATTAAAGTGAAGTTCAAGTCAAGCTAATCTAAGAAATGGAAAAACAGGAAGTATATATATATTTATACATGTATATATATATTATACATATATACAAATGATCGCGAGTGATTGAGAGCAATCGTGATGTCGATTTTTTTGAAACGAACTCTCTCCTTTCATGATGATTGCGCGCGACAATTTAAATATTCAAATAAATTTAAAAATCAAAATTAAATTATCGGATATTTAAAATTTACATAATTAATAAAAATAAAGTTTCATGTGAAAATTCATCGAGTGACCTTGATACCGTACGAACCAAAGAAATTTCTTTGCGGAGAAATTTTATGATGACCAGTTAGCCTCGTTAACTTTTAGCGACATTAATTTCGCTCAAATTTCTCAACTAATAAATATGTGTAAAATAATTATTAAGTAATTTGTGGTTTTTCTTTTTTTTTATCTATTTTAAAATTTTTAATTGTCGCTATTACAGAGATTATCATTTATGAATGCATTAAAAATTGAGATAAATTATAGTAATGAGTAATAATAATTAAAGCATCCATTCTTTCCGCTTTTTCCTTCACTTGCAGAGCCATAATTTCCGCGCGTGATTGTTACGGCCCGTAAGATTAGTCGGTCCGAATGATGTGTTATAACTCTCCTGATATACGCTAAATAGTAAAATAAAAAGAAGGAGTGTTTTACATTCTGTTTTTAAATCGGGTCGAGATACCGACCGGTTATTGTGTTGTTTTAAACAGTGATGTGCATCTCAGTGAGTAACAGCTTACAGCAAAATTTTTTTGAAAAATGAATTATTAATTTAAAATAATTTTCTAAAATGAAAAGAAAAAAACAAAAAATAGACAGAAATTTTAGTGAAGAAAATTTGAGTTTTGAAAAAAGTGACGAAATTTTACCTAATTGGGGAGACACGTTTTTTGATTACCACGATTTTTCGTGGAAACGAAGTCCGTTTTCTCAGTACAATTTTCATGGTTACAATGAGATTCGTGAGTTTAATTAATAATTATTATTATCTTGATTATGTTTAGTTTATAATGACATAATGGGGATCAAGTAACCATAGTAAACGTATATTAGTCATGAAAAATGGTATAATGTGAGTAGATTACATTCGTGACTGCACTAAAAATGACATAATGAAATAATACTGTAAAAAATTTGAGTCCACAGAGAAGTGTGAATAATTTGGTGTTAAGATTTTTAACACTGGTGTGAAAGTTACACGACGCGTGGTGTTAAATTTTGGACAGGGTGAATTAGGTTCACACCACCGATGGTGTAAATGTAGAAGTTTTTTATTAAAAACTCGGCAGTGCACTAAAAAAAATTAGTTCCAAAAAGATTCCAAAAAAGTTCCGCATGTAGAACTTTTAGATATGAGACAGATGAGAACTTCGAATGGAACTTTTTTGGAACGTTAGTAATTTTGATGGTCAAAAAAATGTTTTTATGAGCTAATGTAGAGTCAAAAAAGGACGTTCTTGGAACTTTTTTGAAATTTTTTATAGACGTTTTTTTTGTTCTATAAAAAATTCAAAAGTAGTGATTTTCGAAGTATTTTGGCATGTTTCTGGAACGTCTTTAGTCTAAAAAAGATGCAAGAGTAGTTATTTTGGAATGCCTTTTTTAGTCCATAAAAAAGTCGAAAATGGTGATTCTGGAACTTTTTTGGAATGTCTACATAAAATTCCAAAAAAGTTCCATTCAAAGTTCTAATCTGTCTCATTTTTAGAAGTTCCACATGCGGAACTTTTTTGGAATCTTTTTGGAACGAATTTTTTTTACACGGGTGGGTATATATTCAATTTTTATTTTAAAATAATCTACATTATTAATAATAATGATACACTAGTGCCGAAACTCATATATTATATGATAATTTTTAACTTGAGATTGTATTATCGGACAGTATTTGAGCGAATAATACCGTGTTAAAAGTACATAGATACATAATTCACACCAAATAGATCGTGTAAGGTCCTCGGGGACCATTTTCACATCAGAATTTTTGAAAGTGTATAATGCCGGTGTAAAAACATTCTTTCTAAAAATGTTCCAAAAAAATTCATAACCACAAACTTTTAAATTTGAGACTATCCGGAACTTTGAGTCGATCATTTTTGAAATTTTGAAAACATTCAAAAATAAAAGATTTTGAAATAAAATGTGAACGTTTTTTGACTCTTTATAAAAAACTTTTTGAGAAAACGGTCTGGAAATTTTTTTACGCTTGAATTTTGTTAAAGCTCCGAAAATTATCAACTCAAAGTTCACACTGTAAAAAATTTTTAGTATGAAAATGGTCCTCGAAAAGTTTACACCGTTTTTTTCACACCGTTCGGTGTTATTACTTTAAATATTGTCCGATAATATAATCTGTAGTTAAAAATTATCATATAATATATAAATTTCGGCACTAGTATATCATTATTATTATTAATGTAGGTTTTAAAAGAAAAATCAAATACCTGATGTAACTTTCACACCAGTGTTGAAAATTTTAACACCAAATCATTCACACTACACCGTGCTCAAGATTTTTTACAGTACAAAAGTGTCTCAAATTCGGAAGTTTATTATGAACTTTTTTCGGACATTTTTGTAGACTTTTCTCCATGGGCGTTTTTTTGTTAAATATTTTAGAAATTGTACGTATTTTTAGTGAAAGTTAATAGCTCAATTTTATTTTGTTTGAAAAAATAAGCAATAATTTAAAAATATTTTACTATCAACTATTTAATTTTTTATATTTTTATTACGTCAAATTACCTTATAATCTATTTTAATGTTCTATAATCTTATTTTATGGATTCAATTATCGTCTAGTTAATAATTATCATTAAGTTATTTGAAGTTGAAGTAGGAAATTACAAAATTGTTATATAATAATAGCTAAACATTTTTAATCGTTTATAAACTTACAATTTTGTATAAATTAAAATTTTAATTATCGATATATGTCAGTGTAAGCTGGTATTATTGAATATTTATCATTATAAATTATGAACTAATTATATCGAATTTCTCATTCTGTAATAAATTACATTGTTTTGATTCGATGTGTGCTAAAGAATTTTATGTAGTGATCATTTCTTTACTATTGTATAAAAAAAAAATATTTAAGCCCGCATAGTATGTAATTATTCTTGTTTCGACTGAACTTTTCTTTAATAATATCCCAAAAAATTTTTTTTTCTCAATTTTCTGAAGTATTGATCCTCTTTAATTTTGAGTATTGAAAATAGAAAATTTTCGTGCGACAACTTTTATAACTTAAATGAGACAAAAGACCTAGTACCCGATCAGGGAACTAGTACTCGATTACTCCATGTACTTGAATATCTATATTAAGCAAAATTGAGTAAATATAGATATACAAATATATGAGTGATCGGGTAATAGGTCTTTTATACCATAAATAAACTTCTACAAAGTCCAGACAATATATATTTTGACGGTTGCTAGCAGAAAATGTATCCAAATCGTTTTGTCAGAAATTTAAAATTAAATTTTTTTTTATCGAGAACGTCGAAATAAAATTTTACTTGTCTATAATTACGCGCAATAGAGTAAAACACTAAAGTAAAAAAATCTAAAAGTTAAATTGAATCATCAGCCATTTCTTCATCGGATTCCAATCTATTGATAAATAAAAAATGAGTGTAAACTGAATGATTTATTTAATACTTTTATCGCTTACAAAATCCTATGATTATTAAAAATTTATGATGCACATGATTATGTTCACTGACACTGATGATAGGGTATTACGAGAAGTGATAAGTATAGTATTTACAGCCCATTTACTTACAATCTTTTTAAAATAGCTCTGACCGTCAGACAGTTACTGACCACCAGTTAGTTTTTTTTTTTTTTTTTTTTTTTTTTTTCCAAAAATTATGGCTTAACATAATTTAATAAAAGTCTTTTTTTAAAATTTTTGTAAACGTAATTGAATCAAATTTTTTTTACACTGAGAAAAATAATTTTTGTAAAAACAGTAGTTTTTCGAATAATAAATCGATACCAATAATTACATTATTAATTTCATATCTAACGCAAAAAATTACTTTTTTGACATAAGGAAATCAAAATTTATTTACACTATTGCAAAAAAAAATCTTCAAATTTTAGCACTCAAAAAACATTAGATTAAAAATTTTTAAAAGCATAGGGTAGAAGTACTCCGTATGAAAATAACATATATGGTCAAAATATATGATAAATATCAGAAAATATATGTGGCCAATTTAACTATATTTTCTGATATATATTTTTATCATATATGAAAATATATATTCTTGTCATATACGAAAACTACATTTTTATCATACATAAAAATATATATTTCTATCATATACGAAAAATATATTTATATTGCGTATGGAAAAAAAAAGTTTCTTATTCGTATGACCAACTCCAATTAAATTAGATCTAAATTATAATATACTCTTTAAATTGCAGTTAAAATTTTCAAAATTAGTCAATTTGATGCGAATATATATACCCATATACATATACATACACCGAATAAAATATATGTTTAAATATAACAAAGAAAATATATGGTGCCATATATAATATAAATTATATGCTACCATATATTTCATTTCATATAAAAATTATATATTTTTTGAATATAAAAGGAAATATATCAATACAATATATTATAAGGTAAATGTAAATGTATATATAGCTTAATATAAAAAACATACATATAAGTAACATATATAAAATACATATATTTACTACTGTATATAATTTTATATTAAATCGGCCAAAATCTCTATATGATTTTTTATAATATAGGGGAGGGTGGGGCAGAGCGGCCCCCCTAAGCCAATTATTATTTTTTGTGGCTTTCAACCATAGGATCACTTTACTTTTGTCCTATTTCGAACGAATTTATGGAAATTTTGCCAAAATTCTGAAAAATTTTTTTTTTTTTTTGTGGGGCAGAGCGGCCCCCCTTCAAAAAGTGATAAAAAAAATTTTTTTTTTCGTTTTTTTTTTTTAAATTGTTTTCATCATTAAGAATGTATTTCTTTCACTTGACAACTATTTTTGGTTTTATATTGCTCGAAAAAAATTTTTTAAAGCGTAAAAAATCGTTCACTCTCGATTACCTCAATTACTAATTGTTATTTAATAAAAAAAAAAATTAATTCTGTAATTTTACTTTATTTCAAAAATTTATCAACTAAAAAAAAAAATTTAATTTTTATAAATTTTTAGTGACCAAATTTGCCTCTTACATAAAGAAACGGCCGAAAAATATGAAAAAATAATTTTTTCGGACGTTTCGGGTGGTCTATTTTGCTCCAGGTGTTATGCGTAGGGCTAGAAATGTGGAATTATAATAATTTTTTTTTAATTTGACGATAAAAATATGAAAAAATCACTTTTTCAAAATTTTGGGCTTGTCCATTTTGCCCCAAATGTCATGCGTAGGGGTAAAAATGCGCAAACATATCGGATTTATAGTAATTAGTCGAAAAAAAAAAAATTTTTTTTTTGGTCAAAATTTCAGGGGGGCCGCTCTGCCCCACCCTCCCCTACAATATAATGTATTATATATTTTTTTGTTGCAAACATATATGATTTTATATATTTTAACCATATATTGTTTTTTCATACGGGACCATTTTTGGCCACTTCATTTTTTGACATTTAGAACTTTTACTGTAATTAATAAAAAAGTTGAAGAAAATTTTTGATTGTAAAAGTATCTTCTTACAAATTTTAAAAATTAATTATGTCATTTCGTCTTTTACAAATTATTTTATTTAAATTTTCTTAGTTTCCAAAAACGGTACCTCTAACCAAATTTTTTGTGGTAAGAATATGCAATAATTCGAAAAGACTTTTTTTTCTCGTGTACAATAAAAAATTAGTGACAGCAGAGCACTATCTCTCCTTCGCATTCGAGGTGTGCAATATTATTATAATTTTTGAGTTAATTAACTAATTAGATATGCAATAATTTAAAAATATTATTATTTTAATGTCGTTATTTTATGGATTGTTAGTCTCACTTTTTTTACTCAATAGCTTCGTTTTAACAAGTTTTTTTCTATGTATCCATAAAATATATATATATATATATATATGTAACAATTGGAATGATGTACGACATCCTGCAGTAAACTTAAGTAATTAATGACCCGGAAATGACGAAAATTTTTCCGCAACTTAATTTTAAAAGTATAATAGTAAAAGTGAAGGACTTGTATTTTAAACAGGAAAAGGAATAGAAACACTCGGATACTAAATATATAAAAATAACTACCAATAAGAATAATATTTCACTACCGTATCTAATTTTATGATAAACACAACTTTTTCATTTTATATAAACTCAATCGCAGTAATAACTTATCATCAACTGAAAGGAAGATGGAACAGTGAGAAAGAGAGTTTTCTTAAACGTGAAAACAGAAGCTCAAGAGGGGACACAACTCTTACTCTATACCTCAGATTCATTCAAACTCAATAAAATCCACGTAACCGATATTCAAATAGAGTTACACAGTTGCATCTTGAACAGCTCGCAGCGCGTATCGTGATCTTTAATATTTTAATTGTTGAGTCATTAACTCGAATGGCCCATTGTTAACAATAACATTTTTTTGAAAATATGTTCCGTGGTAGTGACAGCTCTTTTAAAAAATTTTTTTTTAAATGATAGTGGTCATATTACACTGTAAAAAATCGAGAGTGAATATAAATTTTATTTCAATCTGAATTCACTTCATCAGTCTGAGTTCCGGAGTTAAAAACAAAATTCCACATCCGGAGTCAATAGGGAATTTTTATTTAAACGCCGGAACTCTGAATGACGAAGTGAATTCGTAGTAAATATGAATTCAATTTTAATCCGAATTCATTCCGTCGTTCGGAGTTCTGGAGTTAAAAATAAAATTCCACATACGAAGTCAATTGGATTTTTTTTTAGTGGAGTGATTTCGGAGTTACGTGGATTTTATTTCAATCCGGATTCACTCTAATCCAGAATTTTAATATTAAAATAAATTCCCCTCGGAGTAAATTTCCCTCCAAGGGGATTAAATAAATAAAATATTGTTCGATCCGAATTCACTCCGAATTTAATCCGCGTTCACTCTGAAAATTTTTTACAGTGTATAAAATTATTAATTTAATATCTATATTAGGGTGGCCCAAAAAAACCGACTATTTTTTTTTTCGAGTCTCTTATGAAAATTTGTTGATTCAAGATGTTTTAAGAAGCCTCTCCAAAAATCAGCTCGATGAAAAAATTTCAAGAGGTCGCTCACGAATTTTGAAAATATCAAAAATGATCGAAGTTCGGATTTTTCTGTTCCAAATTTCTTCTTTCTCGTGGCAGCTATAGTTTATATTTATGAAATCATCAGTGCGCTGAAAATTTCAGCCCAAAATTAAAATATTTAAACGTCGCTGAAGAATTTTGAATGGTTCAGAGTACTGTCTCTTGGACGTTTTCGAGCAACCCTTGAATATTAATAATAAAGCTTCTTAATTTTTTTACTATCAATTTGTATCATAATGAATAAAAATACAACCCGAGAAATCGAAATAATAAGTTATTTACATACTTTTTTATTTTTTAATTCAATTTTTGGGTTTTTTCGCTTATTCAAAACTTACCAAATTTTATTGTTTAAGACTGTCCTGTATATTTTCGGATATGCAAAAATTATATTTAAGTGGAATGACAATAATTGAGTCATAAAAAAATACAAAAACTAATTCAAAGTATTAGTTACATATTGTCAGTTAATATTCAAAATTCTTGAGCGCCGTTCAAATATTTAAATATTGGGCTGAAATTCTCAGCATAGTCATAATATTAGAGATATAAAATATTTCTGCCACGAGGAAGAAAAAATTTAGAAACAAAAAATCCGAATTCCTATAATTTTTGATATTTTCAAAATTCGTGAGCGACCTCTTGAAAATTTTTTATCGAGCTGATTTTTGGAGAGGCTTCTTAAAACATCATAAACCAACAAATTTTCATAAGAGACTCGAAAAAAAAAATAGTCGGTTTTTTTGGGCCACCCTAATATATAATTATTTTTCTTATATTATAGGTATCACAAACGTCGTACCCCTGTTGATGTCAATGACATTACTTGGTCTTAGAGAATTCAATGCTCAAAATGTTCAAAATTTTCCGAGTCATCAAGATCTTGAGTTACCGCTTTCTTTCAATAATGACAACCCAAATACAATGTACAAAGTGGTATTAATACTTCAATATATGTGATGATTTTTAAGTATCTTTTTTTTTAAATTATTTTTATTTGAAGTAATAAATTATGATTACAGGCTACTTCAAGTTCTTTAAATGCTGATATATTGAACTCAATGCGATTCGGACGCTTAGTTGAAACATTTCGTACTTCTAGTGAAAATCAATTTACAACGCAATCTATTTTTGGTATCAATGATATAAATGTACCCAATAGAGATATTGAACCACCTCTGCAAAGTTTTCCAGAAGAACCAATTCCTGGTGCAGCTATGGAACTGGTAATTCAACTTTTTTTTTTAAATTCATTATTCTTATTAAAATAATTTTCAAAATAATTATGGTAATTTTGAGAAGATAATTATTTTACTAACAGCCCGCAGTCACTTCGTGATCGTTCGAGTGTAACTATACTTCATTTCAATGTAAATTTAAAATTTATTATTAAATAAAATATAATCGGTAGACTGAGTGAAAAAAATATTAAAAAGTAGGAGACTGGGGCTCGACGGCCCACTTGAGGCGCTAATTATTTTTTGTGGCTTTTGAACACCGGTACGAGTTGTTTAGGTCAATCTCGAACAAATCTATTATAATATTCCGATAATTGAAAAAAAAAAGTTTTTTCCGGGGCACAACCGGCGACTTTCAAAAAATGATTAAAAAATAGAAAAAAACTTTTTTTTTAAACTGTATCCTTTAATTTTACCTGCATTGGAAAATAATTGACAATTTCTCGATGTATAGACAAAAAAAAATTTATATTTTAGAGCAAATGGTCTTTTTCACTCATTAAAATATGACGATTATATAAAAAAATTTTTTAGGCAAATTTTGAGGTGGTCCGTCATGCTCCGATCTCCCCTATATAATTTATTGACTCATGAATTATCTTAAATAATTATCGAAATCAATAAATATTTTATTCAAAAAAATTAATTTATTGTTAAAAAAAGTTACTACTGATTTTTTACTAATTCAAATAAATTAAAAAAGAATTATTTCCAATCAGAAAATGTCAATTTTCAGTGCAAATGAAATTTTTTGAAAAGTAATTAAAAAATTGATCTTCGAGTTTAAAAAGCGCCTCGGCCAAAAATAAATATAAATTATTGTCGGCTGACATTTCCGGAATTAATCGACTGATTTGCACATTCTGACATCGAAAAAAAATTTTGAGACGGCTCTGATTTAATTTTAAGGCAAATCGGTCCAGTGGTTTACGAGTTATGCAACAAAAAACTAAAAAAAAAAAATTTCCGCGCAGATGCGGACCTCAAAACGTCGACATTTGATGAAAACTCAATTTTCGAAAATCGGGCTGAAAGCAATGACTTCCCTTTTTTTTTAAATTTTGAATTTTCATCGCGGGAAATTTGAAAATCATAATAGGATGGCGGTAATTTGATCTAGTTCACAAAATTTATCTTATTCTTTTAATAATATAAATATAGATAATTTAATCAAATATCTTTTGTTTTTTTTTCTATCATAAATCGTAACTTTCAAAACTTGCAAATTAAATTTTTTTTTATTACATAAAAAATAACATAAATTCCTTTTTTTAATGTACTATTTAATTATAATTCGTAAATTATAAATAATAAAATTCTGGATACGTATGTTATTAAAATAAGTTAGTTGAATATATTTATATATATATATAATTAAGGCTACAATGTAAACTGGTTTGCGTGTAAATGTAAAATAAAATTATATAGAATCGATCCTAATCGATAAATTATTCAACTATCAACAATAAAAAGAAAAAAAAGTGTATAAAACTTGCAACATTCTTGATTGTTAATGTTAATCGGTATCAAAGCTTGACTATCTTTTACTTCTATCTCGGATTGCATTAAACGATTAAGCGAAAAATGAACTCTAAATTTTATGGAATATATTTTATAAAAATATACGGACGTTGATTTTAACGACTTCCGACTTAAAATTATTACAGATTTATGCATGGAAGACAGTAGACTATGAGTTTGCCAGTGATGTGGCTCGTGAACAAGCATTATTAGAGAAGTCGTTTATTCCAGAAAACAATATGCCGTTAGGTATTGAATTTTGGCGAGATAAAGTATTTATAACACTTCCAAAATGGAGACCAGGAGTTCCGGCGACGCTGACTACAGTACCGAGATACACGGCTACAAAAAGTCCAAAACTCCGACCTTATCCTAGTTGGGGATGGCATTATCAAGGTATGAAAAAAAAACCTAAAGAAAGAATCCTGTTTTTTGCAGTCAAGCGCAAAAGTACTGAGGGTTTTTTATGATCGATCTATTATTTTCGACCCATTCACTCACATTAAATTATCTCTAGACTTTTTTCCATTGCACTAAAATAGGGTAAATTGGGTGCCACGACTACATATCCGCGGACAAAATAACCGTCGCGGTTATTTAAATATTTTGTCGCGGGTATTTTGTCTTCGGATATTTTGTTACGGAACCGGTAAATTGAATACTAATAAAAAGACAATTTCGACCCAATATAAAATTTATTGATTACTCCATTAAGTCAACATAAATTATTTTAATCCCAGCCTTTGCGGATCCGAATTATGGTAATTTACCGCATTCTGCTGCGATTTGCCGTAAAATGCGGTAATTTCTACAGCAAATTGGCCGCAATTTACGGTAATTTGCGGTATTTTGCTGTTACTTACGGCAATTTACAGTAATACGCGATAATTTTCGGCAAAACGCGGTAAAAATGCGGTAATTTACCGCACTCTGCCGTAATTTACCTACAATGCGGTGATTTCTACGGCAAATTGGCCGCCATTTACGGTAATTTGATGTTACTTACGGTAATTTACAGTGATACGCGGTAATTTTCGGTAAACCGCGCTAAAATACGGTAATTTACCGCACTCTGCCATAATTTACCTTAAATGCGGTGATTTCTACGGCAAATTGGCCGCAATTTACGTTCATTTGCGGTATTTTGCTGTCACTTACGGAAATTTATAGTGATACGAGGTAATTTTCAGCGAACTATGGTAAAATACGGCAATTTACCGTAATTTGCGGCATTTTTACCGTATACGTCATATGCTTTTTTTATTTTAATAGCTTTACAGTGCAATACTTCACTTTAAAATAAAATACCACAGGCATGCTGCAATTTTGCGGTAAACTACCGTTATTTTGCTTAAACTACCGCACTTTTGCCGTAAAATGCAGTACGTTTATCATAAAATACCGTAATTTACGGTAATTCGGATCCACCAGGGAGAGACTCGAGTTGTTAATTGTTGTATGAAACTTAGTAAACACGATAACTTTGATAGACACAATTAATCGTCAGCTTTAGAATTTTCTGTTGCCTTTAACCGCAAAAAAATTTTGTTCTTAATACTAAATTCTATAGGATACAAAAAAACGTTTTGCGGTACGATTTCTCTTAAAGGAGTTATTTGATTAAAATTTTACTGGCTGCAATCAAAAAAGTTTATGAAGGCTTATATTTGATAAAATTTTGAAATTAATCAGATTGTCATTTAAAGTTAATTAAAAAAAAAATAACAATTTTTAGAAAAGCCAAAACGGTATTGAAGTCTTGATCTTACAATTGGACTGAAACCAATTACGTTGTAGATAATTTTTATATCGGGAAGTTAAAAAAAAAAGATCATTTTTCAAATTAAGACTAAATATTGTTTTTTTTTAGGTTCTTGTGGTGGTATGACATCAGTCTTTCGAATTCAAGTAGATGAATGTGATCGACTTTGGGTTTTAGATTCAGGGTCAATAAATTTAACAGAAACACCTAAAAAAGTTTGTCCACCAGCCATTTTTATTTTTGATTTAAAAACAGACAGACTACTAAAAAGATATCAAATACCAGATGATCAAGTCAAAGAAGATTCACTTTGGTCAAATATCGTTGTAGATATTCGTAACGGTGATTGTAATTCTGCAAAAGCTTATCTCTCAGACGTATGGCGTTTTGCAATGATAATATACGATTTATCAAAAGATACATCGTTTAGAATCCAACATCACTTCTTCTTTCCCAACCCTTTTGCATCAAAATACGAATTACACGGTATTCGTTTTCAATGGATGGATGGAATTCTCGGACTAGCGTTA
Organism: Microplitis mediator; assembly: GCF_029852145.1. NCBI lineage: Eukaryota > Metazoa > Arthropoda > Insecta > Hymenoptera > Braconidae > Microplitis > Microplitis mediator. Next base: position 24,409,021 of record NC_079975.1, on the reverse strand, counting down.
AGTCCAATAGACGTTAACAATGACAGGATTCTTTATTTCCATCCAATGTCTAGCTTTAGTGAATTCGCGGTATCAACTGCAGTGTTAGTCGATCAAGAAACAGCGGAATCAAATCCTGAAAGCTTCGCACCCGTCGGTGAGAAAAGAGCCAAAGATTTTGGTCACTCTTCAGGGTCAGCTATTGATAAAAACGGGGTTATGTTTTTCAATATGGTCACCAGAGATTCCGTATGGTGTTGGGATACAAGAAAAGAATATTTGCCTCATAATTTGGGGTTAGTTGGAGTCAGTAATGAAACTCTTGTATTTCCAAATGACATAAGAATTGATAATGAAGAGAGACAAAGTTTTTGGACCATTTCAAATAGGCTGCCAATGTTTTTGTACGGCCCATGGAATCCAAATGATATTAATTTTAGAGTGTACAGAGCTTATGTTGACGAAGCTGTCAAAGATACTGTTTGTGATCCTAATTATGTTGTACCAGCAAGTGAAATAAATTACGACCAGACTTGTTAATATTTGATACTTATTTATTACAATAAAATAAATATAATTACTACTTTATTAATTATATAATCCTTCTTTTTAATTGAAATTATTCTTCAGTAAATTCAGACATATTGCTGCCATTTCCTAAAGAGACTTCGCTTCTTTTGTCTGTAAAATTTAAAAACGTATTGGATTCATCTGACCAATTGCAGTCATCGTCATAAATTCTCATATTTTGGTAAGTTTCGTTCATATGTTCACTTTCACCACTAATTAGTGTGTCAATATCCTGTCCCTCTATTTGATTTTCATCAAAAATATTGTCGGGACTTTCGGCAGTTCCATAAATTTCTGGATTTGATGACTCATCAAATGTTCGCGAAGTTGTTGCTGCATGATCTGATTCAATAGATTCCATTGACACTACAGTAGAAATTGAAACCATCAATGAACAGTTTATTTGACTGATCAATTTTTTGAAAAGATAAAAACCCGGCAGGCCCGCAAGTTCTGCCAACTTTTGAGAGTTGAGTTTATTTGAATCAAGTACAAGTTCTTTGTATTTTTGGAACCAATAATCCATTAAAAAGATTTCTTTTTGCTTTAAATTTGGTGCAGTATCATTAGTATCATTATTGTCGCGTATTATTTCAGTAACTTGTGGAACTTTGATACTTTCGTAATACTGCTGATTATCATTTTTACCAAAAGTTTGTAAATCACTAAGATAATCATCTCCAAAATCAATCTCTCGTGTTGATGAATAGTGCGGGCATTCATGCCGTACAATAGTAAGACGCGCAGCTTTAATAATTTCATTAAACACATTTGGAATTTGATCAGAATTTGTCACAGAATACAGTTCTGTTGAAGCGGGTCCTAAATAAAACCCACGGTCGTTTTCGCGAGAGTCAAAAGAAAACGCACTTTGTAATAAAGTTACTATGTCTCTATCGTCAATAAAATCAAATCCCGTTCGTCTATAATCAAATTTTTGATTAGATCTAGGTTTTTTATGTAAACTATCATCATTATTTGAAAATAATGACCAATTTATATTTGCTATTTTGGTTTTTATGTCTGTTTCTGTATACAATAATCCAGTAGATTTTTGAATTGGAGAAGCTGCTGCCGATATTTTGCTATTCAATGCGTTGGTGTCATTTTTCAAAATATCTATTTTATTGTCAAATTTCGATATTTTGAAATCGTCAATTTTTAATGATTGCAAATTAGGAATATTTACAGTGGCTCTAGATCTGTCTAATTTACGGCGTGTTTGTAAATTCTTGTTATTTTTATTATGCAACAAATTAATGTTTAGATTTTTTGTTAGTTTTTTAAATCCGCTATTTTCTCCAGATTTTTTACGCACGATTTCTTTACCCGGATGATTTTTCATTTCAAATTTATTTTTCGACAAAGAAATACTTTCTATCGGAGCTTTTTTCAATCTCTCCAGATCTTTCTTTCTCTTATCTTTCCAAAGTGTGATCTCATTATAAGCTTTTAACGCTTTAAGTTCTTTGTCCTCTTGTTCCCGTGTAATTTCAAAGGATTTTTTATTATCCGATGACTTCATCAATAAATTAATATAATCAGAACTATATTTGGAATATTCGTTTCCGTTAACTTCAGATAAATTAATAGTATTTACAGTAACAAAATTTATTTGATTACTATTAACACTAGGCCATTTTTCATCATCAGTTTGCGTCTGCGTTTGCACTTCCGTTAAAGCTTTTGAATCTGTCCCAGTATTTTTTAAAATAACTCGCTTCGCAATATCGTCATTATTGTCTTCAAATAAACCGACTTCTTTTTTCAAAATTTCAACGTAAATCAAATCACGGATCCAAGTTGTAAAAATTATTTTATCATCTTCTATCGCTTCGACAGATTCATCAATAAAATTATTTTTTTTTTTTGGTAATTTTTCATTGACATTTTCTTGCTCATTACGATGACTAGAAGAAATGACTTTTGGTTTTGATTCTACTTCTTGTAATTTTAATTTACTTGAATTTTTATTGATACTCAAATTTTCTCCAAAATCATAATGTGATAAATTGTCACAACTTTCACTGTCGGATGACCACTGGCAGTAATTGTCTTTTACGGAAATAGTTCTGTCTATATTTTTAGAATAACTATCATCAGTTACTTCTTTTTTATTCAAAATATTGTTCATAGTCCATTGCTCAGACCACTCGGAATAATTTTCAATAAATTTATCTCTCGAAGTTGGATTGATGTTCATTCCGTCATTCAAATTTTTTTCAATGTTGGCGCTCCGGTCATCAGAAGAACAAACGGATGATTGGTCAGTATTATCGATATTCTTTAATTGCAATGGATTATTTGATGACTTAAATTTTTTGTAACTAAGTCCGTTTGACTTCTGACCATTCCTTGATAAAATATTCTCGACATAATTGTTTGAGATACCGAGGATTTTAATAACCCTTTCGGAAATAGTGAGACTCGAATCATCGGTATTGAACGAATTTTCTCCAGTATCAAGATACCGGATTGACAATAATGATATTGTGTTTAAGGACTTAGACGGTCTGATACGTTTGTATTCATCACCGAATTCCGTTGATGAATAGATGCCTAAATTTTCCAAGTTCGGGACACTTATGAACTTTTGCCGCTTTTTGAAGTGGAAACTGTCAATTTCATCCAACCGCAGGTGTCTCATAGACATTCCTATCATGACGTTGAAAGCAAGTGGAGTGCGCTGATTCATTCTCATTAGTTTTCTTTGATCAATCTCCTTGAGTTTCATGTAGAATGAATTTATGGTAAACCAATTGTGGGCTGCTATAGCTGGAACGAGGATGTTCCTGAATCAGTGTTTGATCTGATTGATCGTAAAAATATTTAATATTAATAATAATAATGTAAATATTTCTTTTTTTTTCATTTTTACACGGAAAAAAATAGAATATTAAAATTTGATATAAAATAATAAAAAGTGGAATTAATTATCAATAATTTGATAATATGAAGAAGTAAAAAGCTAAATTTATTTTCAATACTCTCTTAATTTGAATCAGTGAAATTCCACTGGTTCGCCAGTGAAGCCTCACTGGTTTACTAGTAAAACTCACTGATTCGACCAGTGGTCTTGGCGGCCATTTAATCCCACTGGTTACTCAGTGAACTTCACTGGTAAACCAGTGAATTTTAATGGCGGACGTAATAGTCACTGATTTATCAGTGAGAATTTTCACTGATTCACCAATGAGTTTTACTGATTCAACAGTGAGCTGATATAATCTTCGTCATAACCCAACTTATACATATAGGGCATGATTACTTACGTAAAATAAATGAATTAAAAACATATTTACGCAAATTTACTATATCCAACTTTCATTACATTAACTGTATTAAAATTATTCAAAGCAATGTGGAAGAAAGAAACTGCACTTGGAACTTTCTTCGAAATTTTACAAATATAATGGTCGATTAAATTATAAAAATTATCAAGGCTTGGAAGATAGCTTAAATTAAAAACATAATATAACTTATGTAAAATAGAAAATGCAATAATAGGGTCACAATTTGGCTTAAAATTTATTAATTAATTCAATTGACATTAATAAACAAACATCAGGTTATGTATAACTTTCTATAACCGGTATAACTAATCATAGGTCGCTGTTGACAACGGACACTCGAGGTACTTAAATTTCGCACTGGTTTGAATCAGTGAACCCAATACTCACTGGTTTACCAGTAAGCAACTTTGAATTTCACTGATTCGCCAGTGACTTTTTTTACTCACTGAATGAACCAGTGATTTCTCACTGATTCAAATTAAAAGAGTACAGTCGAATTCCGTTAACTCGGACGGTTATTCTAAGGAGGAGCGGAAATTTCTTGGAATTTCTGAGTTAACGGATGCCCCCTCTTACTTAAAAAGTAAACTATACGCATGCGCTCTTATCTCTGTCACCCTTCTCCTAAATATCAATATCAATATCGAATCAAAAATTCACTACAAACTAATGAATTTTCAAGCCTCATTTTTTTCCGTGTAAATTTATAGCAATAATGAATAATAATGTTACCTAGTGATATTAATTTGTCGATAATAACTGTGCCAAATAAAAACTCAGATATATTTCCTTCGATGTAAAGTAATATTACGACTATAAATACAATGACTTCCAGAATAAAATTTTTGAATGCACTGATTATCATCCAGGATAATAACATTTTTCTTTGACACCACATTAGTATTGGATATAAATTTAAAATATATGTTAATGTATAAATATGTGAAATAACTATTCGTGATACAACCACCCAAGATAAAACTTAAAAAAAATTTTAATTATTTTTTATTTTCTATATAAATAATAATTCAATGTATTGATGCTTACACTGGATTATTTATCGATAAAATAAACTAACCAGTTTTAATATTTTGTTCAAAATTTCCATCTGTTTTTTTTCGTGACATTGAAGTTTTCCAAATTGTTTCAACTCGATTTCCCCAATCCCATGGACTCCAATCCCATAAACTATTTATCTAGATTTATATTTTTTATAAATTTATTTTATTAATACACCATTTATTTTATAAATAAATATATACTGAATTTATGTGGATTTCTTACGGCGTCTAAAAATGTCATTATCAAAAGTTCTGTTTTAAATGATGTACAGATTAATTTATTAACAAGTTTTGAAATTAAAAATAGACAAAGAAAAATTATTTTTGCCGCCAGTGTTTTATAAATTATTTAATTTTTATTTGTGTAAAAAAAAATACTTAAAATTTTTTTCTTAAAGGTTACTCTCAAATTTTATCACATTAAATCGTTTGTCAATTTTTTTCTATTTTATTTTAATTATTCCTGTGATGGTAAATAAATGAAAAATTTTTCTATTTAAAATTATCGATAATTAATTTCAATTTTTAAATTTAATCATCCATTAAATTTTCGAAAAATAAGGAATAAGTACTGATCTTTAAACACAAGAATTTTTGAATGCTCCAACGAAAAAAAAAAAAGTTGCTTAAACCAAGAGAAAATTTTTTGGGAGAAAAGATATATATGTAGGAGAGGGAAGCCACCGGTGCTATAGGCAGCAGCTGCGGGAGTAGTTCGATGCTCGCCACGAGATCGCGCCCACCGCTTGCAGTGTCCCTGGTAAGAAACTTACTTCAGAAGTGTTAAGTTTCAAACTTGGATGCAATTCTGACATGAGTTCTTTACTGTCATTCGACATAGTTTAACATGACATCTTGTACTTTTGTTGACGTTAATAATACAGTATATCTCATATTGTATCATGACCTTAAAATTTATTATCAATGTTTCCATAGATAATTTTCCTTTGAAATTGAACTCGAACTTACAAAAAAAAATTATTTGTATTAAATGCATAGAGTCTACTATTAGAACCTTGAAATTAGTTATGATATAGGTCTTCAGGCAATAATGTCACTGTCTAACTTAGAATTCTTGTTTAAAGTTATTCTGGGGTAAATATCTACCCCGGATTGTAGTCCTAGGGTTGATTATCATCAATTACATTTGATAAAAAAATCGACGATTGTATAAACTAAACTTTTAAATTTCCAAAAATCATTTATAGAAGTACACAATCAATTATTCTTTCGAATTATTGAACTGACAATTATTGTTCATCTCGTTTTAAAAAAATGGGTCATTATCGATAAGAATAAATTGCGCAGAGGTAGTGGATTCGTACATTGTTTTATTGTTTTGTGTATTCGTACGTAAAGTTTTCTATGTGAAACAGATCTATTTATAAGGGCGAAGATTAAATTTTTCATAAAAGACTTTTAAATTTGACTATCACGGGACAAATACGTTAGAATAAAACTCAGAGAAATTTATTTTTCTATTGAGAACAAAAACATATTTTTAAACATGTACAGTCTACTTACATTTATAAATTACTTATACAATTATTACACACGCAAGCACGCTTTAAATAATAATGTTATAAATTTATGTATATATATAGTTATTATAGTCAAGAAAATTATCCTTGATCTTGAAGTAAATTGCATCAAGTCATTAACTGTATTGGTGTTGCGACTGACCTTTATACGTTCAATAGTTACTTTGGCTATTGTACGTATGTATGTATGTGTGTTTAAACAAGTGTCATTACACATTTTATGAATATAATATTTGCATCACTTGAAACAACTAAGTAGACTTAATATGACTTATAGGTCTATAAGTCTATCAGTTAAAAAGTATATGTTTATTGTATTATCCAATAAATATTAATTACAATTTTGTTTTTTATAATTTTTTCTTATAATAGACTATAGAAGTACCGGTTTCGAACACGATATTATTTCTGGACTTTTTATATTTTATTTTGATACTTGAACGATACTATATAAAATTTGCGGAATGACCGCAGATTACATCCGGAGTGAATGCGAAGCGGGTGATTTTTTATTCATTTAATCCTTTAAAAGTGAAATTTATTCAAAGGAGAGTTTAGTTTAAGTTGAAAACTACGGATCAAAGTAAAAGCAGATTGAAATAAAATCCATATCACTCCGAAATTACCCCGCTGAAAAATGAACTCCTTTTTTACTTCTCATACGAGGTGCTTTCTTTTTAACTTCGAAATTCTAAGTGAAATAATTCTCCAATTTCTGGTTCTTAATCCGAATTAAACTGAATTAAAACGAATTTAAAATTTTTAAATCGGTTTTATTCTGTTTAATTCAAATTAAAATTTTCAATTCAGTTGAATTCTGTTTTGCAGAATTCGACAGAATATAACAGAATTAAAATTTTTAATTCGGTCGAATTCAGTTGTTTAATCAGGGATTACACAAAATATACAGAAAAATATTTTTTACATCATTACGATGATTAATCAATTAATCAACTGAATGATAAAAAACACTTAAATATTTTTAAATTTATCAATCTGGCGGATCTATGTCACGGTCAGACCAAATGTTATTTTTAAAAAAATCAATTATTGTCAAAAAAATTTATAAACTTTTATTATTATCATTTAAATATTCATACGATACACAAATTATAGATTCAATTATAAAATATAAAATATAATAAACATATATATTATTAACTTATAAGTATAATAAATAATAATATAATAAGTATATTAATAAAATTGTGACATAAAAATTTCTCATAAAAAACAATTTTCATAAATTACTTTTATTCATCAGTGCATTGTAATTAAATATCATAGCGTCACCGATTTATTTGAAGAATTCTACTTTACTGTGCATACGAATAAATATATCATGCGCACGCGCATTTCAAAAATAGCAACTCACACTTGCGCGTTTAAATGAGAAAATAGCTTCTGGCGAGCATTGCGGCGAAACTATTCAACGGTGAAATAATACGTAATAATTTCTAACAACTGTTTTCATCATTTTTTATAACTAATAAAGATACATAGTTTCGTCTTACAAGGTAATTATATTTTAATATTATTTATGTTATTATTTATATCACGTTTGCTTTAAAACATTAAAAAATATAACCTATTGTTTTTTTTCTTTTTATTACTTGCTCTATTTCTGTTTATATCGATTTTCTGTAGACGTCTATTTTCATCAGCACTTTATATTATCACTAATAATTCATCTCGAAAGTAAAAAATTTGAAAGAAAATTTTCAAAATTTTTACTTCATTTCTCTCTTTTCTCAAAATTTTAATTTTCTTCGCCTTTTAGAAAACATTAATTTATTTTTGAATTTTTAGTTATATAATAAAAATTCAAAAAAAATCGAACTATTAATTTTTTTTTTGAATTATGCGAATATAATTTTGATAAAAATTTTTGACATGCGGTTATTAATAAAAAAAAAAAAAAACCATTACGTCATAGACGTAAAATTCAATAATTTCTTCGTTGTATTGATTTGTTTTATTATCGTTGTCATCACAATTTGTATGCTATCATATTTCGAAAACTCAAAGTTATTTATTTACATATAGTTGAGTCAGACATTGTAAATCCGTAAATATTTTTACTTATACTTCAGCCACACAATACATCTCCATAAATATGTTTCTTAGTATTTACACAAGAGTAAAAAATAAAATTTTTTTTAAATCTGAAAAGATTTTGTTTACAATAAAAATTTTTACAGTTAACCTGTAAAAGGATAACATTATTTAGTATCACTAATATGTGACACAACATAGCCGGTAAACCTTGACGTTATCTAGATGTAATTATTTTTATAACGTCATGTTTTATTGTGTTTAATATTTCATGTTCCTACAGCGTCAATTACTAATTTCTGTACACGATAAAATTATATTATTGTTGTTTGAAATGCTATTATGCTGGCATAGTAAAGCTGGACCATGTTGGCCACCTGGCGGAAAAATAAATGAACATATTGCAAAAATTACTAAGACCATAGTAAAATTAGCAATAGACACAGTAATTTGTGATGTAATTATTCTCAATTTTACTATGGCCATAGTAATTTTTGCAATATGTTTATTTCTATTTCTGAAAGGGTCAACATGATCTGACTTAACCATGACACCATAACATCCCTATCCAAAAGTTCCCATAGAATCCACTCAAATGGTTAAAAAACAGCATAAAAACCAACTCGTGTAAAAAAAAATTTATTCCGAAAACTTTTTCGTATAACTCGTAAGCTACTCAAACAATCGACTTCGAAATCTATCAAGACCTAAGTCTTGATGAGCCCTTTCGATTGCTGCCAAGTACGTCCAAATCGGTTGATTCGTTCCAAAGATATCGTACGGCAAAAATTAGTTTACCCACACACTCACACGTGCTCGCGCGGAGGTCCATCCGGAAATAGTCAGAATAGCTTTCTAGGGCCTAAAAACGTTCAAATCTGATGAAAATTCGATTTTCGAAAACGTGCATGGAAAAGAAATATTTAACTTATATCCAAAACAATATTTTTTTAAACAGACGATATTACTCTGAAAAACTATAATTTTATTTTATTTATTTTTAAAAATATTTATTTATAGATGCAAATTAAAACCTTCTGTGGGTGCTGCTCACTACAAATTGGTAGCATAATTATAGGAGTCTTAAGTTTGGTGAGTATCTTACGATAACTCTGTTGACTATTATCAACTACTCTAGATAAATATAAAATTTATTACCATAAAAAAATGATATTTTCATTATTATTATTAGATTATAATAGATTTTATTAATAACAATTAATAATGAATCACCTGCTGTAAATTATTATTATTAGTAGAATTTCATTCAGTAGAAAATGAAATATAATATAATACAAATTTTACTTTCAGTTATTTGGACTTTCATTATTAATCCTTCAAGCTGTTGCTTTAAATCGCATTGAAGAAAATCCAAATCCCGAATTTCGAATGGGTACATACTTTGTTATAAAAGGCGTTATTGCAACTTTTATAGCATTTTTTGTCATTTGGTTGATATTATCTACGCTACTTATTATTGGAACTATTAAGGTACTTTAGTAAATAATTAAACTAACTATTAACTCCCCCCCCCCCCACCTAGCTTCTAAAATATTCAATGACCTTAAACTGTTATGACCTTAAAAATATGAATTTTAAGAGGAGGCGCAAGAATTTTGAAATATTTCAAATTTTTAATATTTTCTACCGATTTTCCCTTTATTTTATAGAGTTAAAGACATCTATCTAGTAAATCAGAGAATTTTTTTTTTCCTGCGCATATTTTTGAAGGGTGAAAGTGGAAAAAAAGAAGTTTTTTTTGAGCCATCCTTCTGTATAAATTTTTAAATAAAAAACAAACATATATACAATAATGATAAAAAAATTTCTTTTTACAGCGAAAAGCAAGCTATGTTTTTCCCTTTTTATGTTTGTCATTCTCCAACGTATTGGGTGAATTGGCAGCTTCTATTGGTGTAATAATATTTACATTGCAATATCCTCTGCCAGCAACAGCGATCTACGTGAATTTCTTAATTATCTCATTGTTTATGGGTAACTAATTTTTTTTTTACTATATTACCTTAGCGCCTGCTCTACATTTGCGCTTAAATCCTTACGATACTCGCGAAACAATAGTAAGAATAATTCTGGGCTTCACATTCGCGCTCCTCGATGTTCCCTGTCCAGTGTTAATTTTTGTCCCCGTGTGAAAAAACCATACACTGTCGATAATATATAAAAGAATATTTGATAAATATATGACCACAAAATTATTGATATTGATTAATATATGTTTTATCATATATATAATTCATCCGTTCAATATTATATATTTTCCCGCACGGATATATGTTCACATATATTTCCGCATATATATGTTTACATATATTCATATAAGTATATATACATTTATACAAATATCTGTGAACATATATTTATATAAATTTGTATATTTAACATTATATGTCAGTCATATACTTGAGTCATATATCTTGTCGTGTAATTAAACGTACAGTATTAAATATTATAAGCAATACTTATAGATTAACATCTAGAAAAAATATATATTACAGATTTATATATTTATATTAGGGGTGTGCGAATATCGTTTGAAACGAATCGAATCGAATATTAATATTCGATTCGAATCGAATAATTCGAATTTTCGAATAATTTGAAAGTTCTCGAATAATTCGAAAAAATTCGAATAGTTCGAAAAATTTCGAATAATTCGAAAGTTCATGGATAATTGATTTTTAATCAAAAAGTATACTATTATGCGTAAGTAAAATATTTTGATACACGATGTAATGGAATTCAAATTGGAAACAATAGAAAATCCAGTGATATTTCGATAATTCGCGAATTGTTCGAACTATTCGCGAATTATTTGAAAATTTTCGAATAATTCGAATATTTGCGAATTATTCGTCAACTTTCGAATTATTCAATTTTTTCGAATTATTCGGGAACTTTCAAATAATTCGAATTATTCGATACGGATTTCGAATCGAATATTAATATTTGATTCGGAACGAATAATTCGTAAGTTCGACTTATTCGCACACCCCTAATTTATATGTTATGAATTATAAAATTCTATAATATTTCGGCAAAATTTTGAATATAGCTTCTTATATAACTTCTCATAATTCCATATAATTTACTATATATTTTAAATTACATATACTGAAGCTCATATATTGCTTTTTCATACGGGAACCCGCGACTGAAATTCGCGATCGTAATTCATGTGCGAGTATAGAGCAGGCACAGCAAATTATAAATGAATTATCAAAAAAAATTTATAATTACTTATAAAATAATTATTCCAGGTCTCTACGTCTATGTCTGGCTTGTAGTATACAGTTTCTACCATGAGTTGATTCGTGAAAAATTTGGATACTCACTTAATCGTGAAGGAAAAATATATGAACCTTACAAAGGTCACAATGTTTAATTAAATTTTTCAAATAACGTGATATCAAAATTATAATAATTTTTTTTATATATTGTTTATAAAATTGAAATATATTATTATTAACTGCTGTAATATGTGATATCTATATGAAAAATTTTTAAAGGTATCTATTATATTTCTTCCTAGAAAAGGCTTTTCAAAGGAGTAATAAATGATAGTTTATATTATGAGCTATTTTACATTAAGACAAGAGATTAACGTACAAAGCAAATTATTAAGCTATTTTAAATATGATATATTTTTTATTAATAAAATTCGAAATATCAGTACTATTTATGCATGATTTATCAAATTAAATAGCGTTTATACATCTTTATGCTAATAGTTTATATCTTTATCTATGTTTTATAGTCTATTGATATTAAAAAAATATATATACGTATATTATATTATCTTAATAAATATTTAATATTAATACATCCAATAAGCTATTGAATTATTTTTATACTTAGTTTAATTATAAATTAATTTAAGTGTTTTTATTAATAGTAAATACCCTGTCAAAAAATCCATATAGAAATCCAGCCTTGATTCCTATGTGAATTCCTAAATGTTGATTTCGCATGGATTCTCATATGGTTCCCTATAGGAATCCAGCACAGATTGCAGTTACAAGTTATCGATAGATAGGGAAAAGAGGGGAAAAACGGGGTTTTTTTTTAAACATTCCTAAATCACTTTTGTAAATACAGTTGAGTATTTTTTTAAATTTTTTTGTTAAACCAAAATCGAAATTATCAGTCGAAAAATTTTTTCTATCACCTCTTTTAAGGGGGACCAATTACAGCTAATAATTACATATAATCTGAGAAATTTCTTACTTTACTGCCCTAGGTGTGTAATATACTATAATACAGTCGAAGTTCCCTAAAGTTGCTCTCTAGGTACAGGACCATTCTCTAAAGTTGCTTTTTCCCCTTCTCCCCACTCTGCATTCTCGCTAGGATAATTGATTCTCCTATGCGCGTTTCGATGCGTCACAAAATAAAAACAAACCGTGTGATACATATGCGTTAAGGCTAACCTCAAATCGTGATTTTTAAATTATTTTTAATATTTTAATATTAATAAATAAATAAATTGGAAAATACTTAGAGTTTATAAAATAATCACTAATTTGAAACTTTGACTGAACTATTATTTGCAATGACGAAAAATAAACTAATAAAATTTATTACATCTCGAAAATACTTTTGTTCATTAATTATAAGTTGCTCGAATAGTTTTATTTATGATAAAAAAATTTTATTTCTAGGTTAACTATCTCGCATAACAGAATATGTATTCAATCAATTATAGAAGTTTAAATCGCGCGCCAGAATCTTGAATTCTGATTCGTTCAGTAAAAAAAAAGAGTGGGAGAAAATCCGAGCAACTTTAGAGAGCATATTCTGTCAACTTTAGGGAGCTAGCAACTTTAGGGAGGGCAACTTTAGAGAGCTTCGACTGTATTTCTCTCTCTAAGATACTAAAATTATTTGGTAAAGTTAAGAAAATATTTATTTAATGGACAACTAAACTATTTTATAATGCCAACAAATCCAAACATTAAAGCAAAATATTATTATATTAACTCTAATAAATATTAATTAAGCACAAAAAAATATATTCATTTAAAATAAATATATATATTTGTTCGAGGTTAATAAATATATATTTGAACCTAATGATTATTGATTTAAAAGTTATGGTGTTGGGCAGCAGCAGCGGGATTAGTTCGGTGCTCGCCACTAGATCGCGCCCACCATTTGTAGTGTCCCTGGTAAGAAACTTATTTCAGAATTATTATATTCCCAACTTGAAGCATTTGTGGGACGAGTTATTTTAATTAAATAAAATATTTATCAAGTAAATGTATCCACTTTGATCTTACTTTTTGTTTCATTGCAATAATCTGGATTAAAAAAAAAATAAAACAAAGGTCACCGATAAAACACCAAGATGTAAATTATGAAAACTAAAGATTTCATAACCGGTGACGTATTGTCACCAGCATGACAAGTGGTTATATTTAATACATTGTGAAAGTATTCAGACAAGAAAAAATATTTTAATATTATTCTCTACTTACTTATTATAATCTTGAGAAAGGGAATATAATAAGTAACAAGAGTATCATAATACATCGTGTAGACAAAATCTCACTTACATCTACATATATCTCCTTATATCATTTCTCAGCTTTTCATATTCTATGTATTATTAGACCGTGTCAATAAATCGACTGTTTTTTTTTCAAAAATACGGAAAATATTGTTTGAGATGACGAAAAAAAAATTTATAAAAAAAGTATATGTTAAAATATAAAAAATGTATTTTTGATAGATAACTTTTAGCCGATTTTTGTATATATTTTATATGTGTTAAAAATATGTTTTAGAATATATAAAAAATACATGTATAAAAATATAAAAAATATATATCAAATATATCTGCAAAATTATAAAAAAAGTATCAGTATATAATACAAAAAAAAAAAAAAAGGAATTATATATTTAAATTGCATTTAAAATATATACGAAAATCGACCAAATTTTTTTTATGAATTTTTTTCATGGGGGAAAAATTTTTTAAAAGTTTGAAATTTTCTCACTCATCAGCAAATCAGAGTGTCGGAAAAATCAATAGTAATTTTCATTGGAAATTGAACGCTCTACAAAAAAGGTCTCTTATAATTTTTCCATAAATTCAATTTTTCAAAAGTTATTCAAGGTCAAAGTTGGATTCACATTCAATTTTCGTATTATTTTGCTTTTCCCGCGAAACTATCAGACTTATCGCCAAATGTTACAGGACCTTTTTTGTAGATCATTTTATTTCCCACAAATTATCTATCACAAAATTTTCAAAATTTTTGAAACTTCTTTACTTATTTGCATTTAAATGTCAATTTATTTCATTATCCATACATATATATAACACACTTCAACAAATGGTAAAAAATAATATATCATTACATACATATATTATATATACGTAATTGTAATCCTAATCACATATAATTAAATTTTTTTTATCCTTGATAAATACTCATTAACTATTCCTAGTTTTTACCATAATTTAAAAAATACCACAGTCGTGTGTCTCGTGTTTTTTAAACACAAACTTTAAGTAAAGTACTTGCATTAAATTATTTAAAAACATTCACCGTTGTACTCATATACATCTCATATATATATTAAGTACATAACATAAGTATCTTCATATCCATTGATTCATTTAGTTGTGTGCGTTTTAAATGTAGGTGTAGTAGGTGCAGTAGGTGTATTCCATCGTGCTTTGGTATACGAGTTACTGTTCTTGGCACAGTTTCTGACCATCTCCTAGTGCGAACACAACGAGCTGGACCTCCGCGAGTTTCCCGCGGAAATTTATTTCAAATATTATCTTTTATATTTAAATTACACATAAATATAAATATACGCATATACTTTTTTTATAATTATATATATTATTAAACTTGTGATTTAATAGAACAGTGATTGCGAGTGACATTTTTTACGAAATTCAAAATGGAAAAGTAAATAATTTTTTTTATTGTAACAGTAATTACTAAATAAATAATTAACAGATTAATTACCTCACTATCAATATTAATATACATATATATTTATATATTTTTTAATACAAAAATAAATAAAAATGAAATCAACGGGGCTTGGCTACCGATCCCAAATTAAATGACATGTGATATCGATTCCTAGTTAAGAACACAAGCAAGAAATTCTCAAACTATTTTTTACCATTAAATTTGGGTTAAATTCCTGATGTTTATTTAACTTTACTGACCTAATTAAATTAAACACGTAATGATAAAATTTAATTACACATCAACTGTTGCTCTAGATAATTTAATTTAATAAAACCCATTTTTTTTTCTTCCTAATTTTCGTTCGTTCTCTTAAACTATCACGGAACTAAAAATTTTTCTATAAACTCTATTTTAATTTAACTTTATTTATAACTATTTATTCTATAACGTTGACTCATATTTATTTTTAAAATTAACAGCCTGTGGGATTAGCGCTATTTCACATCCACGATATCGATAAATAAAAAGTGATGTAAAAAAAAAAAAAACATTTATTTTTTGAACTTAACTTCAAGTATGAATGCATGCGCGTTATAATTATCATCATCATTATGATTATGATTATTATGATTATTTGTTTTTTATTATTTATGCAATAATTGAGTATACGATATGAATAAAAACAGCGACTTACGTTACTCGGACAGCTGATGACGCAGTTGTTTTTTATACGAGGTAAACGAGAGAGTAAAAGAGAGGGTAGACAGTGAAAGAATAGAGAGGAAGATTTAAACAAGGAAGAACCAAGTTCGTGTTTCCTTATGGGGGGCCTCGATAAACCTCGACTAAGAGTTTCATGGCCTCCCGTGACCGTCACGCTCATCTACCGATCTCTCTTGTATTTGTTACTTTTAGATCTGTATCAATTTCATTTTATCCCATACTTATACTTTTATTCAAGTCATTGCTAATAATAAAAATTACACATTTTTTTTTAATCGATTATCCAGTAATTTAATTATGTACTCACATTTTTTTTTATTAAAAATTTAATATAAACCCTGATTAAACAACTGAATTCGATGCAATTAAACAGAATTAAATTTTTAATTCTATTTAATTCAGATAAATTCTGTTAATTCGGTACCTAACTTAAAAATTAATTAGAAAATAATTCTCCAATTTCTGGTTCTGAATCCGAATTAAACTGAATTAAAACGAATTTGAAATTTTTAAATCGCTTTTATTCTGTTTAATTCAAATTCAAATTTTCAATTCAGTTGAATTCTGTTTTGCAGAATTCGACAGAATATAACAGAATTAAAATTTTAATTCTATTTAATTTAGAAAAATTCTGTTAATTCGGTACCTAACTTAAAAATGAATTCTGTCTAATTCGGCGGGAAAACCAGAATTTGTCCAAATTAAAACGAATTTAAATAATTCTATTCGGTTTAATTCTGATTAATTCGAAAACAATTCTCCAATTTCTGGTTCTGAATCCGAATTAAACTGAATTAAAACGAATTTGAAATTTTAAAATCGGTTTTATTCTGTTTAATTCAAATTCAAATTTTCAATTCAGTTGAATTCTGTTTTGCGGAATTCGACAGAATATAACAGAATTAAAATTTTAATTCTATTTAATTCAGATAAATTTTGTTAATTCGGTAGCTAACTTAGAAATTAATTCTGTCTAATTCGGCAGGAAAACCAGAATTTGTCCAAATTCAAAAGAATTTAAATAATTCTATTCGATTTAATTCTGATTAATTCGAAAACAATTCTCCAATTTCTGGTTCTGAATCCGAATTAAACTGAATTAAAACGAATTTGAAATTTTAAAATCGGTTTTATTCTGTTTAATTCAAATTCAAATTTTCAATTCAGTTGAATTCTGTTTTGCGGAATTCGACAGAATATAACAGAATTAAAATTTTAATTCTATTTAATTCAGATAAATTTTGTTAATTCGGTAGCTAACTTAGAAATTAATTCTGTCTAATTCGGCAGGAAAACCAGAATTTGTCCAAATTCAAAAGAATTTAAATAATTCTATTCGATTTAATTCTGATTAATTCGAAAATAATTCTCCAATTTCTGGTTCTGAATCCGAATTAAACTGAATTAAAACGAATTTGAAATTTTAAAATCGGTTTTATTCTGTTTAATTCAAATTCAAATTTTCAATTCAGTTGAATTCTGTTTTGCGGAATTCGACAGAATATAACAGAATTAAAATTTTTAATTCGGTCGAATTCAGTTGTTTAATCAGGGAATAATTATTTATAAAATTAATTACCAATTTGACTTTGAAATTTTTTTTAATGATACCGGTAATAATAAAAAAAAATTTGTAAATCTATGAGATTTATTTACGGAAAAATTAATTTATTAAAATAATTCACGGGTTTATTTAATGAATAAAAAAACACGGTGGCTTTGAGGCGGGAACCCACGCATTTAAAAATATATGATTTTACCTTATTAAGAAAAAGTTGAGTCAAGTAACGTGTTATCTGGAAAAAAAATAAATATGTGTACATATATTTTGAATGACAAATGTGGAGAGGAAGGTCAGCAACAGAATAATCTGTTCGTATGAGAATCGAAAATAGTATGCGCTCTTTGGTGGGAGTCGGCATTCGCCAATGACCTATATATCTTACTATTCTCAGCGGCTTGGACACCTGCAATTTGAAAAGCGTCATGATTCTGATTATGTTTAATGACGATAATTAATCACCATTTTTTGACTAGTTTTATTGAATTATTTAACTGGTCTAGGGAATACTTAATACGGTTATTTATTGCGAGGATTTATTTTTTATTTAAATTTATTCAAGTTCATCTGCTGACATTTTACTTTTAAAAATAAGACGTATTTTTTTATTTTTTTTATTTATTAATATTCTTGTTTTTAATCAGATACTTTATCTTCATTTCAATTTAAGGCTTTGCTGTATAAACACAAATGAGTAATTTTTATAAATAAAAATTTTCGAGATATTGATGTAAAAAATAATATTTAATTTATTTACACATTATTTTTTTTTTAAATATTTTTAAATTAGTTAACTGGAAATTAATATTGAATATTAAGATTTTTTAAATTTTAAATATAAATAGATTTTTTTATTTCAATAAAAATTAATTATGTATTCATATATTATATTTTTGTAATAATATGGATGGTCCAAAAAAAAGTTTTTTTTTACTTAAAACTCAATTCATTCAAAATTTGAAAAAAAAAAAAGTTACCCTTTATATGAAAACTTTTATAAAAATGAAGTTCAGAATTTTAGATAAAATTTTGTTATTTTTTAATGAATTTTAAATAAAAAGAAAAAAATTTGTTGAAGGTAATGCAGGAACAATACCAGCACGCGTGGGAATGAAAAAAAAAATCTACACGACTTCATTTTGGTAATCGGAAAAAATAGACTTGGAAAAAATAGATCGGAAAAAAATAGACTCGGAAAAAATAGACCTATTTTTTCCGGGATCCCTTCATTTGGGTTTTTCCGAAAAATAAAAGCATAAAAAATGCACATTCCGGGAATCAAAAATTTATGGAGATCTTAATTCGGTATTTTATTTCAACCTACAGAAATCTATTTTTTTATTATTCAGATCTATGTAGATCTGTAGAGTTTAGCGTAGATCAATTCTTTATAAAGCAAAGCATGGAGTGAAAAATTTTTTCATTTTGATTTTTAAATATTTCCTGACCTTTGTAAAAAAAAATTTTTTAATTTAAGATCTAGGAAGATCCTATATGGGTCCAATAGATCTAAAATTTGAAAAGATCTACATTGATCTATTCAGATCTCGTGTAATCAAAATTTATTTTCCCGATTTCTATATTTTTGGTAAATTTGGATTTTTTTTAACTGAAATTCATTTATTGAATTGACAAAATGAAATATTTCGATATTCGATTAATGATTTAAGAGAAATGAATTTTAAATAAATTTATTCAAAAATATAACATTCAAAATTCTGTCACTAAATTATGAATTTAAAAAAAAATTATATACATTTCGTTTACTTTAAAAAATGTTTCGTTCGAAATAAACACAAAATTTATTTTAAAATTACAAACATTCAAAATTTTATTGAACGTTAGCAAGAAGATAAATGTTCCTAAAATAAAATCTTGAACGCTTATAAATAAAATAAGCAAAATTATTTATATAAAATAAACTCAGAACTCATAACTTTTAAACGATTTATATGAGTTCATTGACTCTTGAACTCTTTTAGTAAAGAATCAAATTTGATCCAAAAATACCCCACATAAACATTTACTTGTATCTTACTTAGTATTTGCTAATATTACAAAACTTTTAATTGCCTCAAAACACTTCCAAATTTATTAATTAAAAACTTTATTCCCATAACGAATTTTTTAAATAATATACATATTATAATCCATCTTATTTCTTCAAGACTCGTTGATCAGAACTAGTTGATATATTAACTTATTAATTTACTTGTTTACAGGATTCAAGTAAATTCCTGCTGTGGATGTTTTTCATTAAAAACAGGCACATTATTTACCGGAGTATGTGGCATTGTAAGTAATAAAAATAAATAAAATGTTAAATAAATTTTCCCCAATTCAAATTATGCAAACATCGCATATGTGTATACACAAACTTTTTTTTTTTTTTTACAAAATAATTAAAAATTTATTTGTAAATATTAAATTTTTAGTATAATTATGTCAAATATTTCCTACAATTTAATTATATATTTACTTTATTATTGCATACCTCGAACGCAAAGCGGAAAAGTTGGATTTTATTATCAACATGTTGAAGTCACGTGGTTTACTTACAATAACCCAGACAGCATTCAAGTCAGAATGACTGCTTCACGACGTATTTTTGAAGGAGTCTTCAAGAAGTCTTATAATGACTTCTTAAAGGTGTCATTTTTAAGAACTCTTAATTAAGAGTTCTTGAAGACTTCATAAATAAGACGTCAGTTTTGTGACGTCTTAATGTATTCTTTTTTTAAATTTTTTGAAGTCAAAATGAAGTCAAAATTAGGAACTCCTTAAGACGTCATGGTAAGTTCATTCTGAAGTCTTCTTTGCGGAGTCAGAAAAAATAACTCTTTGAGAACTCTTTTTAAAGACGTCTTACTGAGTTCGCTAGGTGGCGCATTCGACATCTTGAGAACTTCTTAAAGACTTCTTTAACGTGTTTTTAAGACGTCCAAATCATAAATAGGAACTCATTCAGAACTCATCAAGACGTCATGTTCTACTGACGGAAAGCCGAGATAGCTCGATGCACTCATGTAGATTGTAAAAAAAAATTTGAATCACTTTTAAATTGTCGAATCCTCTTGGACCGAAATTCACTTCGAAGGGGAATTTATTTTATCATTAGATCACCGGATTGACGTGAATAAGGGTTGAAATAAAATCCTCATTCTTCCGAAATCACTCTGCTAAAACAGAATTTTCTATTTATTCCTTATTCGAAGTAATTTTTTGTTAATCTCCATCAGAACTCTAAAAGTCACGGAATTAATGAAGATTGAAATAAATTCCATATTCACTCCCGATTTTTTACAGTGCACAGAAAAAAAGGATTTTTCGGCGCAAGAAATTTTTAATCGTCTCAAGAAAATTTTTGTTTTCTATTTATAATGCCAAAAATTTCTAGGGGCAAGTAAAAATTTTTCGCGCCAAAAAATCCTTTTTTTCTCTGGACAGATTATAAACAACATTTTACATAAATACAATTTATATATATTTCAGATACTATCAATAATCACATTAATCCTCATATTTACGCTCAATATTGAACTAAAGATGATAGTGCTTGACATCCTAGATAAATCAATCATTAAGATTATCTTCGCTATAAATCTTTGCATGACGATATTAATCTCAACATTATTGATCGTCGGAGCTCTTAAAGTAATTTATATATAACTATAACTATAAAAATAATATTTATTACCATCACCATCATCATGATCATTATTATTGATATACATTTCAGAAAAATACATTTATGATGCTTCCTTGGGTTGTATTGGGAATAATGTTAGCAATTGGAGCCCTTGTAAGTGTCTTATATACATCAATAGCTTCAATGGTCAATCATAAAATTTTAAATGGCGTTTTAAGTTTAATAATTGGCCTTATATTTGTCGGTAAGTTTATATTCTATTTTATACTTAAAATTAAATTAATATTTTAATAATTAATTAACTTTTATTTTTAGCTATTTACGTGTACTTATGGGTCGTAGTGTACTGCTATTTCCAACAATTAAGAATGGAAAAAATGAACGTTAAAGTTGGACCATATGGAAGACCTTACAATTATCGACGACCGTAAAAATAAACTAATAAGTAATAAACTTGTTACTTTTTATTCAAACCGTTTAAATTTATAACGGTAATATAAAAAAAAAATCACCAAAGCCTTGCCACAAGTGTTCCTTAAAAATTTTTTATTTATTAATAAATAATAATTTTTTTTTATTGTTTATTTTTAAATAAAATTTAAGGAACATACATTTTATTTTTACGTATTGAAGATACGTTTTATTTTGTACATTTATTTAAATTATTGAGTTTTAAATATTTTACATTTGACTGATAATAATTATATATAATAATTTAATAGAATTTTGAGTCATATAAAGTACCCGTGAAAAAATCTTTTTATAAAATTTCATAGTGTTAGGAAATTGTATAAAGTTATGTCAAATTTCATATAATTTCATAAAACTTTACTGCACACAATTTATAGAGTTTACAAAATTTCGTGTCTTTTGCGATCTATATTTTTGGAAATTTCAATTATTATACAGTCGAGTCAAGTTATAAGTTCGTCGACTTATTTTTCTATTGAAGACCCCGATGAAAAAAGATTTTATACAATTATATATAGACTATATATAATTGGATAGAAAAAATGGCCCGATCCAATTGTATACAATTTGTATAGAAATTGTATACAATTCTATATATTGCAATTATATAGAATTGTATATAATTGTATAGAATTTGTATAAAATTGTATATAATTATATAGACTTGTATACAATTTGTATAGAATTGTATACAATTTTTATACAGTTGTATACAATTGGATCGGGCCATTTTTTGTATATAATTTTATACAATTGTATAAAATCTTTTTTCATCGAGACATCCCCCCTCGAAACTGAGCAGAAGTGGGGGTACAGGAATTCTTAGAATTATATTACACCCTTGTAAGCAGATTCATATCGCGACTAAACTGGTTGTTATACAGTACAATCTGGTTATGTTACTATTAGGGGCTATAAGCTACGTGCGCTTACGTGTACTACTATAGAAATAAGTGTGTATTGTGCAAACGTATATTCGCGAGAATTTCCAGTTCGCGTTTTTGGTGGCGTTGTTATTATGCATGTATAAGTCTCACACTGATGGTTTAATAGTATTAGTATTTTCGCGCACGCAGCCAATAGGAGAAAAATTTCTTGGAAATGGCTTTCCTTTACTACTACTATCTTTTACACGGCAATCGCTTGATTTTCTGCATGTGTGCGCCGTGTTTGTTTTGTGCCCGCAGTTTTTTTATAAGTTAGTTGACGTTTGTCATTTATCTACGTACATACTTAATTAACTTATAAAAGGACTGATGCAGAAACAATTTCCTTCACGACAACCGAAAAACTTCGTTAATGGAACTGAAGTGGGGGTACCATTTGGAGACAGGCGAAAAAACTGTATTATAATTTATTATGAAATTATCAATTCGTTAAAAATATATGAAATTTCATCAAATCTTATAAAATTTAAATTTGTATGCCTCGATGAATATACTAGTTATTTGTCCGCAACGACATACGTGCGTCGGTGCAGTGGGTAGCAGCTAGAACTTAGAATCGGAAAGACCCTGGTTCGAGCCCAGCAATCGCCGGGACTTTATTATCAATAAAAAAACATTAATCCGTCTCGATAATGTTCTCATCCATCAGATCAATATTAAGATCGAAATGGAATTTTCAATTTCCCGTTATGAAAATCGAAAATTTTCGAAAAATTCAGGGTTATGGTTTTTTTTTTAAATTAACTACTGTCGGTAAATTTTTTTGAAATCTTATAAAATTTACCAGGCTAATTTGGTATAAGATTTCATTGAGGAAAATTTTATAAAAAGATTTTTTCACGGGTAGTGTAATTAGACTTGATAAATTAATAATTTATATAATATTTAAAATAATAACAAAAAATATTTTATAATAATATTTATTATTTTATTTAAATAACATATCATAATCAAAATCACAAAATACTCATATTTAATATTACATGTTATTTATATTTTAAGAATCACAATTTATAAAAATAATAAAATAAATTATATAATTATACTAAATTTTTTTTTTTTATAACTCAGTTTTATATAATTATTTATATGGATTTAGGTTTAGGTTATTTTCAATGAATTCTCGAATTAATATACTTAATGCAGCTGCAGCGACCCCAATGGTGTGGCCATCACACCCGTGATCTAAAGGATTCGATGTTCTTTTATAACGAAATTGAATCTGCTGATCAGAACTATTTTGAAAAAAAAAAAACAAATAAAGTTATTATAAATTTGCAAATAGATTAATATGAAAAATGCTTCGAAAATTAAACTCTTGATTTATCTGCGAATATGATAACTCTGAAATAATTTTCTTACCAGGGACACTACAAGCTGTGGGCGCGATCTAGTGGCGAGCACCGAACTACTCCCTAGCACCATAACTTCCTCTCCACCATATTTATCTTTTCTCCCAAAAAATTTGTCTCTTAGTTCAAATCTTGGTGCAAGCCAACAGCAGCGGGAGTAGTTCGATGCTCGCCACTAGATCGCGCCCACAGCTTGTAGTGTCCCTTGTAAGAAACTTATTTCAGAGTTTATATCCCCAAATAATAGCACTCTGTTATTTATTTTACTAAAACGAATTTCTAATATTTTAATTCTATAATCATTAGGTTTAAATATATATTTATTAACCTCGAACAAATATATACTTATTCTAAATGAATATATTTTTCTGTGTCTAAGTAATATTTATTAGAGTTAATATAATAATATTTTACTTTAAGGTAGTAGTCTGGTAACTCGCGCCGTTTTTCATGCTTCTTTTTAGGGGCCTTTTTTTTTAGAAGGAACAAATGAAAAGTTTTGCATTTTTAATATGTTTTTATTTACATCTTAAGGTAACAAAAAAAAATTTTTTTGAGGAAATTAAATAATTTATTATTATTATTATTGTCGCTTGAAGTTGACGCCTCAAAAAAAAAGCGCGTGGATGGCCCGGGTGATATTGACTCTTGTGGACATCCGAAATTAAAAATTCTTGATTAGTCTTAATCTATAGACATGTCATTCTCGTCGGAACTAGGATTATTAAATTTTATCGAAAAATAACAAAATGGCGAACTTTGAAAAAAAAAGTCATTTTTTTTTCGCATAAAAAGGGTTGTAAAATGAAAAGTTAGGGATGAAAAAAATTAATCCTAGTTCCGACGAGAATGACATGTCTATAGATTAAGACTAATCAAGAATTTTTAATTTCGGATGTCCACAAGAGTCAATATCACCCGGGCCATCCAAGCGCTTTTTTTTTGAGGCGTCAACTTCAAGCGACAATAATAATAATAATAAATTATTTAATTTCCTCAAAAAAATTTTTTTTTGTTACCTTAAGATGTAAATAAAAACATATTAAAAATGCAAAACTTTTCATTTGTTCCTTCTAAAAAAAAAAGGCCCCTAAAAAGAAGCATGAAAAACGGCGCGAGTTACCAGACTACTACCTTAATATTTGAGTTTGTTGGCACTATAAAATAGTTTAGTTGTCCATTAAATAAATATTTTCTTAACTTTACCAAAAGATTTTATTATCTTAAAGAGAGAATCGAGTCTATTAAATCATTTGCTAGAAATGACAAAATAGATTATGTTGACGTAACATAATTTAGTTGTCCCAAATAAATATTAGTTTAACAGAATTTAACAAAACCGATTTAATTGTCCGAAGAGAAATTTTTTCTCAGTGTAAACTAATTAATTTCTTTATATTATATTTGGATGATTTACTTGCGAGTTTTAAAACAACCAAAGGAATTTTGCCATTCGATTATCAAACCCCCATAATGTGGATTTGTAAATTCTGAAAATCCTTCCATACCACACAGTGCAACTTGAAAAAAAAAAAGATATATATACATTAGGGTGGTTCATTTCCGCAAAAGTTTTTTTTTTAAGTGCTTAAGCAAAATCTCAATCTACATCGAAAAAAAAAAATTCTCACCAATTATAATTAATTTTTTGATTTTATATTTTTCAAATTAGTAAAATTACTATAACTCGGAAACTATGGACTTTAGCGACTTGACTCATAGGACTTTTTTTTAAGGGAATAAAATTTCCTATAAAATTTCTATTAACATTTTTGATGTACTTTCATTGATTTATGTTCTGCAAGCCAATAAAGGTCAATTTCATAGGAAAAATGAGTTCAGCAACGAACACAAGTGAACAGCTGGAATTACAGCTAAGTAACTGTGGGCACTTTTGAAGAACACCAAATGCCCTACAATTTGCGACCAAAACCGCCTTGATATCATGAAACGCAGCTGAGTATTATAAAGTTAAAAAAAAAAGCAATTTAATTTACGTGTATTTTAAATGGGAAATCTTTGAAATCAAAGAGCAAGTATTTAGCATTGGAATTAAGAGCTCATATTTGGTGAGAGTTTTTTTTTTTTCGATGTAGATTGAGATTTTGCTTGAGCACTTAAAAAAAAAAAACTTTTGCGGAAATGAATCACCCTAATATACATGCATATTAATATTACAACATATCAATACCAAACCTAATAGTAAATTACTATAAAAATATATTACTTTGTTCCATTATTAAATCCTGTGATTTTGAAGGAAACCCGTTAACTTCCAATTCAAATAAATCGTTCAAAATATTTCGACAATAATTTTTAACCAAATTTTTAAAATTCGTTCGACGATGTTCTTTACACTGTAACTTTAAATCGATGTTTTTATTAATTTTTTTTAAGTCATTTGAAATAAGTTTCCAACATAAATTTCACTTACTGCTTTAGCAGCTTGAACAAAAAGCAATCGATGAGTCAAAGGATATCCTCGAGATCCATCTTCTTTTAATAACATATCCGCGCATTTATTTGACACATGACAATTATCTTTAACTAATTCTACAAGACACGAATCACTCTCAGGCTCTTGAGGAGAGCCTTGCCATATTAATGAAGCTGCTTTATTTTTTGATGAAAGGAAATTATATTTATATGTTGAAAGTATAAGTCCATTTTGCCAATTTATGGGGTGAATCCAAATATCTGATTGTATTAATACTTTCGACACTATAAAAAAATCACTTTTTTTCAAATTATTTTATCACTTATAAATACTACTTATCAACTACAAGGGAAGACTAGTACATCGTGTGACAAGGGATGAAACAAAATGATTTCAGACCAGCCCAGATAGCAAAATGACGTCTTGATGATTTCCGAATGATTTCCTATTTATGATTTTGACGTCTTATCAACATCTTAAGGCTGGGCCGTACTAAAGGAATTTTTGAATTTTACTTTTCTTTTAATTTATCAATCAATTGTTATTACAGAATTTTTATAGCTTCCGAAAAAATGTGTAAGACAAATTTTTTCGGAAGGTTTTTATCACTCGAGTGACGTAATTATTCCTTAGTACTGCCCACCCTTAAAGAAGTCTTTAAGAAGTTCACAAGATGTCGAATGAGTCACCTAGCGAACTCAGTAAGACGTCTTTAAAAAGAGTTCTCAAAGAGTTTTTTTTCTGACTTCGCAAATAAGACTTCAGTTTGAATTTACCATGACGTCTTAAGGAGCTCCTAATTTTGACTTCATTTTGAGTTCAAAGAAGTTAAAAATGAATACGTTAGACGTCACAAAACTGACGTCTTATTTATGGAGTCTTCAAGAACTCTTAATTAAGATTTCTTAAAAATTACACCTTTAAGAAGTCATAAGACTTCTTGAGGACGCCTTCAAAAAGACGTCGCAAAGCAGTCATTCCGACTTGAATGCTGTCTGCGAGGATGAAGTTGGCTGACATCACCCGCAGTCTGAAATCGTCTTATTTCATCCCTACCCTGCCTAAAAAATCCCATAAATTCTTATAGCTGTATGTATAAGGCCCTATACTTAACTATAGCACTTGTCATAGAACTCATTAATTCTTATAAAATTTCTATAAGAATTTATGAGAATCTATTGGGTTCTATGAGATTTTCTAAACAGGGTTGTCACACAATATACTATAATTAAATGTAAATATAAAATACAAGTATGTTATCAATATATACTTACTCATAGTAAAAGAATCATTTTTTTTATCTAACTGTTTATCAAAATTTGTGCGAGAACTTAGACATAAATTTACAATTTCATTAAGTAAAGTCCATTGTTCACGAGGTAAAAATTTTATATTAGACGATGACAAAGCAGCAATCAAATTTGCTAAAATTAATTTATCAATTTAATAAAATTTGCAATCTAGAAGTTACCGGACAATCAACAATTTTTGGAATTTTTTTCCACCCAATGAATTCCAAAAAAAAAAAAAAAAAATATGCACATGTAGAAAATTGAAAAAACTCGAGATGGAATTTTTTTAATAAAATCCAAAAATTATCAGACGTCGGCTAACTTCAGTGTCACTAAAAATTATCTATTAAAAATAACTAAATTACCTTCAGCGAGAGTTATTCCGAAAATACTATCAATATTAACTTGACCAAGTCTATCATTAATAAATTTAACGGCTTTATATAGAGCATAGGTAAGATCATCTGATAAAAAATAGTAAATATTAAATTTATGGTTAAAAAAAATGAAAATATTTGTTAGCAATTAAATCACCGAAGTAATCAGGAGTGAGTTCAGATCCCCAACATAATCCACAGGTCGCCAAAAACCAGAGAAAAATATACCCTCGAAGCTTCATTCTTTGTTTAAAACTACCCACGGAAGAAACAAACGTCTTACTTTATACTGCTGAAAATCCCCACCAACCAACAGCCGATTTATCAGTTAAACAAACATTTGTTTATTCACCTAAATTGTTTAAAGTCCTAATAAATCCGCGATTGCACTCTCATGATTCTTATAGATTTTTCTCATCGAGACTAATTCGAATATATCACCTCAGCTCAAGTGGGATTTAATAAAATCAATCATGATGTCAAGGCTTTATTTTATTATTTAAATCAATAGACTTTGTATCACATGGCAAATATTTATTTATTTTTTTTAAGTCGATAATAATTTTTTATAAATGTATAAATTTATAAATATAAATTTAATAAGAGCATTAATAACTGATTACGGTATTTTTTTTTACAAGCAATCAGGGTGGAATGGATTGACAAATGAACCGGAAACACATCCGCGTATACTTCCTGTGAGTTTTACACATTCGCCTATTTTTCGTTTTGTCTAAAAAAAAAAAATTCACTGATTAATTTAGTTAATGGTTTCTTAATTCAACGGACCCCCATAAAAAAAATTTATAAAAAAAATATATGTTAAAATAAAAAAAAAATATATTTTTTGTATATTTTTATACATGTTTTTTTTATACATTCTAAGATATATTTTTAATTAGCTATTTAAAATATTTTTTTTATAAATATTTTATATATATTTATATATTTTTAATATATTTTTTTTATATTAAAAATATATTTTTTTTATATTCTAACATATATTTTTTTAATAAATTTTTTTCATGGGGGGAGTGTCAGGAATTAGAAATTAGAAAAAGATGGATATTTTTGTTACATTTTTTAAAAGTATAAATTTGAAAACTGTTACGAAAATTTTTAAACCAATTTGGTAAAATTTATAAATTTATTATTAAAAAATTGACGTTAATTCATTAAGTGAACTTAAAACAGAAACTTAATTTATATTAAAACTGTTTTCTAAGTCGGATATCAATCGATTAGATCAATTACGTAAAAGTACGCCTTTACTTATTTTCAGTTATAAATAAACAAAATTAAAATATCATTAAAATTTGATTGGAATTGTTTTGGAACGAATTTTTTTTTACACGGGCTGTGTAGCTGTAAGAAATTTTTTCTCGCCCCAATAAAATTTTTGTTTTCAATTCAGAATGCAGAAATTTCTTAAGGCAAAGAAAAATTTCTCGCGCTAAAAAATTCTTCTTTTTATAAGGTAGAGACCCAGTACCCGATCAGGGAACTAGTACTCGATCACTCATATATTTGTATATCTATATTTACTAGATTTTACTGAGTATAAATATACTAATACATAGAATGATTAGGTACTAGTTCTTTGATCGGGTGCTGGTTCTCTTACCCTATTAAATTTTATAAAGTTCTGACTAGTAATTTTGAAACCTACAGCCCTATCTAAGTATTGAATTAATAAAATACATATTTTTTTATGTTTTTCAAACTTAAATCAGCCAGCTTCGAATAAAAATAATCCGCCACTGAATTCCATACAAATTTTCTTTAGTGAAATTTTTAAAAAATGAATCTCAATACCCGCGTAAATTATTTTTTTTTTAATCGCAAATTACTTTTAAACAAGAAATTAATTACTTTCTTGGTTTCTAACTACACACATACTTTTAATAAATAAATAAATAATACTTACTATTTGATATTCAATAATACAAGGACTTTGAGCCCGACTTTCAGACAATTTTCCACGTAACGAGTCACTCTGTAATTACTTTAATTAATTAATTTCAAAACAATTAACAGTAACTTAAAAAGTTTATTATTTTTTACCATAACTGTCATCGGCGGAAGAACAGTATCTTCATCAGAAGTTAAAGTTTCTCTAGTATATATTTTAATAATTAAAACATTTAAAATAAAAAAATATATAAAATAAGTACTAGAATTTATAAACATTATTAATTACTCGTTATATTAATAGTATAGTATTTTAATATAAATTAAATATTACAACAAACACTCTAAGGTAATGATTTATAATTATGAGCAAATATTTACAATTCTTTTTATATATATACCAAAGTGGAAACCTTAAAAAAATTTTAATTAAGAAATACAAAAGGTTTCATTGTATTATATTTGATGAAATTTCTCAACTGATATCTGTTTTTTTTCTTTTCTTAATGAGCATTTAGTTATTTATAAAAATTTTTACAAGTAAATTACAGTTACAATATATGTAGTAATAATAATTTTGAATACTTGATAATTAAACTTTTAATTTAATATTTATTCAATCTCTTATACGTAAAATAATTATTTTCTGTTTAACTTTATTTATTTTTTGATCGAATATTTTATCGAAAAAAAAATTTATCACTAATAGTATGGAAAAATTTTATATAAAATCGAATTATTCTCCTGAAACAGTTATACTAAAATGAAATTAATTTGTCGAGTAAAAAAAAAGAACTGAAGTGTCAGCTAAAAAGTTTTCCGCTTTTTCGAGCTCAAAAATTCTGGTTACGACGTTAATATTTTCTTTTCTATGAGTTTGAAGGCATTCTCAGACAGCCCCTCCCTACTTTTTTCAAATACTCAATAATATTTAACTATCCCAGATAGCAAAATGACGTCTCGATGATATGAGTTCTGAATGAGTTCCTATCAGTGCGGCTAGATTGTGGGAAATTTTTACCCCCTCCTGCCATTATACTCCATGCTATTTCACCACGGGAAGGGGTAAAAATATCCCACGATGACAGCACTGGTTCCTATTTACGATTTGGACGTCTTATCAACATCTTAAAGAAGTCTTTAAGAAGTTCTCAAGATGTCGAATGAGCCACCTAGCGAACTCAGTAAGACGCCTTTAAAAAGAATTCTCAAAGAGTTATTTTTTCTGACTTCACAAATAAGACTTCAGTTTGAATTTACCATGACGTCTTAAGGAGCTCTTAATTTTGACTTCAAAGAAGTTAAAAAAAAGAATACATTAGACGTCACAAAACTGATGTCTTATTTATGGAGTCTTCAAGAACTCTTAATTAAGATTTCTTAAAAATTACACCTTTAAGAAGTCATCATAAGACTTCTTAAGGACGCCTTCAAAAAGACTAAGTAAAGCAATCATTCCGACTTGAATGCTATCTGGGATGATTGTATTAAAATTTCGTGAATTAATTAAAACAAATTAGAGCTTTAACTGAAAAAAGTCAGCATTAAAATTTTTCCAGGATAAAGAATTTTTAAAAAATTGTTTAGTTAAAATCAATTTTAGTTTCCAAAATTTGAAATTTCGAATTACAATCTTAACATGACGATTTTGCTTGAATTTATTCAACAAATTTTTTATAGCTTCTAATTGACAACAACTGCAAGTAATTTTTTTTTCAATCTACATCATATGGATGTTGTCATTTTTTTAATTAAGGTTTTAATTTTATTTTAATTAACTGATAAAATTTTGATACACTTATGACAGTTGAAAGTCATTGAAAATTTTAAAAAGTGAGGGTTATTGTCTAAGAATGATCTTAAGGAAATTTTCAGCCCTGCTCCTACTTTTTTAAAATAGTCAATGACTCAACTGTCACAATTGTATTAATTAATTAAAAAAAAATTAATGCATTAATTGAAAAAAGGACAACGAGTTGCAGTTTCACTGATACAGAATTAAAAAAAAAATGACTTGCAGTTGATATCAATTGGGAGTTAAACGAAATTCGCTAAGTAAATTTTCGTTTACAAAACTTAAAATTCTAATTATAAAATTGACATGAAAATTTTACTGAAATTTACTTTCGAAATTCCCTTTAACTCCCATTGATATCAATTTTCATTTTTTTTTAAATTCTGTACCTCGGTGAAACTGCAACTCGTCCTTTTTCAATTAGGGTTTTAATGTTTCTTTAATTAATAAAATTTTAATACAATTTCAACAGTTGAGTCATGAATATTTTTAAAAACCAGAGGACACCGTCTGAGAAAGCCCTTAATTTAAAAAAACTTTTTTAACCCAATCACATAAACGTAATAGTCAACAATCGTTTTATAAAGTATAAAAAATCATGTCGGACGTCAACTGATTTAAATATCATTTCGATTGCAACAAAAACCATTCAAATTAAAATTCTAAAATTGGCTAAAAATATATAGTGTTTACATATATACACACATAAACTTATCACTAATAATATATATAATCACACTTTGTATCATCAAATCTTGAAACATCAAGCGATCTGATCTAAATTTTTGAAAATCAAATTCAAAACAGCTTTTATATTTTAAAAAACTTTTAATGTCTAGTAGAAAATGAATAATATAACTGACATAAAATAAATATAAATAAAAGTAAGAAGTCTATGGATTCTGATTATTGTCAGCATCTCTCACATGAACATCTATTTCAAGTTGCATTCTTATATCCATGATGACAAACGCAGCGACCATAAGAACGGGCAATCGAAATCGTGATTTCCATGCCAATTTAAACATGAAAATTAAAGCTCGATGAAAAACTCCTCCAGGTTGTAAGACCGCCACTGTTGTCATATTAGTATACATTTTTATATGTAAATTTAAATCACTAATTCTCTTGATTTACATTCATCAATAATCTCTGCAACTTGTGATTTTTTTGTTTACTAACTGAATCTCTTAACCTTTGGCAGTAAAATCAATCGTGATAAATATTTCCGATGACGATCATCCTGATATGTCTTATCTACACAAAATTATTAATTTATATAAAATTTATTTAGTTGTAATAAAATTAATTATCGTAAGCAATAATCAGTTAAATTTTAAAACTTACTAATTTCAACAGGTGTTGAAAATATTTATTTGTATACTTGGTGAACTTGATACGGTATGTAAAATGAAATGTAAATATAAAAATATAAACAGTGGAGTAGGGTAACAATCGGATGACATTTTAGCTTTTCCACTGATGTCAGAGCAGCGTTTCAAGTTACCGACAAAGGGGAAGCGGAACCACCCTGGTAGCCACCTTATCCACAAGTTAACTTCAAGCTACTGCCGTATTCTGATTTTGAGTTATTAGAGCTAACCCGTGTAAAAAAAATTCGTTCCAAAAAGATTCCAAAAGAGTTCCGTATGTGGAACTTCTAAACATGAGACAGATTAGAACTTTTTTGGAACGTTAGTAATTCTGATGGTAAAAAAAATTTTTATGGACGTTCTTGGAAAGTTTTTGGAATTTATGGACATTTCAAAAAAGTTCCATAATCACCACTTTTGACATTTTTTGGAAGCTAAAAAAGACGTTCCAAAAACATTCAAAAATAGTCAAAAAATCGTTTACAACCCGTCAAAAAATCTTTACAACCTGTTATAGAACTAAAATAGACGTTCCAAAAACATTCCAAAAAAGTTCCAGAATCACCACTTTTGACATTTTTTGGAAGCTAAAAAAGACGTTCCAAAAACATTCAAAAATAGTCAAAAAATCGTTTACAACCCGTCAAAAAATCTTTACAACCTGTTATAGAACTAAAATAGACGTTCCAAAAACATTCCAAAAAAGTTCCATAATCACCACTTTTGACATTTTTTGGAAGCTAAAAAAGACGTTCCAAAAACATTCAAAAATAGTCAAAAAATCGTTTACAACCCGTCAAAAAATCTTTACAACCTGTTATAGAACTAAAATAGACGTTCCAAAAACATTCCAAAAAAGTTCCAGAATCACCACTTTTGACATTTTTTGGAAGCTAAAAAAGACGTTCCAAAAACATTCAAAAATAGTCAAAAAATCGTTTACAACCCGTCAAAAAATCTTTACAACCTGTTATAGAACTAAAATAGACGTTCCAAAAACATTCCAAAAAAGTTCCAGAATCACCACTTTTGACATTTTTTGGAAGCTAAAAAAGACGTTCCAAAAACATTCAAAAATAGTCAAAAAATCGTTTACAACCCGTCAAAAAATCTTTACAACCTGTTATAGAACTAAAATAGACGTTCCAAAAACATTCCAAAAAAGTTCCATAATCACCACTTTTGACATTTTTTGGAAGCTAAAAAAGACGTTCCAAAAACATTCCAAAAAAGTTCCAGAATCACCACTTTTGACTTTTTTATGGACTAAAAAAGGCATTCCAAAATCACTACTTTTGCATCTTTTGTAGACTAAAGACGTTCTAGAAACATGCCAAAATAATTCAAAAATCACTACATTTGAATTTTTTATAGAACTAAAAAAAACGCCCATAAAAAATTCCAAAAACTTTCAAGAACGTCCTTTTTTGACTCTAAATTTGCTCATAAAAACTTTTTTTTTTCCATCAAGATTACTAACGTTCCAAAAAAGTTCCATTCGAAGTTCTAATCTGTCTCATGTTTAGAAGTTTCACATGCGGAACTTTTTTGGAATCTTTTTTGAACGAATTTTTTTTACACGGGAATAATATATTAATTTTTTAGATATTCAGGCATTCTGAATTAAAATTATGTACATAATGAAAATGCTAGAATTATATTTATATGCTGTCATAATATTTATATATCTAATTATTATTATGTAGCACAATAATTTTTATTAGCTTAGTTATTTTTATGCCATTGGAAAATTTTTAGTTGGAATTAAAATTATGTGGGAAAATAATAAAAATTCGACCGTGACAGTAAAAATTATGTTAGTACATAATAAAAATTTTTAAATTTAAATTATGACTGTACATAATATTATTAAAAATTAAAATTATCCTTGATTAAAAAAGTGAATTGAAAAGTATTGAAAATTATTTCAATTCTTTTCAATCCCTCGGCGGTTTTGGAAAGTATTGAATGGAATTGAAATTTCGATCGTTTGAATACTTTCCAATTCCAAAGTGGAATTCGAAAATATTGAAAAGAATTGAGAATTGAGAAGGATTCAGAAAGATTCAAAAATTTCAATTCATTTCAATCTTTTTCAATTCCTCGGAAGTTCAGAAATTCTTTTATTATTTTGGGATTGAAAAGTATTCATTTTATGTCAAAATGAAAACCTTGGGGTATAGAAAGTATTCGAAAGGATTCATTTCTCATCTTTTTCAATACTTTTCAATTCACTTTTTTAATCAGGGATGAGCTGTGACATAAATTTTTTTTTATATCAACGCATAATAAAATTAAACCATTTCGTTTATGTAGGGAAAAAAATTTTAATGTTCAAGTTATAATTATGTACTAGCATAATTTTAAATATTTCTATTGTTGAAAAGTTTGCCGAACCCAATAGATATTTAGTCTACACATAATTATAATACAATGTTTTTTTTTATGTGGGGACATAATAAAATTTATATATCATTATATCCCGACATAATAATAAATAATTAAATTTATTTCTGAACATAATGATAACTTAGAATATTTTGTATCTCCTACTATGTATTTTGATTTAATTTTATGTCAGGACATAATGATATATAAATTTAATTATGTCCCCACATAAAAAAAAATACAGTTTTAAATATTTCTTCAAATTTTAAAAATAGAATTATTTTTTATTTTGTTGGAAAATTTTATGGCATTAAATAGTAAAACGGCGTGCCATACGACTAGAATCAGTTAGACTTAATTTGACAGCATAACAGCATACATCTGTATATCAATAAACTATATCTCTTGCCTTTTCTTTTACTGCTGTTAATTGAAGTGTTGTTATTTATAGCTTGAGTGTGTTATCATTGTAGTATAAGTGATATTAATTTATAAGTTCTGAAATACTACAATATATATTTGATAGCATATATTTTTTAATGATACCAAATATGTATTTATGTGTACATACCAGAAGATTATGAATACTTTTATGCATGTACTTTTATTAGCATATATATCCTCACTTTTAATCTTATCGCTTATATAATATATTTTTTCATTGGTATCGTCAGTTATGTCTTTATTATTTACATAAAATTATATAAATATAGTCAAGATAATTAAATTTTCAGTGCGTTAATAAATCTTGAATTGATAACATGAATATTTCATTTGAATCTAAGCGTATATTAGTCACTGGTGCTGGACAAGGTGAGATGATACATAAATTAGTCAATAACAAAATATATCTTTAATTTTTAGTAACTAATTATTCTTTCAGTATTTAATTACGTATTTAATTAAAAATTTCGAATATTATTATTATTGATTGTGTAAGGAATTCTGCTACATAATTGGAAATCACATAAAATACGAATTTTGTGATTACTGTTTACGTTTTTGGTAAGGGTTAAGTTTCGGAATTCCACCAATTTATGAATTTTACAAGTTTTATATAATTAAAATATCAATAGGATCACGGAAATGTAATGGAAAAACAGCTACAGAATTTTCAAATATAAGCTATCTATGGAGTAGAGGTACCGTTTTTGGCCACTTTAGGGCCAGTTTTAGACGCTTGAAAAATTTAAATAAAAATAGTGGTGATTCTACGGTTTTTGTACCGCCACAAAATGACCGCAAATTCTCGTAAAATTTAACGAAATAAGACTTTTTGTGTAATCTTTGTATGTACATTTTATCTCGATTTTAGTCACCCTGATTAAACAACTGAATCCGATCGAATTGAACAGAATTAAATTTTTAATTCTATTTAATTGAGATAAATTCTGTTAATTCAGTACCTAACTTAAAAATGAATTCTGTTTAATTCAGCAGGAAAACCAGAATTTGTCCAAATTAAAACGAATTTAAATAATTCTGATTAATTCGAAAATAATTCTCCAATTTCTAGTTCTGAATCTGTATTGAACTGAATTAAAACGAATTTGAAATTTTTAAATCGGTTTTATTCTGTTTAATTCAAATTCAAATTTTAAATTCAGTTGAATTCTGTTTTGCAGAATTTGACAGAATATAACAGAATTGAAATTTTCAATTCGGTCGAATTCAGTTGTTTTATCAGGGTGTGCTGGTCGTTGGTCTTATAGCGAGATTCCGGAGCAAAACTTTTATTGAGTTGGTAGGGGAAGCGTTCCGAGCGAGTTTTAACAAATTAAAGGAAGAGTCTTATAACGCGTAGTCTTATAACGAGGTCCTACTGTATTTTCGAAATCAGTAACGTTTTTTGAAATAATTCAACCCCGATTATTCCCATAACTCCGATTGGTTTCGTAAGCGTCAATTAGTATTTAATATTTTTCTAAAAATTTATCGATAAATTACATTAGAACAATTTTATTAAATCTGTTAATCATAATTAATATATTAATTTTCACTATCTAAAAAATTAAAGGTATCGGTAGAGAATTAGCTCTTCGCTTGTCCAAATACAATGGAACAGTGATCGCCCTTTCAAAAACAAAATCAAATCTTGAAACGTTGAAACAACAAGACCCAAGGATCCAAACCATCGTAGTGGATGTTACTGATTGGGAAGCTACAAGAAATGCCATTAGAAAAATACTGCCGATCCATATGCTCGTTAACAATGCGGGCGTTGCATGTTTGGCGCCATTTTTACAACTGACAGAAAATCAATTTGACTTGACAATGAACGTCAATGTTAAATCAGTATTCAATATCTCCCAAGTCGTTGCTGAAAATATGATTGAACAGAAATGTGCTGGAAGTATCGTCAACGTATCCTCTCAAGCAAGTCACGCCGCACTTAAAGATCACGCTGTTTATTGCGCATCAAAAGGAGCTGTCGATATGTTAACAAAGTATTTCATTTATTTTCTTTTTTAATTATCTACACTGAGAAAAAAAATAACTCTTAGAAATAAGTTATTTTTTACTATACCTGCGCCGAAAGTTTACATTCTTGCCCTGTTTAGTATGAAAGCTAGGTCAGATCACCTTCAACTTGTAAAAAAGTGGCTCTACCTCGTGTTCACTTTCAACATGTCCACTTTGACTTTATGAAAAAGTGGGAACGTCCACCCTGGTGGAAATTTTTTGGAATTTTCTCTGGAAAACTCAGTTCAAAATTTCTAAAGACTTTTTCAGAGAAAAGTCCGAAAAATTTCCACCAGGGCACTCCTTAGCGGATCCGAATTGTAGTAAATTACCGCATTTTACCGCAAAGTACTGTATTTTGCTGCAAATTTGCTGCACGTTATGGTAAATTGTGGTGATTTACGGTATAATACAACAAATTGCGGTAATTTACTGCAATTCGTGACATTCTTACCGTAACACCGCGAAATATTTCACTTTATGGTAAAATGCCGTAACTTTGCACGTTTATAGTAAAATGCCGTAATTTTACACGTTTGCGGTAAAATACCGTGATGTTATCGCAAATTTGCGATAAAATACCGCAATTTACCATGAAATACCGTAACTTACCGCAAAATAACGTATTTTACTACAATGCTTCCAAATACCGTAAGTTATGGTAATTCGCGTAATTTACAGTAATTTACCCTAATTCGGATCCGCCATGACTCTCAACTTGCGCATATGTCGAATGTAAACGTGAGGGTACCACTTTTCCACACGTTAAAAGCGCACAAGTTGAAACCGCACATAAGGGTCCCAATTTAGTTTCTACATGTAGAAACTGTGCGCGAGATAGAGCCACTTTCTTACAAGTTAAAGGTTAAGCTGACCCGGCTTCCATAGTTTAGATGTAAAAAATTCGTTCTTTTCTTTAATGACAAAAATTAGCGCATGGGCCATTCTTCCCACAACAGGCAAAAATTTAACCTTCCAGGTGCAGATCTGGTAAAAAATAGTATACACACCACAGAGGGCAGGACGTTCCAATCTAGCCTTCGGGTCGAGTAGACAATTATACACCCGCTCAGAATGTCCTACTTTTCTCCCTCGGTGTGTAATATACTGTTTTTTCAGTGTATGAACATTTACTTACTACTAATATCGATGGATAATAATAATAATAATAAAATATTTAAATTATTTTAGAACAATGGCTTTGGAATTAGGTCCACATAATATTCGTGTAAATTCAGTAAATCCAACAGTAGTTATGACAGCAATGGGAAAATTAGGATGGGAAGATCCAAAAAAAGCTCGTAGTATGTTAGAAAAAATACCTCTCGGACGTTTTGCCGGTAAGAAATTGTACTATGTATTTTTAAAATCATCCTCTTTTTAAATAATTCACTCACATTGACATAAAAATAATAGTTTTTTTTTTGTTACTTCTGTAATAAACTCTCATGCCTAGACAAATTGTATAATCCAAGAGCATACATACATTTTGTTTCTTTTTAAATAAACATCAATTAATTTTGACGATATATCTTACAGAGGTTGACGAAGTCATCGACGCAATTGTTTATCTGTTAAGTGATCGCAGTTCAATGGTAAACGGCATAACATTACCCATAGACGGTGGATTTCTCGCGACATAAAATTATAAACTAAGTACATAATTACTTATTGTTATTATTTTTTTTGTTATTTTCAATTTTTTAATTTTTTTTTTTAATTAATTATTAATTAATTAATTGTAATAAAATGTTGGGTATCATAATTGATAATAAATAAATGTCAAATATCTATCCCCATAAATTTACTTTCATACCGAACAAAACTTATTATTTACATTAGCATACATCACATTCTCACATCAAACGCACTAGTAAATATTAATTGTCGTGGTAAACATAATCGTGATGAACAATAATAATTAGTAATTGTAATAATTGTTTACTTAATATAATAATATAATTATTAATTAAACTTATATATTTATTTTAAATTTTTTTAGTAAAACGTCATGGAAAAAATTTAAGTTAGAAATTCTGACTATTAATTATAATTATAATAATAATAATAATAATAATAATAATAATAATAATAATAATAATAATAATAATAATAATAATAATAACAAAATTATTGTATCGTTAAGATGATACTTTTTTTTTTGTGACGTTAATTGCAAGCTCAGAAAACAGACAAAAAACTACAATGCGTTAATAATAATAAAGATAAAAAATTATTTATCCGAATTGTTAATGCATTTAAGTTTAATCTTTTTTTTTTAAATTGTTGTGTACACGAAAAAAAATGATTTCTGTGCGCAAAAAATTTTCACTCGCGCCAAGAAAATTTTTACTTGACCTAAGAAATTTTTTGTGTTATGAATTGAAAACAAAATTTTATTGGGACGAGAAAAAGTTTTTTGGAGCGAAAATAAATTTCTTGTGTCAGGAAATTTTTTCTAGATCTACGATAATTTTTGTTTCAAATTATAATGCAAAATTTTTATTGCGCCAAGAAATTATTTTTTTTCTGTATATATTCGACTGCCAAGTAAAATCGATTTTTTATTTTTGGTCCCATACAAAACTTACTTTGTATGTAAGAAAAAAAATTGGGTACTAAGTTGGAGTCTTCAACTCAATTACAAAACGCGCGCTCGCTTAAATAGGATTTCCCATTTAAGAAACATGGGAAAATTATTTTTTAACTCGTTAACGGATCGATAAATTAAAACGACCATAACATATTTTTGTAGAGAATTAAATGCTCGATAAAAAAGGTCTCTTATAATTTTTTGATAAATCTAACCGTTTAAAAGTTATTCGAGCTTAAATTCAAATTTCTGGTAAATTTCTCATTTTTTTTACTTTTTCAGCAAAACTATCAATTTTATCACAAAATGTCATAGGACATTTCTCGTTGATCATTTTTGTTGCAATTGAAATATGTTATTTAATAACTTTTCAAACTCACACAAAAATTACAGGTTTTA
Source organism: Microplitis mediator (assembly GCF_029852145.1). Classification (NCBI taxonomy): domain Eukaryota; kingdom Metazoa; phylum Arthropoda; class Insecta; order Hymenoptera; family Braconidae; genus Microplitis; species Microplitis mediator. The sequence continues at coordinate 24,367,835 of NC_079975.1, read as the reverse complement.
CATATTAATCATTTGGGAAAAAAAGCTGAAATTTTTGTAAAAAAGTAACTTTTGAACGGTTAGATTTATCAAAATTATAAGAGACGTTTTTTGTAAAGCATTAAATCCTCTACAAAAATAAGTGATGGTCATTCCAATTTATTGATCCGTACGAGTTATAAAATTTCACTTAAAAATAAAATTTTCATATTTTTTAAATGGGAAATCTTATTTAAGCGAGCGCGCGTTTTGTACTTCAGTTGAAAGACCCAATTTAGTACCCAATTTTTTTTATGTTACATTCAACGTAACTTTCTTATGGGACCAAAAATAAATATCAATTTTATTTGGCACAGTCTAATATATACATAAAGTATTAATCTTATAAAAAAAAAGTTAATCAAACCTCCGTAATTTTCCCTGATTAAAAATTCAGATTGAAACCAATTGAATCCTATGGAAAAATTTTATGGCAAATAATTTCAAAAACGAATTATTTTCCAAATTAAACTAAAGTCCGCGAGGGCACTTATTGCGTGTTTTTATTGACAGATTAAAACTGATCGATTTTCAATCGGATTCTAAGTTTTTAATCAGATTTCTTAACTTTTTCGTTTTTTTTTCTTATATATATAGTACACAAAAAGTTTACAATAATATTAAATTTTTATCTGTATACCTGACATATTAGTCATTCGTTTGCACATTTATTACGTTTATATATTTATTTATATTTTATACTTAACTTTATTAATATTAAATCTTATAATGACCATTTTTAATTAATGAGTTGTATATAATATATACAAATTGTTTGATTCGTTACAGCGATTATACATTTTTAAAATAATTGCCATTACCACTTTTTTTTTTGTTTTCAATTTCCAAATAATTGCGTCTATTTTGTCTATTTAATTTTTTTTTAATTTTGCTATTTTCATAGGCCGTCAATTTTGAAAAAAAAAAAAAAACGTATGATAGTGAAATCAATTAAGAGCACGGATTTAATTGTATGGGACTAATTTATAAATTAAGAGTTTGAAGAAGTTATTAATTTTTTTAATAAAAAAATCAAAATGTTATCAATAAAATTTGCAAGATTTCGTATAAAAAAAATTCGTTTCAAAAATGTTCCTGACAGTAAACTTCAAAAATTGAGACAATTCTGAATTTTGAGTCAAAAATTTTTGGAATTGTAAAATAATTACAATAGTGAAAAGTTTTCAACTGAGTGTCGACTTTTCTTGGGGATTTATATTTTTTTTCAAACTTTTCAAACAAAAATGATTTGAATTGACAATTTTATGAGTTTATAATGAGATTAGAAAACCCTGGTGGGCATTGCGGTAATTTACCGTAAATTTGCGGCAGTACTGAAGTAATTTTCGGTAAAAATCCGGTATTTTACCGCAAATTTGCGGTACAGTTGAATTCTATTAACTCGGATTCCATTATCTCGGAACTTCCCCTCAATCTTGACCCCCACTACGAGCTACGCTCTCTCCCACCCGATACTATACATTAGTATTCCTGTCTATATTTATCTATACATCATTCATGTAGATGTAAGAGCGCATGCGTTATAGTTTTTTTTTTAAGGAAGAAGGGGCTTCCCTTAACTCGAAAATTCCAAGAAATTTCTGCGCCTACGTAAACTAACTATCCGAGTTAATGAAGTTCGACTGTATTTCATCGTAAACGTGCAGATTTCACGGCATTTTACTGTAATATGAAGTACGTCATTGTGTTACAGTAAAAAAAAGCCACAAATTGCGGTTGATTGCCGTAATTTACCGGACTCTGCCGAAAATTGCCGCATTTTTACCGCAAAATTCCGCATTTTATCGTAATTTGACTCAACTGCCGTAAAATTCAGTAAATTTGCAGTAGACTACAGTATTACTTACAGTATTTTGCGGGAATTTACCGTAATACGTATCCGCTAGGAAAAGTTCATAATTAGTTCCGATCACTCATTTTTTTTGCTATTTTTGAACGATTACGAAAAGTTAAAAAAAAAACCTTTCCAAAATGTTCTAATAAAAGTCAGAAAATGTCCATAAATATTTTTACTTTATTTGCCTCATACCTGAATAATTTTAATAGAAGTCGTAAATGTTAATAATTCCTAATTAATTTCTTTTTTTTTTCATTTTCTTCAAATCCAAAAATTGTCAAATCAAATTATTTTTTCTCAAAAAATAAAAAATAAACCCGCAGGAAAAGCCTACACCTGAAAATTTTTCACTTTGTAATTTTTTCAGTTCCAAAAATGTTCGACTCAAAGTTCAGAATTGTCTCAATTTTGGAAGTTCACTGTCATGAACGTTTTTGGAAGAATTTTTATTACACGGAAAGTGCCGGTGACACTGAAATATTTAAAATTTATGAATTTTTGAAGGTTTCTTAAAACAAATGGAGTATTAACATATAACTTTTTAAAAAGCTCAGTCAATCTATGGAGGTTGGAAATTACAAGACATTTTGGAAAATAATCAGCTCGACGCTTGGAATTATTCTGGCAGTGTTTATATCTTGTATATTAAATGCATTAAATATTGGCCTGTAATTTAAAATAAAATAATAAATTTTTATATAATTATTTGAGGAAATTCATGTTTTTACTTAAAAATTTTTATTCGAAACCAGACTTAATTTTTTTTAATTTTCAAGTAAAAGTAAAAATAATTAATTATTTATAATTTATAATTTTAAATAAAAATATCTTTAAAATTAATTATTCTAATGCTGATAATATAAATCAGTTATTTTTAAATTTAATAATTAACTAACACAAAAAATTATATTTTATTTTATTTTAATAAAATTTTTCGTTTGTATTAAAATATAACTTTTAAATTTTATAACTTTTAAAATTCGCGGTTATAAAAATTTTTAAAACATCGTTATTGTAATCGCTTTTAAATTTAATTTCGCTAATTTAAGTGGACTAAAGTTTAGTACAAGGATACAATTTTAGGGTAGAGGTGCCATTTTTGGTCACTTGAAAAATTTTAATAAAATAATTTGTCATACACGCAATGACATTAGTACCTTAGATAACTAGTGCCATCGAATATAATACTCGATGTCACTAGTTGTCTACGATATTTTATATAATTAGTGCTCAAAATTAAAACGTCGTTAATTGCGTAACGTCGGCGTCATGCGATCGCGATCATTTTAATAATTTGTCTTTATAGAAATCAATGTTTTTTTTTGGTTAAAGTTATTTATTTATAAAAAATTACTCAAGTGTTTATTTATTTAATTATTAAAAATGAAATTGAATACTTAATTATTTAATAGAAATTAAAATAATCTTTTTATATTATTGTTTTATTAATCAATAAACATGAAAACTAACCAAATAAAAAGTCTAATACATGTATTATTTAATATAAAAACTTGAACAAGTTTTTTTTTTTAATATAAAACTAACAAGTCTTAAAATTTTAGGTTAATTAATATCCTCCTTTGATTCGATTTTATTAAAATGTAGTATTTGTTTTTACTTTTAATCACTTTTTGATTAAATTAGAGTTCAGGTTATAAATTTAAGGTGACACAAATTCATCAGTTAATGACCGTGATTAAACAACTGAATTCGATGGAATTAAACAGAATTAAATTTTTAATTCTATTTAATTCAGATAAATTCTGTTAATTCGGTAGCTAACTTAAAAATGAATTCTGTCTAATTCGGCAGGAATACCAGAATTTATCCAAATTAAAACGAATTTAAATAATTCTATTCGGTTTAATTCTGATTAATTCGAAAATAATTCTTCAATTTCTGGTTCTGAATCCGAATTAAACTGAATTAAAACGAATTTGAAATTTTTAAATCGGTTTTATTCTGTTTAATTCAAATTCAAATTTTCAATTCAGTTGAATTCTGTTTTGCAGAATTCGACAGAATATAACTGAATTAAAATTTTTAATTCGGTCGAATTCAGTTGTTTAATCAAGGGACGATCCACAATCGTTATAGCCGATCAATTTAATGCGCATGTGTAATCTAGAGATTTTTTTTGCTAGTGATGCAGCTTTAGGTAAAGGTTAGTTCACCCCGGTAATTTATTTTGAACATTTTGATGACTTGGATTATAGAGTAGGGATATATCACGCCTATTTTCGTCGAATTTCACGGTGGAAGGGATGCACAAATGCTTTAAGAAAGTTTAAACACTGCATTTGACCAATCAAAAGTGAGGAGTGTTTAATGAAAAAGTTTATTAGGCCGAGGTTAGGCATCTAAAGGCGTTTATTTTGAGCATGTATTATATAAAATGAATTTAAAAATTAAATATCGGGGAAACCGGCAAAAATATTCCAGCATAATTAAATCTCATGATAATAATGTAGTGATTGGCATTAAATATAATAATAATAATGATAATTATTATAATATTAATTACTTAATTACTTAATCAATTAATTAATAACAGCGGTAATAATTAGCGGCGGTGATATTTTTTGTCGCATGACCAAAAAATAAAACACAAAAATTTATCTACTTAGAAAAATCACTCATGACATCTTATATTTATACATTTATTATTTTTTTTATTTTATCACGATTCTTATTATTTTGTATTGTTTTTTTTTTTTTTTTATTTATTTATTTTTTCGTAGTATAATAATTTTGTTTATATTTTATTTTTTATACAAATCGAAATAAAAAATAATTATGGTGAATTTTATTAATATTAGCCACTATACGCAAAATTAATATTTTGTTAATTACACGGAGAGAATTTTATGGTAACAATTACAATATTTTATGAGAATGGTTTCCATCACGTATGGCAACCGGTTTTTTAAAAATATCAGTTATAGGAACGGTATCCATACTAATACTGGTAATTTTTACCATTCATTATGGTAATAATCACCATAAATATTATAGTTACCATTACCTTTTATTATGGTAACCATTACCCAAGTATAATAGTAACTATTACCATATTTCATAGTAAGCATTACTGTAAATAATAGTAAGCATTACCGTATATTATAGTAATCATTTTCATATTATTTTAGTAACCATTACCATGTGTTATAGTAATAATTATTATAATTTTATAGTAACCATTACCGTATTTTATAGTCAACACTACCAGATATTATGGTAATGGCTACTATAATATTACAGTAAGGATTATCGTATACTATAGTAACCATTGCTATAATACTCTAGTAATTATTAGCGTCGATTGTGGTAATCATTACCGTCAATTGTGGTAATCATTACCGTCGATTGTGGCAATCATTACCGTCGATTGTGGTAATCATTACCATAATTGTGGTTATCATTACCATAATTGTGGTTTTCATTACCGTACATTATAGTAACCATTACTATAATATTCTAGTCATCATTACCGTCTACTGTAGTAACCATTACTATAATATTCTAGTAATCATTACCGTCTATTATAGTAACCATTATCGTATATTACAGTAAACATTACCGTCGATTGTGGTGATCATTACTATAATTGTGGTTATTATTACCGTGAATTATAGTAACCATTGCCATAATACTCTAGTAATCATTACCGTCTACTATAGTAACCATTACTATAATATTCTAGTAATCATTACCGTCGATTGTGGTAATCATTACCATAATTGTGGTTATTATTACCGTAAATTATAGTAACCATTACTATAATATTCTAGTAATCATTACCGTCTATTGTAGTAACCATTATCGTATATCATAGTAACCAATACCGTATATTGTGGTAACAATTACCATAATTGTGGTTATCATTACCGTCTATTGTAGTAACCATTATCGGATATCATAATAACCATTACCGTCTATTGTGGTAACAATTACCATAATTGTGGTTATCATTACCGTACATTATAGTAACCATTACTGTAATATTCTAGTAATCATCACTGTCTATTATAGTAACAATTGCCATAATATTCTAGTAATTATTACCATTCATTATAGTTACTATGACCATACTATTATAGTAACCATTACCGTGTAGTATGATAATCATTACCATAATTCCGTTACCATACAGTATAAGAACTATTACCACAATTCTATAAATTGTTCCCATAAATATGAAAACTTTTTTCGAAAATGGACGTATAGCCCATAATTTCTTAGTAATTATTACCATGACGTTGAGTCATATTTCATCAACGTACCAGAAACAGTTATCATAATTTTCTCTCCGTGTATAAATCAATCTTTATTATTCGTTTACAATTAATTTTATCATAAATTACGCATTTATATAATATAGCCAAGTTAAATAATATAAGTGAGAGCTTGTCACTTGGTCGATAAAAAATATTTCAGTCGTCAAGTTCTCGTTCTCTTAGCGTTAGCATTTATCTGTTTTTATTTTATATACTTTTTTTAAATTCCTATACTTTGAAGTATATTTGCATTAAATGGGCATACAAAATAACATTTTCATATTTATAAAATAAAATGAGCATTAAAAAAAAGTCTAAATAACTTTTAGAGAACCAAAAAAAAAAAAAAATACTAACACACGATCGAAAAAAAAACTGCCACACATTAGTGACATTAATTAACATTCATTCATTTAAAATTTAAACACACAATTAAATCTTACAACCACTCAGCCATTAATGTAACAAAATATTTAAAAAAAAAAAAAAAAAAAAAAATCGGGGGCGGGTAAAAAATACAGAATTAAAAAAAGGCATATCGAGTATAATTTAAATTTCTGTTGCAACATTTTTAAAAATAAACTAATAATTAATTTATTAGAAATCGATACTTTATCTTGGTCATATCGATTCACTTTCGACCTTGACGAGCACCAGCAGAACTAGCAGCAGCAGATGACAAGCCTCGAGTTTTAGTAACAGTTTTTTTTTGTCGTTGATTTACTTGTTGTATTGAACGTTTGCCCGCTTGGCCACTTGGGTTAGTGGATCCATTGCCGTCACATTGGCGCTTCCAAAACAAATCATACACAAACAGCAACATTAGGCGAGTTACTGCTCATTAATACTTGACAATAACACAAGTACTAATTTTTAAAAAAGACTGAGACTCGTATCAAGTTTTTTTTTTTTATAAATTTAAATAGCTAACGTTTTACAAAATTTTTTTTTAATCGTAAGTCTGTTTTAACCAACCACTATATCAACCCTTATGCTAATTACGTCAGGAGTATAAACAACTGAGAGATTGATAAGTTAATCTCATTATTTTTATATTATTAATATAAAAATTTATCGAAATATCTTGTAAATAATTAATATATCAAATCATCTCTCGTTGTTTTATATTCTGATAAATTGTTTAGTTTTTTTAAAATCTTTTCACGGATCAGAGTCTTCTCTATACCATGGCATAGAAGTTCAATTTCGCTTCTTTCACTTCACAGCATTGAGTGTCAAAAGATTTTTTAGCCCCATCGTATGAAATCAACGCGATTTCCTTTTTTTTTACTAAAATTGTTGCAGTTTACCTGTAAAAATCAATGTAAGAAATAAAAAAAAATCTGTTATTCATTCATTCAAACGTTTTACTTTACGGGCAATAATTAAACTAATGGACTTTTTATTTAATTTTTAATTAATCATGCGATCGGTAATTGTATTTTTAAATACTACAGTTTTCAATTACATTAATCTAATAGTAGTAGATAATAATAATAATAATAATAATAATAATAATAATAATAATAATAATAATAATAATAATAATAGTTATGATGATAATAGATAAGAGACTCATGTACCCGGGAATTAATCAGAATAGAACCATGCCACGGTATAGCGACCCATTTAAAACTACTGTACGTGTGAAAAGTGCAAGATAGAAAATTATTTAAACTATATTATCGATGAGTATTGTAACTAAGAGATACCATTTATTTTTTTAAAATTATAATTAATAGCCCGTGTACAAAAAAAATCGTTTCAAAAATATTTCAAAAAAATTCAACGTGTGGAACTTCTAAACTTGGGACAGATTATGAACTCATATTTAACTCCAACTTTGATTGCCACAAATTTACATAAAAATATGTTAATTGAATAGATTACTGTTACATGATGAATTGTATCAAGTTTTGTTATTTTAACTTATGTGATATTTGGACATGAAGAATTTGTACTAAGTTTTGCTGATGAAGTCAAAATATAATTGACGAAACGTTCAAATAATTAATGATTTAATTCTTTTATTCAACCTCGTCCAAATTTCTGAGATTAAAAATTATTTAGTAAAAAAAGAATTTTAAAAAATATTTTTTAAAAAATATTTTCACTACATTTTACCTTCGTTCCGAAGAAGTTATCATTAGATTCATAGAAACCAATAGCCCCATAGAAATAAAAAAAGTTCCTAATTTGAGGTTTTTGAACTTTTTTGAAACGAGAGTAAAATGTAGTAAAAAATGTTTTAAAAACGTTCTTTTTGTATGAGTGTGAAGTAAAATAATTTAAAAAATAGTATTTTTAAAAAATGCACTTGAAAATTTTTAAAATGCGCATTTTTTTTCAATTTTATTTTATTAATTATTTACACTATTTATTAATAATATTAAATTTGTCTGATGTCTGCTACATTCACACTCATCTTTTTGTACTCAAAATTCGCTCTTATAAAGTCATAGAAACTTATTTTTTTTTTACTACCAAAATTAAACAAATTCCACTCAAAGTTCTAATCTGTCTAAAGTTTACAAGTTCCACATGTCGAAATTTTTTATAATATTTTTGGAACGAATTTTTTTTACACGAGAGATAGAGGGAAAATTTACTTTATAAAAAAAAAATATTTTTTTGATCCAAAAAATTCATTTACTGTAAATTTGTAATAAAGTTCATTTCTGGCTGAAATAATTACTCTGGTAAATTGAAAAACAAAAAAATTACTTATTAGAAAATAAAATATTTAAAAACATTCTTACATCAAAACTAAATAAGGCTTTCAAAAAAAAAATCAGTAATGTATTTTAAAAGTTTTTTTAATTAAAATCCAACTCAATTTTTTGATTGATTTACATACAGGTCATATATTTTTAAATAGTCTTATTGTATTTTCATTAAAGATGATGCTTTATTTTTTTTAATCATGCGAAAAAATCTATATTTATATAAAAGTAATTAATTTTATAAAATTTCCATAATTATCCTTGAAAATCTAAAAAATTTTCATCAGTGTAAATGCAAGAAAATTTTTTTATCAACAGACATTTGAAATTTTTCCAAAAAAATTTTTTAATTTTATTTTGTAACAAGTACATTTTTTTTACCCCGAATTACTACAAGAAATTGTAATTTCTTTAGTCAAAAAATGATTTTATTTAAAATTTCAATGAATTAATTTTTCTGATTAAGAATAAATTAATTTTAGCAAAAGTAATTTTTTTATCAGTGCATAATAATAATAATTATCATAGGGATGATATAGCGTACAAGTGCAGCCTTAACCATTTAATAAATTAAAAAAAGAATAAAAAAAACATGTCCCAAATAAAATAACGAATGTGCTTAATAAAATATAACTCACTTGGGTTTTGGCTGCATCTCAGCAGCAGCTGTTGCTGCATTACGATGTAATCTTATGCTGACCCGCCGCTTTTCATGACCATCCGTACCGCCCGCTGAAAGAGTGATCATTAAGATAAAACAAAGCTCTGAAAAAATTTCAACTCAAAAATAACATTTGAGGATTTTTTTTTAAATTTAATTATTCATTAACTTTTTTTTTTTTTTTTTAATTTACTGTATTATCATAATTATTATGGATTTGTTTGGGTTCAATGCAATTTTTTCATGCCATATTAAATTGGTTTAAAAAAGTTTTAGGAAACCCATTAATTCATCACCTGCGACAAATTTTTTTTGTCATTAAGGCAACACTGTAAGAACAATTATTTTAATTGATACTAATAATTACTATTTTTTTTTTTAATCAATTTTAACAATAGCGGAATTTTAAAATAATTAAAACATCTGTAATTACAGTGTATGAATCGTGCAAAGTAACTTAATAAATATATTTATTTAAAAATGTAAATGTTTTTTTAAAATCAACCATGCAATGAATAAAATGTAAAGCAAAAAACTTTTTTTTAACGATAGGTTTAAAAACTGTTGTAAATATTTAAGAATACCCACCACTTGACCCTATTTATTTAAATTCTTGTAATTATCACTTTTATTATAAAATAAATAATAAGAATTATAAAATACGAGAGGGTATTAATTGCCGGGATTATTTTTGATAAATAGATCAAATGCCTACAATATTTTTACGTACACAGGGTGGCCACAAAGAAATGATTTCAAAATTCCCTGATATTTCCCGGTTTTCCAGTAAAGTTTTTCACATTTTTCCCTGATTTAGAAATTTTATTCGTATCATTTAGATATTCAAAGTTGTTATTATATTTTCATTTTTAATAATTTAATTTGATAATTAAATCATGCGAGAAACAAGAAAAAATGGCAATAAAATAAATTAATATTGCCTACTTTTGATTATTCGATGTTAAAAATGTATAAGTTAAAATATTTAATAAGAAATTTTATGATTTAAATAAATTCAAAATACACTGGTTACAAAAATTAAGGGATATTCAAAAAATTTCAAATTTTTTATTAATTTTCAACAGTTTGTAACTCGAAGGAAAATGGTCGTACAATAAAAACAAAAAGTCAAACTGTAGTTTCAAGTGTCTAGTTTTCTGATCTGGGTCTTTAAATTTTTTTATTATGCGCGGTTCCGGAGCAATCAAAAATCAATCGTAATTATCGAAAAAAATTTATTGAAGCTCGAAGACCGTTTTTAAGACGAGCGAAAATTTTGTAAATTTCTTTTTCGATAGTTTTCTTAGGATTACTCCGGAACCGCACATAATAAAAAAATTTAATGACCAGATCAGAAAACTAGACACTTGAAGCTACGATTTGCCTTTTTTGTTTTTGTCATTTGACCATTTTCCTTCGAGTTACAATTTGTTGAAAATTACTTTAAAATTTGAAATTTTTTTAATATCCCTTAATTTTTATAACTAGTGTATAATTTAAAATTTTTTCAATTTTCAACTGTTACAATTTTATTCCCGAATACTTTTCGAAATTACGGCATTTTCATTATATTTCCCAGTTGCATTAAACTTCCTGGTAAGTCCCGATATTTCCGGTTCGTGGCCACCCTGGTACATTTAAATGCTTACTGCTCAGTTGCCTAGTAAAATATTTTTTCTACGGTTCTACTGCCGCGGTAAATATAAAATATATAAATTAATTGCACACAAAAATGATTACAAATTGTTTTATTTCCGACTTGAAAACACTTCATGATGTTCAATTAATTACTATTTAATTGCATCACAATTATTGTAACGTATGAAAGCAATGATACTGAAGTTAGCCGACATTAGCCGACGTCTATGAATTTTTGAAAATTATGCAAAACAATAAATTATTAAAAAATTGCACTTATAGTTTTTTTAATTTTCTACATGTGCATATTTTTTTTTTTCTTTCCGTAATTGATTCGTTGAAAAAAAATTCAAAAATTGTTAATTTATTGATAAATTTCTCGCGCGTAGTAAATATTGCGATACAGCATAATAATTTTTCGTATGAGCATAATCATTTTTTGGATGCTTCACTTTCTGTTTCAAGTTTGGTCGACAGCATGATAAAAATTTGTAGTTTTCGAGCCAACATTTTTCTCCGTATGTATGCCCAAATTAAAGAAATATCTAATTAATGTAGATAAGTTTCTGATTTATTTCTTGAGAAAATCAAGTATTTGTTGAAGAGAAATTTTCAATGGTCACGACCGATTTCTTGAAAAAGAAAAACAGTTGATTGGAAAGACTACTGTAGTTCTGATATTTTCCAGGCCAACTGTGTTGTTTTTCTCGAGAGACTAATCTGGAATATTGATCATTTTTCCTAAACAAGTACTGATTTTCTCAGCAAAATAAGGACCTTATCTACACTAATTAGGTATTTCCTTGTAAGAAAAATTCGTTTCAAAAATTTCACGTCAGTGAAATTCAAAATTGAGACGAGACTGAGTTTTAAGGTAAACATTTTAGGAACTGAAAAAATTGTAAAGTGAACAATTTTTAGCAAAAATAATTTAATTGATTAATTATTTTCTAAAACTTTTTGGGAAAATCATTTTTTTTTTCACTTTTCGTAGTCATTCAAAAATAGTCCAAAAAATGAGTGATTGGAACAAATAATGAACTTCTTATGAACTCACAAAATTCTCAATTCAAATCATTTTTGCTTAAAAAATTCAAAAAAAATAGAAACCCGCAAGAAAAGTTCACTCTCGTTTAAAATTTTTTACACTTCTAATTATTTTAAAGTTCCAAAAATGTTAAAAATTGTCTCAGTTTTTAAAATTCACTCAGGAACACGGGTAGTAATCAATTGAACATGAATTATTTTTATGTAGACCATAAATAGCTTTAAATAATTTTTTTATGCAATTAAATTATATATTTTATATTTGTATAAAAAATAAAACCGTAGGAAATAAATTTTCGGCAACTGAGCAGTAAGATTGAGCAGCGACATTTACAATCTACGAAAAAATATCGTAGGCATTTGAAAGATTCATCAAAAAAAAAAACAGGCAACTGGTACCTTCCATAAAATACACAATAACTTTTTTTTATTGGGATATCTTTCGCGCTTGGCCGTTCAAATGGAAAAGAAAATAAATGATTAAATTGTCTAGATAAAAAAAAATAAATGAATGAAAAAAAACTACAAACATGAATATGAATGACTGTAAATAATTAATATAAAATCTAAATAAAAAATTACCGCGAAATATTTAAATTTAAAAAATAAAAGTTTACTATTTTAAAGCCGTGGTTTTTCCATTCAAGCCAAGTGAGAAAAATTTTGACTAGGATTTATATTTAAAAATAAAAAAAAATGTATATATAATATATGGAGTAAAGTGAGATAAATAAAAAAACAAACCAGTCCTTGAATGGAAAAACATTTATTTCTACCTTCTTTTAATCATCCTTAAAAACAGTCATTTTACAAAAGATGATATGAAGACTGATTAATAAATGGGCAAAAATAAAGAAGAAAGAAACACGTCTTATTTTTTTTTAATTTATAAATGTAATTAGAAAAATGCAGTAATGAAGGTCAATTATTAAAATTTAATTTAAATTAGCAATTGTATGGTTCCATGACAACTGATCCCAGACAAGTGATCACACGACAATTGATCCCGCAGACAAATGATCCCACAGACTAGATCCAACTGACAATTGGTCCAACTGAAAACTAATCTTTTAATTCATCAGTTTCATCAAGATTTTTGTAACTTTCATTATCATCATTTTCAACTTAATCTCGATGGGATCAGATGTTGGTGGGATCAATTTGTAGGGATCATTTATCGTGGTATAAAATTGTTGGGATCAGTTGACGGCACACCCAATTGTCTACCTGAGTCGATTGTATTCAACATTTCTTTTCACTTTTTTTTTAAATTAATGAACTCGTGATAAAATAATTAAAAGCTTCAATAATTACAGCCAGTAATTAATCCTTCATGTACTAGCATTATTCTACTCATTTAATTATACAATTAATGAACTTATTAACGAAATGTGTGCGTGATTGCGACATGAACATTAATTCAGTATTTATTTTATATTGTTTTCTTTTTCTTTTTCTTTTTTTTTATAGCAAATTTTAATATTAAATAAAAAATAAAGGATAATTTTCCGAGTCATTCGTAGGCTATTCAGTCAGTCCATTAAGAGTATTAATTATTAATTATTAATATTATTAATATCATTATTTATTTTTTTAAATAAATCAATTACCAATAATCGATAATTCAAAATAATATATATAAATATAAATATATATGACAGTAAAAAGAACACATGAAATCAAATCGTATTGATAAAAGTTATAAATCTAAACTACACGAGTATTAAAATCTTTGATTTTATGCATTTTTATAAACAAACAAAAAAAATTCATTAGCGTAATGATTATTGGTCTGGCAAATTGTAGTTGGATCAATTCTTAAGCAATTTATTTTAATTTACTTGATTTTTTCTTTATCTAATTAAAAGCGTAATAGTTCTATTAATTTGATGGTATGTACACGAAAAAAATAGTTTATTTCTAATACATATTGTCAATTGGTATAGTTTGGCATGACTCGTGTACGCATGTCGCGTGATTATCTTAAAATTAATTAAAAAAAAAATTAAAAAAAAAACTACTGACTAATTAACCGAGTTGCCTAAATTAAGGGCATTCTTAGACAGTGGACCCGACGTTTTAAAAATGTGCGATGACTCAACTGTCAAAATTGTATTTAAATTTTATTAATTTATTGATTGATTAAAAAAAAATTGGAACCTTAATTGCAAAAACGAAAATTTGGAGGGAATTTTTAAAAAATTACTTGCAGTTTTTATCAATTAAGAGCTGAATGGAATTCTGTAAGTAAATTTTAGCCAACGAAATTTGAAAATTCGAATTGGAAAATTGACAAAGATTTTACGGAAATTTATGTAACAAATTTCGTTTAACTCCCAATTGATATCAACTGTAATGATTAGGGCCAGGATTTTTGCGTTAATTTAAAAATAATTAATAATTAGTGGTTTGAAATTTTTTATATTACGAGGAAAATATTGGTCTTATTGAAAAATTTTTCAAACAAAAGTTATAGGAAATTTAATTTCCTAAAAAAAATGTCTCTTATAATTTTTTCGTAGAACTAATAAGAAAGCCGTAATTTCAAAAATAAGATTTTCATAATTAACAAAATTTTGAATCATTCATTATGAATCTTAATTTTTGAATTATGGTGAAAATATTGATCGTATAAAAAAATCATAAGAGACATTTTTTTTAGAAAATCGAATTTCCTACAACTTTTGTTCGAAAACTTTTTTAATAAGACCAATATTTTCACCGTAATATCAAAAATTTGAACTACTCATTTCAAAAATAAGGCAAAAATCTTGTCCCTAGTAATGATCTGAAGCTAACAGAGAATTTGTAATTTTCTGATTTTTATTCAGCAAGTCAATTAAAAAAAAAAAACTAAAAATATGCACATGTAGAAAATTTAAAAAACTATGGGTAGAATTTTTTTAAACATTTTTTTTTTATAATTTGTCGTTTTTAAAAAAATCTAAAAATTATGTCGTCTAACTTTAGTATCGTTAACTATAAGCAATTTTATTTAAAACCATAAATTAAAAAAAAATATATCAGAAAATTGCACTTGTAGTTCATTAAATTTTCTACGTGTGCATATTTATAAATTTCATTTTTTTTAAAAATTAAATTGGAAAAAAATCCGAAAATTCTTAATTGTCTGCTAACTAGGGTCAGAAAATTGAAACTTTGTCGTTTTTTTTTCAATTGACAGTTGAGTTATTGAAAATTTTTAAAAAAGTGGGGGACTGAGAATGGCCTGAACGAGAAAAAAAATTGCATTGCGAATCATTAAACCCATATGTACTTTTTTTAATTTTTTGATAAAAGAGGATATAGGGTAGAAGTACCATTTGTGGCCACTGCTCCATTTTCGGACATTTAATACTTTGTTTAAATTAATAAAAAAAGTATTAAATAAAATTTCTATTTCAATAGTGGGGTAAAAGTATTTACGAACGCATTTTTAAAATCGACTGTCATTACGTCTTTTACAAATTAATTTATTTTAATTTTTCAAGTGTCTAAAACTGGCTCTAAAACGTTACCTCTACCCTATGTATACACTGTTAAAAATTATCATTGAAATTAAAAGCAAACAAGAAGTTATTAATGTTAAAATCAGTCAGAAATATAAAATATAAATAAACTTATTTATATTTTATTTTTGTATTTCTCAAAAAGTCATAATTGTCACAGAAATAAAAATCCCTATTTTACTTTATTTTTTTTTTAACAAATTTTTTTTCCTGTCCATAAGTAGTCAATTAAAAACCATAATTTCAATTAAAAATTTGTTTTTTCTTGTCCCAGGCGGCACAAAAAAAAATTGTCGACTTTTTGCAAAATTTAAATTAACAATTACAGGGTGGCCACAAGAAATGATTCCAAAATTCCCTGATATTTCCAGGTTTTCCAGTAAAGTTTTTCACATTTTTCCCTGATTTAGAAATTTTATTCGTATCATTTAGATATTCAAAGTTTTTATTATATTTTCATTTTTAATAATTAAATTTGATAATTAAATCATGCGAGAAACCAGAAAAAATGGCAATAAATTAAATTAATACTGCCTACTTTTGATTATTTGATGTTAAAAATGTATAAGTTAAAATATTTAATAAGAAATTTTATGATTTAAATAAATTCAAAATACACTGGTTACAAAAATTAAGGGATATTAAAAAAATTTCAAATTTTTTATTAATTTTCAACAGTTTGTAACTCGAAGGAAAATGGTCGTACAATAAAAACAAAAAGTCAAACTGTAGCTTCAAGTGTCTAGTTTTCTGATCTGGGTCTTTAAATTTTTTTATTATGCACGATTCTGGAGCAATCAAAAATCAATCATAATTATCGAAAAAAATTTATTGAAGCTCGAAGACCGTTTAAAGACGAGCAAAAATTTTGTGAATTTCTTTTTCGATAGTTTTCTTAGGATTACTCCAGAACCGCACATAATAAAAAAATTTAAAGACCAGATCAGAAAACTAGACACTTGAAGCTACAATTTGCCTTTTTTGTTTTTGTCGTATGACCATTTTCCTTCGAGTTACAATCTGTTGAAAATCACTTTAAAATTTGAAATTTTTTTAATATCCCTTAATTTTTATAACTAGTGTATAATTTAAAATTTTTTAAAGTTTCAACTGTTACAATTTAATTTCCGGATACTTTTCGAAATTCCCTGACATTCCCATGATATTTCCCAGTTGCATTAAATTCCCTGATAATTCCCGGTTCGTGGCCACCTTGAATTAATTACATAATTGCCGCCCTAAATTTAACAATAAGTTCACAATTACCAAAAACTAATTACGATTTTAAAGAAAAAAGTTGGTACTGTATTATAAAAATTTTTTGATTCAAATCTGACTCAATATCTTGATTAATTACATAAAAAATAATTTTTTTAATTAGCCCCATTTTATTTTCAGTTAAAATTTTTTAAATTATGCGTAAAATTAATAAATTTCCATGACAATTATCCTCGAAAATCTTCAAAATTTTTAACAGTGTATGTAAATGAATGAATATATAAATATATATGTCTAAAAATAAACAAATATGATGAATGCAAACGGACAAAAAATTACTTGGACGTAAAATAAAAAAAAGTAACGAATTACGACTGACGAATGAAAAATATCTTAAGTATATCGACGATTGAATTATCAACGAGAGTTAAAATAAGAGTTACGATTTAAAATAATTTTAATAGTAATAATAAACGCGGTAACGCAACGATTATTGAAAGAGTTTAACTTTTAAATGCAGATACAGACAAAGAGATCAAGCAAAATGCCTTTTAAAATTTCAAAATTTCCCTGTGGCTTTGCGCGCTTGAACGAATCAACGTGACTCAGTACGTCAAAGTCAGTCCGTCCGATAAAATCTAAGTAATTTTTATCAGCGTCAATTATTTCAGTGGGCCGTAGACCGTCAGTAGTTTTGTTGGTAATATTTTTAATGTACAATCTTCCAAGTTGGCTTATTGAGTATCCGATTTCTAAACTGTCCTTATTACCGCTGGTACTTTCATTAGTATCAAAACTTAATTTATCATTTTCGTCAGCAGTCTTACTTATTGTTTCGTCATAATCATCGCCCGTAACAAAAATATTATTGCTCAATAATTCCTCAGTGGATTTTAGTTGCAACGGCTCTCGTTTCGGGCGATCATCATAAAAAAAATCGCTCTTAGTATCAAATACTTGAGCAGCCTCAAAAAAATTACTGTCTTGTTGTTTGCGTAAAAAATATTCATTTTTCGCTTTATCTTTATCATCATCATCACCATCATCATCTTGTATACTTTCAACTGTGTGTTCATTCTGCTTAAATAAATCTTGGGTACGTTCTTTGTCTCGGGGTAAAAAATGCAGACTACGTCCGACGCGTTTGAAAAAATTCGGACGTTTACGTTTTACTGTTGACGAATAATCATTTGATTGTTTCGTTTTGTCACCAGAGTCAAGACTACGCTGTTTATTGTGAAAAAATGATATTTTATTTTTATCATCCGTAAAATTATCAAGACTTTTCGCGTCCATGTTCCCGTAGTCTGGATTTGGGTCTAATGATTCCAAACTTTTGTGATTTTTATTTTTACTACGAAATGAAAACGTCCGTTGCTTAACAGTCGCCGTTGTTTGGAGAAGTTCATTGCTTGTTTTTTTAAAAAATTCACCTTCTCGTTCTGTAAACTCAATATTACCTGACTCATTTATTATTTTTTTACGATAATTATTACTAACTGGTGTTGCTGTTGTTGTTGCTGCTGCTGTTGAATTTAATCGTGTATTTTTATTGTCATATTTTAAAAATGAATAGTCATTTTTTTTGTAACTTTTAAATAAATCGACTTTAGTACTGTCTGTTAAAAAATTGTAATCAAATGAATGAATTTCTTTGTCTGTTTTAACTGCATGATTATCATTAAACTCCTCAGTATCATTTGACAATTTACGATCTACATTTTTCTGAGTTTTATGCCCATGAAAAAAATAACTCTGTTTATCCATACGATGCGCCTCCGCGTTGGTGCTTCTCTCCGGTAGATGAGGAGCACCTGGCTGATAACAATCACGTGATCGTCCAGAATTATTATACTCATCTACTCTATTACGAGGTACAATATTATTATCGCGATGTTCCAAACCAAGAGCTGATAAGTCAATAGAATCGGGATCAGGTATCGGTTTACCCGCCGCGGATTTGAATGTGCTGAATCTACAGGCACTTGAAGTAGTACCAGCTGGATCATGGTTAACTGTTTGCGACAGCCCGCTTGTCGTTGTTGTCGCATTCCTACGGTCGGCGATTGCCTGCTGCTGGCTAGCGCACAACTTTTGGTAGAATTGTATTTTACCTTGAAGATCGCTTTTATCTTGCTCCTCTTGTTCCGTCTCGTGCTTCTGACGACGTCCCGAAGTGCTTACCGTTGGTCCTCCTCCAGTACCTGATGCATTTGCAAGACATTGACGCGTGTAAATTCTGTAACTCGTCAAAAAAAAACGATAAATAAATACATGGTGGCCACAGATTTTGAGATTAAAATTCCCTGAGTTTTCCAGGTATTCGGTCAAACGATTCGAAAATTCCCTGACTATGTGTAGTAATATTAAATCATTGGAAATATTTATTTAATTTAAAATAAAATGGTATAAGTCAGTTTAATCAATAATTAATCATTGTCGTTAAATGAAACTTTTTTTTATTATTTGTCAATGTTCATTGTTTTTTTTTTTATTTATTAAATGAATAATTTTTTATTTTTGATTTGAAATCCATATTTTTATATAACACTCTATAATAAAATATAAATAAATTTTTCATTTTCACTAGAATAAATTTCATAAATAAGAATATTTCATAGAATATTAATAAAGTATTAATGAAGTACGCGAATAATAAATATAGTGAAACTTATTAGTTCATTACTTATGTATACATTTAATGTTTATAGTTTTTTAACTTGTCAATATGGATGTTAATAGCTTGAAGATCCTGGCGATTGGTTTCTACTAAGACTTTTTTTTTCTAACAGTCTTGATAATTCTAACTGCTTCATTTTTTCGCTATTGGAATAAATTTCTACTAATTTTTTTTCAAGATGGTTTTACAACCGCATTCGCGCCGCGTCACTTTTTGAACAGTTTTGACAGAAAACTAAATTTGTCGGATTTTTTCAGTCAAAAGAAAGAAAGTGAAAATTTTTCCAGCTTTGTGACGAAATTCCCTGACATTTCCTTGACTTCTCCAGTATATTTATAATTCCCTGACATTTCCAGGTATTCCATTCAAACAATTCGAAAATTCCCTGACTATGTAGAGTGATATTAAATCATTGGAATCAATTTCTACTAATTTTTTACATAAAGAAAAATTACATTTCACATAATTATTGTATGCGAAGAAAAAAAAAATTTTTTTTTAGTTTTTATCATAAAACAAGTCATTAACATTTTTTGACTGACACTTTCTATTTTTTAAAAAGTTTAACTCCCTACCCTAAATTATTAATTTTTTATTTGTTAATTACTATTTATTATTAACTTCAAAGTAAAAAATTCAAGTGAGTTTCAATTCCAAAAAAAATATTATTAAAAAAGCAATTATATAAGGTAAAAGCCCCTATACCCGCTCAGTACCATTAGTCGCTCACTTTAACTGTTTAAGGCGTTTTTTTATAATTTTTATTAAAAAAAATTACAACTAAAAATATTATTATTGATAAATAATTATTTGAGAATCTAAATATATTAAAATATCATGTATCAAATTATTTTATAATAGATTATAAATCTAAATTAAATGACTGTTTTCAAAATCGCGCAAAGCCGGGCATTTTTTACTTTAACGTTCATTCGTTAGATTAAATTTAGGGTACGTCAAATTTTTTTCGAATTGTTATAACTATATCTTATTAAATACATTTTTTAAATTCATGAAATTTTATATTATGAAAGAATAAAGTAGTATAATTTATAAATTATTTGCCCAAATCAATAAACTTATCATAGTTTAATTGATATTGTCTTTGAGCGACTATAGGGCCATGTGTTGGTCGAGTAATGGTACATGACAACTTTTAGTGAGCGACTATGGGTACACTCAAGGAGCTTATTTTAAAAATTAATAATAATTAATTATCAAGATTATTCTTCAAACTTAAATTTTATTCTAATACTCGAAACTTCAAAAAATAACTATAAAAAAAAATCTGGTTTTTCATTTTATTTATTAATTTATATTGAGTGATTTAATCTCACTCCAATGAAAAGTGAGCGGGTATAGGGGCTTTAACCTTTCTTCAATTTAAATTTACTAAAATAAAAAATATTTGTTTCAAACAATAACGTGGTGCTACAAATTAAAACTGAAAACATTTGACTAAATTTTGTAAGAATTGAAATTTCAAATAATAATTTTACTATACATAATTGTCGGTAGTAAATTTTAAAATTCAAAATTTTGTATTTTTGACTAAACTTTCAGTAAAATTATGAAATTATCATTTGAATATTTAAGTTTCCTATTTTTTTCTTTGAAAAGCCGCGTTATTAAACTGAGAAAATTAATTTAGAGTTGTAAGTAAATATTACTTGATTCTAGTGTCGTAAGGCAGAGAAATTGTCTAATAATAGACATGAAATTGACGTCAATTGACCAGCGACCAATTGATCAAATTTTGTACCGTAATTTCGTATCCAAAACAAAAACAAAATTTTTAAAAACGTTGGAACAAAAATTCAAAATAATGCTCACTTATATTAAAGTGATTTTGGAGTTAAAAAAATTTAATGAGTACCCCGTTTTGCCCTCTCCCCTACATAATATTCGTTTACATTCAATTAATTGTTAGCTAGCGCTATATATCAAATACATTTGATTCACGTACTCATTGGCGATGCATTGACCCAAGACTAAAATAGATTTCGTGAACGCGACACGTTTCTATTAATAAACTCCTGAAGCCTTAGCTCTTAACATCCTCGGCATCAGGGATAAAGTTATCTTGTAATTAATATACACCGTAGGTTTATATACACAATTATAATTATTATTATTATATAAATACTGACCTAGAGGGGTGCTCTTGTTCGTTATTTGTTCCAGATGATAGCGGAACGTTAACAGGTTGAGAGTGTGTAGGCGCTTGCTGCGCTGCTGGCAACGCTTGCTGCCTTACATTACCGAACTTGAGCATATTCCAGTCAAAAACATAATCATAGGTGAAAGTTTCGTGGTGAAAAAGCGAGCGAAATAGCTGCCGGAGATATGAATAGTCTGGTCTCTCTTCGAATCTTATCTGTCGGCAGTACCTCAGGTACTTGGCAAACTCGACTGAAAAATGAAATAAATAAATAAGTAAATAAAAATTTTTTTTCCCTTCCCCTATACAATAACATATGAAATTATTGATTACATATAAATACAATAAATATTTACCAGGAAATCCTTTACAAAGTTCGTCAATGGACGTAGACATTTTTTTTTCCGATATCCGCTCGTACTTTTGTCTCTTGGTAGCTGATTTTAATCCTTGCCAAGGTAAACTACCAGTGTTAAAATACATAAACACGTAACCTAGTGATTCGAGATCATCTCTCCGTGATTGTTCAATTCCCATATGTGTATTTATACTTGCATACCTGTAATTTAATATTTAAAATATTATTTACTTTTTTTTTACGGTACTAAAGTTAGCCGACGACATAATTTTTAGATTTTTTAGAAAACGACAAATTATAAAAAAAAAATATTTTAAAAAATTGCACCAATAGTTTTTTAATTTTCTACATGTGTATTTTTTTAGTTTTTTTTTTTTTTTTGTAATTGACTCGTTAAAAAAAAATTTCAAAACTGCTGTTAATTTTAGGATCATTTTTTTTTTATACTGAAATTAACTCATATAATTTTTAGATTTTTTAAAAAACGACAAATTATAAAAAAAAAATATTTAAAAAAATTGCACCTTTAGTTTTTTTAATTTTCTACATGTGTATTTTTTTATTTTTTGTTTTTTGTAATTGACTAGTTGAAAAAAAATTCCAAAACTGCTGTCAATTTTAGGATCATTTTTTTACGATACTGAAATTAACTGTCATAATTTTTAGATTTTTTAAAAAATGACAAATTATAAAAAAAAAATGTTCAAAAAAATTGCACCTATAGTTTTTTCAATTTTCTACATGTGCATTTTTTTAGTTTTTTTTTTTTGTAATTGACTCGTTGAAAAAAAATTCCAAAACTGCTGTAAATTTTAGGATCATTTTTTTTTTTATACTAAAATTAACTCATATAATTTTTAGATTTTTTAAAAAACGACAAATTATAAAAAAAAAAATATTTAAAAAAATTGCACCTTTAGTTTTTTAGATTTTCTACATGTGCATTTTTTTTATTTCTTTTTTTCTTGTAATTGACTAGTAGAAAAAAAAATCCAAAACTGCTGTTAATTTTGATTATTTTTTTTTGATACTGAAATTAACTCATATAATTTTTAGATTTTTTCAAAAACGACAAATTATAAAAAAAAAATATTTTTAAAAAATTGCACCTATAAATTTTTTAAATTTTCTACATGTGAATTTTTTTAGTTTATTTTTTTTTTCTTGTAATTGACGTCGAAATAAAAATCCGAAAATTGCTAATTGTCTGTTAGCTTTGAATAATTAATTTTATAAATTATTTATGTAAATATGATACTAACCGAGCTGTCCCAGTAAGATTCTTGTTTTCTCGGTAGGGTATATGCCTGTGAGTACGACTATCGCGATATTTTTTCGCAAGTCCAAAGTCTATAATATATACGAGATTACCCTTTTTTCCTAATCCCATTAGAAAGTTATCAGGTTTAATATCGCGGTGAATAAAGTGACGGCTATGAATGAAGTCAATTCTGCTTATCTGAAAAATTAAATAAATAAATAAATATAAAAAACGTTTAAGACAAATAAATTTAATTAATGATCATCGTTGCAATAAAGTTATTGTTTGCAATATTATCAAGTATATGGCACTTGAAATCTTAGTTAAATAAAAGATAAGGACACTTTGTTTGCAAACAAGAATATAAACTTAATGTCATGTCAATAACCTTGTCTTTTGTAATTATCTAAACAAAGATAAATAAATAAATATATCTATATATAGATATATATTTATATTTAAGTCTTATTGATTTGCGTAGTAAATAAATTACTGCGCATTTTATTTTGTTACATAAAAGCAATGAATTTTACTAAAATATAAATGATACTCAAGTTAACCGACGTCTCTTAATTTTTGAATTTTTTTCAAAACAAATTAAAAAAAAAATATTTTTAAAAATTGCACTTGTAGTTTTTTAAATTTTCTACATGTGCATTTTTATCTTTTTTTTTTTTTAATTGACGTCGAAAAAAAAATCCGAAAATTTTCAATTGTCTGTCAACCAGGATCATAAATAAAACGGTAATTTGTTATAAATAAACATGTTTTTTTTTTCAGTTTATTGTTGAATTGACGAACGTGGCCAGCATTAAATTACAAGAGGTAAAATATAAACTGATTACAAGTGCAGACGTTATACGAATTATAATTTTTTTTTGTTAGCTTACAAAACTTGTTGTAAATGGCGGCTGGTGTAAAACTATCATGACCCACTTGGATGTAAGATTAAGTAGAGCATAACTCGTAGGTAAAATTTGAATTAATTACGCGATAAAATGATTAAAAAATTAAATAAATAATTACAAAAAATATTTAGTTAATAATTAAATTTATTATACTGGAATTAGCTGTCAAATAATTTTTGGATTTTTATAGAAATGATAAATTTAAAGAAAAAAAATATTTTGAAAAATTGCACATGTAGTTTTTAAAATTTTCTACATGTGGATATTTTTAATTTTTTTTTTAAATTGAATTTTTCATAAAAATCGGAAAATTTTTAAATGTCTGCTATCTTATGATACTGGAATTAATTGAGATTTAATAATTTTTGGATTTTTATAAAAATGATAAATTATAAGAAAAAAAATATTTTGAAAAATTGAACATGTAGTTTCTTAAATTTTCTACATGGGCAAATTTGTAATTTTTTTTTTAATTAAATTGTTCTCATAAAAATCTTAAAATTTTTAAATGTCTGCTATCTTATGATACTGGAATTAATTATGATACTGAAGTTAGCAGACGTCTAATAATTTTTTGATTTTTTTTTAGACGATAAAACATTAAAAAAAAAATCTTTGAAAAAATTGCACCTGTAGTTTTTAAAATTTTCTACATGTGCATATTTTTATATTATTTTTTTGCAATTAATTTATTGAAAAACGAAAATTCAAAAATTTTTAAATGTCTGCTAACTTCAGGATCATAATTAATTGAGGTTTAATAATTTTTATATTTTTATCAAAATGATAAATTATAAGAAAAAAAATATTTTGAAAAATTGCACCTGTAGTGTTTTTAATTTTCTACATGTGCATATTTTTATTTATTTTTTTTTTTTAAATTAAAGTAAATTGTTTAAAAAAATTCGAAAATTGTTAATTGCTAACTTCCGGATCACTAAAATTTGTGATACTGAAGTCAGCAGACTTCTGATAATTTTTAGATATTTTTTTAAACGACAAATTATTTAAAAAAAAATATTTTAAAAAATTGCACTAACAGTTTTTTTAATTTTCTACATGTGCATATTTTTTGTTTCTTTTTTTTCATTGAGTTGTTGAAAGAAAAAAATCAAAAGTTTTTAATCGTCTGCTAACTTCAGGATCATCTAAAATTTATATAAAGTAAGAGACCCAGTACCCGACCAGAGACCTATAGTCGTTTACTCATATATTAGTATATTTATATGTACTAAATTTAAAAAAATATATCTATACAAATGCATGGAGAGATCAGGTACCAGGTCTTTTACCTCACGCATTTATTTACCAATAACTCTACCTAAAAAAAATAAATCTTGATGACTCACCATTTGATCAGCAAGTAACAAGACAGTTTTTAATGTAAACCGCCTAGAGCAAAAGTTGAATAGATCTTCGAGCGATGGTCCCAACAATTCCATTACCATAACATTATAATCACCTTCCGAACCGCACCATTTTATAGCAGGAATTCCAACTACATTTAATAATAATTATAATTATTAACTTATCATTATCTAGTGGCATGATCATAATAAAAAAAAATAATCTAAGTATAAATAAAAATAATAATAAAATGAAGTAGTGATAATCTGTAAAAAATATATTGACGAATTGTCGTATAGCAACAACTGGTTTGTTGTCGTTTTGGATGAGAGTATGTACATACCACCGCCCTGCATCATCTTGTAGAATCTTGATTCTATGTGTAACTGTGGATGTCGTGTTTTTATACATTCCAACTTGATGGCGACTTCTTCGCCTGTCGAGATGTTTGTGCCTAATGTAACAAAGAAAAATAATAATAAGTTATGGAATAGGCTGGTGGGGTAGCAACAAACTGATGGGAGGGCAGTTATTAAACAACAGTAATATTATTATTATTATTATTATTATTATTATTATATAGGAACAGATGTATGGAGATGGTATAGGATAAAAGTATTTTGTTATTATTGACAAAATATTATTGTTCATTAGCAGATGAATTGTTATTTAAATGACTGAGTGAGAGGAGGGAGAGACAAAGAGAAAGGAGATAAATAATGTGACGTTGATAATATTGAGGAAGACTAGTTACAGGGGGGAGGGAAATAAGGAGCCTCCGAGGAAGTCATAGTTACCTAGATAAATGTCGCCGAAGGAGCCGCTCCCGATTTTACGTCCGAGTCGGTACCTGCTGCCGACGCGGAGCTCCATCCTGGTGCACCAGTTGGCCGCGTGCTGGCCGAGCAACGTGCGCGTACCTTGATGCCCTTCGGGTCCGCGTGTCGTTGTTCAACAGCGCAAGTTTCTATCGTACCGCTTTTAGAGGGTCGGGGGGACCGAGATCTCCATCTTTGATCGCGCTTCCGCTCGTGGACTCATGGACAGTATTATTTCTTATTACTACGAACTACTCTGGTGCTGCTCTCTTTTTGACAGCCAACGCCACCTTCAGGCGACTCTAGCGACCTCGTGCGTTTATCATTTAAATTAACTGGAATTTTACGACGTTTACTGCGATGGCGGCAAATTCAAATTGTGGAAATTGCAAAGTCTCTTCAGACACTAAAAATTGAGGATACTGAAGTTAGCCGACGTCTAATAATTTTTAGATTTTATTTTAGACAGTAAATTATAAACAAAAAAAAAATTTGAAAAAATTGCACCTGTAGTTTTTTAAATTTTCTACATGTGAATTTTTGGATTTTTTTTTTTTTTTGAAATTTAAATGTTCAAAATAAAATCCAAAAATTTTTAATTGTCTGCTAACTTCAGGATCGTTAAAAATTAAGGATACTGAAGTTAGCAGACGATTAAAAGTTTTTGGATTTTTTTTAGGACAATTAAATTTGAAGAAAAAAAGAACTAAAAATTTGCACATGTAGAAAATTTAAGAAACTGTAGGTGCAATTTTTCAAATACTTTTTTTTTATAATCTGTCATTTGTAAAAAAATTCAAAAATTATCAGATTGCGGCGAACTTCAGTGTCATAAAAATTAAGGATGGTCCTGAAGTTGGCAGACAATTAAAAATTTTTGAATTTTATTTTCAACACTTTAAATAAACAAAAAAAAAAAAAAACTAAAAAAAAGCACGTGTAGAAAATTGAAAAAACTATAGGTGCAATTTTTAAAAATATTATTTTTTTCAAATTTAACGTTTTTAAAAAAATTCAAAAATTATTAGACGTCTTCTAACTTCAGTTTCATAAATTAAGGATACTGAAGTTAGCAGATAATTAAACATTTTTTGATTTTTTTTAGGACAATTAAATTTGAAGAAAAAAACTAAAGATATGCACATTAGGGTGGGCCGAAAATCCGCTTTTTTTGAATTTTCATTATTAATACCAAAAATATTTTTCCTCGTACAAAACAAAAATTTTGAGGAAAACAAAAAAAATTTTAGGTCGATATCTTAGGCTCGCCAAATCCCGCTAAAGTTAGAAGTTGTTTAAAATTTTTTTTCCAACACATTTTGATCGAAAATTTAATTCTCTACAAAAAAGGTCCTATAATAAAATTACGTAAAGTTGATAGTTACTCAAATAATTGCAATTTTGCTCTAAAAAATGAAATTTTTCAAGATATTATTACTTTTTCAGGGTAAAAAATAAATTTTATCATAAAAATTTCGTAGGAAATTCAATCTTCTACAAAACAGACTTAATAAAAATTTATTCAAAGTTGATAGTTACAAAGATAATAGCAATTCTTGGTGAAAACCACCAAATAACGAGAAATGTGACTATCTAAACATAAAACTGCCAGTTTCTGAATAACTCTAAATTTCAAGTTTTTACCAGAAGACCAATTTTGTAAGAAATTTTTATTACTAAGCTTCAAAAAATGAAACGATCATTTAAAATGATCGGCTTACATATCTTATTTATTAAATTAATTTAAAAATACTAATGTATTAAATATATGAAAGATGTGAGTAAATTATTTTGATATAAATATATCGTTACTAAGTATAGTGTTAATTTACATAAAAATTGGCAATAAAACGACTCGATTGTGATTTTTGAAATCACAATAATATTTAATACTGCAAGCCATAACATAAAATGCTTCTTCCCTATAAAATTAAAATTCCATTAAAATTCTATTAAAATTCCATTGAACAATAGGAGATTTCAAAGCATTATTGCTGTCACTCCCGTATCTCATTAGTGTTTACTTTTAACTCATCTAAATAGAAACATTTTCTGAACTTAAATTTGAAGTTTTCTTTTTTTTTTTCAAAGCATGAAAATAATCTGGAAGTTGAACTACTATGTTACGCCATATCACATTTTATTAGTTGAAATATGTTATGTCAAATTAAAAAAAAAAAAAACTTTTTTTTTTTTTTTTTTTCCGATGATTTTATACTATATTAATTTTTAAAATTGAATTATATTCAGAGATAATTTTAATCCAGACTCGCAATTTTCATTATCTTTAGAGATAATATAACTTTAGACTTCGAATTTCAATTATTTTTAGAAACAATTTTAATTTGAATATTGAAATAAAATTATTACTAACAGTAATTTTGGTGGAATGGATACATAAATATAATTCACTATTAGAATTTAAGTTATGGCTTATAGTGATAATTAAAATTCAACGTTCGAATTATTATTTTCTTTGATGATAATTTTAATTCTTGAATTATAATTATCTCCAATGATAAGTTCAATTCAATATTTTAAATTGTTTTTAAAGCGTTATTTAAAAAATTTTTTTGATGAAGTTATTATTGGGATAATCAATTTTATAGATACAAAAAGTAATACCACGTGCCATGCGTATTTGTGTAGAAAACATTAAAATAATTAAGTACGAAAACCCAATATTTTAAAAAATTTATTAATTAGTGTTTCAGATGAAATAAAATAATAACCGAAATTTATTAGATTTCTTAGAGAGCCCATTTTGTCCCAAATTAAAATTTTTATTTTTGGAGCATAACAAGTGAGAACCACTTAAGGGGCCACCCCCCCCCCCCCCATTTCGTTATTTGAATCCCCAAGAACTTAGTATTTCCTTAAGTACTCCATTTTGTCCCTTTCTCCCCAAATTATGACGATAAATATTTAAGAGTGGGGGTACGATAGAAGGTACCATAGACATCACTATTTAAAATCGTTTTTGATCTTGAGACGATCAGTTGCATAGTTACTCTTATCTTAAGCTTACAAACTCAACGTCAGCGGTTGTTAATAATTTATTCGTTAACTCAAAAGTTAATTGGTTAAAAATCGACAATTATTAACAAAAGTAAGTTCTTTACAATGGAATCAAACCGTTTAAAATTTACCTACGAATACGTTTACAACTTGATTGAAAAAGGAGTTATCGAAGATATTAATACCGTGTTTCCAGTCATGGGTGGATTAACGCTGCTTTATATAGCAACTTTCAATAATGATAAAAAATTGGTGGATTATCTGCTCCGCAAGAAAGCTGATGTACATTCAAAAAGTAAATACTTCGGTACAGCTCTTCATACTGCTATTATAATGGATTACCTGGCTATAACTGAAAGTCTAATAAACTATGGAGCAGACGTTAATGCTCGACTAGTTGCGCACTCTTATTTGACCCGTTCCGCGCTCCCATGTGATCAAAATGATGAAGAAATTCCTGAGTTTTTATTAAAAAGAGATGACGATATGATTACAATCTTTAATCAGTATGAATGGTCTTTTAGGAAAAGACCATTACAAATCGCTGTGGAACGAGATCAAGAAGAAATGGTAGAGCTACTTTTAAAAAATAATGCTGATCCAAATATTGATAATATTAATATTCTTCAACCACCACTGAACCGTGCCATTTCTAAAAAAAACTCAACAATTATAAAGCTTCTTCTGGCATACGGTGCTGATGTTAATAGTGCATGTGTTCCTAGAATTTTAGAATCAATTCCGCTACATTTTGCTGTCAACTGTCTAAACTCGGAAGCAGTAGAATTGATCTTAAATCATAGTATGGTTGATGTAAATATTTTGACAGCGTTTAAAAATACACCGCTTCATTACGCAGTTTCCGCAAACAACGATAATATTATAAGACAACTTCTTAATGCTGGTGTTGATATTAATTTAAAAAACATTGATGGTAAAACAGCATTTACTGTAAAACGAGTCGATTCACAAAAAGTTAATGACACAATTACCGAACATATTGCAAAATTCAGTGCAGCGAACTTTTATGTCAATGAAGAAAATTTAGCAGTCGTAAATAGTGAAAAATTCAGTGAATTACGCGACCAGTGTTTAAGCGAAATTGAAAAAATGAAGATAACATGTGTTGGTACGAGTAATGTTACATTTTATGATGTTTTGTGTAATAAATGTGAGCACAAATTAGCTGTAAGTTTAAGCTATGTTAGTGATAGTAGTATTTTTGATTTGGACATTCAATCTCTTTTTCCACTATACGGTGGAATGATAAGTTATCGTTTGAAAAAAGCATTAGGACGAAAAAAATTGTTATTAAATGCTATTACTTTAACTAATGACATTTTCGATGAAATGAAACTCCCAAGTACTTTTACGAGGGATATTTTTAAACTACTAACTAATGAAGATCTGAAAAAATTACAATGAAATATTTATAGGAATATTTTTAATTAATATTGTTAAGTTTGTATCAAATCAGTAGTTATCATGAGTTGAATTACTAATATATATATATATATATATATATATGACATTAAGTTTATCATTTATCATATAAGTGTGTAATTAAATCGATTAAGTGAAAATTGTTTTTCGCATTAATTATTTTTAACTTTTTTTATTAATTATCATTAGAAAAAAAAATCTTTTAGCGCGAAATTTAAATATTTATTGAAATTATTAAGAAAAATTGCAATTAATTAATTAGCACATAAAAAAAATTTTTAACCATATAAAATTATAAATTCAAATCAACATCTTTTCGATACCAAATTTAATCACATTAATTTTAACATAGAGATATAGCTGGAATAAAATTTTCCTTATTCTCTCACACTAAAAAAATTTGAACCGAATAATATTTTATTCATTTAATTCCCTTGGAGTAAAATTCATTTCAAATGGGAGTTTATTTGAATATTTAAATTCCGAATCGGAGTGAATGCGGATTAAAATTAAATCCACATCACTCCGTTGAAAAAACAAACTCCTTATTTACTCCGTATGCAGAGTGATTTTTTGTAAACTCCATAACTCCGAGTGAATTCGGTTTGAAATAAAATCCGAATTCACTCCCAATTCTTCACAGTTAATTATTTAAAATCAAAATAAACCATAAAAATTATCATTGTTTATTTGACATAAGACTCAAGTGATTAAATTTATTTATTTATTTAAAAGACACAAGACTCATTTTAAAAATTAGCGTGTAATTGATTGCGAAATATTACAAAATCATAAAATGTAATTACAAACTTATTCCATTTAAATAAAAAATAAAAACAAACAAATTTTTGTTTTATCTTCGTGTAATTTTATTACTAATTAATTATTGATTATCTTAAAATATTTATCATTTGTCAAAACCTTCAACTTATAGTACAAAATATTAATAAAAAATATTTAAAATTTATTTTTAATAATAAATCAAATTTAAAAAGTAATTAAAGTTTAAAATTTTGACAAACTTGAGTATAATGGTCTAGTTAATTAATTAAATAAAATATAATATAATACCAATACAATTTAATTTCATGTGAATTAAATTTATTATTTATTTATTATTGAAAAATATTTATTAGTCTTATTTCTAAGCATTTAATGTCAATAAAGTGATGTTACAACAGGTAATTAATTAATCATTAATTTAAAATTGTTTAAAAAAAATTTTTTTTCTTGCTGGGCAGTGTCGTGTTAATTAAATTTTATTTATTTAATTATAAATGTATTATCAATGCCATCGCAATATGGCAGTATATAAATTAACCAATTTTATATATTACACCAACAGTCAATTTAGTAAGTAAAGGGACCTCGTTGAACTGTCGTTTAATATTTTTACTTTTTTTAAACTTTCGGTAACTGACTTGACATAGATAGACATATATATCGTTCATAATAATATGAAAAAAAATAATTAAATGATTAAATTATCTATCTACAAAGGCCCCGATGATAAATCACTAAAAGTTCAATTAAAATCAGTTTGATAATTAGGGGAGGGGAGGGGCAAAATGGGATACCCAAAATTTTATAAAAAAATTTTGTTTTTTTTTAAATTCCAGTGACTTTTGTATGATACTGAAATTGGCTGATGTTTAATAATTTTTGGATTTTTTAAAAAACGATAAATTATAAAAAAAAATTGCACATATAATTTTTTTAATTTTCTACATGTGCATTTAAAGCCGTAAGATGGACGGTGGAGAATACGGTCCGCCAAGGTCGCGGAAATCACCGGTAACGGTTTCCGTGGTCTTCAAACCTCATATAGAAGTCATCTTTGGAAGGAAGGCTTCCGAAGATTGTCTACTATTATGATTACGTTTGCTATAGTATATATATACATAAAATATTATTTATTTTTTTTTTTTAATTATATTTAAGTAAAACATTTTTAATTATTAATTTAATTTTTAATTAATAATTGAAATTATTTCAAATAATGACTTAAATTTCAACTTCTAATCAAAATATTTTTAATTACTAATTTAATTTTTAATTAATAATTGAAAATGTTTCAAATAATTAATTTAATTTAAACCACTAATTAAAACATTTCTAAGTGCAAATTTAATTTTTAATTGATAATTCAAAATGTTTTAAATAATAATTTTAATTTAAATCACTATTAATTATCAACTTAAAATTAATTCGTTAATTCAAATATTGTCAATTAAAAAACTTGAATTAAATTAATCATTTAAAAATCTTCAATTAAAAAATTTGCAACTCTGTTCTCAAGTCGTAATTGAACAAAAATAAAAATGTTTATTTTTATATTTAAAATTCGCGCTATTATTCATTCATAAAGTCCTGTTTACTGGAATCGTTTTCTCATTTGATGTTTGCTTTGTCTATGAAAAATTAATTTTTTTCAAAGTCGCCTGATTGAGCGATTCGATATCAAACGTTAAAGTCATCATATATCATATAAAATCATCATCATATAAAATCAAAAATGGTGATATTTAGAGGGTACGAAACTCTTTCAACGAGTAACTTTTACGTTGATAACGATGATCCTGATTTCGTACAAAGGTCACAAGTTGACGGTGACGGTTTTGATTTAACATTGTCGCTGGAATTAAACCTTTCTTTTACATATAACCTCACCGTCGTGCATCATCGTCCTTGCACACGTGATTTATTTATTGAAATAAAGCATATTTTTAGTTATAGAGTAAATAATAAAAGAAAGTGCACTGAGATACTTGGTAGATGTAATGAAGCTAGACGAAGAAAGATGGCCAAAGATATGCATAAAAGACGAAATGAGGGGAATAATCAACAAAAATCCAACAAAGTGGAGAATAAAGTGGAGAAATTCCTAGCAGAGATTGGCATAAGTGAAATAATTGGAAATATATATGAGGTAAATAACATAGAGGAAACAGAAAACAAAATAAGAGTAGGACTGGAAAACTATAAAAAAAAAGTTAGAGGATAAGGAAATACAGCTAATAGAGAAATCCAAATATAACGGAATTGATAAAGAAATAGTACAAGTAAGTGAGGAAAATTATTGGAAAAAAGACAAAATGAAAAGTAAATACAAAGAGATATGGGCTAGATCGAGATGCGGAAACCTTTGGAGAAGCGGAAAAAAGGACAAAATAACTGGGAGTGCAGAATATGCAAGAAGGGAAATGAGACACTAATGCATATACTAAGCTGCGAGTAAATAAAAGGGAAAATAAGGGGAAAAGGGCAAGAAGCAAATGGTGGGACGAACTAGAGGAGGAATTATTAAGTGAAAAATTAATTGCAACATTAAAAGGGGATATAAATAGGGAACTGTGTATATATGTTAGAGAGATTGAAAGACTGTTTAAGGAAAATGATTGTTACAATATAGAATGTCAAAAAAATGCTGACATTGTAATACATGTATAGATACTAGATTAAATAAAGTATAAAAAAGTGTAAAATTATTGTAACGTGACTGTGATAAGTGAGGTAGAAGGGTGAAATAAGATGATAAGGAGAGTGCAAATATGTAGTAAATAAGTAAAAAATTTAGTGTAAAAGAAAAAATGTAAATAATTCATATAACAAAAAGACACAGTTTTGTAAAACACGATATGTGATACAAATAAATACGATTCATATTTTTAGTTTTTCAATTAAATCGGTGGAAAAAAAGTTAGAAAATTGTTAACTGTCGGCTAATTTCAGGGCCATTTTTTTGTAAATATAACTGAGCATTATTTTGAATTTTTTTGTTATAGTTTTTCAAAAATAGTCGAAAAATTTCAATGACTTTTGTTTTATGATAAAAACTATTAAAATTTTTTTTTTTCCTTTGCATCCAATAATTATGATGATACTGAAGTTAGCCGACGTCTAATAATTTTTGGATTTTATTTTAGACGGTAAATTATAAAAAAAAAAAATTTGAAAAAAATGCACCTGTAGTTTCTTAAATTTTCTACATGTGCATATTCTTATTTTTTATTTTTTTGTAATTGATTTGTTGAAAAAAAAATCCAAAAATTTTTAATTGTCTGTTAACTTCTGGATAATTAATTATGTGATGATCCTCAAGTTAGAAAACAAAAAAAAAATATGCACATGTAGAAATCTAAAAAAACTGCAGGTGTAATTTTTTAAAATATTTTTTTTTTAAAATTTATCATTTCGAGAAAAAGTAAAAAATTATTAGACGTCAGTTAACGTCAGTGATTAAGTGAAATGTAATTTTTCTTTATATAAATTACTTATAAAATAATTTGATTCAATCAAATTTATATAATTTTCCAAAACTTTTTTTTTCATTTATTTAGTGTCCCATTTTGCCCGCAAAAAATAAAAATTCTTTTGTAACTGCAACTGAAAATTTTTTTCCGTTCCCGTTTTACTTCTCCCTCCCCCTGTATCCATTTTTTTTAAAGTTAACATTGTAAAAAAAAAAGTAATTAACAGCATATGTGGAAGCTAAAGAATTTATAGTGCGTACATTAGTAATATTTAGTAACCCCTGATTGATTACTTTTAAAATAATTGTGATTACATTTATTATTTTTATAACGTCATTAGATTCGTTAGCAATAAACATAAAATGATAATTTAAAATTAAGACAGTCGATAATTATAATTATTTATAAAAAGTCATTTTTCATGAATTTAATTAAAATGATTTACAGTTCAGTAACTGTAGTGATAAGAAGAAAATAGACTTAATTATTAAGCAACATTAATAAAAAATATACATTTTTTTAATACAATATATTTCTTACTAAAAAAATTTAAGTGATTTCGTTAATTATTATTTTATTGTATTTGTTTAATTTCAATGTATTTAATTCCTGCATGTCATCTATCATTCAAAATCTTATAAAATAATTAATCTATTTATTTTAATTTAATTAAAGTTAATTAGCAATTTAAAAAAAATAAGTAGTAGAATAAAAAGCATCGTGAGCTGCTCGAAAATTTAAATACTGATCTAGGAAAAACATTTAATATTTTAAATTTTAAATCACCTTTTACTTAAATAAATGCGTAAGTATACAGGTGATATAGGCCGTCGTTAAAGTAATTAAGAATAATTGATACTTGGACGAATTAATTAAAATGCATAGAAACAAAAATTAATAATAATTATTATTATTAGTAAATAAAATTTAAAATTATTTAATTTTCATGTATTGTAGCGTTGTTCGAATTGCCGGTTAATTTTGTATGCTAATTGCGTACAATGTAATACTATATTCGCGTAGAAATCTAGTTTTTTTTTTTTGTTTTACTCGAGTAAAAAAAATTCGTTTCAAAAATTTTTTACGTGGAACTTTTTTAATTTCGATGGTAAACCAAAAAGTTTATTTAGGACTTTATTTGTATGAGCAAATTTTGAGTCTACAAAAGTTCGTTTTTAAGATATGTGGGTAAAAAAATATATATAATTATATGCAATTCGTATCTTATTATATATAATCCACATATAATTAGATATAACATATATAAATTATTATGGACAAGATTTGTGTCTTAATTTTTAAATGAATTATTCAAATGTTTGATATTGCCGCGAAAATATTTGTTTTATCATAAAAGTTTTTAAACAAAAGTTGTAGGAAATTTAATTTTCTAAAATAAATTTCTCGTATGATTTTTTTAAACGACTAATATTTTCACTGTAATTCAAAAATTAAGTTTCATAATGAATGATTCAAATTTTTTATAATTACAAAAATTTTAATTTTGAAATTACCGCTTTTTTATTGGTGCTATGAAAAAATTATAAGGAACATTTTTTTATACAATTAAATTTTGAACAACTTTTATTTGAAAAATTTTTTTATACAACCAATATTTTCACCGTAATTCCGAAAATAAGTTTCATAATGAATGATTCAAATTTTTGATAATTACAAAAATCTTAATTTTGAAATTACTGCTTTTTTATTAGATCTAAGAAAAAATTATAAGAGACATTTTTTTTAGAAAATTAAATTTCCTACAACTTTTGTTAAAAAAATTTCTTTATACGACCAATATTTTTGTCGTAATATCAAAAATTTTACACCATTATTTATTGATTATTATTTTTAAATTAAAGCAAAAATCCTGGCCCTATAAATTATATATAATTGTATGTACTTATATTGGGTCATTTTTCACATCTAATTATGTATACTTTTTTTTTTACTCAGGCATATTTTTGAAAACGCATTTTTTTTACTCCCGTTCCGAAAAAGTTTAAATCAGAAATCAAACTTCCGAATTAGAGATTTTTAAACTTTTTTGGAACCAGAGTAAAAATACATTTTGAGAAATTTATCCCAAACACATTTTTTTTTATTTAAAATTCGTTCATATAAATAAAGTTTTAGATAATTTTTTTTTTACTATCAAAATTACAAAAGTTCCACTCGTGGGTTCTAATCTGCCTTGAGTTTGAAAGTTCTATTTGTGGAACTTTTCGAAGGATTTTTTTTACACGGGTACTTTTTTATTTTTTTTAAATATAATCTATTGGTGTATAAATTCTATCTATCGTATGTGTACACACTTTTGTTCACTTGTCAGTTCGGGGTTGATTTTGTCCAGCTTATTTTACTGTCACGTGTGCATATATATAAGCACTGTACAATATGTAAAAGAAATAATTGGTTCATTTATAAATTGGAAGCATTTATATTTTATTTATGATCTGACTTCTTCAGATCTTGTCACTGGTGTTTTAGACTTTTCGGTTGTTATTGTTGTCGTTTGAACGGTTTCCAAATTAGCAAGATCTGCTGCGCTAATCTGTAAATTAAATATATATTTATAATTTAATTGTTAATTATAGTTCGTAATTAATTGATTAATCAGTTAGTGACTGTATAAGTACATACAAAATAAAATGATAAATGCGTAGTGCAAATTATTATCGGACATTTTACAACAGATAGATGTGGAGACATAGCAAAAGCAATAAAAGTGTAGAGGATATTATTTACATTAAGTTTTAATAAATTAAATAATATAAATTAATGACAATAATTATAAATAAATTAAAAATTTTATTGAGCTGACCTCAACATTTGGTGGAAGTGTAATGGTAGCATGCGTTGTTGTTGTTTCAGTACCACTGCGTATTTCTCGTTCTATCGAAGTGCCTATTTTATAAATTAATAAAATAAAATAAATCAAATAATAATAATAATAATAATAATAATAATAATAATAATAATAATAACGATCAACCTGCAATCACTACGTGACTGCCTAAATATCACTACTAAATTTATAAGATACGCAGAAAAAAAGGATTTCTTGCCGCGAAACAATTTTAATTTGCACCAAGAAATTTTATGCATTATCAATTAAATACAAAAATTGTCTTGGGGCGAGAAAAGATTTTTTTTGGTCAAGAAATAATTCCTTGCACCGAGTAATTTTTTCTAGTTCTAAATAAATTTTTGTTTTCAATTCACAATGCAAAAAATTTATTGGGGTAAGTAAAAATTTTCTTTAGGCGAGTAAAGATTTTTTGTGTCAATGAATCCTTTTTTTTTCTATGCACACTTTTTTGGCTTTGAGAAGCTTCCTAAAACCAACAGGGAGCATAAAAATCTGTCATTTTGGAATAAGTAACGCGATATAAATAATATAGCTATATATTCAGTGACATTCAGTCATATTTAGTGACAGAATAATTAAAGTATTAATTTATTTAAAGAAAATAAATACGATCGTCTTTTTTCCCGCGTAATTTAAATGTAATTCGAATGATATAGATAAATCTATTTATCTCAATACTTGGCAATTAAAAAGAGTTTAAAGTATGAAAAGGCACAAGTTCAAGTCAAGACCTATCTAATGATACCAATTTCAATAACATTAACTAACTCTATCATATAGATGTGGCGGGAACAAAATTTTCCTTATTCTCTTAATAATATAGATAATAATAATAATAACATTGAGAACTAACAGGTAAGTAACAGGATTATTTAAAATACTGGAATATCCTAAACTACTGGCATTCACTAAAGTATTAAAATTAAATAATAATAAGTATAACGGTTAAT
Source organism: Microplitis mediator (assembly GCF_029852145.1). Lineage (NCBI taxonomy): Eukaryota > Metazoa > Arthropoda > Insecta > Hymenoptera > Braconidae > Microplitis > Microplitis mediator. Next base: position 24,328,817 of record NC_079975.1, on the reverse strand, counting down.
CAAAATTACTAGCCGAGTAAACGTTACTTCATTATATTTAACCCAAGATAATAAAACTTACTGTTAACTTGTTGGGATTCATTCATTTCAGTCGTTTCTACGTCACCATTGGCAGTGCCGTTGCTAGAAGTCTGTGAAATTACCGTTGTTGTTTTAACAACCAACGATTGATTTTGTGTCGATATTTCAGATGTACGAGACGTAACTTCCATTTTTAATCCGGCTAATCGGTTATGAAGATCCTCAGAGGAGGTGGCGTTTCTGAAAAGTGAACTGTTACTGCCAGAGCATGGCAAGTACGCAATAACGGTAATAATTAGGCGACAAATAAAATAAAAATAGATAAATAAATTTTAAAAAGCCAACTACTAAATTTATATTTAAAATTTAAATCATAATGTACTTTTTTTTTTTTACTCCACTAAGTAAATTAATTTTAAAACTGATAGTTATTTGAAAAACTTTAATTTTAATTGAAAATTTTTTTTTTTTATGGATAATTAATTTTTAAATACGAGAAATTTCATAGCAAGACTTTAATAAACTCGCAACTATCAAACACTCATTAAAGTTTTTAAAAGAAAAAAATTAGTACACAACAAGCTCGTTATGAAATTACAACTTTGAAGTTCTCCCGCTCTTTTTGTTTCAAATAAATTTTTGTAAAAACCCTGTGCTTTAATTAAATAACATTTGCATGTCATTAATTTTGATTCCTACAGAACGTTTCATTGATCATTGGTCTTTTCAATGCAATTTTAATCATTGCTTATAACGAGTGACGTATCGATTCACATACGTAACGCATACATGTAAAACGTGCGTCGAGAACTAAAATGGCGGGGGAGCCTAAATTTTGAATTTTTCGAACAATTTTTTCCCTAAAACCCCTGGCGGTTGCTTATAATGAGCTTAGACTTCTATTTTTAAAAAATTTTTTGAATTAAAATCCGAGTTAATATCTAAATTAATCACATGGAACATAAATTTCTGAATAATCTTCTTGTATTTTCATTAAAGATTACGCTTTAATTTTTGAATTATGGGAACAAATCGACATTTCCGGGAAAAACGAATCATAAATGGCCATATAATGCCACATTTCATGTATGACTACATATAGTCATATATGGTCAATTTCCATATATAACCATAGTCATATATTGCCAATTTTTATATATGGACATGTATGGCTATGCAATATATGGCCATATGTGACTGTATATAGTTATATAAGGCATATATTGTCAATTTCCATATATAGACATATATAGCTATATATAGTCATATAAAGTTATATATTGCCAATTTCTATATATGTCCGTATATGACTATACATTGTTATATACGACCATATATAGCCATATATAACTTCATGTGGTCATGTGTGTTCATATATTTCTAATTTTCATATATGATCATATAAGACTTCATATGGCCGTATGTAGCCTATTTCTACTAAAGAGAGTTCCCGTAAAATAAATAAATTTTATTAAATTTCCCTAACAATTATCCTTGAAAATGAAAAAAATTTTAAACTGAAAATAATAAATAAATATCTGCTGTGTTACTTACAGTAAATGATCTTTAACACTGTCAATGGTAATATCACCAATTGAACTGCGATCCTGGCGGTCATCTTCACCGTTTACGTCACTGCTGCTAGCTCCTGGTCTCAGCGTTGAATCTTTCGACGTTTCACCGCTATGTGCTAAAATTTTAAATATTGGAAAGTCGCTTAAGTTAATTATCATATTTTCATTTAAAACCTTCGCTAACTGCTCTGCTCACTCGGGCATAACCAGTAATCCTATTTAACTATTGTTAATTTAATTGAGACTGGGTAAACAGACAAGCACAACAACGAACAATAGGCATATTATATATAAATATTATTAAGTATGCCAAGCATTTGATTTTTTTTTAGTAACACATAATGAGCCCCATTTTACATATGAAAAAAATAAATAAATAAATAAAATAACAACTCACTTGATCCAACACCATTTTCCAGAATCCGCGGTGCTGGCGCGCTTTCGTTATCCTGCGACTCAGTTTCTTTTTCAGGCGGCGACTCAACGGTAACCTCATCTTGTACTTCTTCAGTGGGTGTCGGTGGTTCTGGTACTGAACGTGCATTTGGTGGTAAATTTAATGCACAGTGTGCTCTCGTTCCCTTAGTCGCTGACACAGATATACGCTGTAATTCCGAGCTCGAATGAAGATATAATGCTTCTCCAGCCTTAGTAAATGTCAATGACGAAATGCCATTTATATCTTCACGTTTAATTGCAGCAGCATTTATCTGTCTTCTGAGTTCCGGGATTCCAAGAACAAGACAATCACCCAGATTAGTAAGACAAAGAAGACAAGTTTCTTCGTGTACACCCGCGGGTTCAATAGGGCACGTGAACTTGGCAAAACCTGTTTTGCGTACTCTCGAGCCTTCGTGAGCAGTGAGCTTGTATTTGCAAAAAGGTTTCAGCGATGGAAGATTGAATATCTTAAACTGTTCTTCACTGGCAATGACAACTCGATGAGGTGCGGTCATGTCCGGTCCAGCAGTCACGCCCTTCTCCACCTCAAATGGTTCCGGCAATGGGACATTTGAACCATCAAGTATTGTTATTGCAATCACGGGAGCGCGATGCTTCAATTGTATCTCTTTACCAAGCGTGCAATTTACGTCGTCTTCGTTACGCCTCGCGCCAGCTGGAATACCCAACGTAAATACGTACACAGTACCGTTGTTAGTACCTGCCCAAAGAGTTGGTGTTGTATTTTGCATGCTGATTATAAAACTACGAGCAAAATAAACACTACGGACCATTGAACCCAAGGCATCGTCAACTGGACGAGCTTCTACTTGTCGTTCAACAGGTTTTATATCTATTGGAGATAAATCTCCACTTGGTGATGCTGCCACTGGTGATATTTCTTTCTTTTTTTCAACGGTTATGGTATTTCGCGTGGGACTTGTATTTGCATTTGGTCGTCGTTGCGATCTACCCTTCCTAAGTCGCCTGAATGATTCTCTTAATGATTTTTTGAATGATTTTCTTCGAGATATTGGAGTGTCACCCGATCCAGATAAATCATTGGGATTTAGTGTACATTTAACGGTAACTGATTTACCTCTTATGTAATCAAATACTGCGAGACCGTGGGCAGTACCGGCAGCAATAAGTCCCCACTCAGTGTGAATAGCCAGTGCTGTTACCTGTGCGGGTGGATAAAGTTGGACTAAACTCTGCGGTTGAAAGCCAACGCTAAATGAAACAGACTCTGTTCTAACTGGTAAATGATCGTGTCCTTTCCATACGAAACCATCGCGATCATTAACAATATTCATAGTTACAGCTTTTATTTCTTTACTTATTTGTTCGGATGATATGTTTGCAGTGATAATATGACCAGCGGTACCGGCAACTATGAGCGTTGATGATAATGGACAAAGCATTACTTTTTTAACAGCGAGACGTGGGTCATCTGAATAAGGATCGAATGTACCGACTTTTCTGAAAGGCGGCCAATCGTCATCATCGTCGTCGTCTTGAGACTGTTCGAGTACGTCGAGATGTTCACCAGTGAATATTAGCGATGAATTGTATTTGTATAAGGGAGTGAGCGCTACGTCAGAAGCATCCCAAAATCTTATTGTTCCGTCTTCGTGACCGGTCAATAAAAATTCACGGGATTTTGTTTTATCGTCATCTGGTGATTTTTTACAGAGCAATATTCCACCATCAATAGGCCATTCTTTGTTTGAATACAAATGTTCCGTCTGTGATTTTCCAGCGGATATTACTGAGTCCCATAATTCAGAAGGAATGTTGGGTACATGTTGGGAGCAAGTAACCTGAGATAGATAAATTGCGTAAGTTAATTATTTAGTTTAATAGCGCAATAACCCGTGTAAAAAAAATTTGGTCCAAAAAGATTCCAAAAAAGTTCCGCATGTGGAACTTCTAAGAATGAGACAGATTATAACTTCGAATGGAACTTTTTTGGAACGTTAGTAATTTTGACAGTAAAAAAAAAGTTTTTATGAGCAAATTTAGAGTCAAAAAAGGACGTTTTTGGAACTTTTTTGGAATTTTATGTAGACATTCCAAAAAAGTTCCAAAATCACTACTTTTGCATCTTTTGTAGACTAAAGACGTTCCAGAAAAATGCCAAAATAGTTCAAAAATCACTACTTTTGAATTTTTTATAGAACAAAAAAAACGCCCATAAAAAATTCCAAAAAACTTCCCAGAACGTACCTCTTTGACTCTAAATTTGCTCATAAAAACTTTTTTTTTTACCATCAAAATTACTAACTTTCCAAAAAAGTTCTATTGGAAGTTCTAATCTGTCTCAGGTTTAGAAGTTCCACATGCGGAACTTTTTTGGAATCTTTTTGGAACGAATTTTTTTCACACGGGAATTAGACATATATCTACTAGACTGCCAAATAACATCGATATTTTTTTTCGGTCCCATATGAAAATTACGTTGAATGCAACATAAAAAATTGAGCACTAAATTGGGTTTTCCAACTCAATTACAAAGTGCGCGCTCGCTTAAAGAAGATTTCGTATTTAAATAACATGGGAAACATTTTTTTTTTTAATTTTATAACTCGTACGAATCAATAAATTAAAATGACCATAACATATTTGTGTAGAGAATCGAATACTCTACAAAAAAAGTCTCTTAAAATTTTTTGATAAATCTAACAGTTCAAAAGTTACTTTCTTACAAAAATTTCAGTTTTTTTTCCTAAATAATTAATTTGTAAAACCTGTAATTTTTTAACTGTGCGATTAAAAAATTATTAAATAACATATTTCGATTGCAAAAAAAAATGATCTACGGAAATGTCCTATGACATTTTGTGATAAAACTGATAGTTTTGCTGAAAAAGTAAAAAAAATGAGAAATTTACCATAAATTTGAATATAAGCTCGAATAACTTTCAAACGGTGAGATTTATCAAAAAATTATAAGAGACCTTTTTTGTCGAGCATTTAATTCTCTACAAAATTATATTATGGTCGTTTCAATTTATCCATCCGTTAACGAGTTAAAAAATAATTTTCCCATGTTTTTTAAATGGGAAATCTCATTTAAGCGAGCGCGCGTTTTGTAATTGAGTTGAAGACTCCAACTTAGTACCCAATTTTTTTCTTACATACAAAGTAATTTTTGTATGGAACCGAAAAAAAAAATCAATTTTACTTGACAGTCTAATATATATACACTTTTTTTTTTAAGTAGAGCAAGTAAAATATCTTACAGCACTGGCGTGAAGAGAAACGAGATAAGGCAAGGCCATCATCCTCCAATCAGGATCGGTAAGATCAATAGCAATAACTTCTTCTTCTGCCAGGATAATCAATGCTTCCGGAGAGTTTGACAAATCTTTGCTGTCTTCATCAACCTTGGGTGTCACTACAAAAAAGTCGATTACCTTGGAAGTCAAGTCGAAAACGACATGCTTGGTTTTTGTCATTGCCGTTATGGTGTGTCGATCTCCGAAACTCGAACGTGGCATCCCGCCGGAGAATAAAATAATTTCATCATCGCTGTGGAACGAATGACACTCATTATGTAGTGTAAGATAAAATATAACTTTTATAATAGTATAAATATATATGTCGGAGATGAAAGAATAAAATGGGGTTTTCCAATGAGACGGGAAATTCACATCAGTCGAGACTAGTTTTTATAGTAACAATTAAATAATAAAATTTAAGCTCTAGATCTTTACAAGTTAAGCAGATTGTGTTTATTGCGGGAGGCTTAGGCTCGCTGTGACATCTGTTCACCAAACGTAGCCACGGTCACAGGATGGGTGTAGTAAGACACAGAGGACAAGATAGTAAGATAATGAGATGGTTGTCCTTTGAATATTTTGACTAAAAGGTTTTTAACGAAGAGTACAGAGTTTGGTACTAGTTGAGTCAGTCAGTTCTGATTGAGCATTCGTTGTGCGAGTACAAGTTTTTCTGTCGACCGTGGACTCGTTCTCGAGCCTAGTTTACTGTAGTATTTGTAAATTATTCGATCAGGTTTTATTTGAATATTATTGGACTGTCGTGTATTACAATTATTATAATTCCCTGCGTAATCAATTATTGCATTAATTAGTATTTAATAGGTTGTGCCATTTTGAAGAGACTTTTTTTTTAACAAAAAAACAGGCTGAAAACTCGAGGAAAGGTGAGAAAAGATGCCTGTTAAAAGCGGAGCTCTTAATATTTAGAGGTGCCTATTTCTAATTTTCCATTTCCCATTTAAATAACATGGGAAAAAGAAAATTTTATTTTTTTAATTTTCTAGCTCGGCATTCGCACCTTATGTAAATAAGTCCATAGCATATTCTTGTAGAAAATTTAATGCTCTACAAAAAAGGTCTCTTATAATTTTTTGATATATCCACCCATTTAAAAGTTATTGGAACTGGAAGTCAAATCTATGATAAATTTCCAGATCTTTTTACTTTTCCAGCAAAACTATCAGACTTATCAAAAAATGTCATAGGACCTTTTTTTTAGACAATTTTATTTCCTACAAATTATCTCTGATAAACTTTTTTAAAACTCCGCATTGTTTTCTAGTTATTTTCATTTTAATGTTAAGTTCTCAGAATTGATTAGAAGACTATTATTTTTACGAGCTTGGCATTAAAATGAAAATAACTAGAAAACAATGCGGAATTTCAAAAAACTTTATTTCAAATAATTTGTAGGGAATAAAATTGTCTATAAAAAAGATCCTATGAAATTTTTTGATAAGTCTGATGGTTTTGCTGTAAAAGTAAAAAGATCTGGAAATTTATTATAGATTTGACTTCCAGCTCCAATAGCTTTCGAACGGATGGATTTATCAAAAAATTATAAGAGTCCTTTTTCGTAGAGCGTTAAATTCTCTACTAGAATATGCTATGGACTTATTTATGAGGTGCGAATGCCGAGCTAGAAAAATACAAAAATAAAATTTTCTTTTTCCCATGTTATTTAAATGGGAAATGGAGAATTAGAAATAGGCACCTCCAAATATTAAGAGCTCCGCTTTTAACAGGCTTCTTTTCTCACCTTCCCTCAAGTTTTCAGCCTGTTTTTTTGTTGAAAAAAAAGTCGCCTCAAAATGGCACACCCTAGTATTTAGTGTATTGCATACCTCAAGCGCGAAAGCGCTGAGGGTGCTTTATGATCGCTCTAAATTTTTTTGATATTTGTGCGACACTATCTTAATCATATTACTTGTCTAACTATCATTATTTGTGAACAATACTTTAAATATTAAATCACTGTGTTGCATAATTATTCTTCGTTTATATTTTAAATAAAAATAGAGATATTAATATAGAGACCATCGGGATACTCGGGATAACGCCCAAGCTCGTACTGACTTTCCGACATATGTATAAAAAGTAAACTCACTCTGACATGGTATAGACAAGAATTTTCGAAACAGCTTTACACGGGAATGGACCATAAAGTGTCGTTGGCTCTGAAGTAACATCACTTCCAGGGCTCCAAAATGCATAGGATCCATCATTGTGAGATGAAACGAATCTATTCTCAGATACCCAGTGAACTGACTCCAACTGCTGCGCTGAGATGAATGTCTGTGCACGGGAAAACAAACCCATCAGCTGCACTCACATGTTCGCCAAATCCACCAGACACAAACAGTAAGAATAATTTTAAGCTAATTAATAGTATTACTTACTATTTATATTAATGAGTGTTCATTTATTTAAACTAACTACCGTTTTTTTAAATTTTATTTTATAGTTTTTTATTACCTGCTGAGCACCTGGAGTCGCTTTGTTCCACAGTACCATCAATCCTCGGTTGTAACCAATCAAGATACTGTCTGGGTGTCCAGGTTGTTCGGCAATGGCTTCAACTGCGCCAGGATTCTTTTTGTAATCTTCCGGAACGCTGGAAATTAAATGAATTTAAAAAAAATCCGAAATTTTGAAGTTTTAAAATAAAAATCAATTTTTGTTGTTGACAATTGAATGAAATTTTGACCATTGCAGAGAAATTAATCATGTAAATTTGAATCTTCATTGAAATTTTAAAAATTTCTCTTGAAATCGATCAGAAGACTTTTTTTAAAGAGCTTGGCATTAAAATGGAAATAACTACAGAACAATGAGGAATTTTGAAAAACTTTATCAGAGATAATTTGTAAGAAATAAAATTGTCTACAAAAAAGATCCTATGACATTTTTTGATAAGTCTGATAGTTTCGCTGGAAAAGTAAAAAGATCTCGAAATTTACTATAAATTTGACTTCAAGCTCCGATAACTTTTGAACAGATGAATTTATCAAAATATGATAAGAGACTTTTTTTGTAGAGCGCTTAATTCCCTACGAAATTGTATCCTGAGCTCATCTGTACAATGAGCCATTGCCCAGGTATAAAATTCCAAACTTAAAATTTTTTTTTCCCATGTTATTCAAATGGGAAATATAAAATTGCAATGAGCGACCTCTGAATATTAATATTAAGAGCTCATTTTTTAATAGGCATCTTATTTCACCTCCAGCAACTATTTAATAGGGGGTGTCAAGAAAAACAATAGTCGATTTTTTTGAATCAGTCTAATGTGCATACATATAAACTTTTGAACCGATGGTATTTTTGGACCCACTCGACGAATCCCAATTTAAAAAACAAAAATAGCAGGGTGGCCACAAAAAAATGATTTCAAAATTCCCTGATATTTCCCGGTTTTCCAGTAAAGTTTTTCACATTTTTCCCTGATTTAGAAATTTTATTCGTATCATTTAGATATTCAAAGTTTTTATTATATTTTCATTTTTAATAATTAAATTTGATAATTAAGTCATACGAGAAACCATAAAAAATGGCAATAAAATAAATTAATACTGCCTACTTTTGATTATTCGATGTTAATAATGTATAAGTTAAAATATTTAATAAGAAATTTTATGATTTAAATAAATTGAAAATACACTGGTTACAAAAATTAAGGGATATTAAAAAAATTTCAAATTTTTTATTAATTTTCAACAGTTTGTAACCCGAAGGAAAATGGTCGTACAATAATAACAAAAAGTCACACTGCAGCTTCAAGTGTCTAGTTTTCTGATCTGAGTCTTTAAATTTTTTTATTATGCACGATTCCGGAGCAATCAAAAATCAATCATAATTATCGAAAAAAATTTATTGAAGCTCGAAGACCGTTTTTAAGACGAGCAAAAATTTTGTAAATTTCTTTTTCGATAGTTTTCTTAGGATTACTCCGGAACTTTACATAATAAAAAAATTTAAAGACCAGATCAGAAAACTAGACACTTGAAGCTTCAATTTGCCTTTTTTGTTTTTGTCGTATGACCATTTTCCTTCGAGTTACAACCTGTTGAAAATCACTTCAAAATTTGAAATTTTTTAAATATCCCTTAATTTTTATAACTAGTGCATAATTTAAAATTTTTTAAATTTTCAACTGTTAAAATTCAATTCCCGGATACTTTTCGAAATTTCCTGACATTTCCCGGTTGCATTAAGTTCCCTGATAATTCCCGATATTCCCGGTTCGTGGCCACCCTGAATAAATTTCAATGAAATCTACTAAAAAGTGAGTATTAATTATTCGAAGAAAAATGATTTATTAAATAAATTGATAACTTACTTTTGCATTACAACGTCCTGATAAATAATATTGTCAGTCATTGTGAAGGTCTTGACATCAAGTAGATAAATATTACCACCTTCAGTACCAAGTAACAGATGGTCGCCACTTGATTCAAGACACATGGCAGATATCTTCTTCAATTTACCCTCCAGCGATAGTGACTTGGTCTCGACAAGAGAATTTTCATTAATTTCCCAGAGATGTAATGAATTGTCATCGCACAGAGATACCACTCGACCCTGATAATTAAATATTTGAATTATTGCTTTATTTTAAATTCACTTAAGTATTATTCATTCATTAAAATTTAATCAATTCTTTTTTTTTTTTATTTAATTATCAAATAAAATGATACGGTTTTGTAGATAATACATTACGTAAAAAAATAAATAACTTATTTATTAAAAAAGCTAAAGTAGTTAATTCAGTTTAAATAAAACCACAGAATCCTATTCTTTGACCCAGTACAAGTGCATAATAAGCTCTCTTGTTAATCCAAAAGGAACGATCTAATTAGTCTTATCCAATTAAAAATCAGTAAAGTAAACCTGCGGTACAAACCACAACTTTATGTATAGTAAATTTATATTACGTAAATATTAATGTGAAATGTTTTTAAAATAAAATATAAATATTATCGTATGATAAAAAAAAATTACTGTTATAAAAAAAAAAGATTCTTGATACAAGAAATTGAATTATTCAAAATTCTTAATAGAATTATTTTTTTATTAAAAAAATTAGTATATTATTTGTAGAATTTTGTATTCTTTTAGTTTACTAGGTATGGAACAAAATATTTCTGATAACAGTAAACAGATTTTTATATCAGAATTTAAATATCAGGTGACGATAAAAAGCTGTCATACGTTTCTATATGTCATTGGTTTTGATGATATCAGTTTTTGTATAAGAATTTGTTAATTTTTGGAAAAATGTTTTATTTTGTAGTAAGGTAAAAGCCCCTATACCCGCTCAGTACCATTAGTCGCTCACTTTAACTGTTTAAGGCGTTTTTTTATAATTTTTGTAAAAAAAAATTACAACTAAAAATATTATTATTGATAAATAATTATTTGTGAATCTAAATATATTAAAATATCATGTATCAAATTATTTTATAATAGATTATAAATTTAAATTAAATGACTGTTTTCAAAATCGCGCAGAGCCGGGCATTTTTTACTTTAACGTTCATTCGTTAGATTAAATTTAGGGTACGTCAAATTTTTTTCGAATTGTTATAACTATATCTTATTAAATACATTTTTAAAATTCATGAAATTTTATATTATGAAAGAATAAAGTAGTATAATTTATAAATTATTTGTCCAAATCAATAAACTTATCATAGTTTAATTGATATTGTCTTTGAGCGACTATAGGGCCATGGGTTGGTCGAGTAATGGTACATGACAACTTTTAGTGAGCGACTATGGGTACACTCAAGGAGCTTATTTAAAAAATTAATAATAATTAATTATCAAGATTATTCTTCAAACTTAAATTTTATTCTAATACTCGAAACTTCAAAAAATAATTATAAAAAAAAAATCTGGTTTTTCATTTTATTTATTAATTTATATTGAGTGATTTAATCTCACTCCAATGAAAAGTGAGCGGGTATAGGGGCTTTTACCTTAGTAATTTTTTTTTATTGAAAAAGTTACTCTCTTGAAAATTTTAAAGAATTAAATTATTTGGATGAAGAATCTACTTTTTTTTTTTTTTTTTTTTTTATAAAAGTATTTTTTTTATGTAGATAGCAAACTGTTAAAAATTGTTTAGATCTCGGATAATTTTCATGGAAATTTAATAAATTTTATGAATATCAATTTTTCACGTAATTAAAAAAAGTTCAATGTGACTTTTTAAAATACATGATCTATTTGATTGATCAAAATATTGAGTCGGATTTAAATTCAAAAAATATTTAAAATAAAGTACTAACTTTTTTTGTTAAAAACTGTAATGAGTTTTTGATAGTTGTGAGTTTATTAGTCTTACTAAAAAATTTCTCGTATTTAAAAACTAAATATACGTAAAAAAAGAATTTTCAATTAAAATTTCGGTTTTTCAAATAACCATCAGCTTTAAAATGAATATGATTTAAAATTAATTTACTTATGGACAATTATTTAAATGAAATAAAATAAAATTCATAGTGATTTTAATTTTTATGACATTTATGACTTGAAAATACCAAGTTATGTAAAAATAAGTTAACTTATATTTTATATATCTGACTGATGTATCTGTAAACTTATTAACAATTTCACGGAAAAAAAGTAAGCAAAAATTACTACGTGGAAAGTAAACTGAACCCACTCACTAATGGCACCTGATAATTTATACTTTAGACATAAGTAAAAATTACTAACCCATGAGTAACGACTGCCATCATAAATTTAAAAAAAAAAACCACTAAGCATTTGCATTTTTTACTTACGTCCAAGTAAAAAATTATCAGACCTCATTAGTAGTTTCAGTTTACTTTCTACCTGTCCAATAATTACAGTTCAATTTTTTTCAAATATTACAAATTTTTACGATTCATAAGTTAACCGTCTAATAATTTTTATATATTTTTTTAAAAACAACAAATTATAAAATAAAAAAATGTCACTTATAGTTTTTTAAATTTTCTACATGTGCATATTTTTAGTTTTTATTTTTTTGTCATTGACTTGAAAATAAAAAATCGAAAAATTGCTAATTGTCTGCTAACTTCAGGATCATAAATTTTTATGATCCTGAAGTTAGCAGACAGTTAAAAATTTTTGAATTTTTTTTTCAACGTCAATTTAAAAAAAAATAAAAATAAAAATATGCACATGTAGAAAATTTAATAAACTATAGGTGCAATTTTTCCAAATATTTTTTTTTTATAATTTATTGTTTAAAAAAAAATGCAAAAATTATTGGACGTCGGCTAACTTCAGTATCATAAATTTTTATCAGCGCACAATAACTTAATAAATGTAAATAGTAAACAATTTAAAAAAAAAAAGAAAAATTCATATAGGCTTTTAATCGCACGTGTGCTTGTCATGCACATCAGTGCGTATCTAAACACATGGATGAACGTACGTACTTTTTACCCGATCCAGACATTCATGCATAGTTTACTATTATTATCATTTTTTTTCTCTATGCATTTTATTTACTCGTTTTTCCTCTCACTGCGAGAGAGATTGCACAGTAAACATACATACATATTTATCTTTACTATATTATATATCAGAGAGTTGCATGTTCGCGTCCCTTTGAGTTATGCAATCCTCAGTTTACTGAATTCTAGCAACCGGAACGTCAAGGCGGTATATATCGCATTGCTGCGCGTGTGATTCTTTAAACAAACAACGCTCGTGCATACAACACCCCTTTAAGGTTTCGTTATTATTATTGTCGGAAAGAATACTCGCACGCGCCAAGTTTATTCCCAATGAGACAATACATCTATGTAATACTTATATGTATTTTACTTAACAATTAAAATTAACTCCCATAATAAATTACAGTTGTACAGTAGAGAGTTTATTAATTAACATCAACACTTTAAGATATTTTGTAGATTTTCATTTTCATTTTTATATTTAAATTTTTATAACTATAAAATGATAAATTCATAGGGAAGTAAACAGTAAATTTAAATTTTTAATTTAATTTGTACCATAAATTGGACATTTTGTCTTTTTACTGCTCTGATTAAAAACTCCGATTGAATCTGGAGAAAATTCTAATCGGAAAGTTCCGAATGAATCCAATTGAAAGTTAATTGGAAATTGGAAAGTTAATCGGAAAAAAATTGTAATTTTCCGACTGAATCTGATTATGAAATTTCTATCGGATTTAATCGGAAAGTTCTGACTGAATCCGATTGAAAGTTAATCGGAAATTGGAAAGTTAGTGGGAGGAAAATTGTAATTTTCCGACTGAATCTGATTAAGATATTTCTATCGGATTTAATCGGAAAGTTCTGACTGAATCCGATTGAAAGTTAATCGGAGAAAAATTGTAATTTTCCGACTAAATCTGATTAAGAAATTTCTATCGGATTTAATCGGAAAGTTCTGACTGAATCCGATTGAAAGTTAATCGGAAATTGGAAAGTTAATCGGAGAAGAATTGTAATTTTCCGACTGAATCTGATTATGAAATTGCTATCGGATTTAATCGGAAAGTTCTGAATCCGATTGAAAGTTAATCGGAAATTGGAAAGTTAGTCGGAGGAAAATTGTAATTTTCCGACTGAATCTGATTATGAAATTGCTATCGGATTTGAAAAATAAAATTATTATTTTCCGATTAAATCTGATTGGAAAATTTTAATCGGATACGTGGAATGCTCCTGAGTAATTCTGATTGAATGTTCGTTTCCGATTAATTCTGATAGAAATCCGATTGAGTTTTAATCAGATTCAATTGGATTTAATTGGAGTTTTTAATCAGAGTAAGACTTCTTCAGCAATTAAATTATAAATTTTAATTTACTGTCCACCTTCCTATGAATTCATCATCTAATTGAGTCGATCTGGACATGATTTTAAATAAAATATATTTTTATAACTGTATTTAATATGTAGAAATTTTTATGGTACTAAAGGTAACGCACAAATACATTTTTTTTAATTTTGTTGACGCGCTTTTAAAATTTTTTTTTTTTTTCAAATATTTTATTTGCTTATTTGAAATAAAAAAAATTTTAATGTCTGCTACTTTCAGTATCATTAAATTTTGGCATATAAAATATTTAAAATAAATATACACATAGACTAGCGGAAAGTATATTATGTATAATGTTTACGTCACGTGAACCGGACATTTACCGTTACCTTGCGAACAAAGAATCGCGATGAAATGTTATATTAGTATTTAACAGATTTAATACTCGGTTTACAATATAACATTATTATTTAACTAATTAATTTTTAAAATTAAGTTATTAAATATTTAATTATATATTTTTTAACATGACAATTATTTACCTTATCTTTAAAATTTATTTTTCACCGTAAAATATTTTAATTCATATACAGAAAAAAAAAGATTTCTTCGCGCAAAAAACTTTTACTCCCTCCCAAGAAAATTTTTGTATTATAAATTGAAATGATAGTAAAATTAGCAGACATTTGAAATTAAAAAAATTTTTTTTCAACAGATAAATAATGAAAAAAAAAATATTTCCAAAAAAATGCACATGTTGGAAATTTCATAAACTATACGTGCAATTTTTCAAAATATTTTATAAACTATAAATTGAATACAAGATTTTCTTGGAACAAGAAGAAGTTTTCAAAAATGTTATCTAGTCTTAAAAAAATTGTTGACTTCAATTCATAGTAAAAAATTTTTCTTGCGCCAAAAAATCTATTTTTTCTTTGTACTGATAAATTTTTAAAATAATTGTCATAAAAATATTTATATATCTATTATTCTTACCTCATTTGGCAAAGGAATAATCTTAGTAACAGCAATCTCGCCACTTTCTGTTGAATGTTGTCCATAAAATTCGACACCAGGTCTTCCAAAACTGTTTTATTTAAATTAAGGTTCATATATTTTATTTGTTATTTTATTTTTTTACTTTACTTTCTACTTCCATCTAAAAAAAATTTTATTATTATAATTTCCTTATATTTCATGCTTTTAAAATTCAAATAAATAAATAAATAAATAATAAAAATTTAAAGATTTGAATTTTAATTTAAAATAATTGTGCTCAATAATTTTCGTGATGACGATAAAAAATATATAAAAAAAAAATATGTTGTTTAAGAATTTAAAAAAAAGAAAATACGCCGATGGGACACATTGTTGCGCTTTCGCGTCATTCGACTCTCACTTCAACTACAACTACACTACGAATAATTATGAGCAGCGTCTCTCAAACTTTAGTATTAAACAAATATATATATATAAATGTATATATAATATATACATACATATGTTTTATTTTTTTAACTCGTGTCTCTTGTAATACAATATTATAAAATATATAAATATGTTTAAAACACACGTTATATCAAAACAAATACAACTAATTGTACAATAATGACATAAAACGTGATCGAATTAACAATACACTGGCTTTGTAATTCGATAAAAGTATAATAATGATAATAAATAGTGATAATCATTAAAATAATTCATTCAAAGGCAAAGAAGTTGTTTGAGAAACATATGAGTCTAAATTTAGAATTACTCGCGCCTCTCTCCTTTTAGCTTAAAAAAATTTACTGCTGATATATTGCTACTCACTGTATAATACTACCCACGATTTAATGTACGGACCATCAAGTATAGTAAACTTCTTCAGATTTATTATTGAATAATAAAATAAAAATAATAATTTAATAAAAAAGGATACACTTTGATAGCTCCAGATGCTGTGCCGATGATCATCAGCCTGAGACTCGGGTCCCAAGCCAAGGCTGTAGGCTTGTTTGGAAACCCATGCTGAACAGTCTGAAAAAAAATATATGTATATTAAAATATGTTATAAATGTCGTATATAAGACACTCGATAAAATAAACTATACAAAATAATATTACTCTGGTAAAAATAACGAAAACTTGCAGTCACTACGGGACTGCCCAAATATCACTACTAAATTTATAAGATACGCAGAAAAAAAGGATTTCTTGCCGAAAAAAATTTTAATTTGCACCAAGAAATTTTATGCAGTATCAATTAAATACAAAAATTGTCTTGGGGCGAGAAAAGATTTTTTTCGTCAAGAAATAATTCCTTGCACCGAGTAATTTTTTCTAGTTCTAAATAAATTTTTGTTTTCAATTCACAATGCAAAAAATTTATTGGGGTAAGTAAAAATTTTCTTGAGGCGAGTAAAGATTTTTTGTGTCAATGAATCCTTTTTTTTCTATGCACACTTTTTTGGCTTTGAGAAGCTTCCTAAAACCAAAAGGGAGCATAAAAATCTGTCATTTTGGAATAAGTAACGCGATATAAATAATATAGCTATATATTCAGTGACATTCAGTCATATTTAGTGACAGAATAATTAAAGTATTAATTTATTTAAAGAAAATAAATACGATCGTCTTTTTTCCCGCGTAATTTAAATGTAATTCGAATGATATAGATAAATCTATTTATCTCAATACTTGGCAATTATAAAGAGTTTAAAGTATGAAAAGGCACAAATTCAAGTCAAGACCTATCTAATGATACCAATTTCAATAACATTAACTAATTCTATCATATAGATATGGCGGGATCAAAATTTTCCTTATTCTCTTAATAATATAGAAGATAAAGAGTTTGATTTTACTTCAAAAATTTTTAAAACACAGTAAAGCCCCTATACCCGCTCAGTTTCATTAGTCGCTTACTTTAACTGTTTAAGGCGTTTTTTTATAATTTTTATAAAAAAAAATTACAACTAAAAATATTATTATTGATAAATAATTATTTGTGAATCTAAATATATTAAAATATCATGTATCAGATTATTTTATAATAGATTATAAATTTAAATTAAATGACTGTTTTCAAAATCGCGCAAAGCCGGGCATTCTTTACTTTAACGTTTATTCGTTAGATTAAATTTAGGATACGTCAAATTTTTTTCGAATTGTTATAACTATATCTTATTAAATACATTTTTAAAATTCATGAAATTTTATATTATGAAAGAATAAAGTAGTATAATTTATAAATTATTTGTCCAAATCAATAAACTTATCATAGTTTTATTGATGAATATCATACTCAAATTCTTGAATAATTTTTCTCATTGTATGTGAAACTGTGAATTTTCTTGTTTTAATTTTTTTCGTGTGCTAGTAAAAATAATGAAATTTATTTAAATTACAATAATTGCACATTAAGATTTTTTAATAAAATATAAATTTACTTAATAAAATTTTTTGTTTTAAATTCAATTGCTCAGCTCTTTTTTATTTATCAACAACTCATTATTTTTCTTATGCTTTATTATTACTTTAATCATTCGTTGATATTTCATTTGCGACAAATAAAAAAAAAACATTCGCAATAATTATTTCACAAAAGACGTGTCTTATATTATTTTCAAACCATGCATTATTGCATTGAGGAAATAATTGTACTCCTTTGTATGTATTTTTCTTGTGAAATAACAGTTGTTAAAAAATTGAGGTAATGAAAATATTTCACATGTATAACCTGTTTAACTTTTATCGCGTAATATTATATATAATTCAAATGTATAATAATAAAATAACGAACAATTGATAATATCTAATTATATTTTTATGAGATTACTTAATTTCTGATGATAACGATAATCATAAGTTCAGTAGTACTCAGTGACAAATATATAATTTATCAAAAATTTTTATTTATATATATATATATAAAAAGAAACGAGTTATCGAGTCATCGGTTGTTATCAAAAGCTATACCAATAAATAGATTAACAAAAGTAGATTTTAAAATTCTTATAATAACGAAGAAATATAAAAATAGAATAAAGTATTTTTAACATTTACGCTTTTAAAATTTTCCTTGACATTTAAAGAAAATTAGTTGACTTTATTTACAAGTAAAAATCAGTCAGAAATATAAATATAAATAAACTTTTTTATGTTCTTATTCTTACGGTATTTTGAATTCCCAAGTGATAAATATCAAAAATTTTAATTACAATAGATTTTTATAATTTTTTTTTTTTGTGAATAATTAGATTTTAAAGATGATAAATGTCATAGCAAATCTTTAATGAACTCACAATTATCAAATAGTAATGAAGGTTATTTAAGAAAAAGTTGGTAAGGTAAAAGCCCCTATACCCGCTCACTTTTCATTGGAGTGAGATTAAATCACTCAATATAAATTAATAAATAAAATGAAAAACCAGATTTTTTTTTATAGTTATTTTTTCAAGTTTCGAGTATTAGAATAAAATTTAAGTTTGAAGAATAATCTTGATAATTAATTATTATTAATTTTTTAAATAAGCTCCTTGAGTGTACCCATAGTCGCTCACTAAAAGTTGTCATGTACCATTACTCGACCAACACATGGCCCTATAGTCGCTCAAAGACAATATCAATTAAACTATCATAAGTTTATTGATTTGGACAAATAATTTATAAATTATACTACTTTATTCTTTCATAATATAAAATTGTCATGAATTTTAAAAATGTATTTAATAAGATATAGTTATAACAATTCGAAAAAAATTTGACGTACCCTAAATTTAATCTAACGAATGAACGTTAAAGTAAAAAATGCCCGGCTTTGCGCAATTTTGAAAACAGTCATTTAATTTAAATTTATAATCTATTATAAAATAATTTGATACATGATATTTAAATATATTTAGATTCACAAATAATTATTTATCAATAATAATATTTTTAGTTGTGATTTTTTTTAATAAAAATTATAAAAAACGCCTTAAACAGTTAAAGTGAGCGACTAATGGTACTGAGCAGGTATAGGAACTTTTACCTTAAATACGACTTTTTAATATATTTTATTACACAGAAAATTTTGACTCGCCCCAAGAAAATTTTCATTTAAATTAAAAACAAAAGTTTTCTAGTCCTAAAAAAATTTTTCTTGCGCCATAAAATTCAATTTTTTTCTGTGCATAATAAAATATCATAGACAATTTATATGACATTAATAGATTACGAAATGTTAAATAGATCACGAATAGTAACAGTAATGGATAATGAATTAGTGATATGAGAATAATAGGCATTCATGTTAATATGTTATAAAGGTTCGATGTTTTGTTAAGTAGACAAGTTTAAATATGCCTAATGAAAATGGAAAGTACATGCTCGATGGCTCATCGATAGGATGACTCAGAAGTTGATAATTTATGGTCTGACGTTCCTTAATTCCTGTTCTTCTCGTAACCTTCTATTCACTATTATCGAAAAGTTTATCTTTTAAAGTTAAAAAATAACAGAATATACGGATGTTGGATACGCGAATTAAAAAAGTCTGCGTCTGATGCTGGTTAATTTAAACTCAAGTGCTTTAGATTACACAGAGAGTTTAATGGAAAGGAAAGACGTCAGGGAAAAAGGATCTCTAGAAGATATTATTAAGCGGAGTAAAAAATAAAAAAAAAATTTGTTACTGTAAAAATAAAACTGTAGATTTAAAACGCAAATATCACGTTGCTCGAGAGTACAATACGTTCCCATGTAACTATGGGTGGTAGTTGACAAAAGAGGGGAGTATGAGGTATAAAACGAGTAGAAAATGAAAAAACAAATATTTAAGTCCCCTTGGACCAACTGGGTGGCAGTTAACGCTTAGACAAGTTTGAGTGAGGATATTTCTACCTGTGAACAAAATATATTTCTTTTGTTGCTTACCTGACTCAATTCAACTTTCTTTTAATTTTTGTTTTTTATTTCGTTTTACACAAGTAAATTTTTCCATAGCAAAATATCATTTTAAATAATAAATTATTTTTTATCTTTGCAGCCAAACTTGTCTAATTTTTAAAAATATTTAATTCTTTTCTCATTAGTAAAAATTTAAAATTTACTTCCATCTACAATTTAATTTTTTTTTCTAAATTACGAAAGTTTCTTTGTCAGCAAATTTATTTATTTTCAAAAATATTTTGAATAAAAATGAAATATTTGAATACTTGTTTTTAAAAAATGTATGATAAATATATACATGAACTTGAGTACTTGTAAAAATATTTTTTTTAATTACAACCAAACTTGTCTATTTTTAAAAATATTTAATACTTTTCTCATTAACAAAAATTTCAAATTTACTCCCACCTAAAAAGTCTAATTTTTTTTCTCACAAAACAATTTTTTTTGTGGTCTCGAAATTAGCAGATAATTAAAAATTTTTGAATTTTTGTTTCAACAAATCGCTTACAAGAAATAAAAACTGAAAATATGCACAACTAGAAAACTAAAAAAACTATAGGTGCAATTTTTTCAAACTTTTTTTTTTAATCATTTAAAAAAAATCCAAAAATTATGAGACGTCTGCTAACTTTAGTATCATTTCTTTTTGTATCGAATTTATTTATTTTCAAAAATAATTTGAATAAAAATATAATATTTTAATACTCATTCAAAAATATTTATGATAAATATATACTAAAATTTGAATACTTGTTATATTATGACATATTTTTTTAACAGACTTATGCAATAGTTGAAATAATTTTTTTTTTGATGTTCAAATAAATATAGAGTATTTATATTTGTATTGGAGTACTTTTAAAAAATATGTAAAAAAAAAAACAAGTTTATTTATCTACTCAGATTGTTATCCAATGGTGTTAACATTGATAAGATATATGTATATATATATCATATGTTGTCTTTGTCGTTAAATGTATCTAGATACCGATTGATAAAATACTGAACAACCGCAACTATTTAACTTTTTAAATATTTAAATAATTTATTATCATAATAAAAATAATAAAAAATAATATTTGCGTACGATAATGTGTACACAGCATTTGGTATACGATATAGGTTAAATAATATAAGTTACATGGGTTAGTGTGTTTTATCGATCGCGTGGGAACATTCGATCGTTAATAAAATAGTAGGCGTGTTACATTAAACTTTATAAAGACTATTAGTTGATTATCCCCGTATGAAAAAACAATATATGGTTAAAATATATAAAATCATATATGTTTACAACAAAAAAATATATGATATATTATATTGTATACTATAAAAAATCATATAGAGATTTTGGCTGATTTAATATAAAATTATATACAGTAGTAAATATATGTATTCCATATATGTAACTTATATGTTTTTTATATTAAGCTATATATACATTTACATTTACCTTATAATATATTGTATTGATATATTTCCTTTTATATTCAAAAAATATATAATTTTTATATGAAAAGAAATATATGGTAGCATATAATTTATATTATATATGGCAAGATATATTTTCTTTGTTATATTTAAGCATATATTTTATTCGGTGTATGTATATGTATATGGGTATATATATTCGCATAAAATTAACTAATTTTGAAAATTTTAACTGCAATTTAAAGAGTATATTAAAATTTAGATCTAATTTAATTGGAGTTGGTCATACGAATAAGAAACTTTTTTTTTCCATACACAATATAAATATATGTTTTTATATATGATCAGAATATATTTTTCGTATATGATAGAAATATATATTTTTATGTATGATAAAAATATAGTTTTCGTATATGACAAGAATATATATTTTCATATATGATAAAAATATATTTTTTGTATATGATTGACATATATATTTTATATATGCTAAACATATATGGACTCGTATATGATGAATATTATATTTTTTAATATAAAAAAAAATATATCAGAAAATATAGTTAAATTGGCCACATATATTTTCTGATATTCATCATATATTTTTACATATATTTTGACCATATATGTTATTTTCATACGGGTCATCAGACATCAAGCATCGGAATAAATAAAATTTACTTGACATTAAAAGTAAAAAAAAATAATAATTTTTTTTGCTTTAAAATAATTTACTATCTTTAGCAATTATTTAAAAAAAAAAAGATTACTCATATAATTATGATATCGACCTGTTGATTCCAAGTAAATTTCAGCCACGTTAATGCACAATGCTCGTTTACGCAAGTCCATTGATATATTATCAGCAATAATGATAAAATAAATAATAAATAATTAAATACTTTATGAGTTTCAAGTAATTGAGAGATTTTATATTTTTTTTAATAATTAAAAATATAAAATTTAAATATGGTCCCGTATTTAACAGACGATAAAGAATTTTTTATTTATTTTTCAACAAATCAATTAAAAATAAAAATATGAACATGTAGAAAATAAAAAAACCGATGCAAATTTTTTTTAGGATTTATCGATTTTAAAGAAATGAAAAATTAATTAGACGTCAGCTAACTCCAATAATGAGTGCGAATGTAGCAGATATCAGACAAATTTAAAATTATTCATAAATAGAGTAAATAATTAATAAAAAAAATTTGAAAATTGTTAAGTGCATTTTTTTTAAGTATTTACTCTATTTATTTATAATTTTAAATTTGTCTGTCTGCTACATTTGCACTCATACTTCAGTACCATATTATAAATAAAATAATATTTTATGATCATGAAGTTAAAAGACAATCAACAATTTTCAAATTTTTTGTTCAACAAATAAATTACAAAAAAATACACACGTAGAAAATTAAAAAATCTACAGGTGCAATTATTTAAAATAATTTATAGATTTTAAAAAAATAAAAAATTAATTAGACGTCTACTAACTCCAGGATCATAATAATTTAAATGTTTTATGATCCTGAAGTTATAAATGAGTGTCAATGTACCAGACATCAGACAAATTTAAAATTATTAATTAACAGACTAAATATATAATAAAATAAAATTTAAAAAACTCAAAAATTAAGTCCATTTTTAATAAATATTATTTTTTAAATTATTTATTTATAATTTAAAAATTGTCTGCTACATTTACACTCATAAGTTAGACAATTTTAAATTTTCAAACGTTTTTTTCCCAAATAAATTAAAAAAAAAAGAAAACTAAAAAATACTCATGTAGAACCTGCATTTTTTTATAATACTTTCTTTTAAAAATTCATCGATTAAAAAAAATTCAAAAAATAACTAGACCTCAGCTAACTCCAGTATTAAAATAAAAATGATACTGAAGTTAGCAGACGTCTAATAATTTTTTTTTTTTTTTTAGACGATAAACCAGAAGAAAAAAAATATTTGAAAAAATTGCACCTGTAGTTTTTAAAATTTTCTACATGTGCATATTTTAAGTTTTTTTTTTTTCTTCAAATTTAATTGCTCAAAAAAAAATCCAAAAATTTTAAATTGTCTGCTAACTTCAGGATCACATAAAAATAATACTGAAGTTAGCAGACGTCTAATAATTTTTTGATTTTTTTTAGACGATAAACCAGAAGAAAAAAAATATTTGAAAAAATTGAACCTGTAGTTTTTTAAATTTTCTACATGTGCATATTTTTAGTTTTTTTTTTTTCTTCAAATTTAATTGCTCAAAAAAAAATCCAAAAATTTTGAATTGTCTGCTAACTTCAAGATCATTAAATAAAAATATCAGAGCTCGATTTAAAAGCTAGAAAAATAATTTAGTATCACCTGAGAAACCGACACGCGATATACGAGGAAAACGAGAGGATCGGGGCGTCGTTGTAGCCTCCTTTATGGTTCTCGGCATTCCAGCTTGCGGTTTAATAAACCTAACTGGACCCAGTATTATATATTATCTTACCTTTCTAAATGCAAAAAGATCCTTCTGCAATTTTTGACGTTCCGCCGTTGGTTGCTGCCCTTTTCCACGAATAAATTTCAGCATCTTGACGTTTTTAAAACTTATTCCAGTTTCCTTTTCAATATGTATGCACGTATATATATCTATATATACTTTTATATATAATAACTATCACTTCACTTTACTATCGTTGATGTATAGATTCAACTCCACCTTTACCTTTCACTTTCCGTAAAAGTTGCGATAAAATAAATAAATAAAAATAAAAAAAATAAAAAAAAAAAAAAAGAAAAAAACTAATCTAAGGTTTGATACAGTCCGCGTGTTGATAAAACCACACAACACAAATATATATATATATATATTTACATATATATTATTACTGTAGTTTTAACCTCTCGGACACATTTAACAGATAATATATTTTCCACTGTCTGTCTACAATTCCTGTAATTAAAATATTATTTAATCAACAGTAATTCGCGCGTTAACTTCTATACAATTACGATTTTTTTTACCGTAAATGTCTGATACTCCCGTCACCCAAAGCATGTCGTCTCAGTCCAACGTGTGATATGTCAGTCGCTATTTATTTCGCGGCTGTTATTTCAATTGATTTAAATTTAAAAAACCTAAATCACTTATATTCAAATTCAAAAATAATTATTATTTTAAATTTAAATTTTAACTTTTATTTTAAATATCGCGCTTGGAAAATTTATATTTTTAAGTACATCCACAAAAGTGAGGTACGAGTGATAAATAATAAATTATTTAAAATAAAATAACTGTATAAACGTTTAGTATTTAAACTCACTACTCCACGTCTCTTGTTCACGCACTGGCACTCGTGTATTACGTATACGTATGTAGCTTTGGGTTTTAAGTTTTAGTTTTAGTTGGAGCAGGAACGAGTAAATCGCGTCCGTCGTTTTGTCGAACCGGCGGTAGTGAGTCGAGTAGTGAAATTAATTTTTACTTCGGGTAACTTCGGTTGGATACTCGTAGCACTTCGGGTTGAACCGGTTACGGGCGCGTCCAAACGTACGATGACCTCCGCCACTGTTGCCAATCCTGTTGTTAAAGGAAATTTATTTAACGTTCTGTGGATTTTTTTTTATTATGTTTACAACTTTGGGTTGACGTTTGATGGCCGCGAGAGGGCAGCACTTGTCGAAGACTTACTGGGGGCAAAGCAGGCAGCAGAGCTGATATTTAAAAATTAAAAGAATGAGTGAGAATGTAGCGGACATGAGAGAAATTTTAAATTACAAATAAACGAGTTAAACAATTAAAAATATAAAAATTGAAAAAATGCACTTATGGATTTTCAAATTCTATGAGCGCGCATTTTTTAAATTTTATTCGATTTACATTTAGTTCACTTTTAAAAATTTTTTAAATTGACAGTCGTCAATTACATTCAAACTCATTTAAAATAAATTCGTTTTTAAATCAAATATTATAATTTATGTTATTTATTTAACTAAAAGTATAAAACTTGAATTTTGAAGAGTAAAGAGTAGAAGTAGCATTTGTGGTCACTGGTCGATGTTTGGACATTTAAGTGTAGGCAGTAGTAACCGAATTTTACTTTTCTAATTAGTGATACTTGGGTTGGTTCTGATACAAAATAAAATTTGTCTTATTCTTTTAAAAAACATCTTAAAGTTGTTTTGTGCTCTTTGGGTTAGTATAGGGTAGAAGTACCAGTTGTGGCCACTGCTCCATTTTTGGGCATTTAATACTTCATTTAAATTAATCAAAAAGTTTTAATTTTTTAAGTGTCCAAAACTGACCCTAAAGTGACCGAAAACGGTATCTCTACCCTAAGTTTAAGAAACGAATTGTTAATAAAAAAAAAAATTGTAAAATTAAAGATACATTGAAATAAAATTTTCAAAAAATTATCAAGTATTGAATAGTAAAGACTATAAATTTTAAATATAAAAACAATAATATTCATAGAAAAATAAAGCATATAAATTTATACTTGAAAAAATTGTGTAATTTTAGTAATATAGGCGATCGTTAACGATGTTCTGTTAACATAAGAAAATTCGTTGAGGAGTTCAACCAGGACAAAGTGCTATCCTGCATGGAAGCAGGACGATGAAAACAAGTGCAATTGAACCATATCACAGATACCACACGTAGAAAAGATGGCAACGAATCTTCTTGTGTTAACAAAACATCGTTAACGATCGCTTATATTACCATCAATATCCAAATTAGAGTAGTTTTAGTATAAATATTTTATTTACATGATTGTATAAAATTGAAATAAAATAACTTTAATTTATCAACAATTGGTATTTAAATATAATTATTTAAAAATAGTAAAATCAACAAGACTTTTAAATTAAAAATTAAGTATAATTAAGTTTTTGTTTTTGACTTAAAACAATTTTAAAGCTCTAGTGTATTATACACTAAGCCCAAAATAAGTTGCCACAAATACTCGTATAATTTTGTTCAAGTTTTCCGTTGTCGTTAGATCGATATTTTTTAAATTATCACTGGGTTTATGCCACACATCCGGAAATGGGTGCGGTATTAAATGCAGAATTGGTACATCTATAAAATAAATAACATTTGCTTACTTAGTCATGTCATCACTACAATTAATAATCGATTAGCTTCAGTATAAAACTCACTTTTTTTTAAAAATGGAATATGATCATCTTCGATGTAAGATGACACAGACTGAGGCTGGAAATATTTTCGTGATGGAATATGACCGTCGTAATTTTTTAATAGCGACAATTCATGGAGGCGATTTTCTGCTAAAATTAATTGAGAATACCAACGCGCGGTATTGTCAAAAAAATTGTAAAAATTTGGATTTGGTGCTCCCAGTAAATCCAAAAGTACTAAAACATCCTGTAAAATAATTCATTTAATTCGTAGTTTTTTAAAAATAAAATTTCCATACACAGAAAAAAAGAATTTCTTGACACAAAAAATTTATATTTGTCCCAAGAAATTTTTTTTATTATAAATTAGAAACAAAAATTTTTTTTTGGGGCGCGAAAACATTTTTTTGAATTTTCTTGAGCCAAGAAATTTTTTCTAGTCGTAAGAAAATTTTTTTTTCACTTTATAATAAAAAATATTTCTTGCACCAAGAAATACTTTTTCTCTGTGTAGATATTTTTTAAAATTAGCTGAACATGTGTGCAATTAAACGGTTCTTTTTACGATCGAATAACTTGAAACCGAGCCATGAAAAAAGTTAAACTGAAAGACCGTTAGCAATTTAAAAGTTACGGAAGACAAAATGCATATGAATAAATTCTTACCATTTTATCTAAATTACTGATATCATTTTCTTCTCCATAAGTTTGTTTAACAGAGTGCCATTTATCAGCTAAATGTCTAGCACCGTAAATTGAATCTTTGGGTCCCCATGTATCAAATGCTTCTTCTCCATCGAAGAATATGAACATTAAACTTAAATCAGCCTATAAATTAAGAAAAAAATGATATTTATTTATTGAACTATGTAGTAATTAGAAATAAATATAAAAAAAATGTCATCTGACAGCCGTAACAAGAGTAGATTTCTTGAAAGTAATTTTGAACTTCAGGTTTCAATGTAAGTTTAACAGAATCTAATTTAGTCAGTTCGTTAAAAAGTTGTGACCATAATAGACCTCTATTTTAAAAATATTGAGCTGATTTAGTTCATTTTCGAACGATCAAATTAATCGCTCAAAGAAAAAACTCAAGATTTTATTTAAACCCAATAAAAATTGTGAGTACTATCGTGATGACAAGACGCGTTGTATTCTATATATATTTACACATAGATAAACTTCTGAACTAATATTCTTGGAATCTAATCGACGAATTAAGACTTATTGCAAAATTACGCTGTGAGGAAAAATAAAATCGAGTAAGCCGACTAATAAATGGATGTTTAATATTTCTTATAATTTTTTAAAGAAATTTTATGTTGTATTTATATAGAAATTCAAAAGGATTTAAAAATAAAAATCATAAAAATATTATAAGAAGTAGTAGTATATGAAAAAAAAAAAGAAAAAACTGATAAAGAATTAATATTCCCAGTACAAATATTCCGATAAATTATAAGTTTTTTTTATAAAAATTGATCAGAAATTTTGTATTTTCTAAAGGAATTTATAAAATATTCTCAGTGAAATTTATAAATAGTATATTGTGGCAAGGGATGAAAAACAACAATTTCAAACCAGGGTGAAGTTGGCTGACATCACCCGCAGTCTGAAATCTTGATCCTGAGTTACCCACTATATTTTTCAGGATTATCTGCATTGGAACTCAAAGGTTCAGTGTCAACAGCCAGAAATAAGTTAATTTAAGACCAATAGTATAATAAACTATTAGCGTAAGCGTAAATTATCATTTGCAATTTGTAAATAATCAGAAATTATGAATACTATTTATTATACAAATTTAAAATAAGCAGCCTGCAAAGCCGAAGGGAAGTCGCGGATTTGACATTTGTATACAAAGTTATCAACAGTCTAATAGACTCACCGAAAACACTTGAAATGTTTGGGTTTGTTAGCCCTATACCTGGTCTCAGAATATCTCGACTACTCTACACTGTCAAATCGAATAAAAATTACGTAGTTCATGGTTCACTTAATAGAATAGCAAGACTAGTCAATCGAAATTGTTCGGACATCGACTTTTTTGGCAATACAATTGCCTCATTCTCAGCCAGTACCAAGAAGCTACTTTTGCAATACGAATAATCAATAATATTATCTTTATGTAGAGTAATTTTCTTTTGAGCTTTTATAATTATATAGGAGTTGTTTTTGTATAAAGTTGTTTTGACCGGAGTTGTTTTTGTACCGAGTCGTTTTGACTGGAGTTGTTTTGTCCAGAGTTGTCATTGTTCGAGTCGTTTTGTCTGAGTTATTTTGCCCTAGAGCCCTATTTATCATATTATATTTCATTAGTGTATAGCCAATTGGCGTTAAATAAATAAATAAATAAATTATTCACACTAATTTTTATAAAACTTAATCACAGAACAATCATTTACGTAAATATTCATTCGCGGCATTGGCTTTTTTCAACTAGCTGTAGAGGTACTGAAACTTGAAGTTTTGATGCTGTATCATGAGAAGTATTTCTCATCCGATTATTAAAGGTCGAAGTACTTTAATTAAATTTATATAAAAATTGATTTAAAAATAATACCAACATTTTTGAGTGGTTCCAATTGACTTTTCATAACAGTAGCCAAGTTTATTAATTGAGCACAAGGTACTGCACTGTCTGTAGCTCCAACAAAGTTACCTTCTCTGGTATATTTCGAGTCATAATGACAAGCTAAGCTTAAATATCTCTTAGCATTCGGATTTAATGTTGCTATTATATTTTCAAATTTTAATTTTCCGAATGTTGGGGTCACATCATAAAATTCGTCTCTCTCTATACTCCAGCCAAGATTTTTCATCGTTTTTTTTATATACTAAAAAGTAAATAAATAAATAAAATTATGGTATCAATAAATACTAGTTTGTTAAAATAATTTATGATCTTGAAATTACTAATCAATTAACAATTTTCGAATTTGATTCAACAAGTCAATTATAAAAAAAAAATAAAAATAAAAATATGCACATGTAGAAAATTAAAAAAGCTACAGGTGCAATTTTTTAAAATATTTTTTTTTACAATTGATCGTTTCTAAAAATCAAAAAATTATTAGACGTCAGTTAACTAGAGTGTCATCAATATTTTACATACATTTTTAACTTTAGCATGATTTAAACTACCAACGACTCTGACAATACAAATTTCATTTAAAATCTCCTCTACATGCGATACATTTGACAATGAAGCGAGACTTTGAATTTGAGTATTCGATAAATTTTTTGCCACGTGTTCATGCTGAAAAAAATAAACAAAAATATTACTTATCAATAACATAACATATGATACATATTTAAATAATAACAATGGTATTTAAATATATAAAAATATACATAAACATATGGTACGAACTTTGGCATTACGGAACGACAAAGGGAAATTATTTTGTGACGTTACACAAGAAACTAATGACAGTAAAAAAAAGTTTAACCATAATCGGTACATTTTGACAGCATGAGAGTTTCGATTAGACTGGACACTACTTTCAGCAATAAACGATGACACGCTAACATGGTGCTCGGTCTAATTCTGTAGACGCCATTTTACTTTTCCCTACTCAAGGCCTTTGATCCTTTTACTGGCGCATGCGCGTTTATTTTTTTTGAACGTTGAATTGTTTGATTTCGTCAGGACAATAAATTAAATTATTCATCTCCGTTCAATGGACCAAAGTATTTAAACGTGGCATCTTAGATCGTAGTCTCTATGATGACTTTAATTTGAATCTTGAGGATTTTGAACCGACCGTTGCGTTGGAAATTTTAACGGCGATTCGCGCCAAATTATAATCTATACAGTACGATATTAATTTCTAAGAAGCATAGAGACAACTTTAAGATGTCTTTTAAAAAGACACATTACTGTCCTCGAAAAATGAGTAAAATATAAGTATGCAAATATATAGATATTAGGGTGTGTCATTTTAAGGCTATATTTTTTTTTTTACTGCTATACCAGAAAATCTGGTAGTATATAGAAAATAAAAAATGCCGCTGGGCTAAAGGGTGTAAGTCCAATAGCGGCTTAGCTCATCAAAAAATTCGATTTCCCATTTAAATAACACGGGAAATTTTTTTTTTAACTTTGAGTATTTTTAACTCGTGAAAAAATCAATAGATCGAATTGACTAATACAAATTTTTGTAGGAAATTGAACGCTCTACAAAAAAGGTCTCTTATCATTTTTCGATCAATCCATCTGTTCAAAAGTTATTGAAGCTCGAAGTCAAGTTATTGTAAATTTCGAGATCTTTTTACTTTTTCCGCAAAACTATCAGACTTATCATAAAATTTTGAAGGGTCTTTTTTGTTGACAATTTTATTCTCTACAAATTATTATCAATAAAGTTTTTTCAAATTCCGCATTGTTTTCTAGTTAACTTCATTTTTATTTCAAGCTCTTAAAAAAGTAGTGATCTGATCGATTTAAAGAGCTCGACATTAAAATGGAAATAACTAGAAAACATTGCGGAATTTCGAAAAATTTTATCAGAGATAATTATTATAAAATAAAATTGTCTACAAAAAAGACTTCACAACATTTTATGATAAGTCTGATAGTTTTGCCGGAAAAGTAAAAAGATCTCGAAATTTAGTATAACTTGACTTCGAGCTCTGATAACTTTAGAACAGATGGATTGATCGAAAAATGATAAGAGACCTTTTTTGTAGAGCGTTCAATTTCCTACAAGAATGCGTATTAGTCAATTCGATCTATTGATTTGTTCACGAGTTAAAAACACTCAAAGTTAAAAAAAAATTTCCCGTGTTATTTAAATGGGAAATCGAATTTTTTGATGAGCTAAGCCGCTATTGGACTTAAACCCTTTAGCCCAGTGGCATTTTTTATTTTCTATATACTTAAAATAAAATATATAGCCTTAAAATGACACACCCTAATATATGTATATATTATGAAGTCTATTTAGATTGATAACCTAATTAAGAAAAATTATATGAACTTTAACATTGATATAATAAAGTTAATTATTATATACATCATATTCATCTGCTTATGCAATAGGTCTCAATGATAACGAACTGCGTTCGTAACGTCATATTCTGACAATTGCTTCTGTGTAACGATGAGAATATCACTTTTATTTTATATTTATCTCATAGACTGTGTGACGTCTTCTGCAGAAAACTCTCCAAGAATAATAATTGTTGGTTCAGGTGCATCTGGTATTGCAGCAGCTTCAAGACTTCTGCTAAATGGATTTTCTGATATCACTATTTTTGAAGCGGAACATCGAATTGGCGGGAGAATTTTTTCTACAAAAATCGGTATACAATTTTGTTAATTATTATATTAATATTGTTTATTGTAGACAATTAATTATAACTATTAATTGTATACTCAAGGTGAATATATAGTCGACATAGGAGCCGAGTGGGTTCATGGAGAAAAAAATAATGCGGCATTTAGATTAGCGTGGCCGTTGGATCTTCTTGAAAAATCTACTGAACATAAAGGTTTTAACTGGACAAATAAAATTTTTGGATCATCAGGGCACATAATACCTGAAGAAATAGCAACTCCGCTATTACTTCATGTTGATGATGAGAAAAAAGATGAGTTCGTAGATATAAACAAATTAAAAACTGGCTCATTTGGCGAATTAGTAGAAATTCAGTGAGTATACTGTGATTGTTTAAATTCCATACCACACGGAAAAAATTATTCGTAACCGTAAGATAAGACGACTTACATGGAAAAAATAGTTCTGTAGAAATTACAGAAAAGTCTGTAAAGTTTAAAGAAGTTTCTTTGTAAATTGACTTATGTAATATTTACAGAACAAAAAATGTTATTTTTACATTGTGTGTTCTGTAAACCTAAGTATGTAATTTTCACATTTTAAGGCTGTAATAATTACATAGTGAAGTTGCAGAGTTCACAGATGTATTAATGTAAATAATGCAGAGCGACTTAAGTAAATATATTATTTGACCAGGGTATAATTAATGTACGGGCAATTTTTTATCAAAAAATTACAATTTTTAAATGATCAGTAACTTTTGAATATATATTGTCTCAAACAATTGCCATAAAGTAATTTTTGAAAATACAAATGCATTGATTACATATTGCGTTACAAATGCCATAAGGGCGTACCAATAAATTTTTTTCGAGAATCGACGTAGTTATGCCTGAAACGGGCAGAAATGCAAAAAAAAATTTTGGTACGCCCTAATGGCACCTGGGGTACCCACCGGGAGCCATAAGGGCGTACCAAAAAATTTTTTTTTCGGGAAACAACGTACTTTAACTTGAAACGCGTAGAAATGACGAAAAAAAATTTTTTTCAAATTTGAAATTTTTTGGTACGCCCTTATAGCACCCGGTAGGTACCCAGGGTGCCATAAGGGCGTACCAAATTTTTTTTTTGCATTTCTGCCGGTTTCAGGCATAACTACGTTGATTCCTGAAAAAAAATTTTTTATAGGCCCTTATGCCTTTTCAAGGGTACTTTTTTCGGGATACGCCCTTATGGCATCAGTAACGCGATATTATAATAAAATCAAAATCGAGTCAAATTTGACTTTTTTGACTTAAACAGATACTAAGTAGGGAAGTTAGCAATAAGCATGTCAAAATTGAACGCTTTTTATGACTTGTTTCTGGTTTAGTTGACTTAAATTTAAGTTAAATTTAAGTTTTTTTTTTACCTGGAAATATCTGTGAACAACACTCAGAAAATTATATAATAGGAATTGGTGTCACGCTTAAATAACCGCAGACAAAATAACCACGACAAAATAACCGTGACAAAATAACCGACGACAAAATAACCAAATGACAAAATAACCGAATGACAAAATAACCGGTGACATAACACACAAAAACCGTGATAAAAGGGCGGTTATTTTGTCGTTCGGTTATTTGTCATTCGGTTATTTTGTCGTCGGTTATTTTGTCGTCGGTTATTTTGTCGCGGTTATTTTGTCGCGGTTATTTTGTCTTTGGTTGAAATGTTACGCAACCATAGGAATTACTATCTAGTTATGGTAAAATTTTTACCATCAATCCGGTAGTAGTGAATACTATCTAGATGATTGTATTCACTACTATCGGATTGATGGTAATAAATTTTACCATAACTAG
Organism: Microplitis mediator; assembly: GCF_029852145.1. Classification (NCBI taxonomy): domain Eukaryota; kingdom Metazoa; phylum Arthropoda; class Insecta; order Hymenoptera; family Braconidae; genus Microplitis; species Microplitis mediator. The sequence continues at coordinate 24,295,091 of NC_079975.1, read as the reverse complement.
ATAGTAATTTCTATCATTTAATTTTCTGAGTGTAGTTTAATTTTTTTCAATTTCTTAGATTCAATCGTTACTTCAAAAAACATCCAGAAATAACTCCTGATCTTCATAAGCCATTGTTACATTTATTAGATATGTTAACAATGATATCAAGTGCTGGAAAAACCTGGCATGAAATTTCATCAAAAGGTCCAAAAGATTACGACTACTCGGAAGGTGATCAACTAATTAATTGGAAAGAACGAAGTTACTCTACTATTTTAGATATACTTATGGTTTTTTATTATTCTATATATAAATCATCATTATTATTATTATTAGTTACTAATTATAATGATATTAATTAATGGTAGAAAAAATATCCAAATCCAGAAGAAGAGCTTCCAGTAAAAAATGCAACTAAATTACATACCAAAGTTACTGAAATAAAATTGAATAAAAACCATCCTGTTGTCAAAGTGACAACTGCTGATGGGTGTGAATATTTTGCTGACCACGTCATAGTAACAGTATCTTTAGGTGTACTCCAAAAACATTGTGATAAATTATTCAGTCCGCCCCTGCCTAAAACAAAACTAAATGCAATTAAAGTAATAATTACAATAATATTTTTTTTAACTCCCGTGTAAAAAAAATTCATTCCAGAAAGATTCAAAAAAATTCGACGTGTGGATCTTCTAAATTTGAGACAGAATAGAACTTTTGTAATTTTGATAGTAAAAAAAAGTTTATCTAGAACTTTATATGAGCGAATTTTGAGTAAAAAAAGAATTTGTTTGAAACATATTTTTTTTTTACCCTCGTTTCGAAAAAGTTTAAAAACCTCAAATTTTGAACTTTTTATGAACGTTTTTTTATTTTTATGGAGCTATTGGTTTCTAATGTGAACTTTTTCGGAACGGGGGTAAAATGTAGTGAAAATGCGTCTTAAGATAAACGTTTTTTTTTTTACAAGTTCTTTTTTTACTCAAATTTCGAACATATAAAGTCCTAGGTAAACTTTTTTTTTAACATCAAAATTACAAAAGTTCCAAAAAGTTTCACTCAAAGTTCGAATCTGTCTCAAGTGTAGAAGTTCCACATGTCGAACTTTTTTTGAATCTTTCTGGAATTAATTTTTTTTACACATGCCTTTAAATTATAAATTTTTTTTAGAATTATTCTTTTGGGCATACAGCTAAAATAATTCTTTATTATGATAATCCTTGGTGGTTAGATGATCCAGTTTATAGCAGAGCTATTTACTGGACTGAAGAAGACAGACGCGAAATTGAAAATGACGTAGGAATTTAAATATTGAATATTTTGATCATATCAATATTTTTTTATTGCAATATTTTAATTTTAGCCGCAAAAAAGGTGGATGCTGGGAATTTCTGAAGGAGAGAGAGTCGAATACAGGCCGAAATTAATTCTTTTCTGGGTAACTGGGCCGTATGTAACTGAGATGGAGTTGATTCCTGAAGAATTGTTTCGACAACAAGTAAAACAATTTATTAAAAAATTTTTTGGAAAAACCTATAAGCTTACAGAGCCGGCGATAGTAAAGAGGTATATTTGTTATAAATATAAAATATCAATTATTTTTTAACAAGTGATTCATTTTTTAGGAGTCTTTGGAATTCCAATGAAAATTTTTTAGGAACTTACAGCTTCCGCGGGCTACAAGCTGATGCCGCTGATGTTCATATTGAAGATTTGGCTGAACCAGTTGTACAATACAATAAACCTGTTTGTATTTCAATTAAAAGTACTACCCATACAAAGTCGCCGTTAATGGAAAAAATGCCGTAGATCGGCCGATGTCTGACTGCCGTCACTCGGCCAAGCATTGGCAATTAGTAATGGCCCAAACCTGGTTAATTACCAGCAGCCGTTTAATTTTTTAAACGACGCTGCCGATGGCTGGCCAATGAATGGCTGCTTACGACTGGCCGATTATCGGTTCGCAACGTTGGGCTACTGTTGGTGAATCAGTGTTCCATGATTGATTGTTGTTTAAGTAGACTGAATAAGGAGATCATATTAAATTATCAGCTTAACATTAGTAGGTTCGTCCAGTAGCCAGTGTTCAGACTCAGCAATCAGAAGGACGGCAGTTCGCGCCCAGAGCCCAGCAAAATTTTCACCAAGTTTTTTTCACATCATTTACTTCACTTAAATAGTTTAAACGTTAATGATCATGAATTCTACTAGGATAATAAAAATAAAATTTTTTATTAATTAAATCTATTTGCTTGCTTGGCTGATTGCTGGCTACCATTAATCGGCCGATATTCGAGCGCCATTAATGGGCCGAGGTTATCATCCCGACTATAAGCCGTTTATCGGCCAATGAAAATTTCCATTGCTGAGCCATTAATCGACATTCTTGGCCTAGTAATGGCCTAATCTAGGGCCAATTTCCAAACTTTGTATGGGTAAGGGATGTGCAACTAATTTCAACTATTCGTATCGAATTGAACATTAATATCAATTAGAAGTTTGAATCGAATGATATTAATACTATTTGCACATTCTGTATAAGAATATTTTGTAATTAAAATGTTTACTGATAATTTTTTTTTAGGTACTGCAGTTCGCTGGTGAAGTTACCTCTCATAAGTATAGTACAGTTCACGGAGCGATTGAATCCGGATGGCGTGAAGCTAATCGCATAATAAAGTATTATAGTAAAAAAAAAATAATTATTAAAAAGTAAATAAATTTAATTAAACATTAATTTTGAATAACGTACTATAATATTTTTGTCAAAACTATTCGTTAGTTTTGTTTCAATAAAATCATAATAATTATGAATTTCTATTCAATTGAACTTTTTATTTGTATTAAGACTTTACAATTTAGCCGGTTAAGCCGGCTAAAAAAGTTAACCAAGCTAATTAGCTAGCTGACTGTTCAGCTTAGCTGGTTAACTTAAATTAGCTGAGCTAATTAGCTAAAGGCTAAGCCTTTATAAAGATAGTTCGGACAGTATCAAGATAAGATTAAAGAAAAACTGATAGAAATGACAGAGCGAGTTCCAGTAAATGAACCTGATTCTAGTAAGAATCAAAGAGAAAAGAATTTAGAGTATCTTTTTAATCCTGTACGCGGGTTGTCTGGAAATTTACAGAGAATGGCAAGTCTCGAAGGCCAAACTGCTATTGAGAAAGAAATAGGAAAATTTAACCGAGAGCCTGCCATTCCGAAGGCAGACTCTCCATTACTTTGGTGGAATTCAAAAAGGCACAAATTTCCGATCTTGGCTGTTTGTCGCCAGAAAAAGCGAATTTATTGATTTCCAATCGAACCAATTTCCAATCGAATTTTACTCACAGTAAAAAATATTGTGTTAAAATCAACACAATCTGTATGTTAGAAACGGTCCACACAATATTTGTGTTATTTTTCAACACAGACTGTTTCTGTTAAATTTCAACACACAATGCGAGTAATATGAGAAGTAACTTCAACACTTTTTAAATGTTAATGGCGACACAATAATAATGTTAACTTTTACATTTTATTTTTGTACCGTTAATTATTTTTAGGATATCAAAAGTGTCAACAATTATTATTTAACATTTAGCTATTTTGTGATAGTAAACATGATCCTAAAGTTACCAGACAGTTAACAATTTTTCAATTTTTTTATCAACAAATCAATTACGAAAAAAAAAAAATAAAAAATAAAAATGTGCGCACGTAGAAAAGTAAAAAAGCTACAGATGCAATTTTTTAAATATTTTTTTTTTTTTTAAACTATACGAATCATGAACTTTGTCAACTTAATTTTTTTATGTCTAATTGAAAATAAATAAAATCAATGTCACAAAAATAATAACTAACCAAGAAAAACTGATGCTTAATGTCGCTTCCCGCGTGAATAGAAGAAAGACATTTTTTTAACACAATTCAACTGTCGCTTCAACACTTTTTTGTGTTGATTTTAAAGTAACACTTGATAAATGTTGATAATATCGATTTTTGTACTAGGTAACACTTTTAAAGTGTTGAATAGTAGATCGATTAAAAATTTTAAAGTAACACAGAGAATTGTGTTGATTTTACACAAAATAATCAACACAAAAAATTCAACACGGACCGTTTTTAACACAGATACACAATATTTTTTACTGTGTATTACAATATTTAAATGTAGATACTATACATAGATACTTGATAAAATATTTAATTAGCCATTTAGCTGGCTTAGTCTTTAGCTAATTAGCTCAGCTAATTTAAGTTAACCAGCTAAGCCGAACAGTCAGCTAGCTAATTAGCTTGGTTAACTTTTTTAGCCGGCTTAACCGGCTAAATTGTATAGCCCTAATTTGTATTTAATTACCATGCGAAATTTAATCGAGTTTTGTTGGTATTTCTTATTTAAACTATTTTCAAACTTGTTTTCAATGATTTTTAGTCTGGTTTTGGTCACCTCTAGATCAAAATCAGACTTTCTTATAAAAATATTTTGCCTTTTTTTGTTTTTATCCAGACCAAAATCAGACTTTTACTGGTGATTATTTTTATTAATCTGTTTTTGATCGTCTTTAGATCAAAAGCAGCTTCAAAATTTTATAAAATTTTAAAGATAGACCAATTAGTTCAAACATAATCTAGTTAGACTAAAATCAGATCAAATTTTTCGACTCAGGAAACACATAATTCAAAAAAAGTCTATATTTTAATTTAAATAAGATAGTTCTTATAAAAAATCAACTCCGAACTTAACATCCGTGAATCTGATCTCACAAAAATTAACTCAGCTCTAAATAAAAAACTTTCATTCGTAGATTCGTACTCTATAAATTATGGGAACCTGTTCTCATTGTTTTGTAATTTACTTCACCGCATACTTTATTGAATCTATGATGAAAAGTACAATTTCTATAGAGAATAGAACCAGCTTGAGTTATTCCTTAAGTATCTTGAGAAACTAAATTATTTATTGTAATCAACATAAATTTTTTTTTCAGAATATATAATTAATTAATTAAAATGATTATTTATAAATAAATAAAAACAAATATTTATTGATTTAGATTCAGTTTATTTCCCTGAATAAAAAAATTATTTAATAGTATATATATTTATATAATTCTTAAAAACTAATTAATTTCTTAATAAAATAAAATAATATTTATACGTCGTATATAAAATAAATCAGCACTCTTACAATAATTAAATGCGCGTAAAAGAAATTATTAATGACACTCTAAAAAACTATAAACATATGCAATTACAATATACAAACTATTTAATTTGTTTCAAATTTTAAATCGCACCTTTAACGAGTATCATTTTTATTTCTCATCAATACGACATTCAAAATTAGCACAATAATAAAATTAATATTAATTAATTAATTAATTAATTACGTTATAAAAAAATTTGTTATTTAAAGTATATGTATATATATGTCGCTCGTAGTAGCGATACGAAGAACTGATTGTGAGCAAGATCAGCCTTTCAAATTAATTAAAAAAAAAATTTTTTTTTTTCAAATATTCAAAAATATTTCATTTCTTGAAACTTTAAACTAATCCGTTAAATACACGTTATTTTCATTCATACTTATCATATATGTTAACATTATTTATATATATATATATATAAAAAAAATCTATATAATTACTAAGGACAATATTTTAATTTTCAATAAAAATTTTAAAGTTATAGACCCGAGTAAAAATGGAAATTTATATTTTTAAATAAAAAAAACATAAATTTTTATCAAGTATTTCGAGGATTTATTTTTTAAATATCGGCTGTAGTGCAGCGATCGGTTAATTTATTTGCTGCGGCTCCAAAAAAGTCATACAGGGATGCGACTATATTCTGTTTTTACTCGGCAAATTTATAAAATTTTATTTTGAATTTATTGTGTTTAATTAACTAGTTTCATGAGATAACTTCTTATTTATTTGTTTTTATTTTTTGTTGTGTGTCGATTTATAAATTCCCAGCTTATCATACAGTCTTTTTTTTAATAATTATAAGGTCCATATTGAGAGCCATGGTAGTAAGGACCTGGATAAGCCGCTGGTGCAGGATATCCGGCATAAGCGTATTGCTGCTTCTGTGGATACACTGTAATCATAATATATTTTTTTATATATTAATAACGTATCATTAAAACTTATAGTATAAATAATAATAAAAATTTATAATAAAATCGCGATGGGCAATATTTTAATAATTAGATTAAATATAATAATAATAATAATAATAATAATAATAATAATAATAATAATAATAATAATAATAATAATAATAATAATAATAATAATAATAATAATAATAATAATAATAATAATGATAATAATAATAATAATAATAATAATAATAATAATAATAATAATAATAATTACGAGCAACGTTCAGTCACTACGTGACTGCCCGAGTATTACTGCCAAATTTATAAAATATGATTTGAATTTATCTGTTTATTAAAATCTATACTGTTAAGTCGAAACAGAAAAAAAGGATTTCTTGGGGTAAGAAAAAATTTGCATTATGAAATGAAAACGAAAATTTTCTTAAGACTAAAAATTTTTTTTTGCCCCAAAAATTTTTTTCTTGACTCAAGGAAATTTTTTTTCGCCTCCAGAAAATTTTTTTTCTCAATTCATAATGCGAAAAATTTTTTAGGACAAGTCAAAATTTTCTTGACGTGAGTTAAAGTTTTTTGCGCCAAGAAATCCTTTTTTTCTGTGAACTCTAGAATTTTTCTATTATTATTTAAATTTAATAAGACAAATCTTATTATTATTTTGATGATTATATAATCATGGGACTCTTGAAAAAAAATCTACACGCGGTCAAATTTTTTTTATTAGTCGTCTGATATATTTTTTTTTCATCGATACCAAATTAAATTTGTTTAATTTTTATTATCATAGAAGACATGACATCGGCTCAATTTTGCTTATTCTCTCTGAATTATAAATATATAATAATTACACACTGAGAAAAAAAAATTTTTTTCAAATATCTGTGTGTTTGTATCCCCCCAAGTAAATATTTATTTAATCATAGTAAAAATATACTCCAAATGAGCAATGATTTTAGAATTTCTATACTTATTTTAAGAAAATATACTTGGCTAGAGTATATTTTTACCAAGATTGAACCCATAGTTTTCTGAGGAGGATACAAACACACACAGTAAAAAACGAATCGTCAAAGTATAAAAAAAGCGTACGTCAAAATTCTGTGTGTTAAATTTTTAACACTTTTGTGTGTCAATTTAACACACAGTATTCATCTTGTTTGAACTGTCGCAATCGATTGATTTTTTAAGACACAAAAATGTTACTTTACTCGAAACTAACTTTTTTTAACACTCACATGTTAAAATAACACATAAATAAGTGTAAAACGTTCGTTTTACACACGATATATATTGATTTCGACGGGTCCTTTTTTACTGTGCACTGATACTTGAAAAAAGTTTTTTTTTCTCAGTACATATTCAGTCTAATTTATTTAAAGGAAATAAATACGATCATCTTTTTTCCCGCGTAATTTAAATTTACATTGAATGATACACTGTAAAAAAAATTGTTTGAATTTTCAAAGATTGTATATAACGCAATAAACACATACATTTGTGCTTGAAATTTCATTACTAATTTCATATAGAATTTAAAATACACGTTTTTGAATTTTCAAATTAACACTTTGGATTTTCAAATACTTTTTTTTGAATTTTCAAATAAGTATTATGGAATTTCAAATAGAATTTTTAAAATTCAATATATGTTTTAGAATTTTCAATACTTGCTTTTAAAATTTAAAAATCAAGTGTAAATTTTAAGTACGTTTATTAAAATTCATATTTTTTTTCTTAATTTTGAATACCAGCTTGATTATTAAATTACGTATATTAATTTTAAAGCTTTTTTCATTGAAAATACAATTCAAATATCTAGTTATGAAAATTCAATTCCTTTTGTATTGTAATTTTCAAATTATTTTCAACAGTATAGATAAATTGATTTATCTCGATACTTGGCAATAAAAAAATAGCTTAAACTATGGCACAAATTTAAGTCAAGGCTTTTTTAACGATACCAAGTTTAATAACATCAACTAATTTTATCATATAAATATGGCCGGAAGAATATTTTCCTTATTCTCTTAATAATATAGATAATAATAATAAAAACTATCATAATTTAATTCTCAGAATAAAAAGTATATCATTAGATCATTACATATACAATTATATCGTATAATTATATATTTATATGTATGCTCGCACACATGAAAAAAAAATATATATAAAAAATTTATTTAGGCAAGTATGCCACTTTCCATTTGCCTCGATGACTGTGTGAATGTCTGATATTATTTTATTTATCGTGAGAATCCTCGTTTGACCACAACTTATAGGCGTTAAATTGCGCATTTAATAAAATTGAGTATAAAAAATAATAAAATTGATTTGATAAATTTATCGATTGCTGACGGAAAAAGGCGACATAGAAAGTCTAGTGCCGTCTTAGAGCTAGAGCGTGACAAAATTATACTAATCCACGAGGCAAACAGAGCGTAATACTTAAAAAAAAAGTAAAAGTACCTGAGGAAGAATATTGAGCTCTCATGTCATTTTTTTTTGAACATTTTATTATACCATTTAATTAATTATTATTATTACTGCTATCATAACTATAATTACAATGCCTTTTATATTTTGCTGCCTATTTTATTTGTAATTTTGTTAAAAAAAATTATGTTAATTATTTTTTTTTTACAATAAATTAATTTTTGATTAATTATTTATAAATAAAAACGTGCGTGAATTTATATGAATGGGAACGTTAGCGATTATTGTAACATATTAAGTAAACTTGGCGGAAATGTCGAAAAAATTAGCAGCATATATTTAACTAGGAATTATTTTATTATTTATACTGTACTTTAATTACAGTGATGAGTTTTCTCTACTTGTTCAATGGGTGGACATTAACATAATTACTTAATAACCGATAAAATTAAATAAAAAAAACTTTCAATTGTAATGAAAAAAGTTTCTACAAATAAATTGCCCATTAGTTTTGTTTTACACTTAAACTATTTTTTGTAAATATGCATTAGGGTGTTTTATTCTAGATGAAAAAGATTTTTTTTTCACTTCCGGTAGAAAATTATTATTTTTTATAACAGAAAAAAAATTATCTGGAAGTTTCGGCTTTTAATTCCAGCCCGAATGATCTAAAAAATTTTGAAATTTTCCCGCTTAAAAATCATGAAATTTTTATGATTTTTTTTTAAATTATAAGACTCAGTTGCAATTTATAATATCGTCTTATAATGGGGACTGATTTTTAGGAAATTGATTGATTGGTTTTCGAAGTCCACTGCAACCGAAGTGGAATTTTTTCATCGTTTTCTGAATAAAATTTATCTTCTTTTCCGTTTAGGGCGTAAACTACTGAACATACGACAAAAAAGTTCAAATAAATTTTGTAGGAAATTTCATTTTCTTTAAAAAATCCTCTATGAGTTAAGACGCTAAAGTCTATAGTTCACGAGTTACTGAGATTTTAATATCAAAATTTATATATCGCTAAAAAAAAAGAAAGCCATTAGTTTTATATTTTTCAAATTACTAGAATTTCAGTAACTCGTGAACTATGGAGTTTAGTGCTTTGACTCATAGAACTTTTTTTGAAGAAAATTAAATTTCCCACAACATTTTCCTTGACATTTTCATTGTATGTTCAGTAGTTTACGCTCTAAAAGGGAGAGAAGATCAATTTTATTCAGAAAATTATGAAAAGTTACAGTTCGGTTGCAAATGACATTTTCGAAGACCAATCAATTTCTTACAGATCAGTCCCCATTAGAAGACGATGTTATAAATAGTACCTAAGTTTTAGATAATTAAAAAAAAAGTCATGATTTTCATGACTTTTAAATGAGAGAATTTCAAAATTCTTTGAAAAATCTTGATAATTTTTTTTCTGATTTGTAGAAAGTAACTTTGTACCGGAAGTGAAAGAAAAAAAATATTCGTCTAAAACAAAACATTGTAATTTGTACCCGGGTCAAAAATAAAACTTGATTTAGGTTTATTTCTCCTTATTTTCTTTTGAAGTCATCGATTTGCCGAGGATTTTTTGACAAGATCTCGACTTTTTCGACTTGAATTAAATTTTTGTCAACTTTTAGAATTTTTTCTCTCTTAGTTTGAAATTATTAATCTTCACTTTGAACACGACAGTCATTGACTTTACTTTTGACTTGCAGAACCAAATCGAAAAATAGTTATTTATTCCCCTTACTGTAGACTGGTGACCGTCCTAATGAACTTTGAAAATTGAACTTTACCAATTTGAACTTGACAATTTGAACTTTTATTATGTTGATGATGATAATAAATGAATAAAAAAAAAATTATTCTTGATGAAAGAAATACTAAATTATTCAGAATTCAAATTGCCAAGTTCAAAGTGTAGAAGTTTAAATTTTTGAATTTCATTAGGTTTGGAACCATAAAGGTGACCGACCTAATGAACTTTGAAAATTGAACTTTGCCAATTTTAACTTGACCATTTTTACTTCGGCAAATTTGAACTTTTATTATGTTGATGATGATGTTGATGATGATGTTGATGATGATGTTGATGATGATGTTGATGATGATGATGAATGAATGAAAACATAATTATATCAAAAAAAATTATTTTTGATGAAAGAAATACTAAATTATTCAAAATTCAAATTTACCAAAGTTCAAATTTTCGAAGTTCATTAGGTATGGAACCCTGTAGATTTGCTCAGCGAAGTCAAAAGTAAGCAGTATTTTTTAGTGTAAAATGTGTAAACCAATTTCGAGTTGATTTCGACTTTTTCGTCTTAAATCGTGACTAAGTAAGACAGTGAAGACAAAAACTCACCCTATCCAAAAATTCCCACAGAATCCACTCAAATGGGTCAAAAGCCGCATAGAATCCTGTAGACTTGTATTGATTTTTATGCAGCTTTTGACCCATTCTAATGGATTATACGGGAATTTTTGGGGTGTCACGACTAAATATTTGACCCTAAATATCTAACGTCAAAATATCTAAGAAGTTAGATCTAATCCAAAAATATCTTGTACCATAATAGAATTAAAACCTGATCTAAAACCAAAAACTATGATCGTTGATTAAAATATTTTGTCATTAGATCTTTTGTCGTCAGATATTTTAAATTAGATATTTTGAATTAGTTATTTAGTCATGTAACCAATTTTTGGATAGGGCAATGTATTTAATATCCGTAAAAAAAGTCGAGTTTGTCTTGTGAGAAACGGCTGGAAATTTCGACTAAATAAAGTTTTATTTTTGACCCGACTATTGTTAAAATAATAATATCCATCAACTAAAATATAAGTTAGTAGAAGCAAAAGTGTTACGTATGTACCAGGCATGAGGTACTGCATGTTCATCGCCTCGTCGCGAATTCTCTCGCCCTTCAAGCAAATCGCAGCAGCGCTAAATAATATAGCGCTGATCAGCGACCAACCGACGCCGACCCAAGCCACCACATACGACCAGTCGTACGAGATTAGCGAGCTTTCCTTGAGGATCTACAAGTTCCAGGTGTGCGAGAGGAAGATATCCCAAAAAAAATAAAACAAAAAACGAACATCCATTAGTTTTATTTATAAAATAATATTTCACCTGGCATAATATATTGTATGTTAGCAGCCTGTTCGCGCGCTCGTTCTTTCTTTAAACATGATGCTGCTATCAAGAAAAGAGTCATTGTCGCAAGACACGTTGCGACTCCAAGCCAGGCTAAATAAAATGACCAGTCATACCACTGGGCAACATTATTCTTCAACACCTGTTTTACAAAAAAATTATTTACTTTTAACTCAATACATCTTTTATCTTTTATTCTCGTTTATATATAAATATATATAAATATATAACAGTGACCAGCACTAAGTTGTCTAGGTGACAAGATTGGCTTACTGGTCTGGAAACCACTTGAATAATGACATCTGAAAGTAGCGCATGAAAAGCGCAATCCGAACAGGAAAGTATATACATTTATATCAAGATGAAATTAGAGAAAATATCCGGGACGTGCAATGACTCGTGAGAAATTTTCGATATTCACATTGTTTACTTTGCTATATATATTTATAATATATATAGAATGTTAACTTGCATATATATGCAGTACTCAAAAGTTTACTCACAATAAGTTTCTTATTTTCACTGATCACTGTCGACTTCCCGTATATAATTTCTCTCTCAACACATATATGCATTATTATTTTATTATATGTGTAATGTATGTATATATTATATATTTAAATAAATAATTAGGCTGTGGTAACTCACATTGCTCCATTGTTGGTAGTATTCATCGCCTACGATTTTTTCTTTCTCGTAGTACTCGACACCGTGCCAAAGTCCCATTCCACCGGCACTTAGTAGGCCTGTTATTTAAATATTAAATATATATTTATTTTAGTTATTTTTATGTTTTTTTTTTTTTTTTTTTATTGGGAATAAAATATTTGTTTACAGGCAATCAGCATAAGTATTGCGGTGGCTGTGACATTTCCGTGTGATCTTCTCCAACATCCGACTACTCCCGTCCAAAATGCTACGAAAATGGCCAAGAATGCGAGAATAAAAAGAGCGATGATTGATCTTCCCATATCTGTAAAGTTATTTTTTTATATTTTAGTTATATATTATTGGTAATTTAATTGAATCGTTTATTTGAGAAACCCCATAAGTCATGTTTTTTACGAAATTGGGTTTTTTGCATTTTTGGGTTCTTCGGATGTCCCTCTATAAAAAATCAATCAAAATATGCATCAAATTAGCGTTTAAAAAAAAATTAACGGGGTGACAGCAATTTCATTTAATTGAGAAAACTTATAAGTCAATGACTCAAATAAACATATACAGTTTTAGTTTTACAGAAATCATTTTTTTTTTAAATTTAAAATTCGCGCCTTTTTGGGAAATTAATTTAAAATGTTGTTTTATTGTTGATTGTTATATGACTAATTAAAATGTTTAAATTAATTATAATTTTTTGTAATTTCTGAGTTGCAGAGTTCAAATAAATATTTCATACTTCATTTTATCAGTGTAATAAATAATTTGAGTGGAAACATTTAAAAAAACAATGATTTTATAACTTTTTTTCCGTTTGGTTTAGAAACTCCATAAGTCAATCAACTTTAAATAATTTTTTTAAGTAGTTTCAGTTAAAAAATTAAATTTTTCTTGTTGGAATCTTTTTCAGAGACGCTAACATCATTGTATTCAATTATTTGTTTATTATTTTAATGTCAAGTTTTTCCAAAAAAATGTTTTTTGTGTTTCCTGAAAAATTTTGTTTTTTTTACTTATGGGGTTTCTCAAATAAACGATTCAATTGTGTTTTTAGAAAATTTATATTTAGTTTGTTTTGTTTTATGTAAAGACAAATTCATGTGATTTTAGAGAATAAATTTTAAGTCTGTGTAAATAGAAAATTTCCAGGGCTAAAGTGTAAATATTAAATATATGTATGTATATATATAGGCAGAAGTGGGGTAAAATGAGACACCAATAATTTTTTATAGTAAATGTTTATCTACAGTCTCTAGAAAAAATAGTAGAGCTGAGTTGGTCATCCCAAATAAAACGATTTCAAAATTTTGACCCAAAAAAAAAATTTTTCGTGTTTATTCTCGTGTAGAAAAAAATTGAAATTTCAAAACGTGACACAATCACGAACTTTTCAAACGATTTTCAAAATTCTGAAAATACAAAGGCAAAAACAATTGACTTAATATTATAAATTAACGTTTTAAGACTTTTGTAAATTTTTTTTGACTCCATTAAAAGTGATAAATTTTTATTTTTTTCCAGAAAAAATTGATTTTGAACTATTTTTCAACACAGAAAAAAATGAACTTTAAAAATTACTATTTGAAATTATAACCCGGAACCCGGTTGTCAATATGGGAAATTTTAACATTCAAATAGTAAATTTTATAATACGTGTCATCTTTTTTTTAAGTATCAGTTACGACCTTTAAATTTCAAATAGTAATTTTTCTTATATAGACAATAAATTTTCATACACTGAGAGAAAAAAGTGTATATTTCCAAGTAAAATTTCTTGATTTAAGTATTATTTTACTTAAATAGTGCCAAGTAAATATTTTCTTAATTTTAGTAAAAATGCATTGTCTGTAGAAATTTATGAGTAGATTCAAACAATTGTTATAAAGATAAGAAATATTATACTTCGATGTAGTAAATTTTTTCTTGTTTTCAGTATTATGAGTTAAGTAAACATGGTTACTTGGATTTAATTTTTTTTTTCTCTCAGTGTACTAATCCTGTAATTATTCACATTTTAATCATAAATGAAAAAATTACTATTTAGAATGATGGTATTTACTGACCACTTTATCATTATATCACTTGTCATTCTCAATTTATATAGTTCATTTTTTTCCGTGTAACGTTTTTTATGAGCGTGTTTTAATAGTATTAAATAAATCTGATTTTTCTCTTAAATTTTCAAAAATGTAAAAAATGTTCAAAAAAGGCTCGTCGTTGTATCACGTTTTGAAGTTGGAAATATTCAACGCTTTCTTAACCTTTTTTTTTCACGAGATCTGAATTATTTTATTACAAATCGGCAAAAAAGAGTTGGCTTGAGGGTAAAATGAACTTTAAAAAAAAAAAATATTTTTGATATAAGGCCAAAGATCTAGTACCTGATCACTCCATGTATCTGTATACCTATACTTAGTAAAATTTAGTAAATATAGATATAAAAATGCATGAGTAATCGGATACTGTCTCTTACCTTAATTTTTTGATAAATTTTTGAAAAAAAAATACGAAAAAATTTTTGTCGACCAAAATTCTAAAATAGTCGTATAATACGACTCGTATTACTCAAGAATAATTTTACCCGATACTTTTTCTAGAGATTATATATGAACATTTCCTAAAAATTTTGTTTGTTAAAAAATGGTGTCTCATTTCAACCTACACATTTATAAAAAATATGATGTCTCATTTTGCCCCACTCTTCCCTACATATAATTTATATAAAATTAAAACATACGAAGTCGGGTCATGGCATCTTCTGAAAATCCTCTTGTTTCATTTTCTCCATCTGGGATGAAATAGTCAACATTCATACAATGAGTTTCCACTGGACTGAGATAAGTTTCCACTGAAAGTAAATAATGTTACTTTATATATATATATATTTATAAAACATTGTTTAGTATATAAATAAGTGTCTAAAAGTCGGCAGAAAAAGGGAGATTAATATAATAAAAGTTGTCTATCGTCATTGCGAGCTAGAGTCTCACACTGATCTTTATATGGCGATGCTGAAAGTCTCTTCTTGTGATTCAATAATATGTAGGTTTACTTATCGAGGGAGTGTATATATATATATATATATATATATGTATACTAACTAAAGATAAATTAATAATTTAACGAGCACAAGGACGAAATGAAAATTTGTTTGAGACATAATATCGCTATTAACTCTAATAAAAATTTTAATAGTATCATGTATGGGCTCATTGTTTTCTAGGATTACATCCTTTACTTTAGATAAGCCGGCTAATAATTACGTGATCGAAGATTATAAGATTCTCACATTCAATATACTATACCTTTACATAACTAGCTAATTATGAAAAATCTATTCAATATTCATCTATGATCTTTTGTACACTTTTAAAATTATTTTACTTTTTAATATTATACTCATAAATTAATAATTCTCTTTGTAATTATGCATAGTATCTCGTCGGCATTAATAAAACTACCGTTTTAAATGTTAAAATATTTTTATGGTTGTTTAATTTTGTATAGTGAGTTTTTAAATTTAAAAAATTTATACACAATTACTTAATCGGATAAATAATTTATTAGAAAAAAGAGATTTTATCAGTAAAAAAAAGTTGTGTCAGTTATAAGTTTTTTCCAATTGATTAAATTTATTTATGTCTTTAAAAACTATCCCTGTTTAAAAATATTGATTGAAAAGAATTAAAAGTGATGAAATTCGAATTCTTTTCAATAATTTAAATTTTTTGTTTGTATATATAGATATACAGTTTGCATGGAGTGACCGCTTCTCAATTCTTTTCAATCAATATTTTTAATCAGGGATTGGAAATTGTAATTAATTTTATCATGTATTTAAAAATAACAATAATAAAAATAGTAGTAGTAACCCGAGTCGAAATTTAGAGCCTATATAGGCCCCTATAGCCCGAAATAGATCCGATTAAGAGCCTTGTAGTCCTCTAGCTCCAAATTTGAACCCAGAGGTCCGAACATTCACTGAGAGGTCCGATTTTGAACCTTCAAGTCCGACAATATTAGTCCCGTAAAAAATTTCGATTCATTATAATTAAATTATTTATGATGATATAAAAAATTAAAGATTTTTAAAAATTAATTGTAAGCACTATTTTTTTGACATGCAACGAAATTTATATAAATTTCTTTTATTTAGTGAAATGATTAAATAAAAGTATATAATTATTTATTTTTAATAGCAATAGAAGATAGCAATTAGATAAAATTCCTGCATAAATTATTATTAATATAGAAATAAATAATTTAGAATGATTTAAAATCCGTAAACAAAATAATAAATAAAATGAAAAAGTCATGGGTATTAAATATTGAATTTGTATTCGTATAATTAACTAATTTTTAAAAAATGGAATCTTTATTCCTGTTTTTGAAGGCTTGTTGATTTCAAAATTATTTAATTATGGTCAATAATTTAAAATATGGTAATAATTAAATATATTTATTTTTTCATCATTTAATTATGAATATGAGCTTCAATGACATAAGCGCTAGATATAATAAAACTTTAATTAATTAAATCAGTTGAATAAAAGTAATTATTGACCATAAAATTTGAATTTTTCAAATTTTCATAAATTAAAAATATATCAAACAGACATTTTGCTAAGGACGGATTTTTTGTATAAGAAAACCGAGTGTTAAAGTAAAACAATATTTTAGAGAACATATTTTTTTTTTATTTAAAAAATTTTATTTAAGAAATCTAGAGGCTAATGAGCCATTAATTGACTCTAAGCAATAACTTATACTCCAAAATTTTAGCGAAAAAAAATTTCCTTCTTTTTTTCTTATAATATACTTTATGCTGTCTTATGCTTCATTTATTCCCGGGTTCTTTTAAATGTTAATCGTAAAATTTAATTTTTACTTTAAATGAAAAATAATTATACGGTGTATCGAAAAATTATTTTATCAAAACCGTTATCTTCTCATTTTCTCTCTATTAAATATTAAAAATTTTAAATGGAACCTGGATCCTACAAACAGACACAATAGTCTTGTTTGATTTCACAAATATTTGGATTTAAAAATATTTAATTTATTAAAATGATTGTCACGAATGCAATAAAAAATATTAGATGCCTTTCCTAAAATCGAAATTTAATTTTTGAAAAAAATTTTTTTTTAAATATCATATATAAACGAGAAATTTTTATTACAGAAGTAAATATAAATGAATACTTTAGCCATGACAATAAAAACGTTTAAAAAAATTCTTTCGAGTACTTTATGGAATTTTGTCCAAACAAGTATGTAATAGATTTATCAAAAGATGAATAATAATTTAATGAAATATCTTAGTATTCAGTATCTAGGACAAATAAACGGCTTTTAAATTCTACATAACTATTCCGACTAGTACCTTAACGTAAAAGCTGGACAAGTAAGCTTGTATACAGTTAGTTGAGACAAAACTGGATTTAACGTAAGGTCAAATCGTCATCAATTCTTAATTTCTTCTTCATTATCGCTTCTCAGAATTATTACTTTTTTTCCTTTCCTATATATATTGACTGATTTAGAAAAATCGACTATTTTTTTTCTTGAAACTCCCTATTAAATAATTGCTGGGGGGTGAAATGAAATGCCTGTTAAAAGATAAGCTCTTAATATTAATATTCAGAGGTCGCTCATCGCAATTTTCTATTTCCCATTTAAATAACATGGGAAAAAAAATTTTAAGTTTAGAATTTTATACTTCGGCAATGGCTGATTGTACAGACAAGCTCAGGATATAATTTCGTAGGGAATTAAACGCTCTACAAAAAAAGTCTCATCATTTTTTGATAAATTCATTTGTTCAAAAGTTATTGGAGCCTGAAGTCAAATTTATAGTAAATTTCGAGATCTTTTTACTTTTCCGGCGAAACTATCAGACTTATAAAAAAATGTCATAGAATCTTTTTTGTAGACAATTTTATTTCTTACAAATTATTTCTGATAAAGTTTTTCGAAATTCCGCATTGTTTTCTAATTATTTTCATTTTAATGTCAAGATCTTGAAATCAATCAGAACACTATTTTTGAAAAATATATATATATCGCGTTATTAATTCCAGAAGGACTTTTGTACGCCTTTTTGGCTTGGAAGAGCTTTCTAAAGCCAACAGGGCTTATAATTTTTTTGTATCAATCGTTTTGAGCTTTAAAATAAGTCCCCAAAACGATTGGTAGTAAAAAAAAGTTATGCCCTCTTTTCTTTAAAAAGTTTTCCGGAACCCAAAAGGCGTATGAAAGTATAAGTCCTTTTGGAATTAGTAACGCGATCCAATACCGAAAGAAAAGATTATTTGGCGCAAAAATATTTTACTCGCCCCAAGGAATTTTTTGCATTATAAATTGAAAAAAAAATTTTTTTTTTCACCGATCCATGAAGCTAAAGATATCTTGTGTCGAGAAATCCTTTTTTTCTGTGGGTAGGTATATAAATACATGTAATGGGACAGTTGAAAAATATAAATAAGATAGATAATTATTATAAAATAATTCAAGTGTTGACGTATGACCACGTTTTATAAATAAATAATAAGGTCCATATAAGAACCGGAAACAAACCGCCGGATGTGTGACATGCGAATGCCGAAACCCGATAAGGTACTCTCGGTCAAAGTAAACGGTACATTGAAGACGATTGAGTCAAGTGCAGAGGCTATCATCAGTTATTTCCGTCCTCCAGTTATGTGTCATGAGAATCTCATTTGTCAATGTTATGTTTTATTTTATTACCTACCAACCACTATCACAGTAAAAAATATTGTGTTAAAATCAATACAATCTGTATGTTAGAAACGGTCCACACAATATTTGTGTTATTTTTCAACACAGACTGTTTCTGTTGAATTTAAACACAAAATTTGTGTTAAAATTTCAACACACAATTCGAGTAATATGAGAAGTAACTTTAACACTTTTTAAATGTTAATGGCGACACAAAAATAATGTTAACTTTTACATTTTATTTTTGTACCGTTAATTATTTTTAGGATATCAAAAGTGTCAACAATTATTATTTAACATTGAGCTATTTTGTGATAGTAAACATGATCCTAAAGTTACCAGACAGTTAACAATTTTTCAATTTTTTTATCAACAAATCAATTACGAAAAAAAAAATAAAAAATAAAAATGTGCGCACGTAGAAAAGTAAAAAAGCCACAGATGCAATTTTTTAAATATTTTTTTTTTTTTTTAAACTATACGAATCATGAACTTTGTCAACTTAATTTTTTTATGTCTAATTGAAAATAAATAAAATCAATGTCACAAAAATAATAACTAACCAAGCAAAACTGATGCTTAATGTCGCTTCCCGCGTGAATAGAAGAAAGACATTTTTTTAACACAATTCAACTGTCGCTTCAACACTTTTTTTGTGTTGATTTCAAAGTAACACTTAATAAATGTTGATAATATCGATTTTTGTACTAGGTAACACTTTTAAAGTGTTGAATAGTAGATCGATTAAAAATTTTAAAGTAACACAGAGAATTGTGTTGATTTGACGCAAAATAATCAACACAAAAAATTCAACACGGACCGTTTTTAACACAGATACACAATATTTTTTACTGTGTAAGACAACTTACTAATAATATTAATTTGTTATCATTATTGTAACTGAACTTTGTAGTCATGATTATAAAAATTTTAATTTTCTAAGCTCTTGCTGTTTATCGCGTGATGCTGTTGTTTACTTTTATATAAAACTTAGATGGTTTAGTTGGTAAATAATGATAAAAAAAAGAGTGGTATTAAAGCACGAGCCACGTCCGTTGATGTATCAATTAAGTAATTAACATTTGTGCTAACGGTTGTGATCCGGCTACCGCACATTTCGAGCGAAAAAAATTAACGGAATCTTTTATTATTTTTTCGCGTTAAGAACAAATCTTATACCGGAAATTATAAAACATATATAAATATATATATTTTCTCTTTTTTAATTCATACCTCTCGTGTTATCACTGTATATTTTTATTATACATTTATACATATATACAATATGGTTCATTTAAAATTGTTGTGTAATTCTTTTTTATATTATCAGTATGAAAAATGTGATATATATATTTATATATTTATATAAGAAAAATGCGAGTAATTTAATGTTAACGCATGCATGTTTTAACACAGTAAAAATTTATGAAGATTCATATTTATATTTATGTAAAAGTTTGTTTTGAAATTTTTTTTAATAATTAATTTTAATTATGGAAAAGTATTTGAACTATCGATTTTACTGAGATTTCAAGTCACAGAATAATTATTTAATATATTTATTGGAATATATATAAAAGTTACTGATTCAGAATAATAAGAAAACAATAATGCAGAAGTATAGACTTATAGAAAATAAAAAGATGACTACAGCATAAAAATTTTGAACTTATCAGTAATCAAAATTATTTTTTGGAAGAGTAATTCTCCGTGTGAAAAAATTTGTTCCAAAAATCCGGGTCAAAAAAACATAAATTCGATTTTTTGACTAGAATTCACCCCTGATTTAAAAAAATGATTTAATATGTGCTAAGTGTATATCTATATATTAGTCGATTCAAATTGTTGTGAATCATTTCAAATAATTTTTCTTAATCAGAGACGTCAATTAAGCCAAAGCTAAGTCAAATTTGGCTTTTTTTTACTTAAATGGATACTAAGTGTCACCTGAGTCAAAGTCAAATGTTTTTTTCATTTATTTTTGACTTTCTTTTAGATAATAAGTTGACCTTAAGGTAAAAGACCTAGTACCCGATCAGGAAACTAGTACCCGATCACTTTATGTATTTTTATATCTATATTTAGTAGAATTTAATAAATATAGATATAAAAATACATGAGTGATCGGGTACTAGATCTCTTACCTTATCAATTTAAATAAAAAATTCAAAGGTTAGTTATTAATTTTGATCTGGAAAAGTTTGTAACAGTGATCAACAGTGATCTTTCATACTATATACTCTGATTTAACCTAATAAATTTTACTATACAGTTGGTATAAATTTTATCTGTTGCTTTGTCAAAATTACAATGCACCTTGTAAATTCTGTTCGATGTATTTTTAAAATTTCTACAGTATCGGTAATTTGTACAATAATTCCATACTGTCCTCATGTTACTGTGACTATAGTAATTTTTCTATAAATTTTTGATGCAAAAAATACCGTAAAATTATCTGCGTGTACCCGTGTAAAAACAATTCGTTTCAAAAATCTTCCAAAAACGTTCATGACATTGAACTTACAGAATTGAGACGGTTCTAAACTTTAAGTTGAACGTTTTTGAAACTTTTGAAAAATTAGAAAGTGAATAATTACGTTTTTTTTATTTTTTTCGAGCAAAAATAATTTGATTTGACAACTTTTAAGGTTTGAAAAACATTCAGGAACGTTTTTGGAACGAATTTTTTTTGACACGGGTAACCAGAAAAATTTTCAAATCGAATTAAGTTTATATCTAAAAAAATTTTTTTAAATTGAAAACAAAACTAATTTATAAATTTTTTTATATTAATGATCTGTATCATATATTAACATATATATTAACTTATAATAAAAAACTTTAACTGTTATTTAATATAATGTTCTAATTTTTCCTATTAATTTCATTACTAATACTGATGAATTAATTATGTAAATAAATTTTAAAGATTAAACGAAAAAAAAAAATATATATTTTTCAATGCTAACATTTTCTAAAAGTGAATGTGAGTAAATAAAATATGTTTTTATTAACTTTCTACTATATAGAAAATTGTTATACAATAATTATATTTAAATATATTCAATTATATTAAGAAGACTATATCTTTTTTAAAGATCACCTTAGCACTATACTTATATACATAAACTTAAAATTAATAGTAAAAGTTATAGAAGAAAATCATGGATTAATATAATTTCAAAATTTACTATTAGAAAAGTAATTCAGATTATGGTTATAATTTATAATAAAGACTAAAAATAACTTTCTTAGCAATTTAATGTTATTATTTTTAATTGCAGAGATCTAAGTTTAATTTTTGATAAAAATTTCGGTAACAGTAAAAAAAATTAAAGTCTTCCGGTCTCAACAATGACGTTACGAATTGTTGTAACATTAGTAGGCCTACTCTTGGACGTCACTGACTTTCATAGCAGGAAGACTTAAAAACATATTCCTCTCAAGATTTCACCCGATACTTGAGCGAACAACACTCGTTTTATTTAACTTTTAACCTATTACGTGGGTCCAAAGCCAAAGAGATGATTTAAAACTGCGTTTTATTATTGTGAGCATACAATTAGAAAGTAATGATGATTTTTTAACATCAATTATTAATTATAATTATGTCTACTGTTAAAAAATTTTATCGAAATTAAAATATAATTATTTCAAGTTAACGATTTCAAATCAATCAGAAATATAATATATAAATTAACTTATTTATATACTTTATTTTTACGCAACTCAAAATTTTTGAGTCATGAATGTCATGAAAATTAAAATTACAATGTATTTTATTTTATTTCGTTTCAATAATTTTTTTTATTTTCCATAAGTCAATTAATTTTGAAGCTGATAGTTATTTGAAAACCATAATTTTAGTTGAATTTTTTTTTTTTTTCAGTATAATTAGTTTTTAGATACGAGAAATTACGTATCAAGACTTTAATAAACCCAATTATCAAAAACTAATCAAGATTTCAGAAAAAAAAGTTAGTACTGTATTTTAAAAATTTTTTGGATTTAAAGCCAACTGAATATTTTGAGTAATCATATATAACATATATTTTGAATAGTTATATTGTATTTTTTTGTTAGATTACACTGTAAAAAATTTTCAGACTGACCGCAGATTACATCCGGAGTGAATTCTGCGTAAACTCGGAGGAAATGATTTTTTATTTATTCATTTCCGACGGAGTGAAATTCACTTCAAATGGAAGTTTATTTTATTCCATACGAAAAAATATATATCTGGGAAAATATGTCGGCAAAATAGCTTACGAAGGACAATACTAAAGATATAATCCGCATAGATACTATTTTCCCGGGTTATATATTTTTTCGTGTGGGATCAAAATTTGAATCAAAGTGGATGCGAATTGAAATGAAATTCAATCTCTTCGAAATTACTTCACTCGAAAAAAATCTCTATTTACTCTGTATACAGAGAAATTATTCCTGTTTGAAACACTTTGGTGTCATAGTAAAGCCAGGCCATGTTGGCCACCTTACGGAAAAGTTATTGTGACCACAATAAAATTAAAAATGGTTACAGTAATTTGTGATATAGTTGTAAATTTTACTATGGCCATAGTAATTTTTCCATGGATTTAAATTTCTGTAGGTGCGAAATGGTCCGGCTTTACTATGACACCATCCCTGATTAAACAACTGAATTCGATCGAATTAAACAGAATTAAATTTTTAATTCTATTTAATTCAGATAAATTCTGTTAATTCGGTACCTAACTTAAAAATGAATTCTGTCTAATTCGGCAGGAAAACCAGAATTTGTCCAAATTAAAACGAATTAGAATAATTCTATTCGGTTTAATTCTGATTAATTAGAAAATGATTCTCCGATTTCTGGTTCTGAATCCGAATTAAACTGAATTAAAACGAATTTGAAATTTTTAAATCGGTTTCATTCTGTTTAATTCAAATTCAAATTTTCAATTCAGTTGAATTCTGTTAAAATTACAACAGAATTAAAATTTTTAATTCGGTCGAATTCAGTTGTTTAATCAGGGATAGTATTTGAAACAACAATAATTCCTCCGTGTGTAAAAAGTGATTTTTTTTTTTTAATTCCGAAACTCTAAAGGACGGAGTGAACTCAGATTGAAATGAAATTCGTATTCACTTCCGATTTTTTACATTCAATGTTTTCGTTTTGTTAAAATAAATAAATTTGATTAAATTTCCATGAAAACTATCCTTGAAAATCGAAAAAAATTTGAACATTGTTGATTAATATGACTTATTGAAGGATATATTTTTTGTCTTACCAGTTGGTGGACGTTCTTTTGGATAACATATCCTAAAAAGTCCCTGGGTCCTTGTGTAATAATAATACTTTGAGTTCATCTGTTCTATTACGTGACTTTGTTCAGCGTTTTTTGACGCATATTGCTGAAATTAAATAATAAATTTTTTATGTTAAATTTATGTAAATAAAAAATTAAAGATTATGCTAGTGAGTAAATATAGAATAGAATATAATAGAATTGAAATACTAATATAAAAAGCAAGAGGTTTGAATGTCTTTCATTCAAGGCTACAGCGAATTAAATCTTGCATCATAACTTTTATTTACAAATACTTAACGACTGTTGTCATTCCGTATTCTACTGAATCAATCGATTGAAATCCTATAGCCATGTATTTGTATGACAAAAGATTTCATTTCATACTCGTGAAAAATACTAAAGCGTGTATTGTTTGTCGTATTATGTATTACAAATATTTATCTAATAAAAGATTACCCGTGTAAAATAAATTCGTTCCAAAAAAGTTTCGCATGTGGGACTTCTGAACATGAGACAGATTAGAACTTCGAATGGAACTTTTTTGGAACTTTAGTAATTTTGATGGTAAAAAAAAAAAGTTTTTATGAGCGAATTTAGAGTCAAAAAAGGACTTTTTTGGAATTTTATATAGACATTTCAAAAAAGTTCCGGAATCACCACTTTTGACCTTTTATTATGGATTAAAAAAGGCATTCCAAAATCACTACTTTTGCATCTTTTGTAGACTAAAGACGGTCTAAAAACATGCCAAAATAGTTCAAAAATCACTACTTTTGAAGTTTGTATAGAACAACAAAAAAAGTCCATAAAAAATTCCAAAAAAGTTCCAAGAACGTCCTTTTTTGACTCTGAATTTGTTCATAAAACCTTTTTTTTACCATCAAAATAACTAATGTTCCAAAGAAGTTCCATTCGAAGTTCTAATCTGTCTCATTTTCAGAAGTTCCACATGCGGAATTTCTTTAGAATCTTTTTGGAACGAATCTGTTTCTGTAGTTCTGTAATTTTTAAAGAAAATTTCTTTTCGCGTATATATATTTATGAAAAATCTCATATTTCTCATAAATTTGCCGTGAAATAGAAAATTTCAAAAAAATTAGTGTCTCAAATTATCAATTAAATTTAAAAAATTTATAATTAAGTGTAAAAATAGCTCGTAATTTTTTTTCTTGAACATATATATATATTATATACATTTTTGTACCCATAAAAACAATTGTAACAAATTATTCAGACGTTTTTATGAACTCGATATTATTTAAAATGATAAAACACGTTTCTGTAATAATTATTATTTAGCTACCGCTAAGTCATTAAATAGGAGTGATATCGTTAACATTATATGAATTTTTTTTTTGTTTCAGTAATTACAAATACATTGATAACGAAGCCAATAATTATTTTTTACAAAGTGAAAATTTATGCATTAAATTCTTTCCTTTATTTATTTCGATTTTCGAGTCGATCTTGATAATTAAAAATTAAGAAATAATATAAAATTGCAAAAAATAATTATATATTGTTTGCAATAATTAACTCAATAATGTAAATTAAATCTTATCTAAACAAAGAAAATTTTGCAAGAATAAATTTTTCCGGAGTATTTTTTTCTTAAAAACAATAAACACATACTAAAGTAACAGTAAACGTTAATATGCATTTACCTTTTTAGCTATCGCTGAAAAAATTTCCGAATATTATAATAGCATAGATTGAGCAATACAAAGCCCGTGTTTAAACTTAAATGTTATCTACACAGCCTGAGTAATCAACGCGTGTTAACAAGCGTCCTGTAGTTAAAAAAAAATAGAAATAAAAAAAAAGAATTTTATCGGGTTAAAACCGTTTCAACTGCTTTCACATCGCCGTTCCGCCGATGCAGCGACGACGATTTCTTTAGCATGGAAAGGAAAATGCCAACTATATATTTTATTTACCACGCCTGATATTTAGAGTTTTCAGTACAGAATTAAAATCTATCAATCGGTGGTATTCCGAATAATTTTTGAAATTATTCATCCATAACTTTAAATAAATATATAATTCCATACTATGGTCACTACACCAGACATCATATATATATATACATATACATATACATATTTTTTTCTTCCTATTATATTTCTCCCGGAAGTTTAGATAACTCTTTTCATATATTATATATTAACATTCCTAAAATATATTCAAAGTTTTATTAACTAATTACAATTACAGTTGTAATTAATTACAAAAGTATGTAATAGACAGTTGCGATACTGAACTACATCAACGCATTCTTCATTAATTAATAATTTCTAAAATTGCCAACCAGTTTACTGTCATCCCAGACCGTGTTTTCTCTGTATAACTTTTTTTTTTTTTTTATATAAATCCTATAAAATATGTAGATAAATATTTTTTATTTATTGACAAATGGCGATTTAATTTCACGACCAAAACTTTCTTTTAATCCGAAACAAGTTTGTCTACTGAGATTTAAAATAAATAATGCGGGGTAATAATTCACGCAATGATAATTAGTCCGATTGAATGCGTGACCTGAATGCAAGTGTGATTAAATATATTTATATGTGTTATATATATGTATTTATATTTATATATATACATGGTGAGGTTGTATATTACTATAATTTTAAGTCTCTTATATTTTTATCCAGGTACACCTGTACACATTATTGTGGAACACTGTACCACACAGTGTACAACCAAGACTTTCTCGTGTATACATACAACTTCAGGTAAATCGTGTTAGTAAAATAACTGTACGATCAACGCATGCCACACCATACCGCCACATTAACTACTCGCTCTTCCAGTGTCCGACCAACATTTTTTATCCTTCTGTAACTTGGTATCGTTAATACAATATATACATAACAACTAATACCCCGTATGAAAATAACATATATGGTCAAAATATATGTAAAAATATATGATAGATATCAGAAAATATATGTGGTGAATTTAACTATATTTTCTGATATATTTTTTTTATATTAAAAAATATAATATTCATCATATACGAGTCCGTATATGTTTAGCATATATATATGTCAATCATATACAAAAAATATATTTTTAACATATATAAAAATATATATTCTTGTGATATACGAAAACTATATTTTTATCATACATAAAAATATATTCTGATCATATATAAAAACGTGTATTCATATTGTGTATGAAAAAAAAAAATTTCTTATACGTAACCGTATGAAAATAACATAGATGATCAAAATATATGTAAAAATATATGATAAATATAAGAAAATATATGTGGCCAATTTAACTATATTTTCTGATATATTTTTTGTTAATATTAAAAAGTATAATATTCATCATATACGAGTCCGTATATATTTAGCATATATAAAATATATATGTCAATCATATACAAAAAATATATTTTTATCATATATGAAGATGTATATTCTTGTCATATACGAAAACTATATTTTTATCATACATAAAAATATATATTTCTATCATATACGAAAAATATATTCTGATCATATATAAAAACATATACTTATATTGCGTATGGAAAAAAAAAGTTTCTTATTCGTATGACCAACTCCAATTAAATTAGATCTAAATTTTAATATACTCTTTAAATTGCAGTTAAAATTTTAAAAATTAGTTAATTTGATGCGAATATATATACTCATATACATATACATACACCGAATAAAATATATGCTTAAATATAACAAAGAAAATATATGGTGCCATATATAATATAAATTATATGCTACCATATATTTCATTTCATATAAAAATTATATATTTTTTGAATATAAAAGGAAATATATAAATACAATATATTATAAGGTAAATGTAAATGTATATATAGCTTAATATAAAAAACATATAAGTTACATATATGGAATACATATATTTACTACTGTATATAATTTTATATTAAATCGGCTAAAATCTCTATATAATTTTTTGTAATATACAATATAATATATCATATATTTTTTTGTTGCAAACATATATAATTTTATATATTTTAACCATATATTGTTTTTTTATACGGGACGAATTATCCTCAAATACCAGATTCAAAATTCATTATATAGATATTTTTTATCATCAATTACTTATATATCTGCACAGTAAAGTCATATTGCAGAAAATGAATACAACAATTTGACATTTTAAATTTTCATTGACTAAATTCTGCACAGAAAAAAGTTTGCCAAGAAAATATTTTTGAAGACGAAAGTTTTCGGGAATCAGGTCAAGATTTTCTTGAGCCAAGAAAATTTCGCGATCGAAGGAGATTGAGGTTTTCAAAAAAATTTTGAAAATCAAGAATATATGCATTCAGTCGAGAATTTTTTTTTTCTGTGGGTTCTAATTGAATATATTAATTAGCATTAATGAGGCGTTTTTATAATTGCATCAGATAAAAGTAAGTATTTCACAGTATAATTAAATCAAAATAGACATACAAATAGTAAACTCAAAAGTTGTTGAGTCAACGCGCTAAAATGGGCGCGGCGAGGAATGCCGATCGCTTGGAAAGGCTCTCGATCGTCAAGTTTCAAATAAAATAAACAATGTGTTGAAATATTTTTATAAAATTATCATAAATATATATACAAAGATGTAACACTGTACATGACAAAAAAAACTGTACACAGAAAAAATTCTTTTGTGTTTCAAGAAAATTTTTTCTCACCCTAAGAAAATTTTTGTTTTCAATTCATGATGCAAAAAATTTCTTGGGTCCAATAAAAATTGTCTTGGGTCGAGTGAAATTTTTTTGCACCAATAAATCATTTTTTTCTGTGTAAGAATTCAAAAAAAAAAATGGCCATAAATAAAATAAAAATCTGGTGAATTTAAACGGAGGTCAAGTTCACAGAATTTCCGTTAAAGTGAAAAACTACTTGAAGAATATATAATTAAAACAAAGAAGTAATTATAAAAGGGTTTATATTGTTTGGTTCACAGGAGGGTTACTACAAAAAAGAATAAAAAATAAGCGAGAAGTGAATATAAGGTAAGTGAGGTATTGTAATGTGTAAGAACATAAGTGTAGACGGATGAAAGAGCATATAAGAGAAAAAGCTTTTATCGAGGTACGAGAATCGTGAAGAATCTTGAGCTCGTGAGCCCTGCGACCCAGGACGTTAACCCGGTGCAAGGACGCCAGCGAAATCCCACTACACCTTAATCCAGGAAGCCGGTAATTTTCTTAAGATCCTCTGAGATTCTATTTATTTTTTCCTTCCTTCAAAGTATTACTTTACCCAGGTATTCTCATCGTTTTACAAACATTCTTAGCTTTTAAAAGTATATTCAAACACTGAACTGGCAAACCATTAACGTGCTAACGCGTACACACAAACTATTTTTGCAAACTTGTTTTATCTCCAGAACTTTGATATTAAATATATACACTGCGAAAAATCGGATGATCCTGAATTTAACAGACAATTAGCAAATTTCGGATTTTTTTTCCATACATCAATTACAAAAAAAAAAAAAACTAAAAATATGCACATGTAGAAAATCAAAAAAACTATAAGTGCAATTTTTTCAAATATTTTTTTTTATAGTTTATCGTTCTAAAAAAAAAATCCAAAAATTGCTAGACGTCGGCTGACTTCAGGATCATAAAATCGGGAGTGATCCGGATTTTATTCAAATCCGCATTCACTCCAATTCGGCGTGAATGCGGATTCAAATTTACTCCGGATTAAATCCGAAATTTTTTTACAGTATAATGTTATATTATTAGTATAAATAAATATATATATATAAATGGAATAATACCTGTATTTGGGCGCGTTTGACCTCTGTGTAAAGCCAGTTATCCGTGGAAAAAGCAATTGCAAGAAGTGCCGTGGCGATGATGCCGGTTATGGTCGCCAGAGATAATGTAACCGCAGAGCAAGGCATTTTTTAAAAACTCTTGTTTAAATAATTTAAACTATTTTATAATTAGTATTTATACTCCTGGTACCTAGATCTTTATTAAGACCTGGTGATTTTACTATAAAATAATGATCACCAAATGATATCTTGAGCATCCGTAAGACACTAAATTATTCCAATAAACGCGACAAAACACTTTACTAATAACACATATATAGGTATTTATTAATTTAAAATTAATAAATATTAACACAGTTATTAATTATTGTTGGTAATAAGATGGTAGTGCTGATGATTTAATAAGCACGTAGCAGCACATAATACCATTCTCTCGGCAACAACACTAACGGCACGACTAGTGTTGTAGCTTACCTGGAGAAAAGCATAAACTCGACTTAGCTTTGACTTCGTCCATACGGGAGAACTGAAGGAGAACTTAAGAAAGGCGAGGGAACTCATACTTCCACAGGTGGGGATGAATAGTCCTCCAGCAGGTATATTGCCAGTGTTTTACCTCCGATGGTTCTCAACTTTTACCGCTTAACGATATGCAAAATCATCTTGGACTCGAAAACGATTTTTTTAGTTTTTCACACGATTTTGTTTACTTCAGGTATTTTTAATTCCTTGGGGTAAAAATTTTGAATTATAATGAAGAAGAAGAATGTGTTTATTGGCGACGCGAGATGTTGATACCGGAATTCGAATGGAGCCTGGAAATGAGAACTGACGAGATGAGTCTGAGTTACCTGTTTCGTGAGGCTCGAATCCAATCTCCTGTCCCTCTTCCATTCTGTGACTAACTATACCGAGATAAACTCATATAAACACTGAAGAAACAGGAGAAAGAAACAACATCTATACTATATACGTTACTGTAGGGATTCCTTGCATTTGGAATGCCGATCTTTTGCTACGCGTTATATTAACCAGCTGCATTCGACGGCACTAGGACTAGACGGTTAATGGAGTGACAAAGGAATTCAACGTCGTAAAGAATTCATTGATCTCGTATTATACTAGATAAATATTTGTAATTTTAATAATATGAAGCAACAAACGCATCAAGTATTACAAAATCACACAGAAAAAAAGAATTTTTTGGTTCAAGAAAATTTTTGTTTTCAATTTATTGAAGGCTGATATCTCTGCGAAAAGCCAAATTGAAGCTGAACAAATTTGCTAAACGACCTATGCATTGGTTTAGTTGAAAGAATTTTTCCATGGTCCGTGGGCTTTTTGGAAAAAAAAAAAAAAAAAATTTAGAAATTTTTTGTCTCACGGTATTTCTCATGTTTTCGCAATAGCCGGAGCTCTTAAAAAATTTTGAAAAAAATCCACCGAAACTAGAGATTTTAAGCTATAAAATGCTTTTTTTAAAATCTCGATACGATTATTTTTCATCAAGTTACAGCCTTCCAAAAATCACTAAAAAATTTACAAAATTTTTCTGTTCCTTTAATTTTTTGCGTAAGTGTATAATATGAAAAATTTCCCAGGGTAAGTAAAAATTTTCTTGGGGTGAATGAAAATTTTTTGCGCCAAGAAATTCTTTTTTTCTGTGCACTTTTGCAAATATAAGTCAGCATTGTTTTTAATTTTTTTTGTTAAAATTTTTCAAAAATCGAGTCAGTCGAAAAATATTAATGACTTTAGGAGATGCCCATTTTGCCCCAAAAATGAAATTATTTTTTTTTAACGGCAACTGAAAATTTTTTCTATTTTGAATGTCGTTTAAAAAAAAAAAATAACGTATTTGTCCTCGGAAATTTAGTATTTCCTTAAGTAGCCCGTTTTGCCCCGTCTTCTATAATATTACTTGGAGAAAATAATTTTACATTTTAGATATACTGAAAAAACTAAATAAAAAAAGTTTGCTTCTAGTTTTACAAATCCTTGGGAAGTGGACTCGAGAAACGTAAAACCAGAGATACCGTAACATGAATGGGTATAAGATCGAAGAGGAGTAAACTTGGTCTTGATTTCTCACGCACCTGCTACTCCTGTCAGACTGGTCTAAGGGGATATTTAAAAAAAAACATAAATCTCATTAATTTACTTTTTATATTTTTATATCATACTTTATCGTTTGATGTCTTTGTTAATTTAGATTATGATAAAAATAAGTAATATGACTCCTTAGTTTATACTCGGCTGAATATCATCAAAGTTACATCTTCATGTTCATGATTCACTTAAAAAAATTGAATTAAAAAATTAATTATTAAATTTTCTTTCCAATGCGCAAATTCTATAATTAACTGAGACGTTAATCATTTTTCGCGTCATTTAAAATTCTCTAGGAATCTGTCTTACGTAAGCTTTAATTTGAAACCCAACATGTAATTGTAGTACAGAAAAATTTTTACGCGAAAAAAAAATTGGGATTCCCCCCAACCTATCAAAGAATTTTTCATTTCTATTTATAGGTTACATATTTTAAAAGGTATCAAATTTTGATGTGAAATAAAAAAGGCAGCGATCTTATAAATGTTCAATTACGGGCACGAAAAATAATTTGAAAAAAAGAGAGGGAATTTCGTAATTACTTGTCACCAATGACTTATCTATCAGAAGGCTTTCTTCCTTTCTAAACATATACATTCAAGTTATGTACTCTTCCACAACATCAATACATCCAGCACGCATCCAAATGACTTTTTTTATTCTGCTATAATTCATATGAAGAAATCATGATCTATTCATTAATAATACTCATTAAATTTCGATTTACAAACTGCAGTTTGCAGAAGTTAACTGATAATATCATTAGTATTTTAGATGTAACGGTTTAATGAAATTATTTATTGATAAAAAATTAGAGCAAACGGTGTTTGATATATATTTAATTGAATGATTTGTATACAGTATATCGCATGTGCAATTTAATTAGCTATCAAGTGTCATGTGCAGTTAAATTTTTGCTGATATAGTAATCAAATTATTAAGTAAAACTCATATGCAATTTATTAATAAATATTATTATATTTATGTTTAATTTATTTCTTTTGTGTACTTGAATTTTTGCTTGTTCTCGATAATAATTTTTGTTTTTCATTCCACATCAATTCTTGTAATTTCATTTGCTCGTCTAATTTAAGGTCATTAAAATCACGCGAACAATCAATTTTGTCGAGTTTTATTTTGGATTCCCCGACTATTAGAGCTTCCCACCATCTTTCATATTTTTTTTCCATATGAATCTTGAAGGAAAATAAAAATGAATTTGAGTATTAAAATAATAAAATTAAAAAAAAATGAATAATAGTTACGTGAATATGTTTTTTAGGAGTCATACACCAAATAGTTTCATTTTCTTTCACAGGAAAGGATAATTCGGCTTGAAAAAAAATCGACCATTTTTTCGTACTATCAGCGCAGATCGTTAAATTATTTTCAAGAATCTCGACCTTGATTTCCTTGCTCGATACAGTGACTTTGAGGTCACGAGGGCTCATCAGACTGTCAGGAATGTTCAGGAGCACGTCAAGGTCACTTATACTTTGTGACCAAGTAAAGTTATCATGACTAGCACCATTGTAAGAATCTGCTTCTTGTACTGGAGCAACATAATCGCTCATACTTACTCACTATTATTTATAAATTTATGATACTTTTAAATAAATAATTCACAAACGTCATTTTTAAATAAAAGAATGTCGTAAATTTATTACTCAACTAATTATTAACAAACACAAATTTATTTGACTAGTTATATATTTGCAAATAAAATTAATTATTCATAAAATTATAAGTATACAACATTTTTTAAATTTATAATTTAGCAATTATTACATTAAACAGTTTAATTTATTAATCAATTACGTAGTTATTATGTACAAGCATAAATTACATGTAAATAAATAATAAAATGGTAAAAAATAAAAATTTATTTGTCATCTCATTTATTTTAAATGTATTAGTATACATTATTTTAAATAATTATAATAAAATTATTTATTTCTTTTGATTAGATGCAATGAAATCAAAAAAAGTATCAGTTAAGGTACAAAGAACATTTTATATTTTTAATTTTAAATAAAATATGTTTAGTAGAGGTTTAAATAGCATTATCACATTGTATAAATATCAATTGGGA
This sequence comes from Microplitis mediator, assembly GCF_029852145.1. NCBI lineage: Eukaryota > Metazoa > Arthropoda > Insecta > Hymenoptera > Braconidae > Microplitis > Microplitis mediator. The sequence continues at coordinate 24,260,718 of NC_079975.1, read as the reverse complement.
CGCAAGAGTGATTTCTTAATTCTATAATTTCGTTAAAGTTGCCTTAGGTTCACTACAGGTTAACTTATAAACTAATTTTCCGGTATAGTCTAATGGCTATGATTCCTTATAATTTATAATAATAATAATAATTAATAAATAATATTACTTACTGTGAAAATGGAAGATTTTTATAAATGTTCATTATTTTTTTTTTTATCACGTTCATAGATTGTACGAAAAAATGCCCGAATAATTAGAACGAGATCATCGAGTAGTTAATTAAATATTATTGTGTCCTCTATTAATTATCTGATAAATTTTTTACCAATAAATATGTTTTATAAATATAATGTACCAGGATAATGAAATATATATATAAGCTCTATATAATAGATTGGACGTTTGACAATAGGGGGCCGTTCATAAAATACGTCACGCAAAATTTTACTTTTTTAGACCCCCCCCCCCCATTATGACGGAAATCTATGCAGAGAAATATTTATATATTTACAAATATGAAACGAATGACTTTCTATCGTAACAAAAAAATAAAATTTGAAAGAAACCGAGAGAAAAGTTTGCAAAAATGTTTGATGAGCTGCGAACGTCACGTTTCTTTGGACCCCCCCCCCCCATAAGTGCGAACGTATTTTATAAACGGCCCCTAATATATAAAAATGTTTATGTAATAATAATAATAATAATATTGAACTTTTGCACCTTAAAGCACTCCTGGTATCAATTCAATCGTGATTAATATATTTATCATTATCAATATTCTGATATCTACTGTAGATAATCATTATATTTAATATTTGATATTTAATATCAAGATCAATGAGTAATTAATTGATTTATTACGCAGCTGACCAATGTTCCGACCTCCAAAGTAAAGTATACATGTTATGCTTTAAATCTTCAGCAACTAAACAATCCAATGGATAGTCAGTGTAACGTGAAATTAAACTACGGTATCCTTGTCCGACAGTAGCCAATGACAATTTTTTCTTGTCAGTTGATTTTAATGCAACTATTTGGCACACTTTACCCTCAAACGGCCTGAAAACCGTAATTGGTCTCAAAGAATTACATTCAGCAACGGCAATACATCCCCACGTAGTACCAATATAAAGTTGATTAATGCATGCCTCCAGTGCCGTGACTTGGCAGCGTTCTGTAGTTAAATTTTCTTCTATTGAAATAGACTTTAGACTTTCTGAGCACGGTACTAATTTAGACATATCTAATTTATTTATAATCTGACGTGTTTCAACATCCCACTGGTAAACAATGCATCCAGGATAAGTGTAACTGAGGACTGAATTTTCCGCGCTCAATAAATAAGTAGCAAATAAATTTTTACTAGCCGTTTCATTTGACATATGAATCAATTCACACGTGTCCACTAAATTACCATCTTTTAAAACATATATTGTTATTCTACCAAAACTTTGCCCTGTCCATAATTCCAATATCCGTCTTCGGCGATAAACAGCAGTCAGCGAATAAGTTTTAATGTTATCAACAATTTTAGTTTCGATTTCAGTTTTTTTCATCTGCGTAAAATTATTAGTAAGTAAGTATATTTTACCGCTGTACAATGCTACTGCAAATTGTTTAAGCTGCTCAAGATGTATTAAACCAACGACCTTGGAGTCACTATAATGATCCGGTTCAAGATTATAACTTCCCACACAGCCAAAGTTACTTCCTAGATAAACGTGTATTTGTCCAGCATTGTCTCCTATCCAGATGTAACCATCCACGCCACACATAGCGTAAGGAATAACGGGTGTTTCTATTCTCACGTGTTGTAACCAACCTTTTTCCGTCCCCAATAGCATATCAACTTCTCCGTTGTTGTGTCCCAGCCATATCTCATCACCATTTATATTGTCATCCAATAAACGTGAGGTTGCAGTTATTGCCGTCACGTGAGTTCTCTCAGTAAGTAATGTAACGTCAATAAGATGAGTAAATTCTGGCGCAGATGCTATTGATACTATCTGACTAGCTGTAGGACGATCTTTAGGATTTTGTGCCCAACAAATAACCATAAGATCTAATAAATAACAGGGATAAAGAGTCTCACGAAATGTCAATGGAGGTCTACCTCCTTCTAATATGCATTCTTTAACAGCTTCATGTCCCTCAAATGGCTGCCTTAGTGTGACAAGCTCGTAGATGAACATTCCAAATGAAAACGAATCAACTTTCTCTGTATATTCTTCCTCACCGTTATATTTTATTATCTCCGGTGCCATGAAACCTTCGGTACCACCGAATCCCTTGGCACCGGACGGTAAAGTTAACCGAGATATACCATAGTCAGCAACTTTAACATGAACATTATGCTGCTCGGGATACTCAGCAAAAGGTAGCGGCATTTGCCAGACTAGTACATTTTCTGACTTTAGATCTCTGTAAATAACATGCTGCTGATGAAGATACTCGACTGCTTTAGCAACTTGCAGTATTATTGACTGAAGAGTATAAGGATCTAGTTTAGCACCAGAACGTCGGTAATTTTTTAACACATTGTCCAAAGCACCTTCGGGCGCAAGGTCTAGTACAAGAGCCAAAGGACTTATTACTATTCCAACAAGTGGGACAATATTTACGTGTCTTAAAGTCAACAAAATATTCAATTCCTGTCTTGCTGTACAGTAGGCCTTGCAGGCATACTGAAGTGGATCACGATCCCACTTACTCTGTGCCGCTTTGTAAGCTAACACAGCTGACGGTTTTGAATTCGGACCTGGCGGCACTGGTTGGAGCATTTTCATTGCCACGTCTATTCTACCAGCACTACATGGAGCACGACAATTACCTTTGAATACAAAACCAAATGCGCCACGACCCAACATTCTTCCGCGTTTAATATCTTCTGGCTTAATGAGATGCTTAGCGCCGAGATCCATGAAGATAATATCGGGTGCTATGTGAGAGAGCGGGATATCCAAATGCTTTGGGCAGGCTATTGTTTTGTTGCTGTAAGCTGAAAGTATACACTCTTCAACCATCCACGAGTAAGCGAGTATACCTTCAGGCTTGGGATACTGGCGTATTAAATCGGGATGTCCTTCAAGCGATGGCATTCTACTCGATGTCGAACTGTCATAACCAACGCCACTGTCACCGTCCGATTTATAACTGTCCTGACTCTGTCTCTCTCTATTGTTCATATAATACTTGGGAATGTCTTCAGATGGATGTTCTTGATCACTCGTTTCTCCTTCGTGATCTCCATTGTTTAAGAGACAGCGTGGGCAAGGTATCAATCGTGTAACAAGTAACTTTCCTTCGGAAGTATGAACGAATCGAGTTCCCAGTGTTGGGTACCAGTCTTCCAGTAAAATATCGATATGATCGACGATCAAAGCTAACATCTGAGGCATACTTTCTGGCCGTGGTTCGACAACAATAGCTTGGTAACCAATCGGTTCATCGTCAATAGACCCAGACAATATTGGCTGCTTTATCACCAAAGTGTCAACTGGAAACCAGATCTCAAGAATAGCCGAATTTTTCAGGTCAACGGTACACCAGATTCCGTCTTGCTTCAGTTTAAATTTAAACTGCCGATAATCGTAGGGTGTATTTTTTAAATTATAATTGACTTCCTTGAGTCTCAATAAAGTGATGCCTGCGTAACGTAACTCAAGACCTGTTTGCCATAGGACCCATTCTGCGTGGGTGTCCGTCAGCGCAGAAAATATGTTTTCGTCGACAACTTGTTTGAATGGAGTTATAAACGACATGACTATTTCTACAATAGCGTCGTCCGCAAGTATCCTAGTAATAAGTCGAGACCAAAAACCACTTGGAAAGTATGACATCAGCAGTAATCGTGTTACCGAACAGTCTGGCTGTGGTCTGGAAGTCAGCGAACAGTTTAGTTTATTATTTTTATCTATTGAAATTGAAGGTGAGGGCATTGTCGGCGTTGTTATTTTCTTCGATCTTATATGCCAGCTTCTGGTTTTAACAGGAATTTTAATAAACTGATTGTTGCGCAAAATGTCTTCCTCTGTTGGTAACAGACTCGGTATCAGTAGGGTCCGATAGTCCCAAGTGAGAGCGACTTCAAATTTATTTAACAGGCTTACAATGTAACCTTGCGTGTCTGTTGACGATATCGTTGATGATTTGAAGACATGTTGGATATCATCGAGTTTCATTATCCCGCATCTGGCAAATGGATTTATTTCGCGGATCGTTACGACATGAGCCAACATATCGCAGAGCCATTGAGGGTCAAGAAAATACAAGTCACGAAGCGTCGCGTCATCGTAGTGTAAAATTATCCCGTTCTCATGAAGAAAAAGCGTCGCTTGATGCAATTCCGCGGGGTCTCGAAATGATCTATGGAGTTTATGCAGTTCGTTATTCACAGCTGCGTAATATTGGTCAGCTTTCAGAACTGGATCACAACCAGAAAGTTTTCTGTCATGAGCCAGTTGAACTACGACATCTTCAAGGGCAAGATAACTAGCGGGCACGCGTTGCTCAAGTAATAATTCTTTACTTCCTGGCGATCTTAGACTAAACACAACATCGTAAATAAGATTACAGAGCATCTTAATATTGTGCCGAGTTTTGCAACTTATTTCGATGGTTTCCATAACTTTTGGCAGCCCGCATTTTTCAGCGTCAACGACATTTATAAATTTTTCACGGATGTACTGTTGCAGCGACTCGCTTTGGTCGTTCGAAACATCGTAATGTGTGCCGACAATAATAACCGGGGAATTGGGAGCGCGACTTTGTATATTTACGAGCCACTGGAAAATTTCATTTATGCCTTTCAGGCCATCGATTATCCGCCAGACGACGATATACAGGCTACGTTTTGACAGAAAGTACTGATGGGTTGCATAGTATTCCTTCTGACCACCGAAATCCCAAGTCCTGAAGTAAACCGGACCGTGAGATGATTGCCCGCGCACTTTTTTTTCGTAAATCCAGTCTCCGATATCAACTCCGACAGTCGAAATGGTTGTGCCTTTGGCTGTTTTAGTATTTATATTTTTATTTCCCATCCTTTTGGTCCAGTGTTCGGATGACTTTTTTTTATTAGGGACCTCGCCTTCTTGGCGCAATTGTTCAAGCAAACTCGTCTTGCCAATTCCCTGTATACCAACGATCATAAGCTTCATTCTGGCATAGGGCTTAGCGTCTTCTAATACTGACTTAAGATAACCGACAACGTCCATTGTCTTGTACTTTTTAGATTCAATCATCGATTTCAAAGGCTCCTGCAGTCGGCAGCCTTGAGTATTTAAATTCCACAGGCGTGACAAAAGACCCATTTGCGGTGGCAGCTCGGTAATATCAACATTCCCACTGATATTCAATACCGACAAATTGTTCAGCTCATAAATATTATAAGGGATTTCTTTCAATTGATTGCTACTGACATCCAGCATACTGACATTCGGAAAAAGTAAATAGAGTTTCGAACCAGAGTACGCTATTTTAGTGTCCCTATCAATGCTTTCTTCTTCAACATTCGGCGACTCGCCGTCATCGACTGACGTCAACTGGATCCGCGTTAGCAAATTGTTTGCTAGAACTAAAGTCCGTAAATTTTCAAGCCTCAGGTGTCGTCGGTGAGTGCAGACAGACATCAGAACTACGTCTCTCAACGAAGTCGTTGTCTGTCGGTTATTTGATACCATGGGGGACTGGATGTTCGTTGCCGGACAATAGCAAGCGGTCGTCGCCTGTTCCATGACATCGGCGCCGTCGACTTGGGGCAAACTTGGCCAGCAGGATATTTGGTTGTTTGACAGATCAAGTTGTTTCAAACTAGCGGGGTAAGAAGTTATATGACTCATTGAACGCAATGAATTGTACGCCATATTGAGCCGCACCAAATTTACAGCCAGACATGGCAGAGCCACAGGAATGCTATTAAATAAATTGTGCGCCAAATTAAGTGACGTAAGAACAGAACGAGTTCCCGGTTCAGTGTCGTCGGATATTTTCTCGGTTACCTGAACAGACTCAGTCCAAACATGAGGTCTCTCTAGTTCAATTATCTGGGCGTTTGCTAATTTGATGAAGGATTCAAATTCCGTTGAGTCTTCATGCGATAAACCCATTTGTGAATTAATGCTGCGGCTACTCGGACTATTACTCAATATATCATCCCGCTGCACTCGTCGCGATATATTTTGCGACACCTGACTAGGCAAATCCCTTAGCAAATTAAACGACGCATTCAATTCTTTCAATTTTGGCGCCTGCCAGAGATTATCCGGCAGACACTGCAATTTATTATTAGACACGTCCATTATTTCAAGCCCTGGTAAATTCATCAAAAAATTAGGCAACATCTCCAATCTATTGTCTTGTAAATATATTTCTTCCAACACGGGACACAATTTATCACGCGGATTGTTTGACTCAGCCGTCAAATTGTCAATCTTATTTTGTGCCATGTTTAAATATTTCAAACTTTGCAAGTAAAAAATTAATGATGGTACCGTCGTTATTGAATTGTGCGAAATGTCTATTCGTGTTATTGCATAAAGTACCAAATCATTATTTTTAACATTTAATTTTTTGTTTACATTAAGAACCGCGTCAATGAGCCATTGGCTGCGAATTTGTGAAAGTCGACACTGCTGATTGTGCCAATTAATCATCGTCGGTGTGTTTGGAAATAATGATGGATAAGTTACGTTACCAAAACTAGATAACGCTGAGAAATGTGAGGTCTGTGTGCCTTCAGTCATTGCTTTCTTATTTATTTTATACTCGGGATCTGGATGGGCTTTTATTGACAATAATTTAGCAGTAAGAACTTCATCACGATTCTGAGCTGCTATTTTTAATGCTTTGCAATCATTATCAACGGCACCGTATTTAAGTAATAAATCTGTTATCTTTACATCACGATTTTTACAAGCGATTGTCAGTGGACTTGTATTATTACACGAGTCATTACTTTCAGTACTACTATTGCTAATACAGTTATCATTTATTTTAATGGGTAAATTTGGATTAGATCCTGCTTGAAGTAATGCTCCGACAACTTCAGTATGTCCCGCTTTTACAGCAGCATGAAGAGCCGTCTCCGTATTATTATTGCAGTAAATATCTAAATTAAAAGGCGATATCAAATTATCCTCTTTCTTTTCACTATTTTTACTACGGAAATTAAGACTAGACATCAGCCGCTGGATCCCGCTGGATATTCTGCGCTTAGAAACTGACACAGGCTGACTACTGTTGATATCATCGGTTTTTATTTTCTTTGATTTCACCCGATAGTTAAGCAGAGCTTCGACAATTTTAATGTTACCGAGCATACTGACGATGTACAAAACATTCTGGCCAGTGACGTCTTGGGTGTTTATGTCAAATGCCATTTCGTACTCAAATTCACTGGACGGATCTTTGAAACGGGTGAGAAGATGCTGGGGGTATTCGAATTTCAGGAGTAAATCAATAACTGAATGATGGGAATTAATAGCTGCTGCGTGAATTGGTAGCCATCTTTCGACGGTCAATGACTGAATTTGTTTTGGAAAATGACGTAGTAGTAAATCGACTATTTCTAATTTACCGTTGTAACAAGCGATGTAAAGTGGACAGTATTTGGTAACAGGGTGACTGCGACAATCGGCTCCGTTGTCTAACAGCAGTCTTACGATATCTTTGTGGCCCATTTCGGAGGCTATAAATAATAAAGTGTTAGCACCATTTGGCGCCATGTTAACAATGCATTCAAAATACTCTGAATTATTTTGAATAATGTTTCTAACTGATACGGTATCACCTTGGATGCAAGCTGCTCTCAGTGATGAATGAGTGGCAGCACGTGCCAGCAAATATTTTTCCGCAGCTTTTATCAGTAAATCAATGCAAATTTGATCATTATTTTTTTCAGCGATCGCTAGAGGACTTAATCCATTATTATCAGTGACATTAAGATTAACATTGTACTCTAATAATTTTTTAATATTTACAGAGTGTCCGTGTTCGGTGCAAACGTGAAGGGGAGTCCGATACTGACCACGAGGACCACAAGGAATATTTGGATTAGCACCTGCTGCTAATAGAACTCCTAGACATCTGGAGTTTTCGGTTATCGCGGCAGCGTGCAGAGGAGCGCGACCCCAGGAATCCTGACTGTTGATGTACTGGGCATGCTCGCCCTTAAGTAAATCCTCCAGGAGCTCGGCGTTGTCCCAGAGAGCTGCCTGGTGCAACAAACGACCTGGAAAATCTTCGTCTACTGGCGTGTAATCTTCCATTGTTGTCTGAAAATTTTGTGTCATTATTTATTTGTTTTTTATGATACTGTTAGCATGAGTGTAAATGTAGCGGACATCAGATAAATTTAAAAATATAAATAAATAGAGTAAATAATTTAGAAAATAATATTTATAAAAAATGCATTTTTTTTTAATTTTATTTTATTAATTCAGGGTGGCCACAAAGAAATGATTTTTAAATTCCGGTATTTCCCGGTTTTCCAGTAAAGTTTTTCACATTTTTCCCTGATTTAGAAATTTTATTCGGATCATTTAGATATTCAAAGTTTTTATTATATTTTCATTTTTAATAATTAAATTTGATAATTAAATCATGCGAGAAACAAGAAAAAATGGCAATAAATTGAATTAATACTGCCTACTTTTGATTATTCGATGTTAAAAATGTATAAGTTAAAATATTTAATAAGAAATTTAATGATTTAAATAAATTCAAAATACACTGGTTACAAAAATTAAGGGATATAAAAAAAACTTCAAATTTTTTATTAATTTTCAACAGTTTGTAACTCGAAGGAAAATGGTCGTACAATAAAAACAAAAAGTCAAACTGTAGCTTCAAGTGTCTAGTTTTCTGATCTGGGTCTTTAAATTTTTTTATTATGTGCGGTTCCAGAGCAATCAAAAATCAATCATAATTATCGAAAAAAATTTATTAAAGCTCGAAGACCGTTTTTAAGACGCACAAAAAATTTTATAAATTTCTTTTTCGATAGTTTTCTTAGGATTACTCCGGAACCGCACATAATAAAAAAATTTAAAGACCAGATCAGAAAACTAGACACTTGAAGCTACAATTTGCCTTTTTTGTTTTTGTCGTATGACCATTTTCCTTCGAGTTACAATCTGTTGAAAATCACTTTAAAATTTGAAATTTTTTTAATATCCCTTAATTTTTATAACTAGTGTATAATTTAAAATTTTTTTAATTTTCCACTGTTACAATTTAATTCCCGGATACTTTTCAAAATTCCCTGACATTTCCATGATATTTCCCGGTTGAATTAAATTCCCTAATAATTCCCGGTTTTCCCGGTTCGTGGTCACCCTGTAATTATTTAGTCTATTAATTAATAATTTTAAATTTGTCTGATATCTGCTACATTCGTGACACTGACGTCTGATAATTTTTGAATTTTTTTAAAAATGACAAATTATAAAAAAAAAAATATTTGAAAAATTGCACTTATGGTTCTTTAAATTTTCTACATGCATATTTTTTTTTTTTTTTTTTTTACTTCAAATTGTGGAAAAAAAATTCAGACCAGACAATTAAAAATTTTTGAATTTTTTTTTCGAACAATCGAATTTGAATAAAAAAAAAAACTAAAAATATGCACATGTAGAAAATTTAAAGAACCACAAGTGCAATTTTTAAAATATTTTTTTTTTTATAATCTGTCATTTTTTGAAAAATTCAAAAATCATCAGACGTTGGCTAATTTCAGTATCATTATTTTTTTTAAATATTTTTTAAAAATCAATACTCACTTTTTTGAATGAAATAAAATAATTATTTATTTGAAATTCATTTTTTTAAACACAGAATGACTAGTGCTTACGTGATATCTTGATACTTTGAATCTTTAACTGATGATTTTAACAAGTAGTTTAATCTCGATGAAAAGTTATCAGTGAAAATCATTTCTGTTTTTAACTTTCATTACCTTTATTTAATTACTCGTATATATTAACTCCAATTAAAAATAAAAAGTGTTATTTTTATTCATAGTAACAATACACTAATTTGTCGTTGTTATATTTTATGGTTTTATTTACCATAATAATTTGGTTTTAAATAAAAAGTATTTTTAAAAATTTAAACGTCAAAATTAATGACAATTAGACAATTTATTATTTTTGATCACCGCGCGGTAGATTGTGACTCCATTTTGTGAATGAACGTACGTCTATACTATCGACTGGGAAAAAACACACATTCTATTGGTGTGGGACAACAGCTGCTCTATGTTTGTGTGTATGTGGATATATGTGTGTGTGTGTTATTTTTTTTTTAACAATGATAGGCGGGAAATCAATCTTTACCTGAACCTGTCAATGAAATCAATTCAATTACGTAATTTAATTTCCGTAAATTATTTCCACGTCGACCTTAATTAATAAATTATGTTTGAGAATTTAAATTACTGTCGTGCCTGTCAAGAATTTTATATAAAATATTTAGAACTTGTTTTAAAATTAAAAAAAAAAATAGTAATTCATTATTACTTTTGATTGATAAAAATTAAAATAGTAACTGCGCATTTAATTTTTTTAAGAATTAATTTGAAATTTTTGAATGATCCTGAAGCTACGGACAATTAGAAATTTTCAGACCTTTTTTTTCAACAAATCAATTAGAAAAAAATAAAAATATGCACTTGTAGAAAATTTAAAAATCTACAAGTGCAATTTTTTTTTTATAATTTATCGGTTTAAAAAAATACAAAAATTATTAGACGTCGTCTAACTTCAGTCTCATATTTTTAAATGAGTGTAAATGTAGCAGACATTAGACAAATGTACAATTATTAATAAATAAGGCAAAAGCCCCTATACAAGTTCAGTACCATTAGTCGCTCACTTTAATTGTTTAATGCGTTTTTTTATAATTTTTATAAATAAATATTTGTGAATCTAAATATATTGAAATATCATGTATCAAATTATTTTATAATAGATTATAAATTTAAATTAAATGACTGTTTTCAAAATCGTGCAAAGCCGGGCATTTTTTTAATTTAACCATGGTGGCCACATTTCTGGAAAACCTGGAAATGTCAGGGAATTATAAATATACTGGAGAAGTAAGGGAAATGTCAGGGAATGTCGTCACAAAGCTGGAAAAATATTTACTTTCTTTCTTTTGACTGAAAAAATCCGACAAATTTAGTTTTCTGTCAAAACTGTTCAAAAAGTGACGCGGCGCGAATGCGGTTGTAAAACCATCTTGAAAAAAAATTAGTAGAAATTGATTCCAATAGCGAAAAAATGAAGCAGTTAGAATTATCAAGGCTGTTAGAAAAAAAAATCTTAGTAGAAACCAATCGCCAGGATCTGCAAGCTATTAATATCCATATTGACAAGTTAAAAAACTAAAAACATTAAATGTATACATAAGTAATGAACTAATAAGTTTCACTATATTTATTATTCGCGTACTTCATTAATACTTTATTAATATTCTATGAAATATTCTTATTTATGAAATTTATTCTAGTGAAAATGAAAAATTTATTTATATTTTATTATAGAGTAAGTCATATAAAAACATGGATTTCAAATCAAAAATAAAAATTATTCATTTAATAAATAAAAAAAAAAACAATGAACATTGACAAATAATAAAAGAAAGTTTCATTTAACGACAATGATTAATTATTGATTAAACTGACTTAGACCATTTTATTTTAAATCAAATAAATATTTCCAATGATTTAATATTACGACACATAGTCAGGGAATTTTTGAATCATTTGACTGGAATACCTGGGAAAGTCAGGGAATTTCAATCTCAAAAATCTGTGGCCACCATATTTAACGTTCATTCGTTAGATTAAATTTAGGGTACGTCAAATTTTTTTCGAATTGTTATAACAATATCTTATTAAATACATTTATAAAATTCATGAAATTTTATATTATGAAAGAATAAAGTAGTATAATTTATAAATTATTTGTCCAAATCAATAAACTTATCATAGTTTAATTGACATTGTCTTTGAGCGACTATAGGGCCATGTGTTGGTCGAGTAATGGTACATGACAACTTTTAGTGAGCGACTATGGGTACACTCAAGGAGCTTATTTAAAAAATTAATAATAATTAATTGTCAAGATTATTCTTCAAACTTAAATTTTATTCTAATACTCGAAACTTCAAAAAATAACTATAAAAAAAATCTGGTTTTTCATTTTATTTATTAATTTATATTGAGTGATTTAATCTCACTCCAATGAAAAGTGAGCGGGTATAGGGGCTTTTACCTTATTTAAAAAATTCTCTTTTTTTTTTTTTAAATTTCTCGTCATTATTATTAAAATAATTTTCTATTATTAAAATTTTTTTTGCAATACTCTATTTTATAAAATGAATTCTCACGTAAGGAAATGAAAATAATACTATACAGCCTTCGTAAAGATATCACATGCTCTATTAAACCAGATATTATTGCTTTCATCCAGTTGATCAACTAGAAAATATCAAGTCTTATATTACTTGTGTTCTTAGGTGTGAATATTATAATTTAAATTTCATTACGTGAAAGCTGAGGAGACTTATCTCATATTATATATTTAACAAATAAAAGAAAGTTGCTATTGAATTTTTTTTCATTTGTCAATGATCCTAAAATTGTTACTGTAATTTAAAATACGCATTTGTTTCATTCAAAACTTCTGTTCATAAACAATAAAAAAAAAAAGTGTACTAGTTATGTAAATATATTTATTACTCAATCACTTCTGTAATGTTATTTATTTTAAATAAATAAAAGGCGACTCTTGACTTTAAATAAATATTTGGATTCAATCATTTTGATTGTTTTGATTGAATTAATAAAATAATTAATGATTAAATATTCTAGATATAATAAAGATTATCATTCTGATATTGATATTTATTAAATTTATATACGATTATAAATCCACAAGAGACTTATTGCTGTATTCGCGTTCTATTTTTATCGGAATGTAATTTTATGATAAGATATTTTAATGCAATGATTTAAAAATTGATAATATAAATTTTTTTTTAATTACATTGAGGTCATAAAATAATGAATGAGTACTCATTCATTCAGGATTTCTCTTTAATTACGGATTAATTATTTTCATTTAAGGGAGAAAGAGGATACAAAAAAAAAAGAGGATATTTTTGTGATTTTTTTGGTAGTGTCACAATTCTACTCACAACATCCCTACTCAAGTAAAGTAGCTACAACTCTACTCACTCACAATTTTACTCAGCCCCATTTTTTTTTCAGAGTACCTTCATTATTAAAATTCTTAAAATTTATGACATTATTAAGCATCATTCCAAGAATATACAGTCAAATTTTGATAAAAAAATATTGAAAAATAAGCCAGTGGTAGTGGGGAGAGACGAGTCACCTCAAAAAAAGTCTTTTTGGTTTTTTTATTTCAGATGAGGCAGTCATGAGTTATCCTGCCTACGGCATGGAGACTTTTTTTAGTGACTTGTCTCTCCCCACTACTACTGGCTTATTTTTCAATATTTTTTTATGAAAATTTACCAGAATATTTTTGGAATGATGCTTAATAATGTCACAGATTTTAAGAATTTTAATAAAGAAGGTACTCTGAAAAAAAAATGGCAGTGTTACAATTATACTCACAACATCTCTACTCAAGTGAAGTAGCTACAACTCTACTCACTCACAATTTTACTCAGCCTCAACTCGTGAGTAGAGATGTAGCTGAGTAAAGTTGTCGCTGAGTCTAGTTGAAGCTGAGTAAAGATATAACTGAGTAAAAAAAAAACTGTGAGTAGAGTTGAGGCTGAGTAAAATTGTGAGTGAGTAGAGTTGTAGCTCCTTCACTTGAGTAGAGATGTTGTGAGTAGAATTGTGACACTGCCATTTTTTTTTCAGAGTACCTTCATTATTAAAATTCTTAAAATTTATGACATTATTAAGCATCATTCCAAGAATATTCTGCCAAATTTTGATAAAAAAATATTGAAAAATAAGCCAGTGGTAGTGGGGAGAGACGAGTCACCTCAAAAAAAGTCTTTTTGGTTTTTTTATTTCAGATGAGGCAGTCATGAGTTATCCTGCCTACGACATGGAGACTTTTTTTAGTGACTTGTCTCTCCCCACTACCACTGGCTTATTTTTCAATATTTTTTTATGAAAATTTACCAGAATATTTTTGGAATGATGCTTAATAATGTCATAAATTTTAAGAATTTTAATAAAGAAGGCACTCTGCGAAAAAAAAATCACAAAAATATTTTTTTTTTGTATCCCAGGCCAGTTTCCCCCCTTAAATTAATTACTAGAATTTTTTACAACAAAAATTTTTTATTAAAAGAGTTTTTTAAAATATTTGAGAATTTTTCATTCATGTGACCGATGAATTATGAAATTTACTCTTTTATTTAATGAAAAATTTTTAAACTCGAATTTTTTAGGTACATGACACCTGGTTATTAATTTATGGTTATTATGGGAATTTTCAATTAATAAATTAATAAAATAAAATATTAATTGTAAAAAAATGTTCGTTTAATAGAATTACAATATTTATTTAAATTACAAAATTATCAAAAGATAAATTCAAAAATTTAATTAATTTCTTTTTAATTATAAAAAAAAATTAAATCACTCACTCACTACCAGCTACTCTAGTTGACAACCTTCGAGATTTAAAGCGCGCGCTAAATTTCGCGCAGCAGCTAAGCGAAATATTTCAAGTTTGTCTTCAAATTTCGGGTCGTCGCCATGTTCTTCGACACAGCGCATTAGAATAAATGTATCTTCACTTGAAAACAATACTTCTTCACTCTCTAACAATGGAATGGCATCTGTTAGTAGTATTGACCAGAAACTAAAATAATAAATAGAGATTAAAAATATATACAGAACATTGTGTGCCAAGAGATGAAATATTTTTCGTAGGAACCTGCATTGAAACTGAGATTTCAAATATCTGTAGCCAGTCGAAACAAGACAATTTAAGATCAATATCGCACGTAATAATTTAATTGTCAATTTTATTAATTAATAATGACATAATTACTTACTATATATTTTCACTCAATGTTTAAATTTCTGTTTTTGTTCAGCGGGAAGGGAAGAAAATTTTAATTTTTACTACAATGGAAAAACAAATGATATAAATACGCGCGCGTCAGCTTTTAAATAATGACCGAAATTTTAATTTCTTCAGTCAAATGATAACTTGATAAACGGAAATAGATTTAGCCAGGAGTGATTTTTTGAGGAAAGTTTCAGACTTGGAGCTGAAGCTTGATGCCGACATTTCTGCAATTCGTTAGCGTGCGCAGCAATTGATAGCAATTTGAATGCAATGACGAGTAAAAAATCGACGGGAGCTTTCTCTGTCAGGCTGCGTGAAAATTGAAGCCAACTTGTAGTCAATAGTTGGATAGTAAAATGTTACCCTCAACTTGACGGCACATTGACCGAAAGTTTCTCCGTAACTTAGTCGCAGAGAAGCTGTGGTTATCTGGGTTGGTCTTAAATTTGTTTGTCTCAACTGACTAAACAGCTATTGAAATTCGCGATTTCAATCCTAATAATATGAATAGACTTATAAAACAAACTTACTATTTCGGTGTTAAATTTGAAATAATAAGAGCAACTAATAATCGTGCTGCTTCTTTGAATTCTCTCATTTCGTACATTTGATGAAATTCACAATACTTTCCTACATAAAAAAAAAAATCATTATTTCAACCAACAAATGCATAATAAATAATAATTAAATTAAATACAGTTAAACTCGTAGTGGGAGTCAAGATTGAGGGGAAGTTTCGAGATAATGAAGTTCGACTGTATACTCAAATTTTACCTAAAAATGTTAGTCTATCACTTGTCAACATGGAAGCTCCTAAATTTTCTAGAAGATCTTTGCACTGAATTTCACTTTCTTCAGCGTAATTCTTAAGGAACTCATCCGCAATATACGTTGCGAATACACCGTCTTGTGCTTTAATGGCCCATGCTAAAGCATTTCCTATTCTTCCTCGTCTAATACATTTTATTCCTTGGATCTTACACAGACTTCTCACTAAAAAATACATAAATATAAATATATAAATATTTTAAATAAATATATCGCGCTACTAATTCCTAAAGGACATATTTTTATCCGCCCTTTTGAATTTAGTCACTAAGTTTAAAACCAAAACGATTGGCAATGAAAAAAAAATTATACGCCCTTTTGGTTTGAGAGTTTTCTAGGGTCAAAAGTGCGTATGAAAATACAAGTCCTTTTGAAATTAATACTGTAAAAAATTGGAGTGATTTCGGAGTGATTACGGATTTGATTTAAATCCGCATTCACTCTGATTTGGAGTTAATATTAAAATAAACTCCCCTTCGGAGAAAATTTCACGCCGAAGGAATTAAATAAATAAACAGTCATCCACTCCGGATTTAATCCGTAAATTTTTTAGTGTAACGCGATTTCCCTAGTCGCACAGTAAAAAATATTGTGTATCTGTGTTAAAAACGGTCCGTGTTGAATTTTTTGTGTTGATTATTTTGTGTCAAATCAACACAATTCTCTGTGTTACTTTAAAATTTTTAATCGATCTACTATTCAATACTTTAAAAGTGTTACCTAGTACAAAAATCGATATTATCAACATTTATTAAGTGTTACTTTAAAATCAACACAAAAAGGGGTTGAAGCGACAGTTGAATTGTGTTAAAGAAATTTCTTTCTTCTATTCACGCGGGAAGCGACATTAAGCATCAGTTTTGCTTGGTTAGTCATTATTTTTGTGACATTGATTTTATTTATTTTCAATTAGACATAAAAAAATTAAGTTGACAAAGTTCATGATTCGTATAATTTAAAAAAAAAAAAAAATATTTAAAAAATTGCATCTGTGGCTTTTTTACTTTTCTACGTGCGCACATTTTTATTTTTTTTTTTCGTAATTGATTTGTTGATAAAAAAAATTGAAAAATTGTTAACTGTCTGGTAACTTTAGGATCATGTTTACTATCACAAAATAGCTCAATGTTAAATAATAATTGTTGACACTTTTGATATCCTAAAAATAATTCACGGTACAAAAATAAAATGTAAAAGTTAACATTATTTTTGTGTAGCCATTAACGTTTAAAAAGTGTTGAAGTTACTTCTCATATTACTCGAATTGTGTGTTGAAATTTTAACACAAATTTTGTGTTTAAATTCAACAGAAACAGTCTGTGTTGAAAAATAACACAAATATTATGTGGACCGTTTCTAACATACAGATTGTGTTGATTTTAACACAATATTTTTTACTTTGCGATATCTTAGTCAAGATATTTAAATCACAGTATATATAGATATAATATTTCGCTGTATTCTGCTTGACTTGATTAAGATTTGCTCCAGAATTGATCAATATTGCCACTAGGGTTACTACAATTAATAATTAAAAAAAAAATTAATTACAACTTACCGACATTAATTAAATCATTATTACGAGCAACGTTAATTATTTTATGGATTCTCGCTTCAGTTCCCATAGGTATCGATTGCAATAGTGCTTCTAATCGCGCTATTCCAGATGTTGGACAGTTTTCAAGATAACTTGCACCACATTGCCAAAGTGACGAATGACTAAATAACGTACTTCCGTAATCCAGAAGAAGCGATTCGTGTAATTGTGCAGTTACACTAAAAAATAACAAATTATGTCTCTATTTCTGGTACACCAAAATTATTGTTAAGAATTATAAAAATAAAAATAAAATACTTGGCTTGCTCTTCGTCCATTATTTTGAGCTTCTCACAACTGTACAACAAATCAGTAAGGTGAGCAGCGAACCATCCATTGTCATTCATGTATTGAATCTGTTCAATTACTTTATATAAATCACTCTCCATTAGAGCGAGAATAATGTGATCTAAATTCCTGCCGGCTTGCCATCGTTCGGCAATATTGTTTGCGTGTTGCGCTAGCTCAGGTTGTTTACAACAAGGCGACGAGTAAAGTAATTTTGCGGCAACAAGTTCATACCATGCTTCAGTATATTTAGCGAACTCCCATAGTGTTGATTCATCTCCAGCTATTAACTATTAATTACAATAAATATTAAATATTAATTTTCAACTGCGAGTTTCAATGCCTGCTTTGCCAGACCAAACAAACCAATTTTAGACTAATGCGATTTACGGACAGAAACTGATCAGTTTCTTGCCTAGGGAACAAACTCATTAGTTTCTGTCCGCTAAATTAGTAGACTGGGCCAAAAAAATTGACTATTTTTTTTTCTTAGCTATATCGAGAATGTTATTCAGAATGACAAAAAAAAATTTCATGAAAGTTTGAGCCCTTGAAATTAATTTTAAGAGGTCTATCATCGCTATTTTTAATTTTAATTCATAATTTGATGTTTTACGTCAGAACTGCTAAAACAATGGAGTAAAAAAAATTCATTTCCACTTATTCTTATGTAAAATTAAATTCCCTACAAAAAAGGTCTGATTGAAAATTTTCGTCAGACAAGCCGTTTCCGATTAATTAAGCTTAATAAATCGATATATATTTTTTCGATTTAACATTTTTACTTTTGAATTTTGTAACTGACGAATCAATAAATATCTAAAAAAGATCATGACAGATTTTTGAAGGAAATTTAATGCTTTACAAAAAAGGTCTCTTAACATTTTTTGCTAAATTCACTCCTTCGAAAGTTATTCAAGGTTGAATTTGAGTCAAAACGATTTCAATAACGTGAATAACAATAGGTCCCGTTACATTAATTAATTACTTAAATTTGCATATTAAAATCCAATATTGTTTTTTGTCGCGCTCTCGATCAGAAATTAGTCTGTTTCGACTGACTCCAGACATTAAAACTCCCAATATCAATGCGGGTAATTTGAAAAATATAAAACGTGGCACGGGATAAAATATAACTTCAGACTTTGGGTGATGTTCGCCCTCACCTTCGGCTCGAGCAGTCAACTTTACTTTTTACCCTCGTCTGAAACCGTCTTATTTCATACCTTGCCACTTAATATCCTAATTATGTAAAGTAATAAATAAAGATCAGTAAATTAATTAATAGCTCCCTTACTCTCATAAGTTCTTCTAAATTATGATCGATCATAAATCTTTTGTACTCGAGATTAGATGTTAAATCTGACTGCCAGTGTTTCCATCGCATTGTGAATTCATTGACAGAATAACCCCCATAGACATTATAAACTGGCATTGTTTTGAGTACTTGGTTAGCAGTTACGAAGGCCGGATGATCTGCTTTTGTATGAAACGACAAAAGTGCACTGACTATATCTAGTTTACCATGAAGCGCACAACCAATTACAGCTTCCCAATAATTCATGTTTTCTAATTCAGCTCCAATTGTTTTCTTTGACAAAATTTTCATTGCCATGAGCTCACGCGATGGAAAATGAAAACGTACCCACTCTAATAGTTGAGGAAGAACAACATCTCCTATAAAAAAAAATAAATAATGAAGATTTCATAGTTTTTGTTATTAATTTGAATGGAATAATGGAGGGAATGAATAGATAAATTATAATTACCTGGGAGTGTATCGATATAAAGAATTTCAGTTAAATGCCAAACACACTCAACATTATAAAATATTGTGAGGAAATTTTCGTATAATTCTCGGTCATCGGATTTACTTTCAGCGGCATCTTGTAGACTTTCGACACAGGCACGTAAAATAGAACGATATTGTTTGCTGTGTCTTACAAGCTCTGGTCTCACTTCATTCAAATTTGTTTTGCCTATTTTTCTTATTGAAAGAAACACGCCATTGCTTTCGTTTACTAATTTACGTAATATTGGATTGAATAATATTATTTCTGGTCCGAGAAAATGCACTTGACTATCGCATGGATAGAAATTACTATTTTTATCTGTAAAATAATTTTATTTATTAATTAAATGATATAATTTATAATACAGGCTTACAAATGACAATTTATAGATTTATAAATTAATTTTTTATTACCCTAATTAACTGGAAATTTAATAATTAAAAATTTTGGTAATTGTAGAAAAGAGATCTGCCTATTTTTTTATGTCAAAAATTAAAAAATTGACGTATAATTATGCGTTTTTTTTATCCCTTTCACTCTACTAGAACCACTAGTGTGAAATTTTTAAAAAATCACATTTTTTGTGTATATTTCGATACTCTATACCTTCAAAAATAGCAAACTAAAATTTAAAGTTCACAACTCTAATAGTTGTTTTGAGTTACGCCAACTGAAGACCTGTCGCTCATCGGTTTTCAAAACGACATTTTTAAAAATTGCTGCAGTTATAACTCGAAGACAAATCATCGATATATTTGATTCGAATTGCAGCATCTTCTATACATGTTTCTTCATACCATGAACCTCGAGGTTTTCGATCGAATAGAAAATGTAATTTTGGCAGGGCAAAAATCTTCAAATTTTCGCGCGAAATTTGATGATTTTTTTTTAAAAAAACTTCACCATTTTGTTAAATTTCAATTTCTTTCTTAGCCCGAGGGTCATGGTACAGAAAATACCTTCTAGTTTAATAAACTTTTTGGTTTTTCTTTATTTCACGAACTGTAAGGTCGCTATCACTGCAGCAGTGGGGGAACTTTTTTTTTAGTCTTGGGAGATTGTCGATAACTCGTTGAATTTTGAATTTTTTGGTTCAAAAATTTCATCATGTATTTATTATATATCTACAATTATATTTTCAAAACATTAAAACATTCCATGCAGTAGTTTTCTTTTAAAAAATTACCAAAAATCATCTTTTTTGAGGCGGTCACACTAGTGGTCCTCTTTAAACTCAAAATTTTGAAACTTTTGTTTTTCATTACCGCTCAATATTTTTTTTATAAATTCGCAGTAAAATAGAACAAAGTGAGAAAAAAAGGATACGTCAATTTTTCAATTTTTTTAATGCAAAAAAAGGGGGAGCTCTACTTCTATAGAATTACAAATTTTTTTGAACTCAACTATGAGATTGTAACAGATAATTAAAAAATTAGACAAAAGATCAATAATAAATAATAATTACAAGCATGTAGTAAAAAAAAAAAAAATATAACAATAACTAACCTCCTGAATAAACATTTATATGTTTATGAGCAAATACTCCAAGTTTATTACCAGTACGCCAAGTAGCTGCGATACCTGCTCGTCTGCATAAATCATCAGGTATTCCCTAAATAAATATATAGTTATATAAATAATTAATGACATAAATAAATAAATAAAACATTTTTTGAAAATACCGGATTTTAGGTTAGGATCTCAACTCAATAAAATTGTAGAAATACTTACGAATATTTGCGGATTATCTTCTTCGGCCATCACTCAAATTAGTATATTTAATATAAATATATTAAATAAATCAATAATACTTAAAAATTAATAATACTTATTGTCTATTATTGTTACTATGTTTATAAAATGTGTGAAAAAGTGTCTAGTATATTTCGCGGTAAATTAATTCGTAGAGGTCCTTGACGTTAAATTTTTTCGGGCATGCGTGAAAGTGGTGACAGTAAAGTTGGCGGGCATCTGACAATTTTTAAAATTTTTAAATAATAAAATGAAATTGTTTAAACAAAAAAATTAAAAAATTGACTTTTAGAAAATTCTACAATCAGTACATGCATTTTTTTTTATTTCTTAAATTTAATTCTTTAATTTCTTTACATGTAATTTTAAATTTGTCTTATGTCTGCTACATTTACACTCATGTGAAAGTGTCAGGTACTTTTATTCCTATTACTTATGAGTGTGAATGTAGCAGACATCAGACAAATTTAAAATTATAAATAAATAGAGTAAATAATTAAAAAAATAATATTTTTTAAATTTTTTAAATGCGCATTTTTTACAAATTTTATTTGAATAATTATTTACTTTACTTATTAATAATTTGAAATTTGTCTGACGTCTGCTACATTCACACTAATGTTTAAATTATACTTATTTCCATTTAAAAATTTAATAAAGACCAAAGTTTGGTCATAAATATAAAATTAAATTAGTTTGAATGTAGCAGACAATTGTAAATTTTTTAAATTTTACAATAAATGAATAAAATGTAAGTAGAGTAAAAATTAAAAAATGCATGTTTAGGTAAATACAAAATCCGTCCGCACATTTTTTTAAATTTCATTATTTTAGTTAATTCGTTTATTTATTTCAAATTTATGAATTGTCTCGTCTGCTACATTCACAGAAAATTCATTACTAAATTTTTAAAAATAATAATTATTTACATACACAAATAAAACTTACCATCATAAATTGTTTGATGTCAGTGTCCACTAGAAATTCCGCCAAATATTTAAAATAAAACCGAAATTATTTTTTACAATAAACTCAACTAGTTTTATTGGATGTGGCGCTAGTTTGCTTCGCCCACTATCGTTATTTAGGCGGTAAATTTAAATTATATTAATATACGTACAAGAAATAAATTAATGGCAAATATATGTGAAATATGTTTGTACTCAACATTAATTACTCCAGCTGTAGATTAAATTAATTAATTATTTAGGTATATATATTATATATTATACTTATTTTTTTTTTATTTCAGTAAACAGGTTGATGGAGCACAAATGTTTTGTGATATCTTCGTCCAAAAGCAAAAGTTTAACAAAATAAATAAAGATCATTGTAAAAAAATTATAATAAATTAAAAATAATACTCGAGAATTCCTCAGACTTTTTTTTTTGTTCCTTGATAATTAATAGTTGACGCAAATCTTAAAAAATAGGCTGAAAAATTTCATTAGGTTTTTCTTTTAGTAATAGTATCTTTATACATCATGTGGAATTGGTGTACTACTCAATGTTACTAGATGTATAGAATTTTTTATGTAATAAATACACGATGAAAAAATGCCAATAAATGTCCAAAGTCAGTATAATGCAGCCAAAGTTATGAAAATAATTTACTTAATAATTTTTAAAAAAGGTTTATACTTCATGAAATTGAATACTTTGTTTAGTCTGTTTAAAAAATCTCATAGAATCCAATAGATTTTCATCAATTTTCCTAGTAATCTTATAAAAATGAATGAGTTCCATGCTAAGTGCTATCCATAGCAGATCTAAATTATGGTAAATTACGTCAGTTACCGCAATTCACAGTATTCAGAAGAATTACGGTATTTCACAGTGAAAGTACGGTGTTTTTACTGTAAATTTGCAGTAAGAGAACAGTAATTTACCGTGAAATTACGGCAAGCTTGCAGTATTTTACCGTAAAGTGAAGTATTGCACTGTAAAAACTTTACAAATAAAAAAATATACAGTGCTTGCAGTAAACATGCCGCAAATTACGGCCCTGTTTAAAAATATTGATTGAAAAGAACTAAAAATGATGAAATTTAAATTCTTTTTAATAACTTTCATTCTTTTGTTTGAATATATAGATATACAGTTTGCATGGAGTGAACGCTACTCAATTCTTTTCAATCAGTATTTTTAACCAGGGGGTAAAGCGCCGTATTTTAGCCGTAATTCGCTGTCAAATACCATAAATTACCGCATGTTACGGTAAAATGCCGTAAATTGCAGTAGAAGTATTATACGGCAAAATGCGGTAAATTACCGCAATTCATATTCGCCAGGGATAGCCAAGTAGAGACTTTATTCATACAGCTATAAGAATCTATCGGATTTTTTAAGCAGAGTAGTACCATTAACTTAAAAAAATTGAACTTAATAAAAAAAAGTAATCTTTGGTGTCATGTCGTATCAATTAATAGAAATATGTAGGATTATAAAATTCAGCTGACGTTGCCTTGATCTACACACGCGTGTACTAATTAATTAAATACACATGTGCAGTCAGAGATTTTGGTCATGTTAATAAGGCAGCTAAATTCCCAGTGACGTCATAAGAGAAAAGTGATAGATAAGTTATTGGCTTGAATTATTGAGTAGGGATATACTCCGCCCATTTCACTAAAATTCATTGGTTTAATATAAAAATTAGTGTTTTAATATATATTACACCACTCTTTTGACCAATCAGAAAGCTGTATTTTTATATAAAATTTTATAAGGCTGCCTTCAGCCAGTTAGCGGCGTATTCTTCGGAATAAGTAACATAAAATAAATGAAATAGTAATGAGTGTAAATGTAGCAGACATCAGACAAATTTCAAATTATAAATAAATAGAGTTAATGATTTAAAAAATAATATTTCGAAAAAATGCACTTATTAATTAAAAAATTTTATTTTATTAATTATTTAGTCTATTAATTAATACTTTTAAATTTGTCTGCTACATTGACACTCATAAAAAAGTATCGATGGCAAAAATAAATAAAAATTACCAATAATTTACATGCTAATATCGATAATGATTTCCCTGATTAAACAACTGAATTCGATCGAATTAAACAGAATTAGATTTTTAATTCTATTCAATTCAGATTAATTCTGTTAATCCGGTACCTAACTTGAAAATTAACTCTGTCTAATTAGGCAGGAAAACCAGAATTTGTCAAAATTAAAACGAATTTAAATAATTCTATTCGGTTTAATTCTAATTAATTCAAAAATAATTCTCCAATTTCTGGTTCTGAATCCGAATTGAACTGAATTAAAACGAATTTGAAATTTTTAAATCGTTTTTATTCTGTTTAATTCAAATTAAAATTTTCAATTCAGTTCAATTCTGTTTTGCGGAATTCGCCAGAATATAACAGAATTAAAATTTTTAATTCGGTCGAATTCAGTTGTTTAATCAGGGCTGCGTTTGAGGGATGAAAAAAAATTAGACAAACTCAAACGTAGAATGTGAATATAAAAAAAAAGATTTAAAATAAAATAACATTATTATGATGATTATGTTAAACTTTAATGATTGTTAAATTAAATTAAAAAATAATAATAATATTATTAATAATAAATTAATTAATTAATTAAGTGGATGTTATACAGTTATAAATAAAAAATATATATATGTATGTATATATATAAAAATAATTATATACTGGCAAAATGTCGGCAATTTATTAGGAACAACAAAACTTTAATATATTCATCTTTTTAAAAATCCTGCCAGAGCCCACATATATATATTATAATTAAGTCGCAGTTGCCGTTTTTAGGTGCAATTAATTCATTATTATTATCATTTATTTACAAATTATAATTTAATTACGCTAATAGTTCTGCATGTTGTTTTCATTTTAATTAATCATTTATTTAGTTTTTTTTAATTATTATTTTCTGTCTACTTTTTCAGTCTTAGATTGCTTTTGCCAAAAAAAAATCACACTGTTTCTTTTAATTATTATTATTATTATGCTTTTCTGTACATAGCAGATTATGTAAAAGATTTGTTGTCGTTTTTGTTTTTTTATTTTAAATTATTATCGAGAGAACACCCGGCGAAAGGATGCGACGTTAATTTAAAATTTCCAATTCCTTAAAAAAAACTTTACAGTTTTTTAAAAAATTAATTAATTTACTTACTCTTTTAAAAAACTTAATTAATGTAATGGTAAATTGTATTTAAAATGTCACAGCATAATTAATCAATTAAAATTGCATACACGAACGGTAGCATAAATAAAATTAAAAAAATAATTAGCACAGATAAAATTTATCATTTAATCTTAATACGACTTTCTTCCTTTCTTTATTTTATATATTTATATTTATATATATTTATAAAATTAATAATTTGCTCTAGTGTATTATTAAAAAAGATGCGTTATTGATAAAAGATCGGAAAAAGTATAAAATAATCCTTTCCCCGCAGTTAAACTCTCTTACACAGTAGTCTATCTACACACATCTATTCATTTATTATTAAATGTGATGCCAAAAAGTATGTAAAATGTTAAAAGCTATATAAAAAACGTGTATCTTTGATTCTCAGTTTAATTTCAGACTGTCCCTGTATCATAAATTATTTTTAAAAAACGTTTTAAATAAAATTTATATTTTAAACTAGTGTTATATTTATCTAGTTCTTCCTTTTTATTTTTTTTAAATATTTTTAATATTTTTTAATTAAGGTAAAAGCCTCTATACCCGCTCACTTTTCATTGGAGTGAGATTAAATCACTCAGTATAAATTAATAAATAAAATGAAAAACCAGATTTTTTTTTTTTAGTTATTTTTTGAAGTTTCGAGTATTAGAATAAAATTTAAGTTTGAAGAATAATCTTGATAATTAATTATTATTAATTTTTTAAATAAGCTCCTTGAGTGTACCCATAGTCGCTCACTAAAAGTTGTCATGTACCATTATTCGACCAACACATGGCCCTATAGTCGCTCAAAGACAATATCAATTAAACTATGATAAGTTTATTGATTTGGACAAATAATTTATAAATTATACTACTTTATTCTTTCATAATATAAAATTTCATGAATTTTAAAAATGTATTTAATAAGATATAGTTATAACAATTTGAAAAAAATTTGACGTGCCCTAAATTTAATCTAACGAATGAACGTTAAACATGGTGGCCACAGATTTTTGAAATGGAAATTCTCTGAGTTTTCCAGGCATTCCAGTCAAACAATTCGAAAATTCCCTGACTATGTGAAGTAATATTAAATCATTGGAAATATTTATTTAATTTAAAATAAAATGGTATAAGTCAGTTTAATCAATAATTAATCATTGTCGTTAAATGAAACTTTCTTTTATTATTTGTCAATGTTCATTGTTTTTTTTTTATTTATTAAATGAATAATTTTTTATTTTTGATTTGAAATCCATATTTTTATATAACTTACTCTATAATAAAATATAAATAAATTTTTCATTTTCACTAGAATAAATTTCATAAATAATAATGTTTCATAGAATATTAATAAAGTATTAATGAAGTACGCGAATAATAAATATAGTGAAACTTATTAGTTCATTACTTATGTATACATTTAATGTTTTTAGTTTTTTGACTTGTCAATATGGATGTTAATAGCTTGAAGATCCTGGCGATTGGTTTCTACTAAGACTTTTTTTTCTAACAGCCTTGATAATTCTAACTGCTTCATTTTTTCGCTATTGGAATCAATTTCTACTAATTTTTTTTCCAGATGGTTTTACAACCGCATTCGCGCCGCGTCACTTTTTGAACAGTTTTGACAGAAAACTAAATTTGTCGGATTTTTTCAGTCAAAAGAAAGAAAGTGAAAATTTTTCCAGCTTTGTGACGAAATTCCCTGACATTTCCCTGACTTTCCAGTATATTTATAGTTCCCCATTTCCAGGTTTTCCAGAAATGTGGCCACCATAGTTAAAGTAAAAAATGCCCGGCTTTGCGCGATTTTGAAAACAGTAATTTAAATTTATAATCTATTATAAAATAATTTGATACATGATATTTAAATATATGTAAATTCACAAATAATTATTTATAAAAATTATAAAAAAACGCATTAAACAGTTAAAGTGAGCGACTAATGACTGAGCTTGTATAGGGGCTTTTACCTCACTTTTATTATTTAATTATATAAATTTTTATTTAATTGCACACCCCGTAATATTTAATACACTTCATTTATTACATAGAGAGTAATTATAAAAATTTTTCATATCGTATTGATTAATAATTTATTTTTTAGTATAAAAAAAATCAAAATTTCTTGTGTAAATGTGATGTCTGTTGGTCTTGTACGTATATCTGTTACTCTTAACATTTTATATTTTCATTTATTATATTAATATTATTATTATCATTATTATATATTTAATATATCATATATTTTATTTAATAATACTCGAATTGCTTTTTCTTTATGTTTCAATTTGTACAAAAAAAATTATTCTTTACATTTTTTTAGCTAAAGTGCATAACTTCGAACATTCATTATTAATTTTAATCATCAGTCATTTTAAGATATTGGTTTTTTTTTTTTTTTTAAGCATTTTTTTTATACAATGGATTTAAAAAATGAAGTTTTGATTTTAAATTTTAAAAATAAATAATTTAAAAGTACGGGGTGCGCATTATTTTATTTATAAATGATTTAACTTTTGACAGAACCATGATTATTATTTATAATAAAATCCCTCAAAGATTAATTAAATTTTTTTTAATGGAATTTTTCCATCGCTTTACACCAATTCAACTAAAATAATATTAATTTTAATAATAATATCAATTATTATAATAATAATAACATTAATAATAATAATAATATCAATTATTTTAATTATAATAATTATAATAATATAATTTAAAAATTATATGTACAATTCGTAGTTGCCATTATGGAATACTCATACTATTTATTCCAATAAACTGACATATAAATTCAGATAAATCATTTTTAAATAGCTTCTTTTTACAAAATTACATTACAAATATCAGATAGAAACATATATATGTTACCTATCTGCCTAACCACATGTACATCATTTTTTTTTTTTTCTAACATTAAAGTTACACGATGGCGTATTTGTTCTTTCATTCTTACTCAGTGTTTTTTTGTTAATTTTCATTTTTTTCTCCATTATTTTATCATATTATATTTATATATTCTCCAATTACCACTAATATATTAATAAGATAGTGTACAATTTTGTGTATAAATAATTATTGCCATAGTGAAATGGAAAAAAAAAAAAATAAATAAATAGTCTGATAATTGCGGTTGGAATAAACGTTAAATTAAAAGTCAATCCAAATGTTTTAGTGAAAGACATTGTGGTGGCTACAACCGTATTATCATCCTTGGTTACTACAAATAATTTTTATCATCAATAACTTTTTTTGTAACGTGATAAATACACGATAAAAACATAATTGTGTGGTAATATTATTTAACTCTTAATGAATGTTCAACATACTTTATTTTTCGAGGAGGGTCACGAGCCCAGTATACTACGAACCGCTTGATCAAGTACTGAGTCTTTAGATTCACTAGTCTGGGCAGTACTACCACTTGCACTGCCAGTTGCCGTCGAACTGGAGGGCATTTTTTTGAGATTCAAAATACTATCGATAGCAGATTGAACTTGAGCTGTGATATCATCATGCTCGAGAATGTTAGTGGTGTCAACGTCACCGGATAACACGGGGGGCAATTGAACTTGAGAATGAAATGCTAACTCGTCAAGACTGTCAGCATCTTCGAGTAAATCACGTTCAAGTTCTGTCGCACTGCTGCACCAACGTCGATCTAAACCCATCGATGAGTCCGATTCAAATATGTTCTTTAAATTACTCGCACTTTGAACACTCACCGCACTACTGGTATTTGTTGTACGGCTTTCGCCGTTATTTCGCGTTCTTTCCATTCTCGATGGTCTAATAATTGTACCAGTTACACTAGCACTACCACCAGTACCACCAGCACTTATGTTCATGTTTTTACACTTTGAGGAATCCCCGGTTGATGGATAGACTCCTAGTTCCTTTTGGATCTCAAGCCACTCGTCGTAATCACCGCTCGTACTACTCGATGGCTTTATATTCAACTTGGAATCTGTATCGATACTAGAAAAATCGTCCTCGAGTTCTTTCTTAACGGAAATATTTGATAACGACGGTAGTGTTTTTCCCTCATCCATTGAATCTGCTTCTACTTTTGGAAATATTGGCTTTTCTTCCTTCTTCAACTCTTCTACAAATATTATCATAAATTTTATTATTGTAAAATGAAAAATATGGAAATAAAAGGGTTAGAACTGAAAGAGAGTGAGTGACAATTTTTAAAAACTGATATCGCGTAACTATTTCAAAAAGGACATATTTTTATACGCCCTTTTGGATTTAGGAAACTCGAAGCCAAAAGGACGTTTAATTTTTTTTTTCATCGACAATCGTTTTGGGCTGCGTAACATTTGACCCGCGACAAAATAGCCGTGATAAAATAATTGCAAGCCAAAATATCTATAAATAAGATACTAATAGATGTGGAATATCATAAAATATCAAAAAGATAATTAAATAATTGTGTGAAATTAACGAAATGTGATCAAATTTAAAAAAATAATACAGACTTGTAATGGTATTGTGCCATTTTTCCACGGATTTTGTGCGTGTAAGTACAAAAATATGTAAATACACAAGCTTGCAATAATATTGTGCCCTTTTATCGCATATTTTTTTTTTATTTCGATTATTTTACCATTAAAATCAATCAGAAATCTATTTTTTTAAAAGCTTGACATTGAAATGAAAATAACTAGAAAACAATGCGGAATTTCGAAAAACTTTATTCGTAATAATTTGTAAGGAATAAAATTATCTACAAAAAAAATTCTATGACATTTTGTGATGAGACTGATAGTTTCGCCGGAAACGTGAAAAGATCTCAAAATTTACTGTAAATTTGACTTTAAGCTTAAATAACTTTTGAACAGATGGATTTATCAAAAAATGATAAGAGACTTTTTTTGTAGAGCGTTCAATTTTCTACAAAAAGATTTATTGCGCATAAAAATCCATTGATTGGTTTGTGAGCTAGAAAATTCTAAAAATAAATTTTTTTTTTCCCGTGTTATTTAAATGGAAAATAGAAAAATGGATTGAGGCAAACTTTAATATTTTTATTAAGAGTTCGAATTGGTACCAAAATTTTTATTTCTAGTTATACTTTCAATTTTTGAATACCATTGCTTTAAGTACTCGACACCAACCAGCGTAAAAATTGTGTCACTCATACCCTTTTAGTTCTGACTCCTAAAATAAAATAACAATAATGAGTATAATACTTACCATTGGCCTTAGTTTCATCATTTACAAAGATCCGATCAATCATCATCAGTTCCGACGTTCTGACTTCCCGCTATTAATAAAAAAAAGATTAATTAAATAACATAAACTCAGTTGATTGCTCAGTGATAATATCAAATCGATAAAATAATATTAAGTAACAGAATACATACCATACTGTCCATCAGTAGAAGATAGGTGTACTTATTGACCATTGAATTAAATTTATTAAGTAAATGTTTAGCTGTCTCCTCAAATATTTCATCAGCTTTAGCAAGATCCTTAGCACTCAGTACTTGTTCATTCAAGCAATGATAGTTGAGAAGCCTCTGACAGGCATTGTGCTTATCAAGGAAAGGAGTATTTACATCTGGATTTGTCGCACCACTTTGATCTATTTTCAACTGTTTTTCAATCATATCACTGCGATTAACTTGACGACAAATAGGACTCGTCGCTGGTCTTTTAACGCCTTGTTTAGGACTGACAGCCGGTGTACCCGTAGGACTTTGAATTTTATTATTATTATTATTATTACTATTATTACTATTACTATTATTATTAGTATTACAGGAAATATTAATAGGACTTTGAATTCTCTGATTAATCGTGGGTACTCTGGGTGAAGTCGCTGGTGGTGAAGTTTGTACTTGTACCTGAACCGGTGATAATAATTCTTGTTTGATAGAACTTATTAACTGAATGTCTGGTTTAATGTCAGGTGGGTCTGTTTGACATTGAGTTGATTGCTGTTGTATTGAAACTTGCTGTTGAGTAGCTTGTGGTACTGCAACAGTTGGTGCAATACTTTGTATTGGCGGGGTCGGAGCACTTGTTGATGGAAAATTAGGTGCGATTGACGCGGACGGACTTACTAGCTGATTATTATTAATTTGATAGAATTTCTGTGGCTGTTTATTATTACTTGCAGGGGGATGTAGACTAGTACTTGATATATTCGGCATACTCTGTCCAACTACATTACTTATCACTGGGACTGGGGTATGATTATTATTATTATTATTATTATTATTATTATTATTATTATTATTATTATTATTACTATTGTTGTTACTATTATTACTGTTACTATTATTATTATTATTACCACTACTGCTAGCGAGATCTTTAATATTTGAATTAACACACGGGGTATTTATCGTCGCAGGAATAGTTGTCGTGTTGTGTGTTTGAGTTTGAACTGTTGACGTTGGAGTTTTAACAGCAGAAAGTGGTTGTGCGATTGAAAATACCGTTGGCGATGATATACTAGAATGTGATGTTGTTTCTGTTCCTGTTGGAATGGTTAATGATGGCGCACTTACCACTTTACCACTGGCAACTATTTTATCATGCTCTTGATAAAGTTTTGTAAGTACGGATTGATCATTCTGTGTTATTGGCTTTGACTTTAAAATTGTTTGAATTTGGGTCTGAATATTTCGCAGCATTTGTTGTTTCTGTAGAGGTAATTGTATGTATCTAGGAGCCCTTTGGGTGACTGGTCCGTTTGTTGACAAAGCCGCTGGAGTGCCAGATGATGTAACTCTATTACCAGTAGTCTGATTATCACTTTTGGTATTTGTACTTTGAGGTGTTGTTGTTTGAACAACAACTTTGTTTATTACGTCAGCTTTGACACTTGTAGTTGACGTTGTTGCGGTGGTAATTGTCGTTGATGTGACAGCAGTCATTGATGGACGTGAGACAGTAACGGTCTTAATTCCTTGCATTGTGTATCCGGTATTTTGGGGTTGAGAAGCAGAAACAGAAGCGGCCGCTGCAGCAGCAGCAGCTGCTGCGGCGGTAGTTTTACGTTTCACAACTTTTGTTTTCTTGGCTGTTATTGGTGTTGTGATCGGTGTCTGCTGTTGATTTATTTGTTGATTGTTTGAAAGATTTCTAATTTGCTGTTGGTTAAGATTATCAATAAATTGAGTCGGAAAACCGGAATTTTGAATTTGAATTTGATGAGGCATTTGCGAAGGCGCTGCTTGTACAACAATATTTTGAATATTATTTTGTATCGTTGGTGCACCACCAGAACTATTAACAATTATTTGACTTGTTGGTGTATTTATTTGAACACCTTGAAGATTTTGGGATGAATCTGTATCACCGATAACTATTTTTTGAGTTTGATTTTGATTTGTCACCTGTTGCGTTGTATTCAATTGATTAGCTGCCAATAATTGTTGAAATGATTGTTGATTTATAAGCTGCATTTGACCGTTTGGATGAGCTATCAATATTTGGTCATTTGGATTTAAGTTACTTAGAGCATGAACTATTTCTGGTGTTATTTTTGGTGCATTAAAAATATTCGTTGCAGGTGAATTGAGCATATCTACATTTTGAATTTCTTGTTTAGGTTGTTCGTTTGTTGTTGTTGTTACATTCACTAAATGTGGATCACTTGAAAAAAATATATTTTGCTGTTGTACACTAGGTTGGGAATGGATTATTTTTTGACCATCACATTGAAGTGGATTATTACCACAAGAAATATTTGTTGTTCCGATTATTTTTTGTTGATGTTGCTGCTGATGTTGTTGTTGTAAATTAAAATTAACCAAATTTGTTAAAACTGATTGTTGATGCTGTTGCTGTTGTTGTTGTTGTTGCTGCTGCTGCTGTTGTTGCTGCTGCTGTTGTTGCTGCTGCTGTTGCTGCTGCTGTTGCTGCTGCTGCTGTTGCTGCTGCTGCTGTTGCTGTTGATGCTGTAATGCTTCGGCCATTTCCTGATTGCGTTGAGTTTCCATCAATCCATGAATACTTTGATCAACATTTTGAATATTAGGAGTCAAAATATTGATCCCTTGTTGTTGATGAATATTATCATTAGACTGAAGAATCTGCATTGGCTGGGAATTATTGGATGGATTTTGATGCACTAAATTCATTGAATTGTGTTGTACACCAGAGACTGTAATCTTATGAAGATTTTGTTCAAGCACCCGCTGGACATTCAACGATTGAATAGTTTGGGTAGAAATTTGTTGTAAATTTTGTTGATTTATTTGCTCATTAGTTTGCTGTTGAGTTTGATGTTTTTCATGTTGATTTTTGTGCTGTAAAACAGTGCGAGCATTTTTCACAACATGAACAGTGCGATTTACTACAGTATTTCCTTGACCAATTTGTACTTGTTGACCAACTTGTTGACCAGCTTGTTGCTGTGATTTAATAACATTCTGCCTAATATTTGTATTGCCAGCTGTGTTCTGCATCACTGACTGTGTTGTTGTTTTCTTCATAGAAGAAGTATTTATCACAGTCTGTTGTCCAACGTTGCTTTGCTGATTAATCATTTTTCCAGATTGTTGTTGTTCACTAAATAAATTACATCCGGACTTTGGAGACATGGGTCCAACAGCAATATGAATGCCTGCATTTGATAACTGTACCCCTGCATTAAGTGATTGGATATTTTTGGTAATTTGTGAGGCTTGTAAACTATTTACTGACGATGTCGATGATGACGATGACGATGTGACAACTCCAGATTCAATATTCCTCTGATTGACAGCATTCAATGTTGTGTTACCAGACTGAGGTACATTAGATGAATTGTGAGTGTAAGTAACTTTGCTACCAACATTTATTTGAGAAGAATTAGACATTGAAGTTGCTGTCGGTGTTGATGTAGAATTTATAACTTGATTAAATGTTTGATTGATGTTTGAACTTGAAGTTTTAATGATATTTTTATGTCTATTTATTGGAGGTGGAGTCGCCGGCTCTTGAGATTGAACGTTTTGTTGGGCTAGTGTTTGTGCGTGACCAAGAAGTTGTGATATTATTTGTGAATTTTGACTATTGCCTTGGGTAAGAGATCGTATCAATGCTTGAGCAGTTGCTTGATCTAGTTCAGGTTGATTGGGTTCTGGTGTATGATGCAGTACGACTCTACCGTCTTCACCAACAGCCAACCGAAGATGACCGGAGATAGTACTTTGTACTGGCATCTGTAATTGTGCTACCAATTGACTGCCACCAAAATTATCCGTCGTCGGAGGAGTTTGAATATTTGGTGTGTTAACTGGAGAAGGATGAGTTAGATTTTGGGTACTGTTAGACATCTGTGGATGCGGAGATAGTTGACCTAAATGTTGTACTGCAGGTTGTTCAACATTTATCTGTGACGGTGGCTCCGATTCTAACGTAGTGTCTGTATCGAACATATCATCGTCATCACCAATTCCTGATATTTTCATTATGCTCGCAAGATCAAGTTTGGGCGGGTCTTCATCTTTTTTCTTAGCTTTCTTTTTTTTCTTAGCCTTCTTCTTGGGCGGTGGCAATAAATTTTGATCAACGACTGTCGTTTGTTGTTTCTGCGCTGCGCTTGATAGATGATTACTCGTATTTGATGAGCTAACTTGGTTCATTTGAGACTGAGGGCTCTGTACCATGGCATTTTGTATCACAATTGAGTTGCTATTTGCTGTATTTGCTGGATAATATGAAACAAAAATAAAATAATAATAATAATTACTGGTTATTATATAAAATGTATAATAGGGTGGTCGTTA
The DNA here is from genome assembly GCF_029852145.1 of Microplitis mediator. Taxonomy (NCBI): domain Eukaryota; kingdom Metazoa; phylum Arthropoda; class Insecta; order Hymenoptera; family Braconidae; genus Microplitis; species Microplitis mediator. The sequence continues at coordinate 24,225,508 of NC_079975.1, read as the reverse complement.
AAAATTCAATTTTCTCACGACCAATGAAAAGCTTTTTTTTAGTGAAAAAATACCTGGGGAATTTGGTTGTTTCTTTTTAAGTAAAAAGAACGTGTGCCTCAGATCAAAGTTCATTTTTCGATACAATCGCGGTTTTTTTTAAATATCTCATTAAATATGCAGATTAAAGGAAAAAATTACAGGAACAATTTTGTAGGAAATTAAATTCTTGATAAAAAAGGTCATACTCATTTTTTTTATAAAATATGTATTTATGAAGATAAAAGCCCCTATACCCGCTCAGTACCATTAGCCGCTCACTTTAGCTGTTTAAGGCGTTTTTTATAATTTTTATAAAAAAAAATTACAACTAAAAATATTATTATTGATAAATAATTATTTGTGAATATAAATATATTAAAATATCATGTATCCAATTATTTTATAATAGATTATAAATTTAAATTAAATGACTGTTTTCAAAATCGCGCAAAGCCGGGCATTTTTTACTTTAACGTTCATTCGTTAGATTAAATTTAGGGTACGTCAAATTTTTTTCGAATTGTTATAACTATATCTTATTAAATACATTTTTTAAATTCATGAAATTTAATATTATGAAAGAATAAAGTAGTATAATTTATAAATTATTTGTCCAAATCAATAAACTTATCGTAGTTTAATTGATATTGTCTTGGAGCGACTATAGGGCCATGTGTTGGTCGAGTAATGGTACATGACAACTTTTAGTGAGCGACTATGGGTACACTCAAGGAGCTTATTTAAAAAATTGATAATAATTAATTATCAAGATTATTCTTCAAACTTAAATTTTATTCTAATACTCGAAACTTCAAAAAATAACTATAAAAAAAAATCTGGTTTTTCATTTTATTTATTAATTTATATTGAGTGATTTAATCTCACTCCAATGAAAAGTGAGCGGGTATAGGGGCTTTTACTTTATATATAAACTATAACAAGCATTAATTATTGATATGTTATAAGATATAAAGTTGTCTATATTTAAGAAAAACCGTTATTTTAAACATTCGTAATCCTTGAAATGCTCAATTGATAAGATCTAAAAAAGTTTTTTTAAAATATCTTCATAAATACACATTTTATAAAAAAAATGAACATGACCTTTTTTGTTAAAAATTTAATTTCCTACAACATTGTTCCTATGAGTTTTTCCTTTAATCTGCATATTTCATGAGATATTTAAAAAAAACCGCTTTGGTATTGAAAAATGAACTTTGATCGTCCTGCGGCACGTGTTTTTTTTACTTGAAAAGAAAAAACGAAATTTCTCAGGTATTTTTTCACTAAAAAGAAGCTTTTTATGGGGCGCTTGAGAAAATTTGATTTTCAACGACCACCCTAATGTATAATGTTGATATTTTTAAATTAAAATTACCGGGTGCGGGACTCGTGGGAGTATGCCTAAGTACGGGAGGAGCTGGTGATGAGAAACCATTTGGAACGGCAAAGAATGTCGGCGTAAGTCCTTGCAACTGCATACCTTGTGCTGTGACAACTCTTACAAGCTGTTGCTGAGTCAGCTATAAATTAAAAACTCGTCAATAAATATAATTGTTCCCTGATTAATTAAAAAAGTAAATAAATAAAATAAATATTGGATAGCGCATTTGATGATAATTATTAAGCGATGATTGTGTAGATGAAAACGTTCAATTGCATAAATTACAAACGTTAATGATGATAAAAAATGGACAATGAGTGAAACCATCACCTGTGCAGTATGCGTTTGCTGCTGAGCATTAGCTGGTGCTCGGAGTATTAATTGAACGCCGCCGGGTTGTTGCTGCACAATAACAGGTCCAGATGACGGCAAAACCTATGTACCAAACCCAATGATAAAACCTTTATCAGCACCCATGATTTTTTTAAGTTCGATTATTATTTTGTTATTGACAGGAGGTTCAATAAGCTTGTGAGTGTTAAGCAATTTTGACATGGTGGCCACAGATATTGGAGATTTAAATTCCCTGACTTTTCCAGGTATTCCAGTCAAATGATTCAAAAATTCTCTGACTATGTGTCATAATATTAAATCATTGGAAATATTTATTTAATTTAAAATAAAATGGCATAAGTCAGTTTAATCAATAATTGATCATTGTCGTTAAATGAAACTTTTTTTTATTATTTGTCAATGTTCATTGTTTTTTTTTAATTTATTAAATGAATAATTTTTTATTTTTGATTTGAAATCCATATTTTTATATAATAACTTACTCTATAATAAAATATAAATAAATTTTTCATTTTCACTAGAATAAATTTCATAAATAAGAATATTTCATAGAATATTAATAAAGTATTAATGAAGTAAGGTAAAAGCCCCTATACCCGCTCACTTTTCATTGGAGTAAAATTAAATCACTCAATATAAATTAATAAATAAAATGAAAAACCAGATTTTTTTTTATAGTTATTTTTTGAAGTTTCGAGTATTAGAATAAAATTTAAGTTTGAAGAATAATCTTGATAATGAATTATTATCAATTTTTTAAATAAGCTCCTTGAGTGTACCCATAGTCGCTCACTAAAAGTTGTCATGTACCATTACTCGACCAACACATGGCCCTATAGTCGCTCAAAGACAATATCAATTAAACTATGATAAGTTTATTGATTTGGACAAATAATTTATAAATTATACTACTTTATTTTTTCATAATATAAAATTTCATGAATTTTAAAAATGTATTTAATAAGATTTAGTTATAACAATTCGAAAAAAATTTGACGTACCCTAAATTTAATCTAACGAATGAACGTTAAAGTAAAAAATGCCCGGCTTTGCGCGATTTTGAAAACAGTCATTTAATTTAAATTTATAATCTATTATAAAATAATTTGATACATGATATTTTAATATATTTAGATTCACAAATAATTATTTATCAATAATAATATTTTTAGTTGTAATTTTTTTTTATAAAAATTATAAAAAAACGCCTTAAACAGTTAAAGTAAGCGACCAATGGTACTGAGCAAGTATAGGGGCTTTTACCTTACGCGAATAATAAATATAGTGAAACTTATTAGTTCATTCCGTACGTATACATTTAATGTTTTTAGTTTTTTAACTTGTCAATATGGATGTTAAGAGCTTGAAGATCCTGGTGATTGGTTTCTACTAAGACTTTTTTTTTCTAACAGCCTTGATAATTCTAACTGCTTCATTTCTCCGCTATTGGAATTAATTTCTACTAATTTTTTTTCGATGGTTTTACAACCGCATTCGCGCCGCGTCACTTTTTCAACAGTTTTGACAGAAAACTAAATTTGTCGGATTTTTTCAGTCAAAAGAAAGAAAGTGAAAATTTTTCCAGCTTTGTGACGAAATTCCCTGACATTTCCCTGACTTCTCCAGTAAATTTATAATTCCCTGACTTCTCCAGTATATTTATAATTCCTTGACATTTCCAGGTTTTCCATAAATGTGGCCACCATGCCTTGAGTATCGGAGTATCAAGTGAAGGAATATTTACATACAACCGGACAGGGTTTGTTAAAAGAGGATTAATATGATGACCATGATGATAATAATGGCAATGGTGTTATTGTTAAATTGGGTAATGATTGCGTGTATTTACAAATGAGTTATTTCAAATTAAAAATTGCAATTACCTGATTTAATAAAAGACCTTGTGCTGTAGGTATCATTGTAGCTGTCGCATTTGGATTTTGTTGAGGACTAGCTAACACTAATTGTGGTTGTGTTTGCTGTGTCACCTATTTATTTTAAATAGTATAAATATAAATAACTAGAACTAGTAATCAATAATAATATATAATAGTATTTTACAATAAAGAGAATTAGAGTTCTGTAGTAAAAATAAAAATAAGTAATAATAGTTGAATAAATTACTTGATTAGTAATAGTCGTTGTCACTCGTTGTTTTTGTTGGGTTGAAACTCCTTGTTGATTGGGAGGCTTGGGTAATATTTGCGGCGGCTGCTTGGCAGGCTTTGCCGTAGCTATTTGAATCTGTTGATTGCCAAAAAGATGCGTTCGTGTGACTAATTGAGATGAGGCTTGTTGGTAACCCTGTGGTGTACCAATTATTTGCAGCACTTGCATTCCTTGTTGAAGTATCGGTGTATTAGGCCTAACTACCGGCGGCCCTGGACTTCCACCAGGTGCAGGACTTCTATTATTTAATGTTGTATTTGATCCTAAATGATGAGGACTTTTAGCGGGTGGATATGGACTCGGTGCTGGACTCTGTATCTGTCCTACGCTCATTGGACTCTGCATTGGACTCTGAAGTTGCATACTGAAATTGCTATTTGATGTTGCTACCGGGCTCGGACTGTTTCTGTTTGATTGGATGGAATTTGACGCCGGACTACGCAATAAAACCCGATTAGGACTTGGGCTCGGTGTTGGTGGTGCGATATTTGATGCTGGACTTTTAAGTGGCATTGAAAATGGGCTTCCTGGTGAACTAATATTTTGAGTTTGGATATTTTGCACAGTTTTAACAGTATTGGACGTTTGATTATTACCAGATATATTTATTGAACCGCCTAAATTTGAATTGGGAGCTTGTGAAAATTGTCGTTGTGTTTGAAAACCAGTATTATGTGATGTACCAATTCCAGAAATATGACTTAATGTATTTATCGGATCATTGACAGTTGAAAAATGTGATACATTTGTTGCTGATACATTTGGCTGGTTTGTATGCATAACTCCTAAATGTATACTTTGATTATGGTTTAAATTTGAAGACTGATTAGCACTTGCTGTTGTTGACAATATTGGAGTATTTGATGTACTCGTGTATACATTTGAACTGAGAGCTAAATTTGAACTATGAGATATTGATACACCACTTGAATTTGAATGCTGTATTGCTGAACTAGGTACTTGATTAACACTTGAGCCAACAATATGAGGTGCAATACTCTGTATACTTTGTATTGTTTGAAATGGAAAATTAGTATTACAGGAACTCAAACTGCTGGGTGTAATTCCGGCTAACACATTAAGTGATCTGTTGAAATTTTGGTTTATGCTCGATGATGATGTGTTATGACTTGAATTTAAATTATTCAAATTAGATAAACCAGAATTATTTTCTCCAACATTTGCATTTAAAGTTGTAAAATTTTGATTTAGGTTTGGATTTAAACCAGAGTTTATGTTAGAGAGCCCCGAACTTAATGTAGATGAATTAAGAGTATTTAACCGATTAATACCTGAATTAATGGCATTAATATCCTGCGCAAGACCAGCTAATCCATTGCTAATACTGTTGGAAGGTAAATTTGAATTCAAAGTTGAATTCAATGCATTCAATGTATTTATGTCCGTATTTACAGTCGCTATACCCTGATTAATGTTGGGTAGTCCAATATTGAGCAGAGGATTAGACGTTGTTATAACATTTGAAGTTAATGATGTAAGACTGGTATTTAATAATGACAGTGGCAATCCCATATTAAGGCCCACCCCAAAAGTGGGGCCGGCCGGGGGTAGGCCCATACCAGTCCCCGAGGAGTTTATGGTATTTTGATTCAGTTGGCTCAACTGATTTAAATAAACTATGTGATTTCCAGTCGCCGAAGCGTTTGTTTGATCTTGTCCATTGTTTGATGATTGTTGCAGTGCAAATGTCAATGGCTGTCCAGTTGAATTTTGTGCCTGTAATTGTTGTAGTTGCTGCAGCTGTTGATGGGTAAAAACAGCCACTGAATTACCGCGTCTTGTTGTCGGGGAAGTTGTAGAGGATACAGAGTCCCCGAGGAGAGGGCGTGTCTGAGGCTGCTGCATGCCCACGCAGCACCTCGTAATCCTAGGTAGCGAACAGCCACCTTTTCAGCAAATTTTATTCTCCTCCGAAATGGATATTTTATACCTGAGAATTACAATACAACATACCTGTCTTTAGTGCCATAAATTATACCGTTTTAAATTTCCAGATGTTTAACTTTGAGCTTTAAATAGAGTCAACTTGTCGTAAGCTATTTAAAGTGAGATTCATCAAGTTTAACATCCATTGACCACCGTACTTATATATTTTAAATAAATATTTAGTCAGTACTTATTACTTACCTTCAATGTTAAGTTAATTTGTTTATTAATTTAGTTTATTTGTGTTTGCGTTGCGGCGCCACTCAACGCGTCTGCGACCCACGTCGCCTGTTCCTGACATTCATGTAATTTTATTATTTTACCTCAACATCAATCATACAATAATCATTGTTTAATTTTTACCACAATTATCACCATGTCCAGTAGTTAATATCGACTCAATACCTTCAAATTCACTCGATATTTTTATCACTAGCCATGTGTAATCTGTAGTCTTGATATATTTTTTTTTAATATCTTCTACAGTGAACTTTTTATCCATTGAAAATATGAGAACAGACGTTAATTATTGCCTATATTTATTTGTGTCCATTAGTCCTTTTTTTTTCTTCTATTACTTTTGCAAGCAATATATATGATATGACTTTCCCAAATATATGTCATGTGGCCTACGAGCCTATCCTAAATCTAAAACTGCGAAGTAATTTGCTGACATTGTTTGATTGTTTAATTATCAATAAGTCTTTGCATCACTTTTTCTTTATATTTTGGCATTTGATTCTCGGCCTCTCCGGATTATTTCTTATCAATTGTTCCTTTTTTTTTTTTATTCAATATTCATCTTGATTCTGAAACAGTAAATAATATAGATTTTTATTATCGCTTATCTTCATCCTTAGACTGTACTTTTAAACTTCTTAAAATTTTCATAATGGAAGTTAATGAGGGACAAAAGGTAAAAGGTCGTAAGGTTCTTTTAGATCTTAATCTTGATCTTAAATAAATACAAAAAAAACTAGGGAAAGTAGCAGCATGTCTACAAGTATTTTAAAATTTTAAATGACAGTAAAGTTGGCGGACATCAAATTTTAAAATTTCAAAGTAAAATAAATTTTTTTTTTTTAATTTAATTGTTCAATTTTTTGTATGTAATTCAAAAATTGTCTGCTAAATTTACACTCATAGAAGATGATTCTGAAGTTAACCGTCGAATAATTTTTGGATTTTTATAAAATCTGAATTATAAAAAAAAAAATTTTGAAAAATTGCACTTATAGTTTATTAAATTTTCTACGTGCATATTTTTGGTTTCTTTTTTTTTTTATTTTAAAAGATCAAAAACGAAATTCGAAAATTGACGATTGCTTGCTAACTTCAGGATCATTCATAGAATTTATTTTTTTTACTGAAGTGAGGAGACAATTCAAAAATTTTTGATTTTTTTCAACAATTAAATTTGAATAAAAAAAAACTAAAAATATTCACATGCAAAAAATTTAAAAGACCAAGTGCAATTTTTTCAAATATTTTTTTTATTTATTGATTTTTAAAAATTATTAGACGTCGGCTAATTTGAGTCATAACAAATTTAGGAAAAAAAAATGTAGAATGGAATAAATAATAAAATGAATATTGTTGATGAAAATGACTAGATCAACACAGTATGTTGACATAAATAATTGCAGTGATGATAAATAATAAAGAAAATGAAAGAAAGATAAATAATTAAATGAATTGATGAGTTATAATTTGAATTAGAGACAGTAGAGTTAAAATAAAGATATTTATTATAAAAAAATAGACATCTGGAAGATTATTTTGAGGTTATAATAAAGGAAATGAGTATGTGATAGTTCGCGTACGTGTATTATAACACGGTCCACAATTACCAACACAAGCAAAAGGAGCATCAGCTACTGGACCTAGAGCAGTGCGGCGCGCGGTTACACACAACAAAAGCACAAGTGACAAGGCGTAAACAAAAGAAAATCCCGCTCAGTTACACTAATATATATGATAAATAATTAATAAATATATTGGTAACACTAAATTTTTCAATACTTTTATAAAAAATGATATAGATGCTAATAGCGTCGCAACGTTAAATCATCAATATTACCTCCGCGAACGCGCGTTTAGCCACCCGTGTTGTTGCCTTGGTGTATTAATTTACACACTATATTATTTATATTTATTTACACTTAAATCCTCAATGTGGTTTATTGTTGTAACACTGTTAATTATTAAATACACCACGTACACAATAATCTATTTGGTAATAATAACTTGACAGACAGTAGAATTTTCGTATCACGACAGTTCCGTATACGCGTTTCGCTGTAAGGTGGCAACGGCCATAATATATTTTACAATTTCGCCAATATTATGCGTTGATATATTTCTATAATATCGTACCTATATTAAAGTCCCTATTATTACTTTCTAGTTATTTTTATTTATCATTACCTTTGATAGATTGCGCGTAACTTTATTGCGCAAATTGGTTTTTTATTTTATTGATAGATGGCGGGACCTTTAAATACTTTAGTTCTACAGTTTTTGAATTCAAATAATGAATAATAATATGATCCTGATGTTAGCAGACATTTAAAAATTTTTGAATTTTCGTTTTTTAATAAATCAACTGCAAAAAAATAATATAAAAATATGCACATGTAGAAAATTTTAAAAACTACAGGTGCAATTTTTTCAAATAATTTTTTTAAATTTTTTATCGTCTAAAAAAAAATCCAAAAATTATTAGACGTCTGCTAACTTCAGTATCATATAATAATGACAATAAAGTTAGCAGACATTTAAAAATTTTTTGATTTTTTTTAACAAAAAAATAAATATTAAAAAAAATATTTTGAAAAATTGCACGTATAGTTTATGAAATTTCCGACATGTGCATTTTTTTGGAAATATTTTTTTTTCATTATTTATCTGTTAAAAATAATTTTTTTTAATTTTAAATGTCTGCTAATTTTACTATCATAAATAATAATAATTATTGTTATCATTAATATTTATTATTATTGTTAATATTAACGATCCTGAAGTTAGCAGACAATTAAAAATTTTTGGATTTTATTTTGAACATTTAAATTTCAAAAAAAAAAAAAAAATCAAAAAATGCACATGTAGAAAATTCAAAAAACTACAGGTGCAATTTTTTCAAATTTTTTTTTTTTATAATTTACTGTCTAAAATAAAATCCAAAAATTATTAGTCGTCGGCTAACTTCAGGATCATTTATATTAATATTTAAATAGTTATTTTAAAAATTATATTAATAAAATTAAGTTTAGATTTAAATTTAATTTGAAAAACTTTTGAAAATATAGGGGGTGGGGGGCAAAACGGGATACTTAAGGAAATACTAAGTTTTCAAGGACTTAAATACGCTACGGCAGAAGTACCGTTTTTGGCCACTTTAGGGCCAGTTTTGGTCACTTAGAAATTTTGAATAAAATATTTTGTAAAATACGCAACAACATAATTAAGTTTTTAAATGTGTTTGAAGATATTTTTATCACACTGTTGCAATGAAATTTTTTTTAATACGTTTTCATTATTTAAAATAAAGTATTAAAGGTCCAAAAATGGGGCAGTGGCCACAAATGGTACTTTTACCCTAAATATTTTTTTCTTTTTATGTATTCGAAGTAAATAGAAAAAAATTTTCAGTTGCCGTTAAAAACAAAATTATATTTTTGCGGGCAAAATTGGGTACCCCCTAGATAAGGAAAAAAAAAATTTTTTGGATATTAAATGAATTTGATTCAATTAAATTTTTTTGTAAGTAATTTACATAAAGAAAAATTACATTTTATTTAATTATTGGATACAAAGGAAGAAAAATAAATTTTTAATAGTTTTTATCATAAAACAAAAGTCATTAACATTTTTCGACTGACTCGATTTTTTAAAAAGTTTAACAAAAAAAAATGTAAAATATCGCTCAATTATATTTACAAGGTGATTTTGAAATTTTTGAAATAAATTAAAAAACAAAAATTTTTTTATAAAATTTCAGGGATATCCCATTTTACCCACCCTAATCTGTTTTGCCCCCCCCCCCCCAACTCTAATATTTTTTTTAATGTTTGAAATAGCGCGCGCATTAAATAATTTTTCGCGCTCATTCTGTCGCTAAGTTCAAATGTGTAAAATTAAATAGACAGCTGTAAAGAGTTTTAATTTTTACAATCATTTTTTTAACAATAATTCATGGATGTTAAAAGTTTAGTGAGAAAAAATAATAGTTATGATGGAAATGATAAATCTATAGCGCCAAATCCTAATTTAAATAAAAAAATTAATAATTTGCGTAATACAGTTTCCTCGTTGGAGACGAGTTTCAAAGTATCGAAGGATTTAGAAGATATAAAATCGTCGCGATTTAGGATGATAAAACTATCTAATGAAAGATTGAAAGATAACTTGAAAGAATCAGAAAAACGAAATACAAATATGCTTAGTTTGTATATCCCATATTCATATTTGCATATTTTCAGATGTTATAATTAATTTTGAATATCTATGGTTATATAATTATATAATAATTTTCTATAGACTTATTTCGGTACAATGCTACGGATGAATTACCACAGAGTTTAAAAATTCAAGTTAAAAAATCATGGAATCAGAAGTATGTTTCAAAATTTTAAATGGCTGAGGTTCAGTAACGGATTATTTATTATTTATTTTATAGGTATGATGCTTTATTGAAATTAAATGATCAATTAAGACGACAAATACGAGAAAAAGATGCTCTATTGCACGATAAGGAAAGTCAGGTTATTGATTTTATTGTAAATGATTTTTGTATTAATTAATTCATAATGTAGTAAAATATTCAAGTAAAATTACTGTATTTAAATATTTGACTACAGGGGAGACCGGGGCACGACGGACCCCTTAAGCCGGTAATTATTTTCTATGGCTTTTAATCTATAGGTCAACCTAATTTAGTCCTTTCTTAAGGAAATCCATTAAGGTTTTACCAAAATTCAAAAAAAAATTTTTTTTTTCTGGGGCACGACGGCCCCCCTCCAAGAAAAGCTTTAAAAAAATTTTTGTTTCTTTTTTATTGAAAAAAAAAAAGATTTTAACCACAAATATACTATTTTCGTACCTTTATAATCCCATGGACTTCAAATTTATTATACGGAAAAAAAATATTAGTAACTATTACTGAGATTTTCGTTAACAGCGCGCCTAGACTGAATGTTAGTAAATATTATGGAGTAGAACGTAAGAAATTAATAACAGATGCATTTTTTTGACAAGTGTCTTGTAGTTTTTTAAGGTTTAAGTAGTAATTTTAAATAGTCAAGCAGTATATTTCAACGATTAACTGTTAATTATAGCAGTTTAAAAATTAAAATCACAATTTTACTGATTGAAACGACAGTAGTTATTGAACATAACATAAATTATTACAAGTTGAACTACAATTATTGTCAATCATTTTTTTTCGTGTATAAAAAAAATTTATGTAGCTGATATAACCAGTTTTATTAAAATTTTAATTTTTTTATTTTAACCCCAATATAATCTGTTGACCTATAAGAGCTTTAATCGATTCTTTTCCAAATTCAATTTAGTTAAGAAAGAAAAAACAAAATTTCTGTAGCACATTTCTTTGCAGGTGGTCCATTATGCCCCAGATATAGCAGATCAGCTTAAAATATCTTTAAAACATCAGAGGTATCATGATTTGACCGAAAATGGAAAAAAAAAAATTTTACAAAATTTTTGAGGGGGGTCGCCGTCCCCAGCGGGCCGTAGCGCGCCGGTTTCCCCGATTTAAAAACTTTTGGAAAATACTCTTTACATCTTAGTAAAAAATTGATATAATTATAATTTATTGAAGTTTATTATTTTAAAATTTTAATAGAACGCTTCATTACAACAAAAATTACTTGACATTGGAGATAAATTGACCCAACGAGAAGAATTAATAAAGTATATTTGCAATAAATATATAAATTTTAAGAAACGTAAAAATAAAGAAGAAACTCTTTTACGCGAATCAATTGAAACGTTATTACATGATGCCTTATTAGAAGTAAATGATCATAATAATGGTACACCTTCTACGTCGCGAATGTCTTTAAAACCTAGTAAAGAAGCTTTGCTGGCTTATGAAGCAAAAAGAAGTGATCGATTAGCTCGTGAAAATTATCTTTTGCGTACTCTTGTTCAAAAAATAAAAAGTAATTGCCACTGTCATGAAAGTTCCGATTCAAGTGCTTGTCATTCTTTTCGCACAGACAATTGATAATATTAGCTAATAATAGTAATAATAATGATCATAAAAATAATAGTAATGATAAATATACATTTTACTCGATTGTATAATATAAATTCGCACAATTACGTAGGCTACTTATCAGTCATAATGCTATGATTGGATGTTTTTTAATAATTGGATTCAACAATAATCACTAAAGAGTTGAAGAGCTTCTCTATATAAGCACAAGAAAAAAATGAACTAAATTTTGTTGATCACGACATGTCGACAATTCAGTTTGTAAAAAAACTACTTCATAATAACATCGTAAGTTATTTGAATAATAATTTATATTGTAAAAGCCCCTATACCCGCTCACTTGTTATTGGAGTGAGATTAAATCACTCAATATAAATTAATAAATAAAATGAAAAACCAGATTTTGACCGTGTGTAAATTTTTTTTTCAAAAATCTCATGATTATACACTCATAGAAATAATGATGAGATTTGTCTCATTAAATTTAAATGATAATAGAAATAAACAAAAGATTCTAGAGTGAATCTTATAGTATAAAATTTGATAAACTGTGAAATTCAAATCATATTCAATAAATTTGGTAGTAAAACTCGAGTAGTCACGTAGTTTTTAAAAAAATAATAAATAAATTTTGAATTATTTATTTTCAGATGGACGTACCAGAATTATTTAGGTCAATAAATTTATGGAGTTTTGTCTGGGAAACATTCGGAAATGCATCGATGACTTACGATATGGCATCCAACTGCAATGGGACTAAATCGAATGAAGTCAATGAGTTTAATCTTTTTGAAAATCCCGCTAAATTAGGAATACTTACTGGACTCTTAATAGCTTTGTATGCTGAATCTAAGTTTTTTCCCGCCAAGGTATTTTCAAAATTTACTTAATTAATTAAAAAACATGTGCAATAAGTATATATATTTTTTTTCAGTTTGACAATTACATAGAGTCAAAATTAAAAACTATTGCCTTTATGATATTAAACATGACTTCTTTTTTAATTATCGCCCCTTTTATTGCCGCACCATTGACTGCATTTTTTATTTACCGCCAAATTATTAAATTAGTATTAAAAATTACCATGGGAAAAAAATTTGCGGGCTTGTTGGAAGGAACCAATTGTGTATGGGCTATAGAAGATTCGTCAGCTTTGTCAGTCATAAATGTCCTCGGTGTTTTAGAATTAGACTCACTGAGCACCAATAGTCTAAATATCATTGACGACTTTAGGACTTTGATTAAAGATCGATTGCTATCAAAAAATTACGATAAACTATTTTGGACGCGTGACAAAAAATATGGATATTGGTTTTGGAAAATAAGTGATGACATAAATTTACAGGAACGTGTTCGCTGGCTAGATATTGATCACAATAAATGTGAGGGAACTTGCAATGACGTTTATGGGGGATATTTAAAAGAAATAATTTCGGGTGAAAGTAATAAACCACTTCCTGAAAATCATTCTGCTGGGTGGGAAATTTTAATTGGACAAAATTGTCAGTCTTATGAATTCCAAGGAGTTGATGAGGATAAAAATAATATTGAATTAAAAAGAACTGTTATACTAGTATTTCGGGTCCATCATTGTCTTGGAGACGGTGTTGCTCTAATGAGACTTTTACTGGAAGCGATTGCAGACTCATCAAATTATAAAATAAAAGCTCACTCGGCATTCACGGATGAAGAAAAAATAAAAATATTGAATAGTAACCCAAGTAATTTTCTAACTGTACCGAAACTCCGAAGACATTCGTCAATTTGTGGGACTCTGAAATATTCGTCAGACATTATTTATTATTCTTCTGATATATTGAGTGCTTCGATGCCTTTCGCTGTAAGAATTTCTTTGAGCCGAGTCTTCAAAGGCTTGAAGAAATATTTAAAGATCAAGTGGTGGTTATTAACTAGTCTTACAACAGCGGAAATTAAAATGGAAGTTATAAAAAATTTGAAAGAGTTGAAAGTTATTATCATCAACATCTTGTACACATTAAAAAAAATGTTACAAAATATAACGGCGTTGATACTAATACCGAATTGTCTTTGGCGACAAGCTTGTCTGAGTATGGATAACAGGTTCGTCAATTAAACAATTTCTTTTTGTCATACAACTAAATAACCAATATTATGCCGAATATTTCCAAAATGGGGAGCTGAGGCTCTGTCTGCACTGAGAAAAAAATTTTCTCCTGACAACTAAATTTTAGTTATGACAAGAAAATGATTTGATTGCCCATTGCCAATCATATATTTGGTTGTTTTAACTAAATCTTTTGTAATCCACCAACAAAACAAATTATTAGAAACTATAAAATATTTAGTAAAGATAATTACGCGTTTAGTAACAAGCATAAAATCAAAATGATTACCTGTAGAGTTTATAAAGGAGTCATAATGCAATGTATGAGTGATCATTATAGAGAATGAGTTATTAATAATAATTAAATATTATTTTGAAATAACAGAATATTTATTTAACAGTTCAATAAATGCATGTTTAGAAAAATAATTTATTTCCTTCACACGTACTTTTGTTCGTACTATGACAAAAATTGTTCAGGAAAAATATTCATATTAAACATTAATGTCATTGTGTAATACAGGATACGTTTATATTACTATCAAAAGTTTTCAGCAGATAACTCATCCTGTAAATGCTTCAAGCTCGGGATATAAAAACTCTGAATTAAGTATCTTATCAGGGACACCACAAATGGTGGGCGCGATCTAGTGGCGAGCACCGAACTACTCCATCTGCTGCTGCCTAAAACCATAACTTTTAAATCAATAATTATTAGGTTCAAATATATATTTATTAATCTCGAACAAATATATATATTTATTCTAAATGAATATATTTTTTTGTGTCTACGTAATATTTATTAGAGTTAATATAATAATATTTTTATTATCTTAGAGAGAGAAATATTAATGTCAACCAAATAGAGTCTATTAAATCATTTGTTAAAAATTACAAAATAGATTATATTGACGTAATAAAATTTAGTTGTCCCAAATAAATTTTAGTTTAACAGAATTTAACAAAACTAATTTAATAGTCCGAAGAGAAATTTTTTCTCAGTGTAAGATCTAAAAAAGTTTTTTTAAAATATCTTCATAAATACACATTTTATAAAAAAAATGAACATGACCTTTTTTGTCAAGAATTTAATTTCCTACAAAATTGTTCCTATGAATTTTTCCTTTAATCTGCACACTTCATGAGATATTTAAAAAAAACCGCGATTGTATCGAAAAATGAACTTTGATCGTCCTGCGGCACGTGTTCTTTTTACTTAAAAAGAAAAAACCAAATTGCCCGGGTATTTTTTCACTAAAAAGAAGCTTTTTATAGGGCGCCTGAGAAAATTTAATTTTTAACGACCACCCTAATAAATATACACAGACCCATACAAATGTATAGCATCGGGTGGGAGAGCGTAGCTCGTAGTGGGAGTCAACATTGAGGGGAAGTTCCGAGATAATGGAGTTCGACTAATTTATTTTTTTATTTGAAGTCAAAGAATTTTAATAATTTTTAGTGCTCTCCACGGTCCAGTTTTAAGCGGAGATAAAAGAATTTCTTGTTGGATGGAAGAGGATTTTAAAGACAATCAAAATGACAGTCTTCTTGCGAAAATAAGAGACATAAAAAATTTGACAGGTACAAGATTTAGTGACGTCATTCTCGCTTCTCTATCAGCAAATCTGCATAAATATTTCTGGCAGGTATAGGAATATTAACTTTTAATTAAATGAAGTTGTTAAAAATTTAATTGTTTCGTAGATTGGTGAAACGGCGCCAAAAAATTTGACAGTAGTAATTCCGACGAGAATGACAGCGCCAAGTCAAAAATTAACTTTCAAAAATCGTTTTTCTGTTGGACTGTTACCTCTTTGTATTTCTGAAGTTAATGGAATTTATTGTGGCCATCCAACTGATGATCCTAGAAAATTACTCGAACGTTTACGAGACGTATCAAAGTCTTATAGAAAATTACAAAGTGATCCAGATTATTTATTTAACTACTGGGTAATGACATGGCTGTCAGCTGCATTACCTGAAGTATTTCTCAGGCCGTTTCTTAAAAGTTACAGTACTATGATCTTTAGCAATTTGCCAGGACCACAAGCGGTGGCGATTTTAGGTCATACATTAAAAAAAATTGCATTTTGGATTCCCCATAGGTATGAACAATAATTTGATTCCAATAAGTGACTGCTTCCTCTGCAATCTCACTCCCATTATTGTTATTAGGAATTTTCATACTCTATCTTACACACATATGCATGCTGATGCATCCATATGTTGAGTTTGAATACCAGGACGGCCCAAAAAAAAATGATTTTTTTATTTCTGTCTTCACACTTCATAAAGTTGATATATGGTACAAAAAAAAAATGATCACTAAGTTAGAGCTCAAAAATAAAAGTTTAGAAGTTCCTCAGAATTTTTTAAATTTTGAAAATATGAAAAAAATTAAGCTTGTTTTTTTTTTCAAATTTTTTTTTCTTACTACGACAAATAATAGATTATCTCTTGAACATTTTGGGACACTTTTAAAATTTATGTTTTGAAGTGACAATTTTCAAAAGATCATTTATTTTCTGTAGTAAAATTTGCCGTAGCAAAAAAAAAAACTCAATTATTACAAATTTAAAAAATTTAAAAAATTAAGGCGCAACCTTTTAAATTTTCGAACTCAAACTTGGTATGTACCTGAAGATCGGAACGTTTGTCGCACAACGAAAATGAAAAAAATTTATGTAATTTTACTGTTTAGAGGTGACTTGAGGGGTAATTGGGAGTGGCTACAATTTTCCTCTGATATATTAGCACCTATGCGCAAAATTTCAAAAATCTAGGTTCAGTAGATTTTTGACTTCCGATCTTCAGGTACATAACTTGGTAATAATTTTTTTGAAGATTGAGAAGGGGAATAAAAATTTTTTTTGAGCCACCCTGAAAAATACGTATGCGTGTGGACTCATTTAAAAAAAAAAGAAAAGTATTTTGAGAGTGACTGTTTCCAAGACTTATTTTTGTAGATTAACTGAAGCAGTCACTTATGGGAATTTTACTTAACTAATATATAGAAAGCGGAGTAAATAGAGAATTATTAAAATTATTATCAAGATCAATTCGTGTTTCTGTAATTTATTATCTCTCTTTTTACTTCGCTTTGTCAAGAAAATAAAAAAAAATATTTAAATGTCAGTAAAACATTAATAATATAAAATATTATCAAAGGGGAACAACAGGTATAGGCTTTTCATTCTTAACATACGATGGCAATGTTCATCTTTCATTGATAGCTGATAAAGCTGTGGTAACTGAAGAAATGAATCTTGATGACATTCTTAAAGGGACTGTCAATGACATCAAAAGACTTCATGACAACATTACTCTCCCTTGTTTCGCGAAATCATTTTTAAATAACGCAGATGCACCCATGGAAACAGGTATTGTGAAAAAGTATAGATTAATTATATATGTATTAGGGTGTTTCAAAAAAAAAAAAACAATTTTTTTTTTTCTTATGGTATCCAAAAATTGAAAGTATAACTAAAAATAAAAATTTTGGTACCATTCCGAGCTCTTAATAATGATATTAAGGTTTGCCTCAATCCATTTTTCTATTTTCCATTTAAATAACACGGGAAAAAATTTTTTTTTTTTTTAGAATTTTCCAGCTCATAAACCAATCAACGGATTTTAATGCACAGCAAATGTTTTTGTAGGAAATTGAACGCTCTACAAAAAAAGTTTCTTATCATTTTTTGATAAATCCCACTGTTCAAAAGTTATTTAAGCTTCAAGTCAAATTTATAGTAAATTTTGAGATCTTTTCACTTTCTGGCGAAACTATCAGTCTTATCAAAAAATATCACAGGAACTTTTTCGTAGATAATTTTATTTCTTACAAATTATTAGAAAAAAAATTTTTTGAAATTCTGCGTTTTTTTCAAGTTATTTCCATTTTAATGTCAAGCTCTTAAAAAAATATATTTATGATTAATTTTAAGAGCTTGACATTGAAATGAAAATAAATTTAAAACCATGCGGAATTTCGAAAAATTTTATTCGTAATAATTTGTAAGGAATAAAATTACCTACAAAAAAGTTTCTATGACATTTTGTAATAAGACTGATAGTTTCGCCAGAAAGTGAAAAGATCTCAAAATTTACTATAAATTTGACTTGAAGCTTAAATAACTTTTGAACAGTGGGATTTATCAAAAAATGATAAGAGACTTTTTTTGTAGAGCGTTCAATTTCCTACAAAAACATTTGTTGTGCATTAAAATCCGTTGATTGGTTTATGAGCTGGAAAATTCTAAAAAAAAAAAAAATTTTTTTCCTATGTTATTTAAATGGAAAATAGAAAAATGGATTGAGGCAAACTTTAATATTATTATTAAGAGCTCGGATTGCCACCAAAATTTTTATTTTCAGGTATACTTTCAATTTTTGAATACCAAAAAAAAATTTTTTTTTTCTGAAACACCCTAATATGTATATTAGGGTGGGTTGAAAAAAAAACTTTTTTTTCGTTTTTCTTAGCATGGGGGTAGAATTTGTATCTTATAAAAAAAAAAAATTTTTCAAGAAAAAAAAAAATTTTTTATTCAACATTTTGAGGTGGCCCACTCGTTTTTTAAATAAATAATTGATTAAACGGGGTAGTTCCAACGAAAAAAATTTTTTTTTGTCCAAAATCGTGGAAAACATCTAATAATTGTCGAATGTGATTTTTTTTCTACTTCACTTTCATTTTAATTCAAAAGAAAATGCTTTTCATTTTTGGATTTTTTACTTAAATTACAAAAATAATAGGAAAAAAATTTTTTCAACTTCTGACTTTCAATTAGCTTTCAAGGGGACACCCCACAGATCCTAGAACACCATGTCGTTTTTTTCGTTGGGACTACCTCGTTTGATCAATTATTTATTTTAAAAAAGAGTGGGCCACCTCAAAATGTTGAGTAAAAAAATTTTTTTTTTCTTAAAAAATTTTTTTTTTTTTATAAGGTACAGATTCTACCCCCATGCTAAGAAAAACAAAAAAAAAGTTTTCTTTCAACCCACCCTAATGTATATATTTAAATATAATTTATGTTAATCCTAGAAAATTTTTCAAGTAAAAGTAGAGCCGTCGTGTTTGAATTTTCAAAAATTAAAATTTTTTAAATTTATTTATCAATGCACACAATAATTATTTTCAGATTTCGGTGTGCGGTAAAGAAACATCATCACCATTATCAAATTATTTATAATAAATTTTTATTAATTACTGTAATAAATTATACATTAATGTAAATATTAAATCAACAGGGTATTTTTATTTATGTAAAATTATTGTATACTTTTTATATTTACTCATGACTTTTAAATAAATGATTGATTTACTTGTATAAATTTTTTACTAATAAATATTTTAATCTAAAAAAAAAAGATAATTAATTAATATGATCTTTACTATCATTAGTAATTATCAAAGAGATAAGGTAATATATTTTTGAATCGTTTGATAAAAAACGTCGACTTCAAAATATAATATTTAGTCAATAATGATTTTGAAAAATTGATTCTATAGATTACAATTGTGATATTTTTTGAATACTCAAATAATCTTAATCGTATAAATTAATTTTAAACTCACTGATAAATCTATAGTTATAAATGTACAATAACAATAAAAAATTATTTGATGACAGTCTATAAAAGAAATCATTAGTTTTTTTTTTAATTGTTTGTTTTGCCACTTTTCTTTCTCCTAATACTTAAAGGCATTCTTAGACAGTGCCCCCCACTTTTTAAAAATATGCAATGACTTTCAACTGTCATAACCGTATTAAAAATTTTAATAATTAATTAAAAAAAATTAAAACCTTAATTGAAAAAAGGACAACGTAGTCGTAATTTCGTTGAGATACAGAATTTCAAAAAAATTACTTACAATTGATATCAATTGGGAGTTAAACGAAATTTGTTGAATAAATTTTAGCCGCCAAAATTTAAAAATTCGAATTATAAAATTGACATGACGATTTTACTGAAATTTATTTAACGAATTTTGTTCAACTCTTAATTGATATCAAGTGTAAATCATTTTTTTTTAAATCTATATATCGGCGAAGTTACGACTACGTCGTCCTTTTTTCAATTAATGTTCTAATTTTTTTTAATTAATTGATAAAAATTTGATAAGCTTATGACAGTTGAAAATTATTGAAAATTTTTAAAAAGTGGGAGGCACTGTCTGAAAATGGCCTTAAATTAGAATGACACTGATACTGAAGTTAGCCGACGTCTAGTAATTTTTGAATTTTTTTAAAACGATAAATTATAAAAAAAGAAATATTTTTAAAAATTGCACTTGTAGTTTTTTAAATTTTCTACATGTGCATATTTTTAGTTTTTTTTTTTTTTGTAATTGATGTTGAAAAAAAAATTCAAAAATTGTTAATTGCCTGCAAACTTTGGGGTCATAAATTAAACACCAAGTCAATAAATTATTCACTCGAGTAAGATCTTACTCTATACTGATAATTAAAAAAACTATTGCACACAACACTTTTAGTGAATATTAAACACTTATTAATTATAGCACTCAATTAAAATCAAAACACTTTACGACCCTAAAATTGACAATCAGCAAACAATCAGCAATTTGCGGATTTTTTTTTTCAACAAATCCATTACAAAAATAAAAAAACTAAAAATATGCACACATAGAAAATTCAAAAAACTACAGGTGCAATTTTCTCAAATTTTTTTTCTTGTAATTTATTGCTTTGAAAAAAAATTCAAAAATTATTAGACGTCGGCTAACTTCAGTATCGTAACACTTTTGATTGGCAGAACACTTAATTTTAAATGGCGGCAAACACTCATGATATAAAAAAATTATTTTGTCAATAAATTTGAAATGAAAAAAATTATTAAAATAAATAAAAGAATATACTCAATTGATTCCTTCTTATTTTTAAAATCTCTGATAAATAAATAATAACAAGTAAAAGTCAGTACAGTTGATTTTTAATTTAAATTGTGAATATCAACGATTGCCAAGATTTGAACAGCGTAAAAATTGACTGAAGTAATTTAATTATTTTTATCATTTACATTTAAAATGTAAAGAAAATTAATGAAATTTAATGCTCGTTGAATAGCAGAAATTTATTTTTTTCACAAGTTTTAATTAATTACGACTTAAAAATTGTTAATTATTTAATTAAAGTGCGATTTCAAAATTATCGGCCGCTATTAAAACTTCCCGCTGTTTTCGAGCTCCTTGAGCTCGAAAATACTTTTGGATGCCATTGAATTTTATGAGTTTTTCAAACTCAAACACATTATACTGCATTATATCATGATTTATCCAGGAAATGATATACAATGTCAAATGTTTAACTCTTTGGAGAAGTCTACGGTTACCGTGACGCCACCAAAAGATCGCGAGTTCTTGTAGAACTCGACAAAATAAGACATTTTTTCAAATAGCTATAACTTCTTCAAAAATGGACTAATTCAAACGTTTTCTTTTTTCTTCAAAATTTTTGTCTTCAAATGCTCTTTCCGGAAAAAAAATTTAAAAAATTGAAGATATTAAAATCTATGAAACATTTCACTTTTTTTAAAAAATCGCATTTTTCTCGAAATTCATTTTTCTCAAAAAGTAAGCGACATATCGAAAAATTGTATTCTTTAAGAAAGTCTTTTAGCCGCGCCACGGAAACCGTCGAATCCCCACTCTTCGTCATCGATATCTTTTAAACTAATTGACAATCCCCTGTACTAAAAAAATGACAATAGCAGGTAAAGGAAGCCGTGAAGTCTAAGCAGAAGAGCTATAGGTCTCGAAAATGCGCCGAAATGCCGATTCTGGCCACAAAATCTTAGAAAAAAATATCAAATTATGAAGTTATAGGGCGACAACTGCTCAAGCGCGTCGAGGACGACCCCCTGCACTTGAAAAATAGTAACAGAAATTAAGGAAAGCCGTGGAACCATCAATAGAACAGTTTTGGATTGCCGAGTTCCAATTATCAAAATAACTCATAAACTTACAGGCATTGATTGTGATATATCGTTCGTAAATGGACTTACTGTTGAAAATTCTAAAATGATTAAGTAAGTAAATGTAATAAAGTATATAAATTTTACAGTTTGATTCGAATACTAACTAATAATCATTATTTTTTACTTTAGAACGTACGTCAACAAATATCTTCGATGTAGAAAACTCATTTTATTTATAAAAGACTGGATGAATATGTGCAATCTTAATGGCGAAAGCAGAATATGTAATTATTCTGTCGTTTGGATGTTAATTTATTATTTACAAACAAAGTTTATGTTGCTTTGATAAAATTTGAGGGAAAGTCTCAAAGAATCGGTGGTTGAGAGACAGGAGCCTCCAAAGATTTTACCCTACCGGATATTAGTAATATTTATAATTTCAAAGATTTATTACAGGGATTTTTCATAATGTGCGCGGGCTTTAATTATAGAAATAATATATTTTGTCCACTTCTGAGTCGCCTGATTTAAAAAATAAATTTTTTTATTTCGGAAAAGCTTAAAGATCTGCCTGATGAAATGGAGCCTTACAAAAATTACATTAATAAAAATAAAAAAGCTGAAAGTTTACGGTTAAACTCAGTGGTGGCTGTCCAGGATCCATTTTATTTGAGCAACAATCTTACTGAAGCTGTTAAAAAATATATCATGTATCGATTTAAAACTTTTTCCTCACTAAGCGCTAAAAAGTTTATGATTAATTGAACGATTTATTTATTTTGTATTTTTTTTTTTCAACGCAAGGCGTCTGAATTGAAACGCAAGGCCTTGAATTGGAACTTTAATACAAAAATATGACAACTTTATATAACAACAATTAAAATTTTTTACATTTAATAATTTCATATTAATGTGTACAAAAAGTTATCATTTACAACTAAATATAAATTACAAGTAGAGTAAGAGTACCCAGCTCTAATTAGGAGCCAGCCGGTCATATACTTTAACATTGGCTAGAAATATATATAGATATAATATAACATGAAGTGGCTGGCTACTAGTTTGAGGCTGAGTACTGGTGCTCTTACCCTATAAGAAGAACAATTTTATTATAAAAATCAAATTAGTTTTTATATAATATTTATATAAAAGTTATTTGGTTGTATTTATAATAAGAGTACAAAAAATAACATTTAAATTTACAACCGATATAAGAGTTGTTGAATATTATTGTCATTTAATATTTATATAGATATATAATTATAAGAAGAGACAAATTTATTTATTATACTAATAAATTATGATGCTAAAAGTAAAAGACATTTAAAAATTTTTTTACTTTTAATAAACAGTATAAATACTAAGGAAAATATTTTAAAAATGCGTCAATTTAAAAAAAATTGTATCATGATTTTAAAAAAAATTTTCAGGTGTCTGTTACTTTTAGCATCGCTGATAAATTTAAAAAATCAAATCATTTCTGCTTTCATCATACATTTAGTAAATGAACAAAAAAACTCGAACTGGTAAAAATTCTAATGATAATGAAAGCAGACAATAGATAATTTTTTTTTTTAAACAAATAAATTAAATTTTTACAGAAGAAATTTATGATCCTGAAGTTAACAAACAATTAATAATTTTTGAATTTTTTTTTTCAACAAACAATTTAAAAAAAAAAAAAAATGCACGTGTAGAAAATTAAAAAAATTTCAGGAGAAATTTTTTTAAATGTATCGTTTTTTGAAAGATTAAAATATTAGTAGACGTCGGTTAACTTCAGTTTCATAAAAATTAAATTAGTTTTTACATGATATTTATATAAAAGTTATTTTTGCTTGTATTTATAATAAAAGTACAAAATATAGCATTTAAATTTACAACCAATATAAGAGTTGGTGAATATTATTGTCATTCAATATTTATATAGATATATAATTATAAGAAGAGACAAATTTATTTATTATACTAATAAATTATGATGCTAAAAGTAAAAGACATTTAAAAATTTTTTTACTTTTAATAAACAGTATAAATACTAAAGAAAATATTTAAAAAATGCGTCAATTTAAAAAGAATTGTATCATGATTTTAAAAAAAATTTTCAGGTTTCTGTTACTTTTAGCATCGCTGATAAATTTAATATATCAAATCATTTCTGCTTTCATCATACATTTAGTAAATGAACAAAAAAACTCGAACTGGTAAAAATTCTAATGATAATGAAAGCAGACAATAGATAATTTTTTTTTTTAAACAAATAAATCAAATTTTTACAGAACAAATTTATGATCCTGAAGTTAACAGAGAAATAATAATTTTTAAATTTTTTCTTCAACAAACAATAAAAAAAAAAAAAAAATATGTACGTGTAGAAAATTAAAAAAATTCCAGGTGAAATGTCGGAGGTGACAGAGTGACCTTTTCACTACTTTGAACGGAACTTATTACTTCTATTCTAACTGTCCAACTAGGAAAATGTTGCAGCGCTCTTCTGCGCCTAGCGGTGACTCCTGGTACTAATTTTTTCTTTCGCACTCTGCGTTTGCACACTTTATTATTTTCACTCCCCTTATTTTTTCTCTATCTCTTTATTCATTTAAATTTATTTATTTTTATTTATTTTTTGTTTACACGCATTATATTTTTTTGCGTTTATTTCTTTTTTCTTTTAATAATTTTTTTTTTTTTATATATGAAAATATTGTGACTCGTCACACCATGATAAAAAATTCGTTAAGTTGAGAAAAAAATATTTTCGAATTGGAAAAAAAATCACTTGGGCTGAGAAATTTTTTTACTTAGTTTAAAATTTTTTTTTTTGTTTTAGTTCGAGAACTTTTTTTGTTGACTTAATACAAAAAATGTCTTTAGCCAAGAATAAAGATTCTTGACTTGAGAACAAAATATTCTCAAACTGAAAAAAAAAAAATCACTTAAGATGAGAAATTTTTTACTAAGTTTAAAATTTTTTTTGTTTTAGTTCAAGAACTTTTTTATTTGACTCAATACGAAAAATGTCTTTAGCCAAGAATAAAGTTTCTTGACTTGAGAAAAAATATTCTCGAACTTGGAAAAAAATTGCTTGGTCAAAGAAAGATTTTTCTTGGCTTACGTAATTGCTTTTTTGAATATAGAAATATTTAAGTTTAATAATTTAAGTAAATTATTAAGTTCGTCGCTGAAAGTGCATATATATACAAATGTATACATGTATATATATGTTTTTATATTTACACTCATAATTAAATGTTTATAGATATATGATTTACTCTGTTGTATATTCATAGTAGCAAGATGAACGTCATAGTTCAAGGTTGGCAGAGCGTTTCTGCCGCTACTCAACAGTCCGATCTAACGATAACCGGAAATAAGTTAGCGTATTCGAACCTGGAAATAACGGTTAACGCTTTCGTCGAGGACTACGAATCCTCTGTCAACTTCATCCGGTCAACTATTAAAGCTTCCAGTACCAAGCTTCGGACCGAAGTCACGCCAGTCATTTTCGCATTCGGCCGAACTGGAACCGGCAAGTCTTCAACCTTGATCGGTGACCCGGCACGAAAAATTCCAGGCCTGGCTTTCTCTTTGCTCATTGAACAGATGATCATTATAGAGAATGAGTTATTGATAATAATTAAATATTATTTTGAAATGACAGAATATTTATTTAACAGTTCAATAAATGCATGTTTAGAAAAATAATTTATTTCCTTCACACGTACTTTTGTTCGTACTATGACAAAAATTGTTCAGGAAAAATATTCATATTAAACATTAATGTCATTGTGTAATACAGGATACGTTTATATTACTATCAAAAGTTTTCAGCAGATAACTCATCCTGTAAATGCTTCAAGCTCGGGATATAAAAACTCTGAATTAAGTATCTTATCAGGGACACCACAAATGGTGGGCGCGATCTAGTGGCGAGCACCGAACTACTCCATCTGCTGCTGCCTAAAACCATAACTTTTAAATCAATAATTATTAGGTTCAAATATATATTTATTAATCTCGAACAAATATATATATTTATTCTAAATGAATATATTTTTTTGTGTCTACGTAATATTTATTAGAGTTAATATAATAATATTTTTATTATGTTAGAGAGAGAAATATTAATGTCAACCAAATAGAGTCTATTAAATCATTTGTTAAAAATTACAAAATAGATTATATTGACGTAATAAAATTTAGTTGTCCCAAATAAATTTTAGTTTAACAGAATTTAACAAAACTAATTTAATTGTCCGAAGAGAAATTTTTTCTCAGTGTAAGATCTAAAAAAGTTTTTTTAAAATATCTTCATAAATACACATTTTATAAAAAAAATGAACATGACCTTTTTTGTCAAGAATTTAATTTCCTACAAAATTGTTCCTATGAATTTTTCCTTAAATCTGCATATTTCATGAGATATTTAAAAAAAACGCCATTGTATCGAAAAATGAACTTTGATCTTCCTGCGGCACGTGTTCTTTTTACTTAGAAAGAAAAAATCAAATTCCCCATGTATTTTTTCACTAAAAAGAAGCTTTTTATGAGGCGCCTGAGAAAATTTAATTTTTAACCACCCTAATAAATATACACAGACACATACAAATTTATAGCATCGGGTGGGAGAGCGTAGCTCGTAGTGGGAGTCAACATTGAGGGGAAGTTCCGAGATAATGGAGTTCGAGTAATTTATTTTTTTATTTGAAGTCAAAGAATTTTAATAATTTTTAGTGCTCTCCATGGTCCAGTTTTAAGCGGAGATAAAAAAATTTCTTGTTGGATGGAAGAGGATTTCAAAAACAATCAAAATGACAGTCTTCTTGCGAAAATAAGAGACATAAAAAATTTGACAGGTACAAGATTTAGTGACGTCATTCTCGCTTCTCTATCAGCAAATCTGCATAAATATTTCTGGCAGGTATAGGAATATTAACTTTTAATTAAATGAAGTTGTTAAAAATTTAATTGTTTCGTAGATTGGTGAAACGGCGCCGAAAAATTTGACAGTAGTAATTCCGACGAGAATGACAGCGCCAAGTCAAAAATTAACTTTCAAAAATCGTTTTTCTGTTGGACTGTTACCTCTTTGCATTTCTGAAGTTAATGGAATTTATTGTGGCCGTCCAACTGATGATCCTAGAAAGTTACTTGATCGTTTACGGGACGTATCAAAGTCTTATAGAAAATTACGAAGTGATCCAGATTATTTAGTTAACTACTGGGTAATGACATGGTTGTCAGCTGCATTACCTGAAGTATTTCTCAGGCCGTTTCTTAAAAGTTACAGTACTATGATCTTTAGCAATTTGCCAGGACCACAAGCGGTGGCGATTTTAGGTCATACATTAAAAAAAATTGCATTTTGGATTCCCCATAGGTACGAACAATAATTTAATTCCAATAAGTGACTGCTTCCTCTCCAATCTCACTCCCAATATCATTATTAGGAATTTTCATACTCTATCTTACACACATGTGCATACATATGTTGAGTTTGAATACCAGGGCGGCCCAAAAAAAAGTGATTTTTTTATTTTTACCTTCACACTTCATAAAGTTGATATATGGTACAAAAAAAAAATTATCACTAAGTTAGAGCTCAAAAATTGAAGTTCAGAAGTTCCTCAGAATTTTTTAAATTTTGAAAATATGAAAAAAATTAAGCTTGTTTTTTTTTTCAAATTTTTTTTTCTTACTACGACAAATAATAGATTATCTCTTGAACATTTTGGGACACTTTTAAAATTTATGTTTTGAAGTGACAATTTTCAAAAGATCATTTATTTTCTGTAGTAAAATTTGCCGTAGCAAAAAAAAAAACTCAATTATTACAAATTTAAAAAATTTAAAAAATTAAGGCGCAACCTTTTAAATTTTCGAACTCAAACTTGGTATGTACCTGAAGATCGGAACGTTTGTCGCGCAACGAAAATGAAAAAAATTTATGTAATTTTACTGCTTAGTGGTGACTTGAGAAGTAATTGGGGGTGGCTACAATTTTCCTCTGATATATTAGCACTTATGCGAAAAATTTCAAAAGTCTAGGTTCAGTAGATTTTTGACTTTATTTTCTTTTTTTATTTTCGACTTATTTTTTTAGATTAACTGAAGCAGTCACTTATGGGAATTTTACTTAACTAATATATAGAAAGCGGAGTAAATAGAGAATTATTAAAATTATTGTCAAGATCAATTCGTGTTTCTGTAATTTATTATCTCTCTCTTTACTTCGCTTTGTCAAGAAAATAAAAAAAAAATATTTTAATGTCAGTAAAACATTAATAATATAAAATATTATCAAAGGGGAACAACAGGTATAGGCTTTTCATTCTTAACATACAATGGCAATGTTCATCTTTCATTGATAGCTGATGAAGCTGTGGTAACTGAAGAAATGAATCTTGATGACATTCTCAAAGGGACTGTCAATGACATCAAAAGACTTCATGACAACATTACTCTACCTTGTTTCGCAAAATCATTTTTAAATAACGCAGATGCACCCATAGAAACAGGTATTGTGAAAAAGTATAGATTAGTTATATATGTAGATATTTAAATATAATTTATGTTAATCCTAGAAAATTTTCAAGTAAAAGTAGAGCCGTCGTGTTAGAATTTTCAAAAATTTTAATTTTTTAAATTTATTTATTAATGCACACAATAATTATTTTCAGAGCTCGGTGTGCGGTAAAGAAACATCATCACCATTATCAAATTATTTATGATAAATTTTTATTAATTACTGTAATAAATTATACACTAGTGTAAATATTAAATCAACACATTTTTATTTATGTAAAATTATTGTATACTTTTCATATTTACTCATGACTTTTAAATAAATGATTGATTTACTTGTATAAATTTTTTACAAATAAATATTTTAATCTAAAAAAAAAAGATAATTAATTAATATGATCTTTACTATTATAAATAATTATCAAAGAGATAAGATAATATATTTTTGAATCGTTTGATAAAAAACGTTGACATCCAAATATAATATTTGGTCAATAATGATTTTGAAAAATTGATTCTATAGATTAGAGTTGTGATATTTTTTGAATACTCAAACAATCTTAATCGTACAAATTAATTTTAAACTCACTGATAAATCTATAGTAATAAATGTTCAATAACAATAAAAAATTATTTGATGACAGTCTGTAAAAGAAATCATTAGTTTTTTTTTTGATTGTTTATTTTGCCACTTTTCTTTCTCCTAATACTTAAATTAGAATGACATTGATACTGAAGTTAGCCGACGTTTAGTAATTTTTGAATTTTTTTAAGACTATAAATTATAAAATAAAGAAATATTTTAAAAAATTGCACTTGTAGTTTTTTAAATTTTCTACATGTGCATATTTTTAGTTTTTTTTTCTTTGTAATTGATTTGGTGAAAAAAAATTCAAAAATTCTTAATTGCCTGCAAACTTTGGGGTCATAAATTAAACACCAAGTCAAATTATTTACTCGAGTAAGATCTTACTCTATACTGATAATTAAAAAAAATATTGCACACAACACTTTTAATGAATATTAAACACTTATTAATTATAGCACTCAATTAAAATCAAAACACTTTACGACCCTAAAATTGACAGACAATCAGCAATTTTCGGATGTATTTTTTCAACAAATCAATTACAAAAATAAAAAAAAACTAAAAATATGCACACGTAGAAAATTCAAAAAAGTACACGTGCAATTTTTTCAAATATTTTTTTTTTGTAATTTATTGCTTTGAAAAAAAATTCAAAAATTATTAGACGTCGGCTAACTTCAGTATCGTAACACTTTTGATTGGCAGAACACTTAATTTGACATGGCGGCAAACACTTATGACATAAAAAAATTGTTTTGTCAATAAATTTGAAATGAAAAAAATTATTAAAATAAATAAAAGAATATACTCCATTGATTACTTCTTATTTTAAAAATCTCTGATAAATAAATGATAACAAGTAAAAGTCAGTACAGTTGATTTTTAATTTAAATTGTGAATATCAACGATTGCCAAGATTTGAACAGCGTAAAAATTGACATGAAGTAATTTAATTATTTTTATCATTTACATTTAAAATGTAAAGAAAATTAATGAAATTTAATGCTCGTTGAATAGCAGAAATTTATTTTTTTCACAAGTTTTAATTAATTACGACTTAAAAATTGTTAATTATTTAATTAAATTGCGATTTCAAAACTATCGGCTGCTATTAAAACTTCCCGCTGTTTTCGAGCTTCTTGAGCTCGAAAATACTTTTGGATGCCATTGAATTTTATGAGTTTTTCAAACTCAAACACATTACACTGCATTATATCATGATTTATCCGGGGGAAATGATATACAATGTCAAATGTTTAACTCTTTGGAGGTCTACGGTTACCTTGACGCCACCAAAAGATCGCGAGTTCTTGTAGAACTCGACAAAATAAGACTTTTTTTCAAATAGCTATAACTTCTTCAAAAATGGACTAATTCAAACGTTTTTTTTTTCTTCAAAATTTTTGTCTTCAAATGCTCTTTCCGGAAAAAAATTAAAAAAATTGAAGATATTAAAATCTATGAAACATTTCACTTTTTTGAAAAAATCGCATTTTTCTCGAAATTCATTTTTCTCAAAAAGTAAGCGACATATCGAAAAATTGTATTCTTTAAGAAAGTCTTTTAGCCGCGCCACGGAAACCGTCGAATCCCCACTCTTCGTCATCGGTATCTTTTAAACTAATTGACAATCCCCTGTACTAAAAAAATGACAATAGCAGGTAAAGGAAGCCGTGAAGTCTTAGCAGAAGAGCTATAGGCCTCGAAAATGCGCCGAAATGCCGATTCTGGCCACAAAATCTTAGAAAAAAATATCAAATTATGAAGTTATAGGGCGACAACTGCTCAGGCGCGTCGAGGACGACCCCCTGCACTTGAAAAATAGTAACAGAAATTAAGGAAAGCCGTGGAACCATCAATAGAACAGTTTTGGATTGCCGAGTTCCAATTATCAAAATAACTCATAAACTTACAGGCATTGATTGTGATATATCGTTCGTAAATGGACTTACTGTTGAAAATTCTAAAACGATTAAGTAAGTAAATGTAATAAAGTATATAAATTTTACAGTTTGATTCGAATACTAACTAATAATCATTATTTTTTACTTTAGAACGTACGTCAACAAATATCTTCGATGTAGAAAACTCATTTTATTTATAAAAGACTGGATGAATATGTGCAATCTTAATGGCGAAAGCAGAATATGTAATTATTCTGTCGTTTGGATGTTAATTTATTATTTACAAACAAAGTTTATGTTGCTTTGATAAAATTTGAGGGAAAGTCTCAAAGAATCGGTGGTTGAGAGACAGGAGCCTCCAAAGATTTTACCCTACCGGATATTAGTAATATTTATAATTTCAAAGATTTATTACAGGGATTTTTCATAATGTGCGCGGGCTTTAATTATAGAAATAATATATTTTGTCCACTTCTGAGTCGCCTGATTTAAAAAATAAATTTTTTTATTTCGGAAAAAGCTTGAAGATCTGCCTGATGAAATGGAGCCTTACAAAAATTACGTTAATAAAAATAAAAAAGCTGAAAGTTTACGGTTGGACTCAGTGGTGGCTGTCCAGGATCCATTTTATTTGAGCAACAATCTCACTAAAGCTGTTAAAAAATCTACCATGTATCGATTTAAAACTTTTTCCTCACTAAGCGCTAAAAAGTTTATGATTAATTGAACGATTTATTTATTTTGTATTTTTTTTTTCAACGCAAGGCGTCTGAATTGAAACGCAAGGCCTTGAATTGGAACTTTAATACAAAAATATGACAACTTTATATAACAACAATTAAAATTTTTTACATTTAATAATTTCATATTAATGTGTACATAAAGTTATCATTTACAACTAAATATAAATTACAAGTAGAGTAAGAGTACCCAGCTCTAATTAGGAGCCAGCCGGTCATATACTTTAACATTGGCTAGAAATATATATAGATATAATATAACATGAAGTGGCTGGCTACTAGTTTGAGGCTGAGTACTGGTGCTCTTACCCTATAAGAAGAACAATTTTATTATAAAAATCAAATTAGTTTTTATATAATATTTATATAAAAGTTATTTGGTTGTATTTATAATAAGAGTACAAAAAATAACATTTAAATTTACAACCGATATAAGAGTTGTTGAATATTATTGTCATTTAATATTTATATAGATATATAATTATAAGAAGAGACAAATTTATTTATTATACTAATAAATTATGATGCTAAAAGTAAAAGACATTTAAAAATTTTTTTACTTTTAATAAACAATATAAATATAAATAAACAATATAAAATACTGAAGAAAATATTTTGAAAATGCGTCAATTTAACAAAATTGTATCATGATTTTAAAAAAAAATTTCAGATGTCTGTTACTTTTAGCATCGCTGATAAATTTAAAAAATCAAATCATTTCTGCTTTCATCATACATTTAGTAAATGAACAAAAAAACTCGAACTGGTAAAAATTCTAATGATAATGAAAGTAGACAATAGATAATTTTTTTTTTTAAACAAATAAATCAAATTTTTACAGAAGAAAGTTATTATCCTGAAGTTAACAGACAATTTATAATTTTTGAATTTTTTTTTTTAACAAACAATTAAAAAAAAAAAAAATATGTATGTGTAGAAAATTAAAAAAATTTCAGGTGAAATTTTTTTAAATGTATCGTTTTTTGAAAGATTAAAATATTAGTAGACGTCGGTTAACTTCAGTTTCATAAAAATTAAATTAGTTTTTACATGATATTTATATAAAAGTTATTTTTGCTTGTATTTATAATAAAAGTACAAAATATAACATTTAAATTTACAACCAATATAAGAGTTGTTGAATATTATTGTCATTCAATATTTATATAGATATATAATTATAAGAAGAGACAAATTTATTTATTATACTAATAAATTATGATGCTAAAAGTAAAAGACATTTAAAAATTTTTTTACTTTTAATAAACAGTATAAATACTAAAGAAAATATTTTAAAAATAAGTCAATTTAAAAAAAATTGTATCATGATTTTAAAAAAAATTTTCAGGTGTCTGTTACTTTTAGCATCGCTGATAAATTTAATATATCAAATCATTTCTGCTTTCATTACACATTTAGTAAATGAACAAAAAAACTCGAACTGGTAAAAATTCTAACGATAATGAAAGTAGACAGTAGATAATTGTTGAATTTTTTTTTCAACAAACAATTTAAAAAAAAAAAAACATGCACGTGTAGAAAATTAAAAAAATTTCAGGTGAAATTTTTTTAAATGTATCGTTTTTTGAAACATTAAAATATTAGTAGACGTCGGTTAACTTCAGTTTCATAACAATTAAATTAGTTTTTACATGATATTTATATAAAAGTTATTTTTGCTTGTATTTATAATAAAAGTACAAAATATAGCATTTAAATTTACAACCAATATAAGAGTTGTTGAATATTATTGTCATTCAATATTTATATAGATATATAATTATAAGAAGAGACAAATTTATTTATTATACTAATAAATTATGATGCTAAAAGTAAAAGACATTTAAAAATTTTTTTACTTTTAATAAACAGTATAAATACTAAGGAAAATATTTTAAAAATGCGTCAATTTAAAAAGAATTGTATCATGATTTTAAAAAAAATTTTCAGGTGTCTGTTACTTTTAGCATCGCTGATAAATTTAATATATCAAATCATTTCTGCTTTCATCATACATTTAGTACATGAACAAAAAAACTCGAACTGTTAAAAATTCTCATGATAATGAAAGCAGACAACAGATAATTTTTTTTTTTAAACAAATAAATTAAATTTTTACAGAAGAAAGTAGACGTCGGTTAACTTCAGTTTCATAAAAATTAAATTATAGTTTACAATATTTTTAATTAAATTCTAATAAAACTTTGAGTTGTACTTTAAATAATTATTTAAATATGTATTAACGCATCAAAGAATCGTTAAGTATATAATATTTGAAATATATTACTTTCACGCGGTTGGGCGCCTCAAATATTTTACACACATGGCGAAAAAAAAAATTAAGATTGAGACAAAAGATCTCCCCTAAGTGAAAATTAAAAAAAAATATATTTTAATCTATAAACGTTCTGATCGTTAACAAGTATTGTGATCAAAAACTTTAGATTTTGCAATCAATCCATCGACTACATTACAACTTATCTAAAAAAAAACATTTTTAAAAAATGTCCCTACCGACCGATCAAGCTCAACTTTTAACAATTTAAGGTCTGGTGATTTTTTATTCGACCTTACTAGAGCGTTAACTGAAAGCTATTAACTATATTTTTTTTTCTCTTAATTTAATTATTGGTTTTTGGCCATGAAGTCTAGGCTCCTTGTGACCATCACGGATATAATTATTTCATAATCAAAAATTATATAGTAT
Organism: Microplitis mediator; assembly: GCF_029852145.1. NCBI lineage: Eukaryota > Metazoa > Arthropoda > Insecta > Hymenoptera > Braconidae > Microplitis > Microplitis mediator. Next base: position 24,190,894 of record NC_079975.1, on the reverse strand, counting down.
AAATATATGATCATATATAAAAAAACAAATTTAAACTAAACTTATAATAATAATTAATTCAAAAAATAAAACAATTAATATACTTGTCATTCAATGACTTTTTGTTTAAATGAAATATCCACTGTGACTTGATGCCATAGATTCGAACCCGATGGTGCCTCATACAGAAGATTTTCCAACGGCAATAGAGGATTTGACGGCTGACAAAATACCAGAGGCTGAATCCCCACCAGTAATTCCAGAGTAGTTTTTTTTCTTGTTATTTGCACTACTGGGTTTGTAGTCTTGCGACAAAACAATTTCTGGCAACAGGAGAAATTCATCGGCAGTTACTGGTCACCTGAGCATCAGCTTCAATCCACAAGTCTGGAATAAATTAAAACGATAATCAAAAATTAATAATGTCATTAATTATTCATTTAATTAATTTATTTTATATAAATTACCTCTGTTTTATTAGTTGATTTTATTTAGTTGACTTATAGGATAGACACACCTGAAGAGCTTCAACTGTCATGTACTTGGATGAAAAGTCTCTCTCCCCTCAAATTTATTTTTAAATCACTCCTCTTCTTATCTTCAGTTCTTCTTATCTTCAGATAACGAGTTATGGTTCACAAAATTTCACCCTTTGGTATATGGCGAATTAAGCAGTGATTATTTTAATCTAATCCTAGAAGTTCGTCGCTGAATGTGCATATATATACAAATGTATACATGTATATATATGTTTTTATATTTACACTCATAATTAAATGTTTATAGATATATGATTTACTCTGTTGTATATTCATAGTAGCAAGATGAACGTCATAGTTAAAGGTTGGCAGAGCGTTTCTGCCGCTACTCAACAGTCCGATCTGACGATAACCGGAAATAAGTTAGCGTATTCGAACCTGGAAATTACGGTTAACGCTTTCGTCGAGGACTACGAATCCTCCGTAAACTTCATCCGGTCAACTATCAATGCTTCCAATACCAAGCTTCGGACCGAAGTCACGCCAGTGATTTTCGCATTCGGCCGAACTGGATCCGGCAAGTCATCAATCTTGATCGGCGATCCGGCACGAAAAATTCGGGGCCTGGCATCCTCGTTGTTTTCCGATGCAGCTCCAGACGATCTTCGTTTCCGGTAAGTCGCACAAGAATGGTCATCTCATGGCTCTAAACGAAACCAGTTCCGGGATATCGTGCGCAACCAGGACCCTACTGCACTGGAAAGTTCCTTTACCCCTTGGAACGAGTTGGCGTGGGAGGAATTTAGCGAATTCCGGCCGACCATAGAAAGACGTTTTGTAGAGGATAATGGAGTCCACGTCAATTCATCATAGTAGGAACGAAAATCCACGGAAAAAAAGGTTTTTCTAATCGACATTCCTGGGTAACAAAGGACAGAACGTGATCAGGGAGGTGCTCATCAACCATCTCCCGTCACCAAGTGGATTTCATCGATGACGACGTCCTTCATGATGTATCTGAGAAAGGACTCGTCGGCTGATCCAGTCTGGCTGGAAATCGATGCGGTTTTTCCGGATAAGACAGTCGCATTTCTGTTGGCGTGTATCAAGCGTCCTTACATTAGAAATAATGTCTATCCGACGATTAACTTACTGCACGGGTTAAAAAACTTGCGGCTGGACGATTGGCGATCTGGCGTTTCAAGGCAATCAATTTCTCCGGTGCCGCACAGAAGACAGCGGCCAGATCAAGCATCTCCATCGAGGAACTTACTGCAAGTTCCAGCAATTGCAGTCGATGCCGCTGCTCCAGCAATGTCCCGTGATACATTTGAAGAGCTTATTGAACAGATGAGGGACTTGAGCGTTAATAAATTTGACCGACTCAGTGCTGCCGTTGACGAAAACCATGCTGCAATCAACGAAAACCATGCTGCAATCAACGAACTGAGAGATTTACATGATGCTGATTTCGACAACCTCAAAGTTCAACACCAGGCTCAGATCAACGAACTGTGAGATTGACATGATGCTGGTATCAACAACCTCAAAGTTGATTACGAGGCTAAGATCAACGATCTTACAGTTCGATACGATGCTCAGGATAACAAACTCCTTGCTGCGTTCAACCTTCTGCAAACCCGACACGATGCAGGAATACAAGATTTAAGAGCCCATATAGAGAATCAGCGAATGGCGCATTGCCAACCTGTTGTTACGCCACTTGGAGTATCACCTTCACCTCAAGGTTTACTAGCCGATGCAGCTCCAGTCGAACAACAGTCTGAAGAAGAAAATCGGCAATCGGAATCAGCTCGAGAATTGACTAGTACGAATCAGTCATCTAATTCACCACGAGCTTTATCACAAGATGATTTTCCGGATGTTTATTTCTTCAGCGTCACCTGAAAGTGAGATTTCTGATGCTGATGAGTCGTCTAGTGCAGCTCCAGCTTCACCAGTGTCTAGCGACTCGTCGTAATCTCCGGATAATACTCAGCTTCCTAAGTACGGCCCGAGGTCATGAATCAACCTACAGGATAGTATCATCAAGAAGTATCTCACAGTCGATCAAGCGGGTAGCAGTAAACCCGCTGTTTTATCTTCAGGAAGTTCAAGTGATGATAATGACAACGATGCAAGTAAAACAAGAGCGATGCTGAGTCATTTGATGTTAAAAGATCCCCAACGTCCTTGGATACGCATAACACCAACGTGATCCTTTACCGTCTAGACGAACACCAATTTCACGGAGTCCATCACTTGGGTCGGTAGATCTACATCGCTTTGGAGGTACAAGTAATTCGATACTCCTTTCAAAACATGGATAATTACTTCCCATGTCTGGTTGACTCATATCGCTGTATCATTGAAATGCAATGTAGAGAATGCAACACTCTATGCTGCATCATCACTACAATGAGAAACCACCTGAAAGAACATCAATAGCTTAGTTACCATATTAGGGGGGGGGGAGGCATACCAAGCTTTCTGGGACTCAACTACGCTAAATTTTTTTTTTTTTTCTAATGATATTTAAAGAAAAACAAAATAAATTTTTAGTTATAAAAAAAACATCACGTTTCCGCGAAAAATTGGGTATTCCCCAGAAAGAAGAAAAAGAAATTTATGGATATTTAATAAATTTGATTGAATTAAATTTTCTTGTAAGTAATTTACATAAAGAAAAATTGCATTTCACATAACTATTAGACACAAAGGAAAAAAAAAATAGTTTTTACCGTAAACAAAAGTCATTAACGTTTTTTTGACTGACACTCGATTTTTAAAAAAGTTTAACAAAAAAAAATTCAGAAGTGATTTTTACAAAAGTGATTTTGAATTTTTTAAAAAACACTTAAAAAAAAAAATTTTTTTTTGAAAATTGTGGGGTAACCGGCTTTATCCGCCCAATCCTGAAATGTAATATATTAAAGAAATAGTTTTTTGTTTTTAATTAAAAAAAGAATTCAATCACTTTCATAAAAAAAAAAAACTTTTCTTTAATTTCCACAGTAAAAAATTTACCTGGTCAATGAATCCACAGAGCTTGAATGATTCGTAATGTGTTGACCCAATACGGATGGAAGAACTAGGCTAATGGAAAAAATTCAATAGGTCAGTTACCACATAATTGCAACAAATTAAATAGTTTTGTGTTTTCAATAAAAAAAAAAAATCTGATCACTTTTATAGAAAAAAGATTTTTCGTCAATTCACATAATTAGAAATTTACCTGGTCATTAGTATCTCAGAGCTTGAGGGAATACCTCTCAGTTGAATTTATGCCAGCTTGTTCTTCAGTGGACTGACCTTGAACATTAAAAAAAATTTTTCATTAGCATCTGAAATATAATATAAATACTATACACATAAATATATTTAAATACGTGCACGACAAATAAAAGGCTTGAGATGAATTAAATGATAAGTGAAAGTATTTTGCGAACTTGAAAATATTTCTTTCTTTTTTCTTTTATGAAAATATGTAAATAATTTTTTTTCATTTGAAAGGACAAAATTATATATTAAATTTTTTATATTAATGTAGTAACTAACCAGTTAATGTGTGGCGTAGTGGTCTCTCATTGTACAGACGCCATGGCAAACGAAGTCGCATCCTTCTACATCGCATTTTAATGATCCATCGGTATGGGATAACCAGACATGGGAAGGAATTACCCATGTCTTGAAAAGTTTATCGCATACCTTACACTTCCAATGCGCTATTGATCTTCCGTGCCAACCGATGTAATCCGCGAAATTGGTGTTCGCATACAGATTTGCGTCGTCGACAGCAAAGGATCGCGTTGATGTGTAGTTGATCCTTGCTCGCTGGGGGTCATCTAATTTTAACGTACGCAGCAACAAACTTGTTTTTCTTGCATCGCTGTCATCGTCATCACTTGAACTGCTTGATGGTAAAACAGCGGGTTTACGGCCAGCCGTCTTATCGTTGTGAAACTTGTAGATGACACTATTCCGAACGTTAGTTCGTGACCTCAGGTCGTACCTAGAACGCTGAGCATTTTCCGGAGATTCCGACGAGCAACTAGGTACTGGTGGAGCTGGAGATGCAATAGCCGACGAATTAGCACCAGAAGTCTCACTGTCAGGTGAGGCTAAAGAAGAAAACGTCACATCCGGAAAATCATCTTGTGACGAAGCTCGTGGTGAATTAGACTGATTTGTACTAGTCGATTCTCGAGCTGATTCTGACTGCCGATTTTCTTCTTCAGGCTGCTGTTGTTCGGCTGGAGCTGCATCCGCTTGTACATCTTGAGGTGGAGGTGGTGCTCTAGGTGGTGTCACAATAGATTGGCGGTGCTCCCTTTGCTGATTCTCCAATTGGGCTCTTAAATCTCGTATTTCTGCATCGTGTCGGGTTTGAAGTTGGTTCATCGCAGCAAGGAGATTATTAACCTGAGCTGTCAGTTCGTCGATCTGAGGCTGGTATTGAACTTTAAGATCGTCGAAATCAGCATCATGTAAATCTCTCAGTTCGTCGATTGCAGCATGGTTTTCGGCGATTGCAGCATGGTTTTCGGCGATTGCAGCACGGTTTTCGGTAATTGCAGCACGGTTTCTCTCGACATCAGCATTGAGTCGGTTAAATTTATTGATGCTCAAGTCCCTCATCTGTTCAATGATCTCTTCAAATGTATCATTGGTCATTGCTCAAGACTAAAAGAACAAACATTAAAAGTTGGGGTCGCCATTGTTTAATCATTTAGTTAAAAATTAAATATTTTAAAACGGAAATAAATTAAATGGACAGTGAAAATTGGGTAACTGAAGGCCTGGAGTTTTTTTTTGGGCTCAAGAATAAAAAAACAAACATTAAAAGTTGGGGTTGCCATTGTTTAATCATTTAGTTGAAAATTAAATATTTTAAAACGGAAATAAATTAAATGGACGGTGAAAATTGAGTAACTGAAGGCCTGAAGTTTTCTTTTTGGGCACAAAAATAAAACAACAAACATTGAAAGCTGGGGCGGCCTTTGTTTAATCATTTAGTTGAAAATTAAATATTTTAAAACGGAAATATATTAAATGGACGGTGAAAATTGAGTAACTGAAGGCCTGGAGTTTTTTTTTGGGCACAAAAATAAAAAAACAAACATTGAAAGTTGGGGCCGCCATTGTTTAATCATTTAGTTGAAAATTAAATATTTTAGAACGGAAATAAATTGAATGGACGGTGAAAATTGAGTAACTGACGGCCTGGAGTTTTTTTTTGGGCACAAAAATAAAAAAACAAACATTGAAAGTTGGGGCCGCCATTGTTTAATCATTTAGTTGAAAATTAAATATTTTAGAACGGAAATAAATTGAATGGACGGTGAAAATTGAGTAACTGACGGCCTGGAGTTTTTTTTTGGGCACAAAAATAAAAAAAAAAACATTGAAAGTTGGGGTCGCCATTGTTTAGTCATTTAGTTAAAAATTAAATATTTTAAAACGGAAATAAATTGAATGGACGGTGGAAATTGAGTAACTGAAGGCCTGGAGTTTTTTTTCTGGGCTCAAGAATAAAAGAACAAACATTAAAAGTTGGGGTCGCCATTGTTTAATCATTTAGTTAAAAATTAAATATTTCAAAACGGAAATAAATTAAATGGACAGTGAAAATTGGGTAACTGAAGGCCTGGAGTTTTTTTTTGGGCTCAAGAATAAAAAAACAAACATTAAAAGTTGGGGTTGCCATTGTTTAATCATTTAGTTGAAAATTAAATATTTTAAAACGGAAATATATTAAATGGACGGTGAAAATTGAGTAACTGAAGGCCTGGAGTTTTTTTTTGGGCACAAAAATAAAAAAAACAAACATTGAAAGTTGGGGCCGCCATTGTTTAATCATTTAGTTGAAAATTAAATATTTTAGAACGGAAATAAATTGAATGGACGGTGAAAATTGAGTAACTGACGGCCTGGAGTTTTTTTTTGGGCACAAAAATAAAAAAACAAACATTGAAAGTTGGGGCCGCCATTGTTTAATCATTTAGTTGAAAATTAAATATTTTAGAACGGAAATAAATTGAATGGACGGTGAAAATTGAGTAACTGACGGCCTGGAGTTTTTTTTTGGGCACAAAAATAAAAAAAAAAACATTGAAAGTTGGGGTCGCCATTGTTTAGTCATTTAGTTAAAAATTAAATATTTTAAAACGGAAATAAATTGAATGGACGGTGGAAATTGAGTAACTGAAGGCCTGGAGTTTTTTTTCTGGGCTCAAGAATAAAAGAACAAACATTAAAAGTTGGGGTCGCCATTGTTTAATCATTTAGTTAAAAATTAAATATTTCAAAACGGAAATAAATTAAATGGACAGTGAAAATTGGGTAACTGAAGGCCTGGAGTTTTTTTTTGGGCTCAAGAATAAAAAAACAAACATTAAAAGTTGGGGTCGCCATTGTTTAATCATTTAGTTGAAAATTGAATATTTTAAAACGGAAATAAATTAAATGGACGGTGAAAATTGAGTAACTGAAGGCCTGAAGTTTTCTTTTTGGGCACAAAAATAAAACAACAAACATTGAAAGCTGGGGCGGCCTTTGTTTAATCATTTAGTTGAAAATTAAATATTTTAAAACGGAAATAAATTAAATGGACGGTGAAAATTGAGTAACTGAAGGCCTGAAGTTTTGTTTTTGGGCACAAAAATAAAACAACAAACATTGAAAACTGGGGCCGCCATTGCTTAATCATTTAGTTGAAAATTAAATATTTTAAAACGGAAATAAATTAAATGGACGGTGAAAATTGAGTAACTGGAGGCCTGAAGTTTTTTTTTGGGCACAAAAATAAAACAACAAACATTGAAAGTTGGGGCCGCCATTGTTTAATCATTTAGTTGAAAATTAAATATTTTAAAACGGAAATAAATTAAATGGACGGTGAAAATTGAGTAACTGAAGGCCTGAAGTTTTGTTTTTGGGCACAAAAATAAAACAACAAACATTGAAAACTGGGGCCGCCATTGTGTAGTCATTTAGTTAAAAATTAAATATTTTAAAACGGAAATATATTAAATAGACGATGAAAATTGAGTAACTGAAGGCCTGGAGTTTTATTTTGGGCACAAAAATAAAAAAACAAACATTGAAAGTTGGGGCCGCCATTGTTTAATCATTTAGTTGAAAATTAAATATTTTAAAACGGAGATGAATTAAATGGACGGTGAAAATTAAGTAACTGATGGCCTGGAGTTTTTTTTTGGGCACAAAAATAAAAAAACAAACATTGAAAGCTGGGGCCGCCATTGTTTAATCATTGAGTTGAAAACTAAATATTTTAGAACGGAAATAAATTGAATGGACGGTGAAAATTGAGTAACTGAAGGCCTGGAGTTTTTTTTTGGGCTCAAGAATAAAAATACAAACATTAAAAGTTGGGGTCGCCATTGTTTAATCATTTAGTTGAAAATTAAATATTTTAAAACGGAGATGAATTAAATGGACGGTGAAAATTAAGTAACTGATGGCCTGGAGTTTTTTTTTGGGCACAAAAATAAAAAAACAAACATTGAAAGCTGGGGCCGCCATTGTTTAATCATTGAGTTGAAAATTAAATATTTTTAAACGGAAATAAATTAAATGGACGGTGAAAATTGAGTAACTGGAGGCCTGAAGTTTTTTTTTTGGGCACAAAAATAAAACAACAAACATTGAAAGTTGGGGCCGCCATTGTTTAATCATTGAGTTGAAAATTAAATATTTTTGAACGGAAATAAATTAAATGGACGGTGAAAATTGAGTAACTGGAGGTCTGAAGTTTTTTTTTTGGGCACAAAAATAAAAAAACAAACATTGAAAGCTGGGGCCGCCATTGTTTAATCATTGAGTTGAAAATTAAATATTTTTGAACGGAAATAAATTAAATGGACGGTGAAAATTGAGTAACTGGAGGCCTGAAGTTTTTTTATTGGGCACAAAAATAAAACAACAAACATTGAAAGCTGGGGCCGCCATTGTTTGATCATTGAGTTGAAAATTAAATATTTTTGAACGGAAATAAATTAAATGGACGGTGAAAATTGAGTAACTGGAGGCCTGAAGTTTTTTTTTTGGGCACAAAAATAAAACAACAAACATTGAAAGTTGGGGCCGCCATTGTTTAATCATTTAGTTGAAAATTAAATATTTTAAAACGGAAATAAATTAAATAGACGGTGAAAATTAAGTAACTGACGGCCCGGAGTTTTTTTTTTGGCTCAAGAATAAAAATACAAACATTAAAAGTTGGGGTCGCCATTGTTTAATCATTTAGTTGAAAATTAAATATTTTAAAACGGAGATGAATTAAATGGACGGTGAAAATTAAGTAACTGATGGCCTGGAGTTTTTTTATGGGCACAAAAATAAAAAAACAAACATTGAAAGCTGGGGTCGCCATTGTTTAATCATTTAGTTGAAAATTAAATATTTTAAAACGGAGATGAATTAAATGGACGGTGAAAATTAAGTAACTGATGGCCTGAAGTTTTTTTTTTGGGCACAAAAATAAAACAACAAACATTGAAAGGTGGGGCCGCCATTGTTGAATCATTTAGTTAACAATGAAATATTTTAAAACGGAAATAAATTGAATGGACGGTGAAAATTGAGTAACTGAAGGCCTGGAGTTTTTTTTTTGGCTCAAGAATAAAAACACAAACATTAAAAATTGGGGTCGCCATTGTTTAATCATTTAGTTGAAAATTAAATATTTCAAAACGGAAATAAATTAAATGGACGGTGAAAATTGAGTAACTGAAGGCCTGGAGTTTTTTTTTTGGCTCAAGAATAAAAAAACCAACATTAAAAGTTGGGGTCGCCATTGTTCAATCATTTAGTTGAAAATGAAATATTTTAAAACGGAAATATATCAAATAGACGATGAAAATTGAGTAACTGAAGGCCTGGAGTTTTATTTTGGGCACAAAAATAAAAAAACAAACATTGAAAGTTGGGGCCGCCATTGTTTAATCATTTAGTTGAAAATTAAATATTTTAAAACGGAGATAAATTAAATGGACGGTGAAAATTGAGTAACTGAGGCCTGGAGTTTTTTTGTGGGCTCAAGAATAAAAAAACAAACATTGAAAGCTGGGGCCGCCATTGTTTAATCATTGAGTTGAAAATTAAATATTTTTGAACGGAAATAAATTAAATGGACGGTGAAAATTGAGTAACTGATGGCCTGGAGTTTTTTTTTGGGCACAAAAATAAAAAAACAAACATTGAAAGTTGGGGCCGCCATTGTTTAATCATTTAGTTGAAAATTAAATATTTTAAAACGGAGATAAATTAAATGGACGGTGAAAATTGAGTAACTGAGGCCTGGAGTTTTTTTGTGGGCTCAAGAATAAAAAAACAAACATTGAAAGCTGGGGCCGCCATTGTTTAATCATTGAGTTGAAAATTAAATATTTTTGAACGGAAATAAATTAAATGGACGGTGAAAATTGAGTAACTGGAGGCCTGAAGTTTTTTTTTTGGGCACAAAAATAAAACAACAAACATTGAAAGTTGGGGCCGCCATTGTTTAATCATTTAGTTGAAAATTAAATATTATAAAACGGAAATAAATTAAATAGACGATGAAAATTGAGTAACTGAAGGCCTGGAGTTTTATTTTGGGCACAAAAATAAAAAAACAAACATTGAAAGTTGGGGCCGCCATTGTTTAATCATTTAGTTGAAAATTAAATATTTTAAAACGGAGATGAATTAAATGGACGGTGAAAATTAAGTAACTGATGGCCTGGAGTTTTTTTTTGGGCACAAAAATAAAAAAACAAACATTGAAAGCTGGGGCCGCCATTGTTTAATCATTGAGTTGAAAACTAAATATTTTAGAACGGAAATAAATTGAATGGACGGTGAAAATTGAGTAACTGAAGGCCTGGAGTTTTTTTTTGGGCTCAAGAATAAAAATACAAACATTAAAAGTTGGGGTCGCCATTGTTTAATCATTTAGTTGAAAATTAAATATTTTAAAACGGAGATGAATTAAATGGACGGTGAAAATTAAGTAACTGATGGCCTGGAGTTTTTTTTTGGGCACAAAAATAAAAAAACAAACATTGAAAGCTGGGGCCGCCATTGTTTAATCATTGAGTTGAAAATTAAATATTTTTAAACGGAAATAAATTAAATGGACGGTGAAAATTGAGTAACTGGAGGCCTGAAGTTTTTTTTTTGGGCACAAAAATAAAACAACAAACATTGAAAGTTGGGGCCGCCATTGTTTAATCATTGAGTTGAAAATTAAATATTTTTGAACGGAAATAAATTAAATGGACGGTGAAAATTGAGTAACTGGAGGTCTGAAGTTTTTTTTTTGGGCACAAAAATAAAAAAACAAACATTGAAAGCTGGGGCCGCCATTGTTTAATCATTGAGTTGAAAATTAAATATTTTTGAACGGAAATAAATTAAATGGACGGTGAAAATTGAGTAACTGGAGGCCTAAAGTTTTTTTTTTGGGCACAAAAATAAAACAACAAACATTGAAAGTTGGGGCCGCCATTGTTTAATCATTTAGTTGAAAATTAAATATTTTAAAACGGAAATAAATTAAATGGACGGTGAAAATTGAGTAACTGAAGGCCTGAAGTTTTGTTTTTGGGCACAAAAATAAAACAACAAACATTGAAAACTGGGGCCGCCATTGTTTAGTCATTTAGTTAAAAATTAAATATTTTAAAACGGAAATATATTAAATAGACGATGAAAATTGAGTAACTGAAGGCCTGAAGTTTTGTTTTTGGGCACAAAAATAAAACAACAAACATTGAAAACTGGGGCCGCCATTGTTTAATCATTTAGTTGAAAATTAAATATTTTAAAACGGAAATAAATTAAATGGACGGTGAAAATTGAGTAACTGGAGGCCTGAAGTTTTTTTTTTGGGCACAAAAATAAAACAACAAACATTGAAAGTTGGGGCCGCCATTGTTTAATCATTTAGTTAAAAATTAAATATTTCAAAACGGAAATAAATTAAATGGACAGTGAAAATTGAGTAACTGAAGGCCTGGAGTTTTATTTTGGGCACAAAAATAAAAAAACAAACATTGAAAGTTGGGGCCGCCATTGTTTAATCATTTAGTTGAAAATTAAATATTTTAGAACGGAAATAAATTGAATGGACGGTGAAAATTGAGTAACTGAAGGCCTGGAGTTTTTTTTTGGGCTCAAGAATAAAAGAACAAACATTAAAAGTTGGGGTCGCCATTGTTTAATCATTTAGTTAAAAATTAAATATTTTAAAACGGAGATAAATCAAATAGACGGTGAAAATTGAGTAACTGAAGACCTGAAGTTTTTTTTTTGGGCACAAAAATAAAACAACAAACATTGAAAGCTGGGGCCGCCATTGTTTGATCATTTAGTTAGAAATTAAATATTTCAAAACGGAAATAAATTAAATGGACAGTGAAAATTGAGTAACTGAAGGCCTGGAGTTTTATTTTGGGCACAAAAATAAAAAAACAAACATTGAAAGTTGGGGCCGCCATTGTTTAATCATTTAGTTGAAAATTAAATATTTTAGAACGGAAATAAATTGAATGGACGGTGAAAATTGAGTAACTGAAGGCCTGGAGTTTTTTTTTGGGCTCAAGAATAAAAGAACAAACATTAAAAGTTGGGGTCGCCATTGTTTAATCATTTAGTTAAAAATTAAATATTTTAAAACGGAGATAAATCAAATAGACGGTGAAAATTGAGTAACTGAAGACCTGAAGTTTTTTTTTTGGGCACAAAAATAAAACAACAAACATTGAAAGCTGGGGCCGCCATTGTTTGATCATTTAGTTAAAAATTAAATATTGTTGAACGGAAATAAATTAAATGGACGGTGAAAATTGAGTAACTGAGGCCTCGAGTTTTTTTTTGGGCACAAAAATAAAAAAACAAACATTGAAAGCTGGGGCCTCCATTGTTTAATCATTGAGTTGAAAATCAAATATTGTTGAACGGAAATAAATTAAATGGACGGTGAAAATTGAGTAACTGGAGGCCTGAAGTTTTTTTTTTGGGCACAAAAATAAAACAACAACCATTGAAAGTTGGGGCCGCCATTGTTCAATCATTTAGTTGAAAATTAAATATTTTAAAACGGAAATAAATTAAATGGACGGTGAAAATTGAGTAACTGAAGGCCTGGAGTTTTTTTTTGGGCACAAAAATAAAAAAACAAACATTGAAAGCTGGGGCCGCCATTGTTTAATCATTTAGTTGAAAATTAAATATTTTAAAACGGAGATAAATTAAATGGACGGTGAAAATTGAGTAACTGAAGGCCTGAATTTTTTTTTTGGGCACAAAAATAAAACAACAACCATTGAAAGTTGGGGCCGCCATTGTTCAATCATTTAGTTGAAAATTAAATATTTTAAAACGGAAATAAATTAAATGGACGGTGAAAATTGAGTAACTGAAGGCCTGGAGTTTTTTTTGGGCACAAAAATAAAAAAACAAACATTGAAAGCTGGGGCCGCCATTGTTTAATCATTTAGTTGAAAATTAAATATTTTAAAACGGAAATAAATTAAATGGACGGTGAAAATTGAGTAACTGAGGCCTGGAGTTTTTTTGTGGGCTCAAGAATAAAAGAACAAACATTAAAAGTTGGGGTCGCCATTGTTTAATCATTTAGTTAAAAATTAAATATTTTAAAACGGAGATAAATCAAATAGACGGTGAAAATTGAGTAACTGAAGACCTGAAGTTTTTTTTTTGGGCACAAAAATAAAACAACAAACATTGAAAGCTGGGGCCGCCATTGTTTGATCATTTAGTTAAAAATTAAATATTGTTGAACGGAAATAAATTAAATGGACGGTGAAAATTGAGTAACTGAGGCCTCGAGTTTTTTTTTGGGCACAAAAATAAAAAAACAAACATTGAAAGCTGGGGCCGCCATTGTTTAATCATTGAGTTGAAAATTAAATATTGTTGAACGGAAATAAATTAAATGGACGGTGAAAATTGAGTAACTGGAGGCCTGAAGTTTTTTTTTTGGGCACAAAAATAAAACAACAACCATTGAAAGTTGGGGCCGCCATTGTTCAATCATTTAGTTGAAAATTAAATATTTTAAAACGGAAATAAATTAAATGGACGGTGAAAATTGAGTAACTGAAGGCCTGGAGTTTTTTTTTGGGCACAAAAATAAAAAAACAAACATTGAAAGCTGGGGCCGCCATTGTTTAATCATTTAGTTGAAAATTAAATATTTTAAAACGGAGATAAATTAAATGGACGGTGAAAATTGAGTAACTGAAGGCCTGAATTTTTTTTTTGGGCACAAAAATAAAACAACAACCATTGAAAGTTGGGGCCGCCATTGTTCAATCATTTAGTTGAAAATTAAATATTTTAAAACGGAAATAAATTAAATGGACGGTGAAAATTGAGTAACTGAAGGCCTGGAGTTTTTTTTGGGCACAAAAATAAAAAAACAAACATTGAAAGCTGAGGCCGCCATTGTTTAATCATTTAGTTGAAAATTAAATATTTTAAAACGGAAATAAATTAAATGGACGGTGAAAATTGAGTAACTGAGGCCTGGAGTTTTTTTGTGGGCTCAAGAATAAAAATACAAACATTAAAAGTTGGGGTCGCCATTGTTTAATCATTTAGTTAAAAATTAAATATTTTAAAACGGAGATAAATTAAATAGACGGTGAAAATTGAGTAACTGAAGGCCTGAATTTTTTTTTTGGGCACAAAAATAAAACAACAACCATTGAAAGTTGGGGCCGCCATTGTTCAATCATTTAGTTGAAAATTAAATATTTTAAAACGGAAATAAATTAAAAAGCCAGTGAAAATTGAGTAACTGAAGGCCTGAAGTTTTTTTTTGGGCACAAAAATAAAACAACAACCATTGAAAGTTGGGGCCGCCATTGTTCAATCATTTAGTTGAAAATTAAATATTTTAAAACGGAAATAAATTAGAAAGCCGGTGAAAATTGAGTAACTGAAGGCCTGAAGTTTTTTTTTGGGCACAAAAATAAAAAAACAAACATTGAAAGCTGGGGCCGCCATCGTTTAATCATTTAGTTGAAAATTAAATATTTTAAAACGAAGATAAATTAAATGGACCGTGAAAATTGAGTAACTGAAGGCCTGGAGTTTTTTTTTGGGCACAAAAATAAAAAAACAAACATTGAAAGCTGGGGCCGCCATTGTTTAATCATTTAGTTAAAAATTAAATATTTTCAAACAGAAATAAATTAAAAGGACGGTGAAAATTGAGTCACTGAAGGCCTGGAGTTTTTCTTTTAAGCCACGAGAGTTAAAAGATAAACATTAAAAGTCAGGGCCGCCATTGTTCAATCATTTAGTTAAAAATTCTATATTTTGAAACGGAAATAAATTAAAAGGACGGTGAAAATTGAGTAACTGAAGGCCTGGAGTTTTTCTTTCAAGCCACGAGAGTAAAAAAATAAACAATAAAAGTCAGGGCCGCCATTGTTTAAACATTTACTCAAGAAAATTCGCTGATTATCGGCTATTTCAAATTGTAAATTCGAAGTCAATCATTTGTGGCAGCTAAGTCACGTGATGGCGAGTATATATATAGATATAGCCGGCAGGTTAGTTTAACACAAAAATGATCACAGATTTTATGAATTAAGCTGAGAATGTCAATGAAAAACATAGATAAATAACAATACCTGATGAATTAGCGAATAGTAATCAAATTGATGTAATCAATGAAGCACGATAACTTGCACGATGTAATTAATTATTATAAATACTGTCAGCACGTGGTTTTCTATAACAGGTGTTGTAGAATACTGTCAGTTACCGCGTAGCTGGCTATCGAGTTGAAATTCCGAGTCTCAGAGGGCGCGTCGATAGCAGCACCTCTGGTATAGTAGAGTGTAGAGTTATCAAGTGTTCTGGCGCGAACATTTGATATTTACGAAACAATAGGAGAGTTTATAAATTAAAGGAAATTCGCAATTATCGGCTTTTGGTGACCTTAGAGGAATTCCGGATATCAAGCTTTGGGAAACAATGCACCCACGCGATAGAACGCAGCCCAAAACGTAGTAGAAATAACTTATTTTCATTTTTCAGTCGAGAAAAAAATTTTCCCTCAATCCGAGAGTTTATAAATTAAAGGAACTTCGCTGATAATCGACTTTCGGTGACCTCAGAGGAATAGAAAACTTTACTTGTTCGAAATTGCAGCAAAGTTGAGCCGATGCTTATTTTGCCGTATGGTGGCTATGATAATCCTGACCAGCCACCCCCATTACACTGAGAGAAAAAAAAATTAAATTCAAGTAACCATGTTTACTTAACTCATAATACTGAAAACAAGAAAAAATTTACTTCATCGAAGTATAATATTTCTTATCTTTATAACAATTGTTTGAATCTACTCATAAATCTCTACAGACAATGCATTTTTACTAAAATTAAGAAAATATTTACTAAAATTAAGAAAATATCCACTTGGCACTATTTGAGTAAAATAATACTTAAATCAAGAAATTTTACTTGGAAATATACACTTTTTTTCCTCAGTGTAGGAACCGTTCAGTCAATGCCTACGTCAGGTAATTTTTATAATATTTTTTATTTTTATTTTCTACTTTATTATTTATGATTTATTTTTACAGATAATGAAGACAAAGAGGCTGAAAGTCCTACCAATACGCCAATCAGAACTGTCGAAAAAGGCTCATGGAGCTCACGGGGTCTTGTCAGAGCCTGATGGAATGGCAAAGAAGGTGCATCACCTACACCCGATGCCATTATCAGACCTGACGAAGGTCATTTCATTTACAAACTTGAAGTACAAGTATTTTCTTTAAATTAACTAGAGTAAGAATGTAAATGTTAATAGTTAAACATTATCAGCGATTACTATAGTAATTATTATTGTTTTTTTTATTTAAGAACTGGTACAACGATTTGATGACGTTTTACGAGCGGGTGGACTAGGACGTCAAAAAATTAAATTTTCGATTAAGCGACATATCGAAAAATTGTATTCTTTAAGAAAGTCTTTTAGCCGCGCCACGGAAACCGTTGAATCCCCACTCTTCGTCATCGATATCTTTTAAACTAATTGACAATCCCCTGTACTAAAAAAATGACAATAGCAGGTAAAGGAAGCCGTGAAGTCTTAGCAGAAGAGCTATAGGCCTCGAAAATGCGCCGAAATGCCGATTCTGGCCACAAAATCTTAGAAAAAAATATCAAATTATGAAGTTATAGGGCGACAACTGCTCAGGCGCGTCGAGGACGACTCCCTGTACTTGAAAAATAGTAACAGAAATTAAGGAAAGCCGTGGAATCATCAATAGAACAGTTTTGGATCGCCGAGTTCCAATTATCAAAATAACTCATTAACTTACAGGCATTGATTGTGATATATCGTTCGTAAATGGACTTACTGTTGAAAATTCTAAAACGATTAAGTAAGTACATGTAATAAAGTAGGGGAAGGGGGGGGGGGGGGGGCAAAATGGGCCCCCTAAAATTTTGGATGCCTCGAAATATTAGGGGGCAAAATGGGCCCCCAAAGTTTTTAACATGAAAAGTGTTTGGAGCGGGGAAGGGGCAAAATGGGCTGTCTAGACTTTGAAAACCTACGAATATTTTTTAGCCAAACGGGTTCCTAAAATTTTTTTAACAGATATGATTAAAGAATTATGATGAGGGGCAAACTAGGTCACGAGTTCAACAGCATTACTAATTATTATTTTTTTCAAAAACAATTTATTCTATATAATCGAAAATAATTAAAATATGAGCAATCAAGTAATGAAATTAAGTTATTTTTAGGTCCAAATTATCACTATCAACTCTTTTTTATACTAAACACACAGCAAAAAGTTTCAAAACACAAAACAAGCGACAAACATACATTGAGTTTTGTTGGGGGCCCGTTTTCCCAACTTTTCAGGATTTTTTAATTTTCATAGACACAGCAAATTAACACCAAAAACTCAGCAGAAGAAAAAAAAAGTGAAACAAGCTGAAAAACTCGCATTATAAAATTTTTTTGAAGGGGCCCATTTTGCCCCACATTTTTTAATTTTTTAATTTTTAATGGACAGAACAAATTAACGTCATATACTTGGAGAGGGAGTAAAAAAAAGTAATGCAAGTAAAAAAAACTGAGGATTTGAAAATTTTTTTCTTAAGGGGCCCATTTTGCCCCCCCCCCCTTCCCCTATATAAATTTTGCTGTTTGATTCGAATACTAACTAATAATCATTATTTTTTACTTTAGAACGTACGTCAACGAATATCTTCGATGTAGAAAACTCATTTTATTTATAAAAGACTGGATGAATATGTGCAATCTTAATGGCGAAAGCAGAATACATAATTATTCTGTCGTTTGGATGTTAATTTATTATTTACAAACAAAGTTTATGTTGCTTTGATAAAATTTGAGGGAAAGTCTCAAAGAATCGGTGATTGGGAGACAGGAGCCTCCAAAGATTTTACCCTACCGGATATTAGTAATATTTATAATTTCAAAGATTTATTACAGGGATTTTTCATAATGTGCGCGGGTTTTAATTATAGAAATAATATATTTTGTCCACTTCTGAGTCGCCTGATTTGAAAAATAAATTTTTTAATTTAGGAAAAGCTTAAAGATCAGCCTGATGACATGGAGCCTTACAAAAATTACGTTAATAAAAATAAAAAAGCTGAAAGTTTACGGTTGGACTCAGTGGTGGCTGTCCAGGATCCATTTTATTTGAGCAACAATCTTACTAAAGCTGTTAAAAAATATATCATGTATCGATTTAAAACTTTTTCCTCACTAAGCGCTAAAAAGTTTATGATTAATTGAACGATTTATTTATTTTGTATTTTTTTTTTTTCAACGTAAGGCGTCTGAATTGAAACGTTTAATACAAAAATATGACAACTTTATATAACAACAATTAAAATTTTTTACATTTAATAATTTCATATTAATGTGTACATAAAGTTATCATTTACAACTAAATATAAATTACAAGTAGAGTAAGAGTACCAGTACCCAGCTCTAACCAGTAGCCAGCCGGTCATATACTTTAACATTGGCTAGAAAAATATATAGAAATAATATAACATGAAGTGGCTGGCTACTAGTTTGAGGCTGAGTACTAGTGCTCTTACCCTATAAGCAGAACAATTTTATTATAAAAATCAAATTAGTTTTTATATAATATTTAAATAAAAGTTATTTGGTTGTATTTATAATAAGAGTGCAAAAAATAACATTTAAATTTACAACCGATATAAGAGTTGTTGAATATTATTGTCATTTAATATTTATATAGATATATAATTATAAGAAGAGACAAATTTATTTATTGTACGAATAAATTATAATGCTGAAAGTAAAAGACATTTAAAAATTTTTTTACTTTTACTAAACAATATAAATATAAATAAACAATATAAAATACTGAAGAAAATATTTTGAAAATGCGTCAATTTAAAAAAATTGTATCATGATTTTAAAAAAAAATTTCAGATGTCTGTTACTTTTAGCATCGCTGATAAATTTAAAAAATCAAATCATTTCTGCTTTCATCATAAATTTAGTAAATGAACAAAAAAAATCGAACTGGTAAAAATTCTAATGATAATGAAAGTAGACAATAGATCATTTTTGAATTTTTTTTTCAACAAACAATTTAAAAAAAAAAAAATGCACGTGTAGAAAATTAAAAAAATTTCAGGTGAAATTTTTTTAAATGTATCGTTTTTTAAAACATTAAAATATTAGTAGACGTCGGTTAACTTCAGTTTCATAAAAATTAAATTAGTTTTTACATGATATTTATATAAAAGTTATTTTTGCTTGTATTTATAATAAAAGTACAAATTATAACATTTAAATTTACAACCAATATAAGAGTTGTTGAATATTATTGTCATTTAATATTTATAGAGATATATAATTATAAGAAAAGACAAATTTATTTATTATACTAATAAATTATGATGCTAAAAGTGAAAGACATTTAAAAATTTTTTTACTTTTAATAAACAGTATAAATACTAAAGAAAATATTTTTAAAATTCGTCAATTTAAAAAAAATTGTATCATGATTTTAAAAAAAAATTTCAGATGTCTGTTACTTTTAGCATCGCTGATAAATTTAATATATCAAATCATTTCTGCTTTCATCATATATTTAGTAAATGAACAAAAAAACTCGAACTGATAAAAATTCTAATGATAATGAAAGCAGACAATAGATAATTTTTTTTTTTGTAAATAAATAAATTAAATTTTTACAGAAGAAAGTTATCAGACAATTAATAATTTTTGAATTTTTTTTTCAACAAACAATTAAAAAAAAAAAAAATATGTACGCGTAGAAAATTAAAAAAATTCCAGGTGAAATGTATCGTTTGTTGAAACATTAAAATATTAGTAGACGTCGGTTAACTTCATTTTCATAAAAATTAAATTAGTTTTTACATGATATTTATATAAAAGTTATTTTTGCTTGTATTTATAATAAAAGTACAAAATATAACATTTAAATTTACAACCAATATAAGAGTTGTTGAATATTATTTTCATTTAATATTTATATAGATATATAATTATAAGAAAAGACAAATTTATTTATTATACTAATAAATTATGATGCTAAAAGTAAAAGACATTTAAAAATTTTTTTACTTTTAATAAACATTATAAATACTAAAGAAAATATTTTTAAAATTCGTCAATTTAAAAAAAATTGTATCATGATTTTAAAAAAAATTTTCAGGTGTCTGTTACTTTTAGCATCGCTGATAAATTCAATAAATCAAATCATTTCTGCTTTCATTACATATTTCGTAAATGAACAAAAAAACTCGAACTGGTAAAAATTCTAATGATAATGAAAGCAGACAATAGATAATTTTTTTTTTCAAACAAATAAATTAAATTTTTACAGAAGAAATTTATGATCCTGAAGTTAACAGAGAATTAATAATTTTTGAATTTTTTTTCAACAAACAATTTAAAAAAAAAAATGCACGTGTAGAAAATTAAAAAAATTCCAGGTGAAATGTATCGTTTTTTGAAACATTAAAATATTAGTAGACGTCGGTTAACTTCAGTTTCATAAAAATTAAATTATAGTTTACAATATTTTTAATTAAATTCTAATAAAACTTTGAGTTGTACTTTAAATAATTATTTAAATATGTATTAACGCATCAAAGAATCGTTAAGTATATAATATTTGAAATATATTACTTTCACGCGGTTGGGCGCCTCAAATATTTTACACCCATGGCGACAAAAAAAATTAAGATTGAGACAAAAGATCTCCCCTAAGTGAAAATTAAAAAAAAATATATTTTAATCTATAAACGTTCTGATCGTTAAAAAATATTGTGATCAGAAACTTTAGATTTTGCAATCAATCCATCGACTACATTACAACTTATCTAAAAAAAACATTTTTAAAAAATGTCCCTACCGACCGATCAAGCTCAACTTTTAACAATTTAAGGTCTGGTAATTTTTTATTCGACCTTACTAGAGCGTTAACTGAAAGCTATTAATTATATTTTTTTTTCTCTTAATTTAATTATTGGTTTTTGGCCATGAAGTCTAGGCTCCTTGTGACCATCGCGGATATAATTATTTCATAATCAAAAATTATATAGTATAAATATATGATCATATATAAAAAAACAAATTTAAGCTAAACTTATAATAATAATTAATTCAAAAAATAAAACAATTAATATACTTGTCATTCAATGACTTTTTGTTTAAATGAAATATCCACTGTGACTTGATGCCATAGATTCGAACCCGATGGTGCCTTATACAGAAGATTTTCCAACGGCAATAGAGGATTTGACGACTGACAAAATACCAGAGGCTGAATCCCCACCAGTAATTCCAGAGTAGTTTTTTTTCTTGTTATTTGCACTACTGGGTTTGTAGTCTTGCGACAAAACAATTTCTGGCAACAGGAGAAATTCGTCGGCAGTTACTGGTCACCTGAGCATCAGCTTCAATCCACAAGTCTGGAATAAATTAAAACGATAATCAAAAATTAATAATGTCATTAATTTTTCATTTAATTAATTTATTTTATATAAATTACCTCTGTTTTATTAGTTGATTTTATTTAGTTGAGTTATAGGATAGACACACCTGAAGAGCTTCAACTGTCATGTACTTGGATGAAAAGTCTCTCTCCCCTCAAATTTATTTTTAAATCACTCCTCTTCTTATCTTCAGTTCTTCTTATCTTCAGATAACGAGTTATGGTTCACAAAATTTCACCCTTTGGTATATGGCGAATTAAGCAGTGATTATTTTAATCTAATCCTAGAAGTTCGTCGCTGAATGTGCATATATATACAAATGTATACATGTATATATATGTTTTTATATTTACACTCATAATTAAATGTTTATAGATATATGATTTACTCTGTTGTATATTAATAGTAGCAAGATGAACGTCATAGTTCAAGGTTGGCAGAGCGTTTCTGCCGCTACTCAACAGTCCGATCTGACGATAACCGGAAATAAGTTAGCGTATTCGAACCTGGAAATTACGGTTAACGCTTTCGTCGAGGACTACGAATCCTCCGTAAACTTCATCCGGTCAACTATCAATGCTTCCAATACCAAGCTTCGGACCGAAGTCACGCCAGTGATTTTCGCATTCGGCCGAACTGGATCCGGCAAGTCATCAATCTTGATCGGTGACCCGGCACGAAACATTCCAGGCCTGGCATCCTCGTTGTTTTCCGATGCAGCTCCAGACGATCTTCGTTTCCGGTAAGTCGCACAAGAATGGTCATCTCATGGCTTTAAACAAAACCAGTTCCGGGATATCGTGCGCAACCAGGACCCTGCTGCACTGGAAAGTTCCTTTATCCCTTGGAACGAGTTAACGTGGGAAGAATTCAGCGAATTCCGGCCGACCATAGAAAGACGTTTTGTAGAGAATAATAGAGTCCATGTCAATTCATTATGAATATATTCCATACCCGTTGGTACATAGGTATGCTTTGCCGTAGGAGCGAAAATCCACGGAACAAAAGGTTTTCCTGATCGACATTCCTGGATTGGACGGATCAGAACGTGATCAGGGAGGTGCTCATCAACCATCTCCCGTCACCAAGTGGATTTCGTCGATGACAACGTCCTTCATGATGTATCTGAGAAAAGACTTATCGGCTGATCCAGTCTGGCTGGAAATCGATGCGGTTTTTCCGGATAAGTCAGTCGCATTTCTGTTGACGTGTATCAAGCGTCCTTACTTAAGAAATAATGTCTATTCGATGATTAATTTCCTGCACGGGTTTAAAGACTTGCGGCCGGACAATTGGCGACCTAGCGGTTCAAGGCAATTAATTTCTCCAGTACCGCACAGAAGACAGCGGCCAGATGATGCATCTCCATCAAGGAACTTACTGCAAGTTCCAGCAATCGCAGTCGATGCCGCCGCTCCAGCAATGACCAATGATACATTTGAAGAGCTCATTGAACAGATGAGGGACTTGAGCATCAATAAATTTAACCGACTCAATGCTGATGTCGATAAAAACCGTGCTGCAATCACCAAAAACCATGCTGCAATCGCCGAAAACCATGCTGCAATCGACGAACTGAGAGATTTACATGATGCTGATTTCGACGATCTCAAAGTTCAATACCAGGCTCAGATTAACAAACTGACAGCTCAGGTTAACAATCTCCTTGCTGCGATCAACCAACTGCAAACCCGACACGATGCAGACATACAAGATTTAAGAGCCCTGTTGGAGAATCAGCAAAGGGAGCACTGCCAATCTATTGTGACACCACCTAGAGCATCACCTCCACCTCAAGATGTACTAGCGGATGCTGCTCCAGTCGAACAACAACAGCCTGAAGAAGAAAATCGGCAGTCAGAATCAGCTCGAGAATCGACTAGTACAAATCAGTCTAATTCACCACGAGCTTCGTCACAAGATGATTTTCCGGATGTGACGTTTTCTTCTTTAGCCTCACCTGACAGTGAGATTTCTGGTGCTGATGAGCCGGCTATTGCATCTCCAGCTCCACCAGTACCTAGTTGCTTGTCGGAATCTCCAGAAAATGCTCAGCCTCCTAGGTACTCCCTGAGGTCACGAATTAACGTTCGGGATAGTATCATCTACAAGTTTCACAACGATAACCTGGGTGGCTGTAAACCCGCTGTTTTATCTTCAGGAAGTTCAAGTGATAATAATGACAACGATGCAAGTAAAACAAGAGCGATGCTGAGTCATTTGATGTTAAAAGATCCCCAACGTCCTTGGATACGCATAACACCAACGTGATCCTTTACCGTCTAGACGAACACCAATTTCACGGAGTCCATCACTTGGGTCGGAAGATCTACATCGCTTTGGAGGTACAAGTAATGCGATACTCCTTTCAAAACATGGGTAATTACTTCCCATGTCTGGTTGACTCATATCGATGTATCATTAAAATGCAATGTAGAGAATGCAACACTCTATGCTGCATCATCAGTACAATGAGAAACCACCTGAAAGAACATCAATAGCTTAGTTACTATATTAGGGTGGGGGGGGGGGGCATACCAAGCTTTCTGGGACTCAACTACGCTAATTTTTTTTTTTTTCTAATGATATTTAAAGAAAAACAAAATAAATTTTTAGTTATAAAAAAACATCACGTTTCCGGGAAAAATTGGGTATTTCCCAGAAAGAAGAAAAAGAAATTTATGGATATTTAATAAATTTGATTGAATTAAATTTTCTTGTAAGTAATTTACATAAAGAAAAATTGCATTTCACATAACTATTAGACACAAAGGAAAAAAAAAATAGTTTTTACCGTAAACAAAAGTCATTAACGTTTTTTTGACTGACACTCGATTTTTAAAAAAGTTTAACAAAAAAGAATTCAGAAGTGATTTTTACAAAAGTGATTTTGAATTTTTTAAAAAACAATTAAAAAAAAAATTTTTTTTTGAAAATTGTGGGGTAACCGGCTTTATCCGCCCAATCCTGAAATGTAATATATTAAAGAAATAGTTTTTTGTTTTTAATTAAAAAAAGAATTCAATCACTTTCATAAAAAAAAAAACTTTTCTTTAATTTCCACAGTAAAAAATTTACCTGGTCAATGAATCCACAGAGCTTGAATGATTCGTAATGTGTTGACCCAATACGGATGGAAGAACTAGGCTAATGGAAAAAATTCAATAGGTCAGTTACCACATAATTGCAACAAATTAAATAGTTTTGTGTTTTCAATAAAAAAAAAAAATCTGATCACTTTTATAGAAAAAAGATTTTTCGTCAATTCACATAATTAGAAATTTACCTGGTCATTAGTATCTCAGAGCTTGAGGGAATACCTCTCAGTTGAATTTATGCCAGCTTGTTCTTCAGTGGACTGACCTTGAACATTAAAAAAAATTTTTCATTAGCATCTGAAATATAATATAAATACTATACACATAAATATATTTAAATACGTGCACGACAAATAAAAGGCTTGAGATAAATTAGATGATAAGTGAAAGTATTTTGCGAACTTGAAAATATTTCTTTCTTTTTTCTTTTATGAAAATATGTAAATAATTTTTTTTCATTTGAAAGGACAAAATTATATATTAAATTTTTTATATTAATGTAGTAACTAACCAGTTAATGTGTGGCGTAGTGGTCTCTCATTGTACAGACGCCATGGCAAACGAAGTCGCATCCTTCTACATCGCATTTGAATGATCCATCGGTGTGGGATAACCAGACATGGGAAGGAATTACCCATGTCTTGAAAAGTTTATCGCATACCTTACACTTCCAATGCGATATTGATCTTCCGTGCCAACCGATGTAATCCGCGAAATTGGTGTTCGCAAACAGATTTGCGTCGTCGACAGCAAAGGATCGCGTTGATGTGTAGTTGATCCTTGCTCGTTGGGGGTCATCTAATTGTAACATACGCAGCAACAAACTTGTTTTTCTTGCATCGCTGTCATCGTCATCACTTGATGGTAAAACAGCAGGTTTACCGCCACCCAGGTTATCGTTGTGAAACTTATGGATGATACTATCCCGAACGTTAGTTCGTGACCTCAGGTCGTACCTAGAACGCTGAGCATTTTCCGGAGATTCCGACGAGCAACCAGGTACTGGTGAAGCTGGAGATGCAATAGCCGACTCATTAGCACCAGAAATCTCACTGTCAGGTGAGGCTACAGAAGAAAACGTCACATCCGGAAAATCATCTTGTGACGAAGCTCGTGGTGAATTAGACTGATTTGTACTAGTCGATTCTCGAGCTGATTCTGACTGTCGATTTTCTTCTTCAGGCTGCTGTTGTTCGGCTGGAGCTGCATCCGCTTGTACATCTTGAGGTGGAGGTGGTGCTCTAGGTGGTGTCACAATAGATTGGCGGTGCTCCCTTTGCTGATTCTCCAATTGGGCTCTTAAATCTCGTATTTCTGCATCGTGTCGGGTTTGAAGTTGGTTCATCGCAGCAAGGAGATTGTTAACCTGAGCTGTCAGTTCGTCGATCTGAGCCTGGTGTTGAACTTTGAGATCGTCGATATCAGCATCATGTAAATCTCTCAGTTCGGTGATTGCAGCATGGTTTTCGGTGATTGCAGCATGGTTTCTCTCGACATCAGCATTGAGTCGGTTAAATTTATTGATGCTCAAGTCCCTCATCTGTTCAATGAGCTCTTCGAATGTATCACGGGTCATTGCTGGAGCGGCGGCATCGACCGTAATTGCTGGAACTTGCAGTAAGTTCCTCGATGGAGATGCATCATCTGGGCGCTGTCTTCTGTGCGGTACTGGAGAAATTAATTGCCTTGAACCGCCAGGTCGCCAATTGTCCGGTCGCAAGTCTTTAAACCCGTGCAGGAAATTGATCGTCGAATAAACATTATTTCTTATGTAAGGACGCTTGATACACGCCAACAGAAATGCGACTGACTTATCCGGAAAAACCGCATCGATTTCCAGCCAGACTGGATCAGCCGATAAGTCCTTCCTCAGATACATCATGAAAGACGTCGTTATCGACGAAATCCACTTCGTGACGCGAGATGGCTGATGAGCACCTCCCTGATCACGTTCTGATCCGTCCAATCCAGGAATGTCGATCAGGAAAACCTTTTGTTCCGTGGATTTTCGCTCCTACGACAAAGCAAACAAAACAAGTTATTTTAAATGCTTGAACGCGGAACATAATTTATTTAAAAAATGACACTAATCATTCAATATTTTATTTTTTAAATAGTACTTACGATTTCTATAATCAAAACTCCACGGGATGACTTTTGGTGGACTCCGTTATCCTCCACAATACGTCTTTCTAGCGTCGGCCGAAATTCGCTGAATTCCTCCCACGTTAACTCGTTCCAAGGGATAAAGGAACGTTCCGTCACAGCAGGGTCCTGGGTACGCACGATGTCCCGGAAATGGTTTAGCTTCGTTGTCTTCGATGACCATTCTTGTACTCTGTGAAATCACGGAGAGAAAATACAAATAAAGTGCGTGACCATACCTCTGAAAATATCAAGTGTAGTGTAAACCTACTGATGTTTAATATCTCTGACGGTCCTGATTCAGCGTGATTTTCAAGTAAATCACGGTAAATCGCACTAATAAGGTGAAATTACGGTGATTCGTAATGAATAACGGTAAAACACGGTGATATTCCGTAATCGAGCAATGAAGATTTACCGCAATTTATTTTTGGGAGATAAAGTAAACATTGGGAAGGGAATAGTCACCGGTACTAGGTTGAAGCAGCGAAAGAAGTTCAGTGCTTGCTACGAAATTGCACACAGCTGCTTGTGGTGTCCCTGATAAGAACTTCATTCTAGAACTATTACATTCTAAACTTGAAAGTACCTCTGACACGGGTGCGCCTCTGGTATTGACAGCGTGAAAGGTACCTTTTTTGACAGTAATATGCACGAAAAAAAATGTGTAGTTAAATTTACTACAAATAGAGTTCCATTTACTACACTGACTAGTAATATATAGGATAACTACACGTTTAGTAACAGTTACTAGTACACTGTGGTACACAACCTGTAGTACCATTTACTACAGTAAGTAGTAATAAAAACTAGCATTAAATAACCACTGTGGTTCATTTTACTCCACAACATAGTAGAATATATTTTATTCGTAATGTATTAATTAAATATCTGTTAGTTAAAGATCATTAGTTTTTATGATATTGAAAACGTTATAAAAAATATAAAAATTAATCTTAGATTCTTCGGACTTACAGTATATCAAATTAAAATGATATAAAAATGAATTTATTACTGAATAACTTAAAATAATAAGGACTTAAACTTCAAAAGCCTACTTTTTATCAATACCCGATAAGGATAATTTTAAAAATATATTTGTAATCTATGAATTCTCGTATAAGCATAAACTTAGAATAATTAAGTATTAATTTTTATTAATAGAAAATATAGAAAACATCGATTTAAAAGTTATAGTTCTAATAAATAACAAATACTCAATAGGCAATGATTTGAAAAATTGCATTAAAATCACGATTCACTGATAAGAGCATAGAAATAAAATTTAATAAAAGTTGTAGGTGAGGTAAGCAAAAGGAAGAATGACAGGTAATACAAAACAAATTTTTTTGTATTATATTTTTTATATATATATTTATTTTAAAATATATATATTATAATTGCACGCCTCGATTTTTAATTATATATATAAATATTTTTAATTATATATATTATTATTTATAATGTTTTATAGTATTATTTATAACATTAAATACATCGACACAAGTTGAGGATACCCACAAAATGGAGTAAAAAAGTTGTAGGTGGCGCCGTTATTATTTTTTTTTCGATCATTTTACCACACATTGGAGTAGATTGTACAAGTAATCTGGTATTGTATACTCCAAAAATAGTAACAGATACCAATTCATATAAAATTGTGTGGTTCCCAAAACCACAAAATAATTATTTTATACTACATTGAGTAGTTGTGGAAACTACAAAGTTTTACCACATTACAGTAGTAAGCAGAACTCCTATAGTAGTAAAATATCACGCACACTGTGGCTTATGTTACTACAGTTGTCATTGCGGCGACCACAAAGTGTAATAAAATTTTTACTAGTTTGGTGTGGTAAATTCTACTCCAGCATTTTTTCCCGTGTGGTATATTCTATACTACATTATGACATGGATATTTATTATCAATGTCACTAGGAATAATATTACTTTAAGATTAGGCTTGCGTAGCCCAAGAATTCTTTACCCCACCCGATAGGGTCAGAGGGGGAACTAAGCAAGGTTCTTGAGAAAATATTGAGGTTTCGAGGACTCCAATACGCTAAATCTTTTTGTTCTTTAAGAAATTCAAAGTAAATAAACAAATCTTCAGTTGACGTTAAAGAAAAAAACTTTTTACATTTACAGGCAAAATGGGGTACCCTCTTGAAAAGATGAAGAAAACGTATGCTACTTACCGGAAACGAAGATCGTCTGGAGCTGCATTGGAAAACAACGAGGATGCCAGGCCTGGAATGTTTCGCGCCGGGTCGCCGATCAAGGTTGATGATTTGCCGGTACCAGTTCGGCCGAATGCAAAAATCACTGGCGTGACTTCGGTCCGAAGCTTGGTATTGGCAGCATTGATGGTTGACCGGATGAATTTTACGGAGGATTCGTAATCCTCCACGAAAGCGTTAACCGTAATCTCCAGATTAGAATACGCTAGCTTATTTCCGGTTATCGTCAGATAGGACTCTTGAGTAGCGGCAGAAGCGCTCTGCCAACCTTGAACTATGACGTTCATATTGCTACTATGAATATACAACAGAAAAAATTTTATATTCATAAACATGAGTTCATAACGGAAATCTATACTAATATATAAATCTATAGGCTCTGAATGTACATGGTGTTTTTATTTCACATGACGTGTCAAATGTCATTTTTATAACCCACTCATAATATATAAACACTTTTTTGAATTGTTGAGTGTCTGTCCATATGTCTGTTTGAACTTCAATACCTAATGGAACACTCATCTGATTAAGATTAAGATTTTTTTACATACACATGATCATGTCACTTGAAATATAGGCAACTTTATAATTCGATAAGAAATCGAAATTCGGATATAAAAATTATTTTTGCAATAAAATAATAAAAAACCAGATAAATTACAGGTATAGATTGTTTACATTCCGTAAGCGAGAATTGTTTCTATATACCAAGTGTAAATTGTTTTTTAGATTTTTTTTTATAGATGAGATTTTGTTTCGATTATCAATTGTTTAATGTTGTTCCATTTATCGATTTGCGAGATACAGTCATGAGAAAAATGCACCCACGCGACAGTACGCGACACAAAAGAAAGTAGAAATAACACATTTTTATCCGTTAGTCAATAAAAAAATTTTTCCCGGATTGGAGACTTTATAAACTAATAAAAATTTGCTGATTACAACATAAGGTCACTATAAAGAAATTCCGGGGACCAAGCTTTGAGATATGATGCATCCACGCGATAGTTCGCACCCCAAAATACAGTAGAAATAACGCATTTTTATTATTCAGTCAAGAAAAAAATTGGAAGGACGGTGAAAATCTTGTAACTAAAGGCCTGGAGTTTTTCTTTTAAGCCACGAGAGTAAATAAATAAACATTAAAAGTCAGGGCTGCCATTGTTTAAACATTTAGTTGACAAATAAATATTTTGAAACGGAAATAAATTAAAAGGAGGGTGAAAATTGAAAAACGGAAAAACTGGAGTTTTTCTTTTAAGCCACGAGAGTAAAAAAACAAACATTAAAAGTCAGGGCCGCCATTGTTTAATCATTCAGTTAAAAATTGAATATTTTCAAACAGAAATAAATTAAAAGGCCGGTGAAAATTGAATAACTGAAGGCCTGGAGTTTTTTTTTTGGGCAGAAGAATAAAAAAACAAACATTAAAAGTCAGGGCCGCCATTGTTTAATCATTCAGTTAAAAATTGAATATTTTGAAACGGATAAAAAATGGACGTACGGGGAAAATTGAGTAACTGAAGGCCTGGAGTTTTCTTTTAAGCCACGAGAGTAAAAAAATAAACATTAAAAGTCAGGACCGCCATTGTTTAAACATCTAGTTAACAAATGAATATTTTCAAACAGAAATAAATTAAAAGGCCGGTGAAAATTGAATAACTGAAGGCCTGGAGTTTATTTTTTTGGGCACAAGAATAAAAAAACAAACATTGAAAGTCAGGGCCGCCATTGTTTAATCATTTAGTCAAAAATTAAATATTTCGAAACGGAAATAAATTAAAAGGACGGTGAAAATTGAGTAACTGAAGGCCTGGAGTTTTTCTTTTAAGCCACAAGAATAAAAAAATAAACATTAAAAGTCAGGGCCGCCATTGTTTAATCATTCAGTTAAAAATTGAATATTTTGAAACGGATAAAAAATGGACATACGGGGAAAATTGAGTATCTGAAGGCCTGGAGTTTTTTTTTGGGCACAAGAATAAGAAAACAAACATTGAAAGTTAGGGCCGCCATTGTATAATCATTTAGTCAAAAATTAAATATTTCGAAACGGAAATAAATTAAAAGGACGGTGAAAATTGAGTAACTGAAGGCCTGGAGTTTTCTATTAAGCCACGAGAGTAAAAAAATAAACATTAAAAGTCAGGGCCACCATTGTTGAAACATTCAGTTTAAAATTAAATATTTTGAAACGGATAAAAAATGGACGTACGGGGAAAATTGAGTAACTGAAGGCCTGGAGTTTTTCTTTTACGAAGTGTCTATTGGCACCATACACGGATCAGTTCCGTATACGGTATAAAATCCACGGAAATATATACAGATACAAATGTCAAATTTTTCATATCCGTAGATGAAATCAACGGAAGAAAGAAAATTTCCATCTAGTGTGAAAAATTTCCGTGTCTTTAAAACTATCCCTAGATCAATCCGTGAATAACTAAATTAACCACTGCTTGATGTTCTGAATAAAGAAATCAAAGTGCAGATATTCCTTTCAAATATTTAATGAAAAAAATCTATAAAAAACAAAATATGTTAAAATATAAAAAAAATATATTTTTCATGTAAAAAATATATAAATATATATATAAAATATGTATAAAAAATATATTTTAAATAGCTAACTTTTGGCCGATTTTCGTATATATATTTTAGATATTTTAAATGGTATTTGAATATATTAAAAATATATCTTGGAGAACAAAAAACATATAAAAAATATAATTTTTTTCTAAACTTTATATATTTTTGTCCTAAGT
This sequence comes from Microplitis mediator, assembly GCF_029852145.1. NCBI lineage: Eukaryota > Metazoa > Arthropoda > Insecta > Hymenoptera > Braconidae > Microplitis > Microplitis mediator. Next base: position 24,159,149 of record NC_079975.1, on the reverse strand, counting down.
TATTAGTTTGAATAAAATTATTTTTTTTATATATTTGAAATATATTCTTAATATATTTTTTTAATGTTTTTATACATATATTTTTTATATGTTCTAAGATATATTTTTAATATATTTAAAATAACATTAAAATATGGGTCATTCCATCTCAATTCAACGACATTGCGACGGTGAACCTTTTCGATTTTTTTGATTTTTTAATATGTTTTCATACATGTAGAAAGAAGTCTTGAGCTAAATTTTTAGCTCTTTATCTCTACCCCTTCCGGAGTTATAATTTTTGCTTAAAAAGGATATAACTTTGACTATAGTTGTGATAATATCTCACGTCATGGGGGGTCATTTTGTTTGATTTTTAACGCTCTTTCTGAAAAATAATTCAAAATCAGAAACAAAAAATTTTGTAAGGTTTTTTTAGCCATTTTTAGTTAAAAAATTAGTTTTTCGTACAATGGGACACTTAATTTGTTTCAAAAAAATTCCTGAAATTCTATGTTGAAAAACAAAATTTTCGAGTCATAACCCAAGATAGGCATCAAATAACTTCTAGTAAAATAAATTAGAAACCAATTATTTTTTAAGTTACTTTGATTGATTTTTCTTCTCAGATCACAGAATATTTTCAGATAGTCTCACAATACACAACAATACTTTTTTCTGAGTATTCTCAGTGGAAAATATAATATTTCACACGAAAATGTATAATTTAAGTACTTTTTTTGTAATTTATTGTATCTTTTTAAATTTAAATTTAAATATATCAACCGTACGTACGTATGATGTACATCATATTATTCACATTAATTACTCTCGAATCTACTACGATATTATTGGTAGTACTTATCTGAGATTAGTTTGAGATAACATTTTGAGACTATTTCGAGAAATTACGTGATTTTAGAAAAAAAAATAAATTAAAATTACAGAATAACAATTGTTTTTTAATTTTTTTTTCTAGAAGTTATTTGATGACCATCTTGGGTTATGGCTCGAAAATTTTGTTTTTCGACATAGAGTTTTGAAAATTTTTTTGAAAACAATTAAAAGTGTCCCATGGAAAGAAAAACTAATTTTTTAACTAAAAATAGCTAAAAAAGCATTACAAAATTTTTTGTTTCTGATTTTGAATTTTTATTCAGAGAGAGCGTTAAAAATCCGACAAAATGACAAATGACATCGTCACTTAACAATAGAAATTAATTGATAACTTTTGAGAACCCGAAAATCCAAGTTATTCCCGTATTTTTGGATGTTTGGGTTTGTGGAACAGTCGAGACGGCCCTATACGCGTCGATAACTCTAGAGACGTTAAATCGGACCCTAATTCAAAAGATCGACCACGTTAACATCATCACTTAACAATAGAAATTTATTCATGACTTTTAAGAACCCAAAAACCCATATTACTTTCGTATTCTTGGATGTTTGGGTTTGTGGAACAGTCGAGACGGCCCTATACGCGTCGATAACTCTAGAGACGTTAAATCGGACCCTAATTCAAAAGATCGACCACCTTAACATCGTCACTTAACAATAGAAATTCATTTATGACTTTTGAGAACCCAAAAACCCATATTATTTCCGTATTCTTGGATGTTTTGGTCCGTGAGACAGTCGAGAAAACCCTATATGCGTCGATGACTCTAGAGACGTCAAATCGGACCCTAATTCAAAATATCGACCACCTTAAGATCGTCATTTGAGAATAGAAATTTATTTATAACTTTTGAGAACCCAAAAATTCAAATTATTTCCGTATTCTTGAATGTTTGGGTCCGTCGGACAGTCGAGACGGCCCTATACGCGTCGATAACTTTAAAGACGTTAGATCGGACTCTATATTGAAAGATCGACAACCTTAACATCGTCACTTAACGATAGAAATTTATTTATGACTTTTGAGAACCCAAAAACCCATATTGAATTCGTATTCTTGGATGTTTGGGTTTGTGGAACAGTCGAGACGGCCCTATACGCGTCGATAACTCTGGAGACGTTGAATCCGACCCTAAATTGAAAGATCGACAACCTTAACATCGTCACTTAACAATAGAAATATATTTATGACTTTTAAGAACCCGAAAATCCAAGTTGTTCCCGTATTTTTGGATGTTCGGGTCCGTGGAACAGTCGAGACGGCCCTATACGCGTCGATAACTCTAGAGACGTTGAATCGGACCCTATATTAAGAGATCGACCACCTTAACATCGTCACTTAACAATAGAAATTAATTTATAACTTTGAAGAACCCAAAAATCCAAGTTATTATCGTATTTTTGGATGTTTGGGTCCGTGGAACGGTCGAGATGGCCCTATACGCGTCGATAACTCTTGACACGTTGAATCGGACCCTAATTCAAAAGATCGACCACCTTAACATCGTCACTTAACAATAGAAATTAATTTATAACTTTTGAGAACCCAAAAATCCAAGTTATTTTCGTATTTTCGGATGTTTGGGTCCGTGGAACAGTCGAAACGGCCCTATACACGTCGATAACTCTAGAGACGTTAAATCTGACCCTAATTCAAAAGATCGACCACCTTAACATCGTCACTTAACGATAGAAATTCATTTATGACTTTTGAAAACCCAAAAACCCATATTATTTTCGTATTCTTGGATGTATGGGTTTGTGGAACAGTCGAGACGGCCCTATACGCGTCGATAACTCTAGAGACGTTGAATTGGAACCTAATTCAAAAGATCGACCACCCTAACATCGTCACTTAACGATAGAAATTTATTTATGACTGTTGAGAACTCAAAAACCCATATTATTTTCGTATTCTTCAATGTTTGGGTCCGTAGGACAGTCGAGACGGCCCTATACACGTCGATACCTCTAGAGAAGTTGAATCGGACCCTAAATTAAAATATCGGACACCTTAACATCGTCACTCAACAATAGAAATTTATTTATGACTTTTAAGAACCCGAAAATCCAAGTTATTTCCAGATTTTTGGATGTTTGGGTCCGTGGGACTTTCGAGACGGCCCTATACGCGTCGATAACTCTAGAGACGTTAAATCGGACCCTAATTCAAAAGATCGATTACCTTAGCATCGTCACTTAACGATAGAAATTTATTTATGACTTTTGAGAACCCAAAAACCCATATTGAATTCGTATTCTTGGATGTTTGGGACCGTGGGACAGTCGAGACGGCCCTATACGCGTCGATAACTCTAGAGACGTTGAATCGGACCCTATATTAAAAGATCGACCACCTTAACATCGTCACTTAACAATAGAAATTCATTCATGACTTTTGAGAACCCAAAAACCCATATTGAATTCGTATTCTTGGATGTTTGGGACCGTGGGACAGTCGAGACGGCCCTATACGCGTCGATAACTCTAGAGACGTTAAATCGGACCTTATATTAAGAGATCGACCACCTTAACATCGTCACTTAACAATAGAAATTAATTTATAACTTTAAAGAACCCAAAAATCCAAGTTATTATCGTATTTTTGGATGTTTGGGTCCGTGGAACGGTCGAGATGGCCCTATACGCGTCGATAACTCTTGACACGTTGAATCGGACCCTAATTCAGAAGATCGACCACCTTAACATCGTCACTTAACAATAGAAATTAATTTATAACTTTGAAGAACCCAAAAATCCAAGTTATGTTCGTATTTTTGAATGTTTTGGTCCGTGAGACAGTCGAGAAAACCCTATATGCGTCGATAACTCTAAAGACGTTGAATCGGACCCTAAATTAGAATATCGACCACCTTAACATCGTCACTTAACGATAGGAATTCATTCATGACTTTTGAGAACCCAAAAACCCATATTATTTTCGTATTCTTGGAAGTTTGGGTTTGTGGAACAGTCGAGACGGCCCTATACGCGTCGATAACTCTAGAGACGTTAAATCGAAACCGAATTCAAAAGATCGACCACCCTAACATCGTCACTTAACAATAGAAATTAATTTATAACTTTGAAGAACACAAAAATCCAAGTTATGTTCGTATTTTTGAATGTTTTGGTCCGTGAGACAGTCGAGAAAACCCTATATGCGTCGATAACTCAAGAAACGTTTAATAGGACCCTAAATTAGAATATCGACCACCTTAACATCGTCACTTAACGATAGGAATTCATTCATGACTTTTGAGAACCCAAAAACCCATATTATTTTCGTATTCTTGGATGTTTGGGTTTGTGGAACAGTCGAGACGGCCCTATACGCGTCGATAACTCTAGAGACGTTAAATCGAAACCGAATTCAAAAGATCGACCACCCTAACATCGTCACTTAACAATAGAAATTAAATTATAACTTTGAAGAACCCAAAAATCCAAGTTATGTTCGTATTTTTGAATGTTTTGGTCCGTGAGACAGTCGAGAAAACCCTATAGGCGTCGATAACTCAAGAAACGTTTAATTGGACCCTAAATTAGAATATCGACCACCTTAACATCGTCACTTAACGATAGGAATTCATTCATGACTTTTGAGAACCCAAAAACCCATATTATTTTCGTATTCTTGGAAGTTTGGGTTTGTGGAACAGTCGAGACGGCCCTATACGCGTCGATAACTCTAGAGACGTTAAATCGAAACCGAATTCAAAAGATCGACCACCCTAACATCGTCACTTAACAATAGAAATTAATTTATAACTATGAAGAACCCAAAAATCCAAGTTATGTTCGTATTTTTGAATGTTTTGGTCCGTGAGACAGTCGAGAAAACCCTATATGCGTCGATAACTCTAGAGACGTTAAATCGGACCCTATATTAAAAGATCGACCACCTTAACATCGTCACTTAACAATAGGAATTCATTCATGACTTTTGAGAACCCAAAAACCCATATTATTTTCGTATTCTTGGATGTTTGGGTTTGTGGAACAGTCGAGACGGCCCTATACGCGTCGATAACTCTTGACACGTTGAATCGGACCCTAATTCAGAAGATCGACCACCTTAACATCGTCACTTAACGATAGGAATTTATTTATGACTTTTGAGAACCCAAAAACCCATATTGAATTCGTATTCTTGGATGTTTGGGACCGTGGGACAGTCGAGACGGCCCTATACGCGTCGATAACTCTAGAGACGTTAAATCGGACCCTATATTAAAAGATCGACCACCTTAACATCGTCACTTAACAATAGGAATTCATTCATGACTTTTGAGAACCCAAAAACCCATATTATTTTCGTATTCTTGGATGTTTGGGTTTGTGGAACAGTCGAGACGGCCCTATACGTGTCGATAACTCTAGAGACGTTGAATTGGAACCTAATTCAAAAGATCGACCACCCTAACATCGTCACTTAACGATAGAAATTTATTTATGACTGTTGAGAACTCAAAAACCCATATTATTTTCGTATTCTTCAATGTTTGGGTCCGTAGGACAGTCGAGACGGCCCTATACACGTCGATACCTCTAGAGAAGTTGAATCGGACCCTAAATTAAAATATCGGACACCTTAACATCGTCACTCAACAATAGAAATTTATTTATGACTTTTAAGAACCCGAAAATCCAAGTTATTTCCAGATTTTTGGATGTTTGGGTCCGTGGGACTTTCGAGACGGCCCTATACGCGTCGATAACTCTAGAGACGTTAAATCGGACCCTAATTCAAAAGATCGATTACCTTAGCATCGTCACTTAACGATAGAAATTTATTTATGACTTTTGAGAACCCAAAAACCCATATTGAATTCGTATTCTTGGATGTTTGGGACCGTGGGACAGTCGAGACGGCCCTATACGCGTCGATAACTCTAGAGACGTTGAATCGGACCCTATATTAAAAGATCGACCACCTTAACATCGTCACTTAACAATAGAAATTCATTCATGACTTTTGAGAACCCAAAAACCCATATTGAATTCGTATTCTTGGATGTTTGGGACCGTGGGACAGTCGAGACGGCCCTATACGCGTCGATAACTCTAGAGACGTTAAATCGGACCCTATATTAAGAGATCGACCACCTTAACATCGTCACTTAACAATAGAAATTAATTTATAACTTTGAAGAACCCAAAAATCCAAGTTATGTTCGTATTTTTGAATGTTTTGGTCCGTGAGACAGTCGAGAAAACCCTATATGCGTCGATAACTCAAGAAACGTTTAATATGACCCTAAATTAGAATATCGACCACCTTAACATCGTCACTTAACGATAGGAATTCATTCATGACTTTTGAGAACCCAAAAACCGATATTATTTTCGTATTCTTGGAAGTTTGGGTTTGTGGAACAGTCGAGACGGCCCTATACGCGTCGATAACTCTAGAGACGTTAAATCGGACCCTATATTAAGAGATCGACCACCTTAACATCGTCACTTAACAATAGAAATTAATTTATAACTTTGAAGAACCCAAAAATCCAAGTTATGTTCGTATTTTTGGATGTTTGGGTCCGTGGAACGGTCGAGATGGCCCTATACGCGTCGATAACTCTTGACACGTTGAATCGGACCCTAATTCAGAAGATCGACCACCTTAACATCGTCACTTAACAATAGAAATTAATTTATAACTTTGAAGAACCCAAAAATCCAAGTTATGTTCGTATTTTTGAATGTTTTGGTCCGTGAGACAGTCGAGACGGCCCTATACACGTCGATACCTCTAGAGAAGTTGAATCGGACCCTAAATTAAAATATCGGACACCTTAACATCGTCACTCAACAATAGAAATTTATTTATGACTTTTAAGAACCCGAAAATCCAAGTTATTTCCAGATTTTTGGATGTTTGGGTCCGTGGGACTTTCGAGACGGCCCTATACGCGTCAATAACTCTAGAGACGTTAGATCGGACCCTAATTCAAAAGATCGATTACCTTAGCATCGTCACTTAACGATAGAAATTTATTTATGACTTTTGAGAACCCAAAAACCCATATTGAATTCGTATTCTTGGATGTTTGGGACCGTGGGACAGTCGAGACGGCCCTATACGCGTCGATAACTCTAGAGACGTTGAATCGGACCCTATATTAAAAGATCGACCACCTTAACATCGTCACTTAACAATAGAAATTCATTCATGACTTTTGAGAACCCAAAAACCCATATTGAATTCGTATTCTTGGATGTTTGGGACCGTGGGACAGTCGAGACGGCCCTATACGCGTCGATAACTCTAGAGACGTTAAATCGGACCCTATATTAAGAGATCGACCACCTTAACATCGTCACTTAACAATAGAAATTAATTTATAACTTTGAAGAACCCAAAAATCCAAGTTATGTTCGTATTTTTGAATGTTTTGGTCCGTGAGACAGTCGAGAAAACCCTATATGCGTCGATAACTCAAGAAACGTTTAATATGACCCTAAATTAAAATATCGACCACCTTAACATCGTCACTTAACGATAGGAATTCATTCATGACTTTTGAGAACCCAAAAACCCATATTATTTTCGTATTCTTGGAAGTTTGGGTTTGTGGAACAGTCGAGACGGCCCTATACGCGTCGATAACTCTAGAGACGTTAAATCGGACCCTATATTAAGAGATCGACCACCTTAACATCGTCACTTAACAATAGAAATTAATTTATGACTTTGAAGAACCCAAAAATCCAAGTTATGTTCGTATTTTTGGATTTTTGGGTTTGTGGAACGGTCGAGATGGCCCTATACGCGTCGATAACTCTTGACACGTTGAATCGGACCCTAATTCAGAAGATCGACCACCTTAACATCGTCACTTAACAATAGAAATTAATTTATAACTTTGAAGAACCCAAAAATCCAAGTTATGTTCGTATTTTTGAATGTTTTGGTCCGTGAGACAGTCGAGAAAACCCTATATGCGTCGATAACTCAAGAAACGTTTAATAGCACCCTAAATTAGAATATCGACCACCTTAACATCGTCACTCAACGATAGGAATTCATTCATGACTTTTGAGAACCCAAAAACCCATATTATTTTCGTATTCTTGGAAGTTTGGGTTTGTGGAACAGTCGAGACGGCCCTATACGCGTCGATAACTCTAGAGACGTTAAATCGAAACCGAATTCAAAAGATCGACCACCCTAACATCGTGACTTAACAATAGAAATTAATTTATAACTTTGAAGAACCCAAAAATCCAAGTTATGTTCGTATTTTTGAATGTTTTGGTCCGTGAGACAGTCGAGAAAACCCTATATGCGTCGATAACTCAAGAAACGTTTAATAGGACCCTAAATTAGAATATCGACCACCTTAACATCGTCACTTAACGATAGGAATTCATTCATGACTTTTGAGAACCCAAAAACCCATATTATTTTCGTATTCTTGGATGTTTGGGTTTGTGGAACAGTCGAGACGGCCCTATACGCGTCGATAACTCTAGAGACGTTAAATCGGACCCTAATTCAGAAGATCGACCACCTTAACATCGTCACTTAACGATAGGAATTCATTCATGACTTTTGAGAACCCAAAAACCCATATTATTTTCGTATTCTTGGAAGTTTGGGTTTGTGGAACAGTCGAGACGGCCCTATACGCGTCGATAACTCTAGAGACGTTAAATCGAAACCGAATTCAAAAGATCGACCACCCTAACATCGTGACTTAACAATAGAAATTAATTTATAACTTTGAAGAACCCAAAAATCCAAGTTATGTTCGTATTTTTGAATGTTTTGGTCCGTGAGACAGTCGAGAAAACCCTATATGCGTCGATAACTCAAGAAACGTTTAATAGGACCCTAAATTAGAATATCGACCACCTTAACATCGTCACTTAACAATAGGAATTCATTCATGACTTTTGAGAACCCAAAAACCCATATTATTTTCGTATTCTTGGATGTTTGGGTTTGTGGAACAGTCGAGACGGCCCTATACGTGTCGATAACTCTAGAGACGTTAAATCGAAACCGAATTCAAAAGATCGACCACCCTAACATCGTCACTTAACAATAGAAATTAATTTATAACTTTGAAGAACCCAAAAATCCAAGTTATGTTCGTATTTTGGAATGTTTTGGTCCGTGAGACAGTCGAGAAAACCCTATATGCGTCGATAACTCAAGAAACGTTTAATAGGACCCTAAATTAGAATATCGACCACCTTAACATCGTCACTTAACGATAGGAATTCATTCATGACTTTTGAGAACCCAAAAACCCATATTATTTTCGTATTCTTGGATGTTTGGGTTTGTGGAACAGTCGAGACGGCCCTATACGCGTCGATAACTCTAGAGACGTTAAATCGGACCCTATATTAAAAGATCGACCACCTTAACATCGTCACTTTACAATAGAAATTAATTTGTAACCTTGGAGAACCCAAAAATCCAAGTTATTTTCGTATTTTTGGATGTTTTGGTCCGTGAGACAGTCGAGAAAACCCTATATGCGTCGATAACTCAAGAAACGTTTAATAGGACCCTAAATTAGAATATCGACCACCTTAACATCGTCACTTAACGATAGAAATTTATTTATGACTTTTAAGAACCCGAAAATCCAAGTTATTCCCGTATTTTTGGATGTTTGGGTCCGTGGAACAGTCGAAACGGCCCTATACGCGTCGATAACTCTAGAGACGTTAAATCCGACCCTAAATTAAAAGATCGACAACCTTAACATCGTCACTTAACAATAGAAATTCATTCATGACTTTTGAGAACCCAAAAACCCATATTATTTTCGTATTCTTGAATGTTTGGGTCCGTGGAACAGTCGAGACGGCCCTATACGCGTCGATAACTCTAGAGACGTTGAATCGTACCCTAAATTGAAAGATCGACCACCTTAACATTGTTATTCAACAATAGAATTTTATTAATAACTTTTGAGAACTCAAAAATACAAATAATTTCAGTATTTTTGGATGTTTGGGTCCGTGGAACAGTCGAGACGGATCTATACGCGTCGATAACTCTAGAGACGTTAAATCGGACCCTAATTCAAAAGATCGATGACCTTAGCATCGTTACTTAACGATAGAAATTTATTTATGACTTTTGAGAACCCAAAAACCCATATTGAATTGGTATTCTTGGATGTTTGGGACCGTGGGACAGTCGAGACGGCCCTACACGCGTCGATAACTCTAGAGACGTTAAATCTGACCCTAAATTAAAAGATCGACAACCTCAACATCGTCACTTAACAATAGAAATTCATTCATGACTTTTGAGAACCCAAAAACCCATATTATTTTCGTATTCTTGGATGTTTGGGTTTGTGAAACAGTCGAGACGGCCCTATACGCGTCGATAACTCTAGAGACGTTAAATCGGACCCTAATTCAAAAGATCGATTACCTTAGCATCGTCACTTAACGATAGAAATTTATTTATGACTTTTGAAAACCCAAAAACCCATATTGAATTCGTATTCTTGGATGTTTGGGACCGTGGGACAGTCGAGACGGCCCTATACGCGTCGATAACTCTAGAGACGTTAAATCGGACCCTAATTCAAAAGATCGATTACCTTAGCATCGTCACTTAACGATAGAAATTTATTTATGACTTTTGAGAACCCAAAAACCCATATTGAATTCGTATTCTTGGATGTTTGGGACCGTGGGACAGTCGAGACGGCCCTATACGCGTCGATAACTCTAGAGACGTTAAATCGGACCCTATATTGAAAGATCGACCACCTTAACATCGTCACTTAACAATAGGAATTCATTCATGACTTTTGAGAACCCAAAAACCCATATTATTTTCGTATTCTTGGATGTTTGGGTTTGTGGAACAGTCGAGACGGCCCTATACGCGTCGATAACTCTAGAGACGTTGAATCGGACCCTAATTCAAAAGATCGATTACCTTAGCATCGTCACTTAACGATAGAAATTTATTTATGACTTTTGAAAACCCAAAAACCCATATTGAATTCGTATTCTTGGATGTTTGGGACCGTGGGACAGTCGAGACGGCCCTATACGCGTCGATAACTCTAGAGACGTTAAATCCGACCCTAAATTAAAAGATCGACAACCTTAACATCGTCACTTAACAATAGAAATTCATTCATGACTTTTGAGAACCCAAAAACCCATATTATTTTCGTATTCTTGGATGTTTGGGACCGTGGGACAGTCGAGACGGCCCTATACGCGTCGAGAACTCTAGAGACGTTAAATCGGACCCTATATTAAAAGATCGACCACCTTAACATCGTCACTTAACAATAGGAATTCATTCATGACTTTTGAGAACCCAAAAACCCATATTATTTTCGTATTCTTGGATGTTTGGGTTTGTGGAACAGTCGAGACGGCCCTATACGCGTCGATAACTCTAGAGACGTTAAATCGGACCCTATATCAAAAGATCGACCACCTTAACATCGTCACTTAACAATAGGAATTCATTCATGACTTTTGAGAACCCAAAAACCCATATTATTTTCGTATTCTTGAATGTTTGGGTCCGTGGAACAGTCGAGACGGCCCTATACGCGTCGATAACTCTAAAGACGTTAAATCCGACCCTAAATTGAAAGATCGACAACCTTAACATCGTCACTTAACAATAGAAATTCATTTATGACTTTTGAGAACCCAAAAACCCATATTGAATTCGTATTCTTGGATGTTTGGGACCGTGGGACAGTCGAGACGGCCCTATACGCGTCGATAACTCTAGAGACGTTAAATCGGACCCTATATCAAAAGATCGACCACCTTAACATCGTCACTTAACAATAGGAATTCATTCATGACTTTTGAGAACCCAAAAACCCATATTATTTTCGTATTCTTGGATGTTTGGGACCGTGGGACAGTCGAGACGGCCCTATACGCGTCGATAACTCTAAAGACGTTAAATCCGACCCTAAATTGAAAGATCGACAACCTTAACATCGTCACTTAACAATAGAAATTCATTTATGACTTTTGAGAACCCAAAAACCCATATTGAATTCGTATTCTTGGATGTTTGGGACCGTGGGACAGTCGAGACGGCCCTATACGCGTCGATAACTCTAGAGACGTTAAATCGGACCCTATATCAAAAGATCGACCACCTTAACATCGTCACTTAACAATAGGAATTCATTCATGACTTTTGAGAACCCAAAAACCCATATTATTTTCGTATTCTTGAATGTTTGGGTCCGTGGAACAGTCGAGACGGCCCTATACGCGTCGATAACTCTAGAGACGTTAAATCGGACCCTATATCAAAAGATCGACAACCTTAACATCGTCACTTAACAATAGAAATTCATTTATGACTTTTGAGAACCCAAAAACCCATATTGAATTCGTATTCTTGGATGTTTAGGACCGTGGGACAGTCGAGACGGCCCTATACGCGTCGATAACTCTAGAGACGTTAAATCGGACCCTATATCAAAAGATCGACCACCTTAACATCGTCACTTAACAATAGGAATTCATTCATGACTTTTGAGAACCCAAAAACCCATATTATTTTCGTATTCTTGGATGTTTGGGTTTGTGGAACAGTCGAGACGGCCCTATACGCGTCGATAACTCTAGAGACGTTAAATCGGACCCTAAATTAAAAGATCGACCACCTTAACATCGTCACTTAACAATAGGAATTCATTCATGACTTTTGAGAACCCAAAAACCCATATTATTTTCGTATTCTTGGATGTTTGGGTTTGTGGAACAGTCGAGACGGCCCTATACGCGTCGATAACTCTAGAGACGTTAAATCGGACCCTAAATTAAAAGATCGACCACCTTAACATCGTCACTTAACAATAGGAATTCATTCATGACTTTTGAGAACCCAAAAACCCATATTGAATTCGTATTCTTGGATGTTTGGGACCGTGGGACAGCCGAGACGGCCCTATACGCGTCGATAACTCTAGAGACGTTAAATCCGACCCTAAATTAAAAGATCGACAACCTTAACATCGTCACTTAACAATAGAAATTCATTCATGACTTTTGAGAACCCAAAAACCCATATTGAATTCGTATTCTTGGATGTTTGGGACCGTGGGACAGTCGAGACGGCCCTATACGCGTCGAGAACTCTAGAGACGTTAAATCGGACCCTAAATTAAAAGATCGACAACCTTAACATCGTCACTTAACAATAGAAATTCATTCATGACTTTTGAGAACCCAAAAACCCATATTGAATTCGTATTCTTGGATGTTTGGGACCGTGGGACAGTCGAGACGGCCCTATACGCGTCGATAACTCTAGAGACGTTAAATCGGACCCTATATTGAAAGATCGACCACCTTAACATCGTCACTTAACAATAGGAATTCATTCATGACTTTTGAGAACCCAAAAACCCATATTATTTTCGTATTCTTGGATGTTTGGGTTTGTGGAACAGTCGAGACGGCCCTATACGCGTCGATAACTCTAGAGACGTTAAATCGGACCCTAATTCAAAAGATCGATTACCTTAGCATCGTCACTTAACGATAGAAATTTATTTATGACTTTTGAAAACCCAAAAACCCATATTGAATTCGTATTCTTGGATGTTTGGGACCGTGGGACAGTCGAGACGGCCCTATACGCGTCGAGAACTCTAGAGACGTTAAATCGGACCCTATATTAAAAGATCGACCACCTTAACATCGTCACTTAACAATAGGAATTCATTCATGACTTTTGAGAACCCAAAAACCCATATTATTTTCGTATTCTTGGATGTTTGGGACCGTGGGACAGTCGAGACGGCCCTATACGCGTCGAGAACTCTAGAGACGTTAAATCGGACCCTATATTAAAAGATCGACCACCTTAACATCGTCACTTAACAATAGGAATTCATTCATGACTTTTGAGAACCCAAAAACCCATATTATTTTCGTATTCTTGGATGTTTGGGACCGTGGGACAGTCGAGACGGCCCTATACGCGTCGATAACTCTAAAGACGTTAAATCCGACCCGAAATTGAAAGATCGACAACCTTAACATCGTCACTTAACAATAGAAATTCATTTATGACTTTTGAGAACCCAAAAACCCATATTGAATTCGTATTCTTGGATGTTTGGGACCGTGGGACAGTCGAGACGGCCCTATACGCGTCGATAACTCTAGAGACGTTAAATCGGACCCTATATCAAAAGATCGACCACCTTAACATCGTCACTTAACAATAGGAATTCATTCATGACTTTTGAGAACCCAAAAACCCATATTATTTTCGTATTCTTGAATGTTTGGGTCCGTGGAACAGTCGAGACGGCCCTATACGCGTCGATAACTCTAGAGACGTTAAATCGGACCCTATATCAAAAGATCGACAACCTTAACATCGTCACTTAACAATAGAAATTCATTTATGACTTTTGAGAACCCAAAAACCCATATTGAATTCGTATTCTTGGATGTTTGGGACCGTGGGACAGTCGAGACGGCCCTATACGCGTCGATAACTCTAGAGACGTTAAATCGGACCCTATATCAAAAGATCGACCACCTTAACATCGTCACTTAACAATAGGAATTCATTCATGACTTTTGAGAACCCAAAAACCCATATTATTTTCGTATTCTTGAATGTTTGGGTCCGTGGAACAGTCGAGACGGCCCTATACGCGTCGATAACTCTAGAGACGTTAAATCGGACCCTAAATTAAAAGATCGACCACCTTAACATCGTCACTTAACAATAGGAATTCATTCATGACTTTTGAGAACCCAAAAACCCATATTATTTTCGTATTCTTGGATGTTTGGGTTTGTGGAACAGTCGAGACGGCCCTATACGCGTCGAGAACTCTAGAGACGTTAAATCGGACACTATATTAAAAGATCGACCACCTTAACATCGTCACTTAACAATAGGAATTCATTCATGACTTTTGAGAACCCAAAAACCCATATTGAATTCGTATTCTTGGATGTTTGGGACCGTGGGACAGTCGAGACGGCCCTATACGCGTCGATAACTCTAAAGACGTTAAATCCGACCCTAAATTGAAAGATCGACAACCTTAACATCGTCACTTAACAATAGAAATTCATTTATGACTTTTGAGAACCCAAAAACCCATATTGAATTCGTATTCTTGGATGTTTGGGACCGTGGGACAGTCGAGTCGGCCCTATACGCGTCGATAACTCTAGAGACGTTAAATCGGACCCTATATCAAAAGATCGACCACCTTAACATCGTCACTTAACAATAGGAATTCATTCATGACTTTTGAGAACCCAAAAACCCATATTATTTTCGTATTCTTGAATGTTTGGGTCCGTGGAACAGTCGAGACGGCCCTATACGCGTCGATAACTCTAGAGACGTTAAATCGGACCCTATATCAAAAGATCGACAACCTTAACATCGTCACTTAACAATAGAAATTCATTTATGACTTTTGAGAACCCAAAAACCCATATTGAATTCGTATTCTTGGATGTTTGGGACCGTGGGACAGTCGAGACGGCCCTATACGCGTCGATAACTCTAGAGACGTTAAATCGGACCCTATATCAAAAGATCGACCACCTTAACATCGTCACTTAACAATAGGAATTCATTCATGACTTTTGAGAACCCAAAAACCCATATTGAATTCGTATTCTTGGATGTTTGGGTTTGTGGAACAGTCGAGACGGCCCTATACGCGTCGATAACTCTAAAGACGTTAAATCCGACCCTAAATTAGAAGATCGACAACCTTAACATCGTCACTTAACAATAGAAATTCATTCATGACTTTTGAGAACCCAAAAACCCATATTATTTTCGTATTCTTGAATGTTTGGGTCCGTGGAACAGTCGAGACGGCCCTATACGCGTCGATAACTCTAGAGACGTTAAATCGGACCCTAATTCAAAAGATCGATTACCTTAACATCGTCACTTAACAATAGAAATTTATTTATGACTTTTAAGAACCCGAAAATCCAAGTTATTCCCGTATTTTTGGATGTTTGGGTCCGTGGAACAGTCGAGACGGCCCTATACGCGTCGATAACTCTAGAGACGTTAAATCCGACCCTAAATTAAAAGATCGACAACCTTAACATCGTCACTTAACAATAGAAATTCATTCATGACTTTTGAGAACCCAAAAACCCATATTGAATTCGTATTCTTGGATGTTTGGGACCGTGGGACAGTCGAAACGGCCCTATACGCGTCGATAACTCTAGAGACGTTAAATCGGACCCTAATTCAAAAGATCGATTACCTTAGCATCGTCACTTAACGATAGAAATTTATTTATGACTTTTGAGAACCCAAAAACCCATATTGAATTCGTATTCTTGGATGTTTGGGACCATGGGACAGTCGAGACGGCCCTATACGCGTCGATAACTCTAGAGACGTTAAATCGGACCCTAATTCAAAAGATCGATTACCTTAGCATCGTCACTTAACGATAGAAATTTATTTATGACTTTTGATAACCCAAAAACCCATATTGAATTCGTATTCTTGGATGTTTTGGTCCGTGAGACAGTCGAGAAAACCCTATATGCGTCGATAACTCAAGAAACGTTTAACAGGACCCTAAATTAGAATATCGACCACCTTAACATCGTCACTTAACGATAGAAATTTATTTATGACTTTTGAGAACCCAAAAACCCATATTATTTTCGTATTCTTGGATGTTTGGGTCCGTGGATCAGTCAAGACGGCCCTATACGCGTCGATAACTCTAGAGACGTTAAATCGGACCCTAATTCAAAGAATCGATTACCTTAGCATCGTCACTTAACGATAGAAATTTATTTATGACTTTTAAGAACCCGAAAATCCAAATTATTCCCGTATTTTTGGATGTTTGGGTCCGTGGAACAGTCAAGACGGCCCTATACGCGTCGATAACTCTAGACACGTTAAATCGGACCCTAATTCAAAAGATCGATTACCTTAGCATCGTCACTTAACGATAGAAATTTATTTATGACTTTTAAGAACCCGAAAATCCAAGTTATTCCCGTATTTTTGGATGTTTGGGTCCGTGGAACAGTCAAGACGGCCCTATACGCGTCGATAACTCTAGAGACGTTAAATCGGACCCTAATTCAAAAGATCGATTACCTTAGCATCGTCACTCAACGATAGAAATTTATTTATGACTTTTGAGAACCCAAAAACCCATATTGAATTCGTATTCTTGGATGTTTGGGACCGTGGGACAGTCGAGACGGCCCTATACGCGTCGAGAACTCTAGAGACGTTAAATCGGACCCTATATTAAAAGATCGACCACCTTAACATCGTCACTTAACAATAGGAATTCATTCATGACTTTTGAGAACCCAAAAACCCATATTATTTTCGTATTCTTGGATGTTTGGGTTTGTGGAACAGTCGAGACGGCCCTATACGCGTCGATAACTCTAGAGACGTTAAATCGGACCCTATATCAAAAGATCGACCACCTTAACATCGTCACTTAACAATAGGAATTCATTCATGACTTTTGAGAACCCAAAAACCCATATTATTTTCGTATTCTTGAATGTTTGGGTCCGTGGAACAGTCGAGACGGCCCTATACGCGTCGATAACTCTAAAGACGTTAAATCCGACCCTAAATTGAAAGATCGACAACCTTAACATCGTCACTTAACAATAGAAATTCATTTATGACTTTTGAGAACCCAAAAACCCATATTGAATTCGTATTCTTGGATGTTTGGGACCGTGGGACAGTCGAGACGGCCCTATACGCGTCGATAACTCTAGAGACGTTAAATCGGACCCTATATCAAAAGATCGACCACCTTAACATCGTCACTTAACAATAGGAATTCATTCATGACTTTTGAGAACCCAAAAACCCATATTATTTTCGTATTCTTGGATGTTTGGGACCGTGGGACAGTCGAGACGGCCCTATACGCGTCGATAACTCTAAAGACGTTAAATCCGACCCTAAATTGAAAGATCGACAACCTTAACATCGTCACTTAACAATAGAAATTCATTTATGACTTTTGAGAACCCAAAAACCCATATTGAATTCGTATTCTTGGATGTTTGGGACCGTGGGACAGTCGAGACGGCCCTATACGCGTCGATAACTCTAGAGACGTTAAATCGGACCCTATATCAAAAGATCGACCACCTTAACATCGTCACTTAACAATAGGAATTCATTCATGACTTTTGAGAACCCAAAAACCCATATTATTTTCGTATTCTTGAATGTTTGGGTCCGTGGAACAGTCGAGACGGCCCTATACGCGTCGATAACTCTAGAGACGTTAAATCGGACCCTATATCAAAAGATCGACAACCTTAACATCGTCACTTAACAATAGAAATTCATTTATGACTTTTGAGAACCCAAAAACCCATATTGAATTCGTATTCTTGGATGTTTAGGACCGTGGGACAGTCGAGACGGCCCTATACGCGTCGATAACTCTAGAGACGTTAAATCGGACCCTATATCAAAAGATCGACCACCTTAACATCGTCACTTAACAATAGGAATTCATTCATGACTTTTGAGAACCCAAAAACCCATATTATTTTCGTATTCTTGGATGTTTGGGTTTGTGGAACAGTCGAGACGGCCCTATACGCGTCGATAACTCTAGAGACGTTAAATCGGA
Source organism: Microplitis mediator (assembly GCF_029852145.1). Classification (NCBI taxonomy): domain Eukaryota; kingdom Metazoa; phylum Arthropoda; class Insecta; order Hymenoptera; family Braconidae; genus Microplitis; species Microplitis mediator. Next base: position 24,140,631 of record NC_079975.1, on the reverse strand, counting down.
CCCTAAATTAAAAGATCGACCACCTTAACATCGTCACTTAACAATAGGAATTCATTCATGACTTTTGAGAACCCAAAAACCCATATTATTTTCGTATTCTTGGATGTTTGGGTTTGTGGAACAGTCGAGACGGCCCTATACGCGTCGATAACTCTAGAGACGTTAAATCGGACCCTAAATTAAAAGATCGACCACCTTAACATCGTCACTTAACAATAGGAATTCATTCATGACTTTTGAGAACCCAAAAACCCATATTGAATTCGTATTCTTGGATGTTTGGGACCGTGGGACAGCCGAGACGGCCCTATACGCGTCGATAACTCTAGAGACGTTAAATCCGACCCTAAATTAAAAGATCGACAACCTTAACATCGTCACTTAACAATAGAAATTCATTCATGACTTTTGAGAACCCAAAAACCCATATTGAATTCGTATTCTTGGATGTTTGGGACCGTGGGACAGTCGAGACGGCCCTATACGCGTCGAGAACTCTAGAGACGTTAAATCGGACCCTAAATTAAAAGATCGACAACCTTAACATCGTCACTTAACAATAGAAATTCATTCATGACTTTTGAGAACCCAAAAACCCATATTGAATTCGTATTCTTGGATGTTTGGGACCGTGGGACAGTCGAGACGGCCCTATACGCGTCGATAACTCTAGAGACGTTAAATCGGACCCTATATTAAAAGATCGACCACCTTAACATCGTCACTTAACAATAGGAATTCATTCATGACTTTTGAGAACCCAAAAACCCATATTATTTTCGTATTCTTGGATGTTTGGGTTTGTGGAACAGTCGAGACGGCCCTATACGCGTCGATAACTCTAGAGACGTTAAATCGGACCCTAATTCAAAAGATCGATTACCTTAGCATCGTCACTTAACGATAGAAATTTATTTATGACTTTTGAAAACCCAAAAACCCATATTGAATTCGTATTCTTGGATGTTTGGGACCGTGGGACAGTCGAGACGGCCCTATACGCGTCGAGAACTCTAGAGACGTTAAATCGGACCCTATATTAAAAGATCGACCACCTTAACATCGTCACTTAACAATAGGAATTCATTCATGACTTTTGAGAACCCAAAAACCCATATTATTTTCGTATTCTTGGATGTTTGGGACCGTGGGACAGTCGAGACGGCCCTATACGCGTCGAGAACTCTAGAGACGTTAAATCGGACCCTATATTAAAAGATCGACCACCTTAACATCGTCACTTAACAATAGGAATTCATTCATGACTTTTGAGAACCCAAAAACCCATATTATTTTCGTATTCTTGGATGTTTGGGACCGTGGGACAGTCGAGACGGCCCTATACGCGTCGATAACTCTAAAGACGTTAAATCCGACCCGAAATTGAAAGATCGACAACCTTAACATCGTCACTTAACAATAGAAATTCATTTATGACTTTTGAGAACCCAAAAACCCATATTGAATTCGTATTCTTGGATGTTTGGGACCGTGGGACAGTCGAGACGGCCCTATACGCGTCGATAACTCTAGAGACGTTAAATCGGACCCTATATCAAAAGATCGACCACCTTAACATCGTCACTTAACAATAGGAATTCATTCATGACTTTTGAGAACCCAAAAACCCATATTATTTTCGTATTCTTGAATGTTTGGGTCCGTGGAACAGTCGAGACGGCCCTATACGCGTCGATAACTCTAGAGACGTTAAATCGGACCCTATATCAAAAGATCGACAACCTTAACATCGTCACTTAACAATAGAAATTCATTTATGACTTTTGAGAACCCAAAAACCCATATTGAATTCGTATTCTTGGATGTTTGGGACCGTGGGACAGTCGAGACGGCCCTATACGCGTCGATAACTCTAGAGACGTTAAATCGGACCCTATATCAAAAGATCGACCACCTTAACATCGTCACTTAACAATAGGAATTCATTCATGACTTTTGAGAACCCAAAAACCCATATTATTTTCGTATTCTTGAATGTTTGGGTCCGTGGAACAGTCGAGACGGCCCTATACGCGTCGATAACTCTAGAGACGTTAAATCGGACCCTAAATTAAAAGATCGACCACCTTAACATCGTCACTTAACAATAGGAATTCATTCATGACTTTTGAGAACCCAAAAACCCATATTATTTTCGTATTCTTGGATGTTTGGGTTTGTGGAACAGTCGAGACGGCCCTATACGCGTCGAGAACTCTAGAGACGTTAAATCGGACCCTATATTAAAAGATCGACCACCTTAACATCGTCACTTAACAATAGGAATTCATTCATGACTTTTGAGAACCCAAAAACCCATATTGAATTCGTATTCTTGGATGTTTGGGACCGTGGGACAGTCGAGACGGCCCTATACGCGTCGATAACTCTAAAGACGTTAAATCCGATTCTAAATTGAAAGATCGACAACCTTAACATCGTCACTTAACAATAGAAATTCATTTATGACTTTTGAGAACCCAAAAACCCATATTGAATTCGTATTCTTGGATGTTTGGGACCGTGGGACAGTCAAGTCGGCCCTATACGCGTCGATAACTCTAGAGACGTTAAATCGGACCCTATATCAAAAGATCGACCACCTTAACATCGTCACTTAACAATAGGAATTCATTCATGACTTTTGAGAACCCAAAAACCCATATTATTTTCGTATTCTTGAATGTTTGGGTCCGTGGAACAGTCGAGACGGCCCTATACGCGTCGATAACTCTAGAGACGTTAAATCGGACCCTATATCAAAAGATCGACAACCTTAACATCGTCACTTAACAATAGAAATTCATTTATGACTTTTGAGAACCCAAAAACCCATATTGAATTCGTATTCTTGGATGTTTGGGACCGTGGGACAGTCGAGACGGCCCTATACGCGTCGATAACTCTAGAGACGTTAAATCGGACCCTATATCAAAAGATCGACCACCTTAACATCGTCACTTAACAATAGGAATTCATTCATGACTTTTGAGAACCCAAAAACCCATATTGAATTCGTATTCTTGGATGTTTGGGTTTGTGGAACAGTCGAGACGGCCCTATACGCGTCGATAACTCTAAAGACGTTAAATCCGACCCTAAATTAGAAGATCGACAACCTTAACATCGTCACTTAACAATAGAAATTCATTCATGACTTTTGAGAACCCAAAAACCCATATTATTTTCGTATTCTTGAATGTTTGGGTCCGTGGAACAGTCGAGACGGCCCTATACGCGTCGATAACTCTAGAGACGTTAAATCGGACCCTAATTCAAAAGATCGATTACCTTAACATCGTCACTTAACAATAGAAATTTATTTATGACTTTTAAGAACCCGAAAATCCAAGTTATTCCCGTATTTTTGGATGTTTGGGTCCGTGGAACAGTCGAGACGGCCCTATACGCGTCGATAACTCTAGAGACGTTAAATCCGACCCTAAATTAAAAGATCGACAACCTTAACATCGTCACTTAACAATAGAAATTCATTCATGACTTTTGAGAACCCAAAAACCCATATTGAATTCGTATTCTTGGATGTTTGGGACCGTGGGACAGTCGAGACGGCCCTATACGCGTCGATAACTCTAGAGACGTTAAATCGGACCCTAATTCAAAAGATCGATTACCTTAGCATCGTCACTTAACGATAGAAATTTATTTATGACTTTTGAGAACCCAAAAACCCATATTGAATTCGTATTCTTGGATGTTTGGGACCATGGGACAGTCGAGACGGCCCTATACGCGTCGATAACTCTAGAGACGTTAAATCGGACCCTAATTCAAAAGATCGATTACCTTAGCATCGTCACTTAACGATAGAAATTTATTTATGACTTTTGATAACCCAAAAACCCATATTGAATTCGTATTCTTGGATGTTTTGGTCCGTGAGACAGTCGAGAAAACCCTATATGCGTCGATAACTCAAGAAACGTTTAACAGGACCCTAAATTAGAATATCGACCACCTTAACATCGTCACTTAACGATAGAAATTTATTTATGACTTTTGAGAACCCAAAAACCCATATTATTTTCGTATTCTTGGATGTTTGGGTCCGTGGATCAGTCAAGGCGGCCCTATACGCGTCGATAACTCTAGAGACGTTAAATCGGACCCTAATTCAAAGAATCGATTACCTTAGCATCGTCACTTAACGATAGAAATTTATTTATGACTTTTAAGAACCCGAAAATCCAAATTATTCCCGTATTTTTGGATGTTTGGGTCCGTGGAACAGTCAAGACGGCCCTATACGCGTCGATAACTCTAGACACGTTAAATCGGACCCTAATTCAAAAGATCGATTACCTTAGCATCGTCACTTAACGATAGAAATTTATTTATGACTTTTAAGAACCCGAAAATCCAAGTTATTCCCGTATTTTTGGATGTTTGGGTCCGTGGAACAGTCAAGACGGCCCTATACGCGTCGATAACTCTAGAGACGTTAAATCGGACCCTAATTCAAAAGATCGATTACCTTAGCATCGTCACTCAACGATAGAAATTTATTTATGACTTTTGAGAACCCAAAAACCCATATTGAATTCGTATTCTTGGATGTTTGGGACCGTGGGACAGTCGAGACGGCCCTATACGCGTCGATAACTCTAGAGACGTTAAATCGGACCCTAATTCAAGAGATCGATTACCTTAGCATCGTCACTTAACGATAGAAATTTATTTATGACTTTTGAGAACCCAAAAACCCATATTGAATTCGTATTCTTGGATGTTTGGGACCGTGGGACAGTCGAGACGGCCCAATACGCGTCGATAACTCTAGAGACGTTAAATCGGACCCTAATTCAAGAGATCGATTACCTTAGCATCGTCACTCAACGATAGAAATTTATTTATGACTTTTGAGAACCCAAAAACCCATATTGAATTCGTATTCTTGGATGTTTGGGTCCGTGGAACAGTCGAGACGGCCCTATACGCGTCGATAACTCTAGAGACGTTAAATCGTACCCTAAATTAATAGATCGACCACCTTAACATCGTCACTTAACAATAGAAATTCATTCATGACTTTTGAGAACCCAAAAACACATATTATTTTCGTATTCTTGGATGTTTGGGTTTGTGGATCAGTCGAGACGGCCCTATACGCGTCGATAACTCAAGAAACGTTTAATAGAACCCTAAATTAGAATATCGACCACCTTAACGTCGTCACTTAACGATAGGAATTTTTTTATGATTTTTGAGAACCTAAAAACCCATATTGAATTCGTATTCTTGGATGTTTTGGACCGTGGGACAGTCGAGACGGCCCTATACGCGTCGATAACTCTAGAGACGTTAAATCGGACCCTAATTCAAAAGATCGATTACCTTAGCATCGTCACTTAACGATAGAAATTTATTTATGACTTTTGAGAACCCAAAAACCCATATTATTTTCGTATTCTTGGATGTTTGGGTTTGTGGATCAGTCGAGACGGCCCTATACGCGTCGATAACTCTAGAGACGTTAAATCGGACCCTACATTAAAAGATCGACCACCTTAACATCGTCACTTAACAATAGGAATTCATTCATGACTTTTGAGAACCCAAAAACTCATATTGAATTCGTATTCTTGGATGTTTGGGTTTGTGGATCAGTCGAGACGGCCCTATACGCGTCGATAACTCTAGAGACGTTAAATCGGACCCTAATTCAAAAGATCGATTACCTTAGCATCGTCACTTAACGATAGAAATTTATTTATGACTTTTGAGAACCCAAAAACCCATATTGAATTCGTATTCTTGGATGTTTGGGACCGTGGGACAGTCGAGACGGCCCTATACGCGTCGATAACTCTAAAGACGTTTAATCCGACCCTAAATTGAAAGATCGACAACCTTAGCATCGTCACTTAACAATAGGAATTCATTCATGACTTTTGAGAACCCAAAAACCCATATTGAATTCGTATTCTTGGATGTTTGGGTTTGTGGATCAGTCGAGACGGCCCTATACGCGTCGATAACTCTAGAGACGTTAAATCGGACCCTAAATTGAAAGATCGACAACCTTAACATCGTCACTTAACAATAGGAATTCATTCATGACTTTTGAGAACCCAAAAACTCATATTGAATTCGTATTCTTGGATGTTTGGGTTTGTGGATCAGTCGAGACGGCCCTATACGCGTCGATAACTCTAGAGACGTTAAATCGGACCCTAATTCAAAAGATCGATTACCTTAGCATCGTCACTTAACGATAGGAATTTTTTTATGATTTTTGAGAACCCAAAAACCCATATTGAATTCGTATTCTTGGATGTTTGGGACCGTGAGACAGTCGAGACGGCCCTATACGCGTCGATAACTCTAAAGACGTTAAATCGGACCCTAATTCAAAAGATCGATTACCTTAGCATCGTCACTTAACGATAGAAATTTATTTATGACTTTTGAGAACCCAAAAACCCATATTGAATTCGTATTCTTGGATGTTTGGGACCGTGGGACAGTCGAGACGGCCCTATACGCGTCGATAACTCTAGAGACGATAAATCCGACCCTAAATTGAAAGATCGACAACCTTAACATCGTCACTTAACAATAGGAATTCATTCATGACTTTTGAGAACCCAAAAACCCATATTGAATTCGTATTCTTAGATGTTTGGGTTTGTAGATCAGTCGAGACGGCCCTATATGCGTCGATAACTCTAGAGACGTTAAATCGGACCCTAATTCAAAAGATCGATTACCTTAGCATCGTCACTTAACGATAGAAATTTATTTATGACTTTTGAGAACCCAAAAACCCATATTGAATTCGTATTCTTGGTTGTTTGGGACCGTGGGACAGTCGAGACGGCCCTATACGCGTCGATAATTCTAAAGACGTTTAATCCGACCCTAAATTGAAAGATCGACAACCTTAACATCGTCACGTAACAATAGGAATTCATTCATGACTTTTGAGAACCCAAAAACCCATATTGAATTCGTATTCTTGGATGTTTGGGTTTGTAGATCAGTCGAGACGGCCCTATATGCGTCGATAACTCTAGAGACGTTAAATCGGACCCTAATTCAAAAGATCGATTACCTTAGCATCGTCACTTAACGATAGAAATTTATTTATGACTTTTGAGAACCCAAAAACCCATATTGAATTCGTATTCTTGGATGTTTGGGTTTGTGGATCAGTCGAGACGGCCCTATACGCGTCGATAACTCTAGAGACGTTAAATCGGACCCTAATTCGAAAGATCGATTACCTTAGCATCGTCACTTAACGATAGAAATTTATTTATGACTTTTGAGAACCCAAAAACCCATATTGAATTCGTATTCTTGGATGTTTGGGACCATGGGACAGTCGAGACGGCCCTATACGCGTCGATAACTCTAGAGACGTTAAATCCGACCCTAAATTGAAAGATCGACGACCTTAACATCGTCACTTAACAATAGAAATTCATTCATGACTTTTGAGAACCCAAAAACCCATATTGAATTCGTATTCTTGGATGTTTGGGACCGTGGGACAGTCGAGACGGCCCTATACGCGTCGATAACTCTAGAGACGTTAAATCGGACCCTAATTCAAAAGATCGATTACCTTAGCATCGTCACTTAACGATAGAAATTTATTTATGACTTTTGATAACCCAAAAACCCATATTGAATTCGTATTCTTGGATGTTTTGGTCCGTGAGACAGTCGAGAAAACCCTATATGCGTCGATAACTCAAGAAACGTTTAATAGGACCCTAAATTAGAATATCGACCACCTTAACATCGTCACTTAACGATAGAAATTTATTTATGACTTTTAAGAACCCGAAAATCCAAGTTATTCCCGTATTTTTGGATGTTTGGGTCCGTGGAACAGTCGAGACGGCCCTATACGCGTCGATAACTCTAGAGACGTTTAATCGGACCCTAATTCAAAGAATCGATTACCTTAGCATCGTCACTTAACGATAGAAATTTATTTATGACTTTTAAGAACCCGAAAATCCAAGTTATTCCCGTATTTTTGGATGTTTGGGTCCGTGGAACAGTCAAGACGGCCCTATACGCGTCAATAACTCTAGAGACGTTAAATCGGACCCTAATTCAAAAGATCGATTACCTTAGCATCGTCACTTAACGATAGAAATTTATTTATGACTTTTGAGAACCCAAAAACCCATATTGAATTCGTATTCTTGGATGTTTGGGTCCGTGGAACAATCAAGACGGCCCTATACGCGTCGATAACTCTAGAGACGTTAAATCGGACCCTAATTCAAAGAATCGATTACCTTAGCATCGTCACTTAACGATAGAAATTTATTTATGACTTTTGAGAACCCAAAAACCCATATTGAATTCGTATTCTTGGATGTTTGGGACCGTGGGACAGTCGAGACGGCCCTATACGCGTCGATAACTCTAGAGACGTTAAATCGGACCCTAATTCAAAGAATCGATTACCTTAGCATCGTCACTTAACGATAGAAATTTATTTATGACTTTTAAGAACCCGAAAATCCAAGTTATTCCCGTATTTTTGGATGTTTGGGTCCGTGGAACAGTCAAGACGGCCCTATACGCGTCGATAACTCTAGAGACGTTAAATCGGACCCTAATTCAAAGAATCGATTACCTTAGCATCGTCACTTAACGATAGAAATATATTTATGACTTTTAAGAACCCGAAAATCCAAGTTGTTCCCGTATTTTTGGATGTTCGGGTCCGTGGAACAGTCAAGACGGCCCTATACGCGTCGATAACTCTAGAGACGTTAAATCCGACCCTATATTAAAAGATCCACAACCTTAACATCGTCACTTAACAATAGAAATTCATTCATGACTTTTGGGAACCCAAAAAGCCATATTATTTTCGTATTCTTCAATGTTTGGGTCCGTGGGACAGTCGAGACGGCCCTATACGCGTCGATAACTCTAGAGACGTTAAATCGGAACCTAATTCAAAAGATCGACTACCCTAACATCGTCACTTAACAATAGAAATTATTTTATAACTTTGGAGAACCCAAAAATCCAAGTTATTTTCGTATTCTTAGATGTTTGGGACCGTGGGACAGTCGAGACGGCCCTATACGCGTCGATAACTCTAGAGACGTTAAATCGGACCCTAATTCAAAAGATCGATTACCTTAGCATCGTCACTTAACGATAGAAATTTATTTATGACTTTTGAGAACCCAAAAACCCATATTGAATTCGTATTCTTGGATGTTTGGGACCGTGGGACAGTCGAGACGGCCCTATACGCGTCGATAACTCTAGAGACGTTAAATCGGACCCTATATTAAAAGATCGACCACCTTAACATCGTCACTTAACAATAGAAATTATTTTATAACTTTGAAGAACCCAAAAATCCAAGTTATTTTCGTATTCTTGGATGTTTTGGTCCGTGAGACAGTCGAGAAAACCCTATATGCGTCGATAACTCAAGAAACGTTTAATAGGACCCTAAATTAGAATATCGACCACCTTAACATCGTCACTTAACGATAGGAATTTTTTTATGATTTTTGAGAACCCAAAAACCCATATTGAATTCGTATTCTTGGATGTTTGGGACCGTGGGACAGTCGAGACGGCCCTATACGCGTCGATAACTCTAAAGACGTTAATTCCGACCCTAATTCAAAAGATCGATTACCTTAGCATCGTCACTTAACGATAGAAATTCATTTATGACTTTTGAGAACCCAAAAACCCATATTGAATTCGTATTCTTGGATGTTTGGGACCGTGGGACAGTCGAGACGGCCCTATACGCGTCGATAACTCTAGAGACGTTAAATCGGACCCTAATTCAAAAGATCGATTACCTTAGCATCGTCACTTAACGATAGAAATTTATTTATGACTTTTGATAACCCAAAAACCCATATTGAATTCGTATTCTTGGATGTTTGGGACCGTGGGACAGTCGAGACGGCCCTATACGCGTCGATAACTCTAAAGACGTTAAATCCGACCCTAAATTGAAAGATCGACAACCTTAACATCGTCACTTAACAATAGAAATTCATTCATGACTTTTGAGAACCCAAAAACCCATATGATTATCGTATTCTTGGATGTTTGGGTTTGTGGATCAGTCGAGACAGCCCTATACGCGTCGATAACTCTAGAGACGTTAAATCGGACCCTAATTCAAAAGATCGATTACCTTAGCATCGTCACTTAACGATAGAAATTTATTTATGACTTTTGATAACCCAAAAACCCATATTGAATTCGTATTCTTGGATGTTTGGGACCGTGGGACAGTCGAGACGGCCCTATACGCGTCGATAACTCTAGAGACGTTAAATCGGACCCTATATTAAAAGATCGACCACCTTAACATCGTCACTTAACAATAGAAATTAATTTGTAACCTTGGAGAACCCTAAAATCCAAGTTATTTTCGTATTTTTGGATGTTTGGGTCCGTGAAACAGTCGAGATGGCCCTATACGCGTCGATAACTCTAGAAACGTTGAATCAGATCCTAATTCAAAAGATCGACCACCTTAACATCGTCACTTAACAATAGAAATTTATTTATGACTTTTAAGAACCCGAAAATCCAAGTTATTCCCGTATTTTTGGATGTTTGGGTCCGTGGGACAGTCGAGACGGCCCTATACGCGTCGATAACTCTAGAGACGTTAAATCGGAACCTAATTCAAAAGATCGACTACCCTAACATCGTCACTTAACAATAGAAATTATTTTATAACTTTGAAGAACCCAAAAATCCAAGTTATTTTCGTATTCTTGGATGTTTGGGACCGTGGGACAGTCGAGACGGCCCTATACGCGTCGATAACTCTAGAGACGTTAAATCGGACCCTAATTCAAAAGATCGATTACCTTAGCATCGTCACTTAACGATAGAAATTTATTTATGACTTTTGAGAACCCAAAAATCCAAGTTATTTTCGTATTTTCGGATGTTTGGGTCCGTGGAACAGTCGAAACGGCCCTATACACGTCGATAACTCTAGAGACGTTAAATCTGACCCTAATTCAAAAGATCGACCACCTTAACATCGTCACTTAACGATAGAAATTTATTTATGACTTTTGAAAACCCAAAAACTCATATTATCATCGTATTTTTGGATGTTTGGGTCCGTGGAACGGTCGAGATGGCCCTATACGCGTCGATAACTCTTGACACGTTGAATCGGACCCTAATTCAAAAGATCAACCACCTTAACATCGTCACTTAACAATAGAAATTAATTTATAACTTTTGAGAACCCAAAAATCCAAGTTATTTTCGTATTTTCGGATGTTTGGGTCCGTGGAACAGTCGAAACGGCCCTATACACGTCGATAACTCTAGAGACGTTAAATCGGACCCTAATTCAAAAGATCGATTACCTTAGCATCGTCACTTAACGATAGAAATTTATTTATGACTTTTGAGAACCCAAACACCCATATTGAATTCGTATTCTTGGATGTTTGGGACCGTGGGACAGTCGAGACGGCCCTATACGCGTCGATAACTCTAGAGACGTTAAATCCGACCCTATATTAAAAGATCGACAACCTTAACATCGTCACTTAACAATAGGAATTAATTTATAACTTTGAAGAACCCAAAACCCCAAGTTATTTTCGTATTCTTGGATGTTTTGGTCCGTGAGACAGTCGAGAAAACCCTATATGCGTCAATAACTCAAGAAACGTTTAATAGGACCCTAAATTAGAATATCGACCACCTTAACATCGTCACTTAACGATAGGAATTCATTCATGACTTTTGAGAACCCAAAAACCCATATTGAATTCGTATTCTTGGATGTTTGGGACCGTGGGACAGTCGAGACGGCCCTATACGCGTCGATAACTCTAGAGACGTTAAATCGGACCCTAATTCAAAAGATCGATTACCTTAGCATCGTCACTTAACGATAGAAATTTATTTATGACTTTTGAGAACCCAAAAACCCATATTGAATTCGTATTCTTGGATGTTTGGGACCGTGGGACAGTCGAGACGGCCCTATACGCGTCGATAACTCTAGAGACGTTAAATCCGACCCTAAATTGAAAGATCGACAACCTTAACATCGTCACTTAACAATAGAAATTCATTCATGACTTTTGAGAACCCAAACACCCATATTGAATTCGTATTCTTGGATGTTTGGGACCGTGGGACAGTCGAGACGGCCCTATACGCGTCGATAACTCTAGAGACGTTAAATCGGAACCTAATTCAAAAGATCGATTACCTTAGCATCGTCACTTAACGATAGAAATTTATTTATGACTTTTGAGAACCCAAAAACCCATATTGAATTCGTATTCTTGGATGTTTGGGACCGTGGGACAGTCGAGACGGCCCAATACGCGTCTATAACTCTAGAGACGTTAAATCGGACCCTAATTCAAAAGATCGATTACCTTAGCATCGTCACTTAACGATAGAAATTTATTTATGACTTTTGAGAACCCAAAAACCCATATTGAATTCGTATTCTTGGATGTTTGGGACCGTGGGACAGTCGAGACGGCCCTATACGCGTCGATAACTCTAGAGACGTTAAATCGGACCCTAATTCAAAAGATCGATTACCTTAGCATCGTCACTTAACGATAGAAATTTATTTATGACTTTTGAGAACCCAAAAATCCAAGTTATTTTCGTATTTTCGGATGTTTGGGTCCGTGGGACAGTCGAAACGGCCCTATACACGTCGATAACTCTAGAGACGTTAAATCTGACCCTAATTCAAAAGATCGACCACCTTAACATCGTCACTTAACGATAGAAATTTATTTATGACTTTTGAAAACCCAAAAACTCATATTATTATCGTATTTTTGGATGTTTGGGTCCGTGGAACGGTCGAGATGGCCCTATACGCGTCGATAACTCTTGACACGTTGAATCGGACCCTAATTCAAAAGATCAACCACCTTAACATCGTCACTTAACAATAGAAATTAATTTATAACTTTTGAGAACCCAAAAATCCAAGTTATTTTCGTATTTTCGGATGTTTGGGTCCGTGGAACAGTCGAAACGGCCCTATACACGTCGATAACTCTAGAGACGTTAAATCTGACCCTAATTCAAAAGATCGACTACCCTAACATCGTCACTTAACAATAGAAATTATTTTATAACTTTGAAGAACCCAAAAATCCAAGTTATTCCCGTATTTTTGGATGTTTGGGTCCGTGGAACAGTCGAGACGGCCCTATACGCGTCGATAACTCTAGAGACGTTAAATCTGACCCTAATTCAAAAGATCGACCACCTTAACATCGTCACTTAACGATAGAAATTTATTTATGACTTTTGAAAACCCAAAAAATCATATTATTTTCGTATTCTTGTATGTTTGGGTTTGTGGAACAGTCGAGACGGCCCTATACGCGTCGATAACTCTAGAGACGTTAAATCGGAACCTAATTCAAAAGATCGACCACCTTAACATCGTCACTTAACGATAGAAATTTATTTATGAATTTTGAAAACCCAAAAACCCATATTATTTTCGTATTCTTGGATGTTTGGGTTTGTGGAACAGTCGAGACGGCCCTATACGCGTCGATAACTCTAGAGACGTTAAATCGGAACCTAATTCAAAAGATCGACTACCCTAACATCGTCACTTAACAATAGAAATTATTTTATAACTTTGAAGAACCCAAAAATCCAAGTTATTCCCGCATTTTTGGATGTTTGGGTCCGTGGAACAGTCGAGACGGCCCTATACGCGTCGATAACTCTAGAGACGTTTAATCGGACCCTAATTCAAAAGATCGATTACCTTAGCATCGTCACTTAACGATAGAAATTTATTTATGACTTTTAAGAACCCGAAAATCCAAGTTGTTCCCGTATTTTTGGATGTTTGGGTCCGTGGAACAGTCAAGACGGCCCTATACGCGTCGATAACTCTAGAGACGTTAAATCCGACCCTATATTAAAAGATCGACAACCTTAACATCGTCACTTAACAATAGAAATTCATTCATGACTTTTGGGAACCCAAAAAGCCATATTATTTTCGTATTCTTCAATGTTTGGGTCCGTGGGACAGTCGAGACGGCCCTATACGCGTCTATAACTCTAGAGACGTTAAATCGGAACCTAATTCAAAAGATCGACCACCTTAACATCGTCACTTAACAATAGAAATTATTTTATAACTTTGAAGAACCCAAAAATCCAAGTTATTTTCGTATTCTTGGATGTTTTGGTCCGTGAGACAGTCGAGAAAACCCTATATGCGTCGATAACTCAAGAAACGTTTAATAGGACCCTAATTTAGAATATCGACCACCTTAACATCGTCACTTAACGATAGAAATTCATTTATGACTTTTAAGAACCCGAAAATCCAAGTTATTCCCGTATTTTTGGATGTTGGGGTCCGTGGAACAGTCGAGACGGCCCTATACGCGTCGATAACTCTAGAGACGTTTAATCGGACCCTAATTCAAAAGATCGATTACCTTAGCATCGTCACTTAACGATAGAAATTTATTTATGACTTTTAGGAACCCAAAAATCCAAGTTATTCCCGTATTTTTGGATGTTTGGGTCCGTGGAACAGTCAAGACGGCCCTATACGCGTCGATAACTCTAGAGACGTTAAATCGGACCCTAATTCAAAAGATCGATTACCTTAGAATCGTCACTTAACGATAGAAATTTATTTATGACTTTTGAGAACCCAAAAACCCATATTGAATTCGTATTCTTGGATGTTTGGGTCCGTGGAACAGTCAAGACGGCCCTATACGCGTCGATAACTATAGAGACGTTAAATCGGACCCTAATTCAAAAGATCGATTACCTTAGAATCGTCACTTAACGATAGAAATTTATTTATGACTTTTGATAACCCAAAAACCCATATTGAATTCGTATTCTTGGATGTTTGGGACCGTGGGACAGTCGAGACGGCCCTATACGCGACGATAACTCTAGAGACGTTAAATCGGACCCTATATTAAAAGATCGACCACCTTAACATCGTCACTTAACGATAGAAATTTATTTATGACTTTTAAGAACCCGAAAATCCAAGTTATTCCCGTATTTTTGGATGTTGGGGTCCGTGGAACAGTCAAGACGGCCCTATACGCGTCGATAACTCTAGAGACGTTAAATCGGACCCTAATTCAAAAGATCGATTACCTTAGAATCGTCACTTAACGATAGAAATTTATTTATGACTTTTGAAAACCCAAAAAATCATATTATTTTCGTATTCTTGTATGTTTGGGTTTGTGGAACAGTCGAGACGGCCCTATACGCGTCGATAACTCTAGAGACGTTAAATCGGACCCTAATTCAAAAGATCGATTACCTTAGCATCGTCACTTAACGATAGAAATTTATTTATGACTTTTGATAACCCAAAAACCCATATTGAATTCGTATTCTTGGATGTTTGGGACCGTGGGACAGTCGAGACGGCCCTATACGCGTCGATAACTCTAAAGACGTTAAATCCGACCCTAAATTGAAAGATCGACAACCTTAACATCGTCACTTAACAATAGAAATTCATTCATGACTTTTGAGAACCCAAAAACCCATATGATTATCGTATTCTTGGATGTTTGGGTTTGTGGATCAGTCGAGACAGCCCTATACGCGTCGATAACTCTAGAGACGTTAAATCGGACCCTAATTCAAAAGATCGATTACCTTAGCATCGTCACTTAACGATAGAAATTTATTTATGACTTTTGATAACCCAAAAACCCATATTGAATTCGTATTCTTGGATGTTTGGGACCGTGGGACAGTCGAGACGGCCCTATACGCGTCGATAACTCTAGAGACGTTAAATCGGACCCTATATTAAAAGATCGACCACCTTAACATCGTCACTTAACAATAGAAATTAATTTGTAACCTTGGAGAACCCTAAAATCCAAGTTATTTTCGTATTTTTGGATGTTTGGGTCCGTGAAACAGTCGAGATGGCCCTATACGCGTCGATAACTCTAGAAACGTTGAATCAGATCCTAATTCAAAAGATCGACCACCTTAACATCGTCACTTAACAATAGAAATTTATTTATGACTTTTAAGAACCCGAAAATCCAAGTTATTCCCGTATTTTTGGATGTTTGGGTCCGTGGGACAGTCGAGACGGCCCTATACGCGTCGATAACTCTAGAGACGTTAAATCGGAACCTAATTCAAAAGATCGACTACCCTAACATCGTCACTTAACAATAGAAATTATTTTATAACTTTGAAGAACCCAAAAATCCAAGTTATTTTCGTATTCTTGGATGTTTGGGACCGTGGGACAGTCGAGACGGCCCTATACGCGTCGATAACTCTAGAGACGTTAAATCGGACCCTAATTCAAAAGATCGATTACCTTAGCATCGTCACTTAACGATAGAAATTTATTTATGACTTTTGAGAACCCAAAAATCCAAGTTATTTTCGTATTTTCGGATGTTTGGGTCCGTGGAACAGTCGAAACGGCCCTATACACGTCGATAACTCTAGAGACGTTAAATCTGACCCTAATTCAAAAGATCGACCACCTTAACATCGTCACTTAACGATAGAAATTTATTTATGACTTTTGAAAACCCAAAAACTCATATTATCATCGTATTTTTGGATGTTTGGGTCCGTGGAACGGTCGAGATGGCCCTATACGCGTCGATAACTCTTGACACGTTGAATCGGACCCTAATTCAAAAGATCAACCACCTTAACATCGTCACTTAACAATAGAAATTAATTTATAACTTTTGAGAACCCAAAAATCCAAGTTATTTTCGTATTTTCGGATGTTTGGGTCCGTGGAACAGTCGAAACGGCCCTATACACGTCGATAACTCTAGAGACGTTAAATCGGACCCTAATTCAAAAGATCGATTACCTTAGCATCGTCACTTAACGATAGAAATTTATTTATGACTTTTGAGAACCCAAACACCCATATTGAATTCGTATTCTTGGATGTTTGGGACCGTGGGACAGTCGAGACGGCCCTATACGCGTCGATAACTCTAGAGACGTTAAATCCGACCCTATATTAAAAGATCGACAACCTTAACATCGTCACTTAACAATAGGAATTAATTTATAACTTTGAAGAACCCAAAACCCCAAGTTATTTTCGTATTCTTGGATGTTTTGGTCCGTGAGACAGTCGAGAAAACCCTATATGCGTCAATAACTCAAGAAACGTTTAATAGGACCCTAAATTAGAATATCGACCACCTTAACATCGTCACTTAACGATAGGAATTCATTCATGACTTTTGAGAACCCAAAAACCCATATTGAATTCGTATTCTTGGATGTTTGGGACCGTGGGACAGTCGAGACGGCCCTATACGCGTCGATAACTCTAGAGACGTTAAATCGGACCCTAATTCAAAAGATCGATTACCTTAGCATCGTCACTTAACGATAGAAATTTATTTATGACTTTTGAGAACCCAAAAACCCATATTGAATTCGTATTCTTGGATGTTTGGGACCGTGGGACAGTCGAGACGGCCCTATACGCGTCGATAACTCTAGAGACGTTAAATCCGACCCTAAATTGAAAGATCGACAACCTTAACATCGTCACTTAACAATAGAAATTCATTCATGACTTTTGAGAACCCAAACACCCATATTGAATTCGTATTCTTGGATGTTTGGGACCGTGGGACAGTCGAGACGGCCCTATACGCGTCGATAACTCTAGAGACGTTAAATCGGAACCTAATTCAAAAGATCGATTACCTTAGCATCGTCACTTAACGATAGAAATTTATTTATGACTTTTGAGAACCCAAAAACCCATATTGAATTCGTATTCTTGGATGTTTGGGACCGTGGGACAGTCGAGACGGCCCAATACGCGTCTATAACTCTAGAGACGTTAAATCGGACCCTAATTCAAAAGATCGATTACCTTAGCATCGTCACTTAACGATAGAAATTTATTTATGACTTTTGAGAACCCAAAAACCCATATTGAATTCGTATTCTTGGATGTTTGGGACCGTGGGACAGTCGAGACGGCCCTATACGCGTCGATAACTCTAGAGACGTTAAATCGGACCCTAATTCAAAAGATCGATTACCTTAGCATCGTCACTTAACGATAGAAATTTATTTATGACTTTTGAGAACCCAAAAATCCAAGTTATTTTCGTATTTTCGGATGTTTGGGTCCGTGGGACAGTCGAAACGGCCCTATACACGTCGATAACTCTAGAGACGTTAAATCTGACCCTAATTCAAAAGATCGACCACCTTAACATCGTCACTTAACGATAGAAATTTATTTATGACTTTTGAAAACCCAAAAACTCATATTATTATCGTATTTTTGGATGTTTGGGTCCGTGGAACGGTCGAGATGGCCCTATACGCGTCGATAACTCTTGACACGTTGAATCGGACCCTAATTCAAAAGATCAACCACCTTAACATCGTCACTTAACAATAGAAATTAATTTATAACTTTTGAGAACCCAAAAATCCAAGTTATTTTCGTATTTTCGGATGTTTGGGTCCGTGGAACAGTCGAAACGGCCCTATACACGTCGATAACTCTAGAGACGTTAAATCTGACCCTAATTCAAAAGATCGACTACCCTAACATCGTCACTTAACAATAGAAATTATTTTATAACTTTGAAGAACCCAAAAATCCAAGTTATTCCCGTATTTTTGGATGTTTGGGTCCGTGGAACAGTCGAGACGGCCCTATACGCGTCGATAACTCTAGAGACGTTAAATCTGACCCTAATTCAAAAGATCGACCACCTTAACATCGTCACTTAACGATAGAAATTTATTTATGACTTTTGAAAACCCAAAAAATCATATTATTTTCGTATTCTTGTATGTTTGGGTTTGTGGAACAGTCGAGACGGCCCTATACGCGTCGATAACTCTAGAGACGTTAAATCGGAACCTAATTCAAAAGATCGACCACCTTAACATCGTCACTTAACGATAGAAATTTATTTATGAATTTTGAAAACCCAAAAACCCATATTATTTTCGTATTCTTGGATGTTTGGGTTTGTGGAACAGTCGAGACGGCCCTATACGCGTCGATAACTCTAGAGACGTTAAATCGGAACCTAATTCAAAAGATCGACTACCCTAACATCGTCACTTAACAATAGAAATTATTTTATAACTTTGAAGAACCCGAAAATCCAAGTTATTCCCGCATTTTTGGATGTTTGGGTCCGTGGAACAGTCGAGACGGCCCTATACGCGTCGATAACTCTAGAGACGTTTAATCGGACCCTAATTCAAAAGATCGATTACCTTAGCATCGTCACTTAACGATAGAAATTTATTTATGACTTTTAAGAACCCGAAAATCCAAGTTGTTCCCGTATTTTTGGATGTTTGGGTCCGTGGAACAGTCAAGACGGCCCTATACGCGTCGATAACTCTAGAGACGTTAAATCCGACCCTATATTAAAAGATCGACAACCTTAACATCGTCACTTAACAATAGAAATTCATTCATGACTTTTGGGAACCCAAAAAGCCATATTATTTTCGTATTCTTCAATGTTTGGGTCCGTGGGACAGTCGAGACGGCCCTATACGCGTCTATAACTCTAGAGACGTTAAATCGGAACCTAATTCAAAAGATCGACCACCTTAACATCGTCACTTAACAATAGAAATTATTTTATAACTTTGAAGAACCCAAAAATCCAAGTTATTTTCGTATTCTTGGATGTTTTGGTCCGTGAGACAGTCGAGAAAACCCTATATGCGTCGATAACTCAAGAAACGTTTAATAGGACCCTAATTTAGAATATCGACCACCTTAACATCGTCACTTAACGATAGAAATTCATTTATGACTTTTAAGAACCCGAAAATCCAAGTTATTCCCGTATTTTTGGATGTTGGGGTCCGTGGAACAGTCGAGACGGCCCTATACGCGTCGATAACTCTAGAGACGTTTAATCGGACCCTAATTCAAAAGATCGATTACCTTAGCATCGTCACTTAACGATAGAAATTTATTTATGACTTTTAGGAACCCAAAAATCCAAGTTATTCCCGTATTTTTGGATGTTTGGGTCCGTGGAACAGTCAAGACGGCCCTATACGCGTCGATAACTCTAGAGACGTTAAATCGGACCCTAATTCAAAAGATCGATTACCTTAGAATCGTCACTTAACGATAGAAATTTATTTATGACTTTTGAGAACCCAAAAACCCATATTGAATTCGTATTCTTGGATGTTTGGGTCCGTGGAACAGTCAAGACGGCCCTATACGCGTCGATAACTATAGAGACGTTAAATCGGACCCTAATTCAAAAGATCGATTACCTTAGAATCGTCACTTAACGATAGAAATTTATTTATGACTTTTGATAACCCAAAAACCCATATTGAATTCGTATTCTTGGATGTTTGGGACCGTGGGACAGTCGAGACGGCCCTATACGCGACGATAACTCTAGAGACGTTAAATCGGACCCTATATTAAAAGATCGACCACCTTAACATCGTCACTTAACGATAGAAATTTATTTATGACTTTTAAGAACCCGAAAATCCAAGTTATTCCCGTATTTTTGGATGTTGGGGTCCGTGGAACAGTCGAGACGGCCCTATACGCGTCGATAACTCTAGAGACGTTTAATCGGACCCTAATTCAAAAGATCGATTACCTTAGCATCGTCACTTAACGATAGAAATTTATTTATGACTTTTAGGAACCCGAAAATCCAAGTTATTCCCGTATTTTTGGATGTTTGGGTCCGTGGAACAGTCAAGACGGCCCTATACGCGTCGATAACTCTAGAGACGTTAAATCGGACCCTAATTCAAAAGATCGATTACCTTAGAATCGTCACTTAACGATAGAAATTTATTTATGACTTTTGAGAACCCAAAAACCCATATTGAATTCGTATTCTTGGATGTTTGGGTCCGTGGAACAGTCAAGACGGCCCTATACGCGTCGATAACTATAGAGACGTTAAATCGGACCCTAATTCAAAAGATCGATTACCTTAGCATCGTCACTTAACGATAGAAATTTATTTATGACTTTTGATAACCCAAAAACTCATATTGAATTCGTATTCTTGGATGTTTGGGACCGTGGGACAGTCGAGACGGCCCTATACGCGACGATAACTCTAGAGACGTTAAATCGGACCCTAATTCAAAAGATCGACCACCTTAACATCGTCACTTAACGATAGAAATTTATTTATGACTTTTGAAAACCCAAAAAATCATATTATTTTCGTATTCTTGTATGTTTGGGTTTGTGGAACAGTCGAGACGGCCCTATACGCGTCGATAACTCTAGAGACGTTAAATCGGAACCTAATTCAAAAGATCGACCACCTTAACATCGTCACTTAACGATAGAAATTTATTTATGAATTTTGAAAACCCAAAAACCCATATTATTTTCGTATTCTTGGATGTTTGGGTTTGTGGAACAGTCGAGACGGCCCTATACGCGTCGATAACTCTAGAGACGTTAAATCGGAACCTAATTCAAAAGATCGACTACCCTAACATCGTCACTTAACAATAGAAATTATTTTATAACTTTGAAGAACCCAAAAATCCAAGTTATTCCCGTATTTTTGGATGTTTGGGTCCGTGGAACAGTCGAGACGGCCCTATACGCGTCGATAACTCTAGAGACGTTTAATCGGACCCTAATTCAAAAGATCGATTACCTTAGCATCGTCACTTAACGATAGAAATTTATTTATGACTTTTGATAACCCAAAAACCCATAATGAATTCGTATTCTTGGATGTTTGGGACCGTGGGACAGTCGAGACGGCCCTATACGCGTCGATAACTCTAGAGACGTTAAATCGGACCCTAGATTAAAAGATCGACCACCTTAACATCGTCACTTAACAATAGGAATTCATTCATGACTTTTGAGAACCCAAAAACCCAT
This sequence comes from Microplitis mediator, assembly GCF_029852145.1. NCBI lineage: Eukaryota > Metazoa > Arthropoda > Insecta > Hymenoptera > Braconidae > Microplitis > Microplitis mediator. The sequence goes on along the minus strand of NC_079975.1, from coordinate 24,118,703 downwards.
ATTATTTTCGTATTCTTGGATGTTTGGGTTTGTGGAACAGTCGAGACGGCCCTATACGCTTCGATAACTCTAGAGACGTTAAATCGGACCCTAATTTAAAAGATCGATTACCTTAGCATCGTCACTTAACGATAGAAATTTATTTATGACTTTTGATAACCCAAAAACCCATATTGAATTCGTATTCTTGGATGTTTGGGACCGTGGGACAGTCGAGACGGCCCTATACGCGTCGATAACTCTAAAGACGTTAAATCGGACCCTAATTCAAAAGATCGATTACCTTAGCATCGTCACTTAACGATAGAAATTTATTTATGACTTTTGATAACCCAAAAACCCATATTGAATTCGTATTCTTGGATGTTTGGGTCAGTGGGACAGTCGAGACGGCCCTATACGCGTCGATAACTCTAGAGACGTTGAATCTGACCCTAATTCAAAAGATCGACCACCTTAACATCGTCACTTAACGATAGAAATTTTTTTATGACTGTTGAGAACTCAAAAATCCAAGTTATTTTCGTATTTTTTGATGTTTGGGTCCGTGGAACAGTCGAGACGGCCCTATACGCGTCGATAACTCTAGAGACGTTAAATCGGAACCTAATTCAAAAGATCGACCACCCTAACATCGTCACTTAACGATAGAAATTTATTTATGACTGTTGAGAACTCAAAAACCCATATTATTTTCGTATTCTTCAATGTTTGGGTCCGTGGGACAGTCGAGACGGCCCTATACGCGTCGATAACTCTAGAGACGTTAAATCGGAACCTAATTCAAAAGATCGACCACCCTAACATCGTCACTTAGCGATAGGAATTTATTCATGACTGTTGAGAACTCAAAAATCCGAGTTATTTTCGTATTTTTGGATGTTTGGGTCCGTGGCACAGTCGAGACGGCCCTATACGCGTCGATAACTCTAGAGACGTTAATCCGGACCCTAAATTGAAATGTCGACAACCTTAACATCGTCACTTAACAATAGAAATTTATTCATAGCTTTTGAGAACCTAAAAATACAAATTATTTCCGTATTTTTGGATGTTTGGGTCCGTGGAATAATCGAGACGGCCCTATACGCTTCGATAACTCTAGAGACGTTAAATCGGACCCTAATTCAAAAGATCGACCACCTTAACATCGTCACTAAACCATAGTAACTCATTTATAACTTTTGAAAACTCAAATAAACGAAAAATTCCATAATTATCGAACATTCGAGTCCTTTGGACAGACGAAACGGCCCTATACGCGTCGAAAACTCTAGAGACGTTTAATCGGACCCTAAATTAAAAGATCGACCAGGGAATACGTTTCTAATCAGAGCGATATTATAGAAGACTAGCTATCAGAGTTAAAGTTGGCAGACTAAGGTTCGTATGAATCTAAGGATGTTGTATGACAATTTTACATATGACATAAAGAACTATTTTCTGGTGTGAGTGGAGTCAGAAACAAGTCAAATTAATAGTGCTGTGTAAGGGAATACGTTTCTAATCAGAGCGATATCACATAAGGCCAGCTTTCAGAGTGAAAGTTGGCAGACTAAGGTTCGTATGAATCTAAGGATGTTGTATGACAATTTTACATATGACATAAAGTACTATTTTCTGGTGTAAGTGGAGTCAGAAACAAGTCAAATTAATAGTGCTGTGTAAGGGAATACGTTTCTAATCAGAGCGATATCACATAAGGCCAGCTTTCAGAGTGAAAGTTGGCAGACTAAGGTTCGTATGAATCTAAGGATGTTGTATGACAATTTTACATATGACATAAAGTACTATTTTCTGGTGTGAGTGGAGTCAGAAACAAGTCAAATTAATAGTGCTGTGTAAGGGAATACGTTTCTAATCAGAGCGATATCACATAAGATCAGCTTTTAGAGTGAAAGTTCGCAGACTAAGGTTCGTATGATTCTAATGACGTTGTATGACAATTTTAGATATGACATAAAGTACTATTTTCTGGTGTGAGTGGAGTCAGAAACAAGTCAAATTAATAGTGCTGTGTAAGGGAATACGTTTCTAATCAGAGCGATATCACATAAGGCCAGCTTTCAGAGTGAAAGTTCACAGACTAAGGTTCGTATGAATCTAAGGATGTTGTATTACAATTTTAGATATGACATAAAGTACTATTTTCTGGTGTGAGTGGAGTCAGAAACAAGTCAAATTAATAGTGCTGTGTAAGGGAATACGTTTCTAATCAGAGCGATATCACATAAGGCCAGCTTTCAGAGTGAAAGTTCACAGACTAAGGTTCGTATGAATCTAAGGATGTTGTATTACAATTTTAGATATGACATAAAGTACTATTTTCTGGTGTAAGTGGAGTCAGAAACAAGTCAAATTAATAGTGCTGTGTAAGGGAATACGTTTCTAATCAGAGCGATATCACATAAGGCCAGCTTTCAGAGTGAAAGTTGGCAGACTAAGGTTCGTATGAATCTAAGGATGTTGTATGACAATTTTACATATGACATAAAGTACTATTTTCTGGTGTGAGTGGAGTCAGAAACAAGTCAAATTAATAGTGCTGTGTAAGGGAATACGTTTCTAATCAGAGCGATATCACATAAGGCCAGCTTTCAGAGTGAAAGTTCACAGACTAAGGTTCGTATGAATCTAAGGATGTTGTATTACAATTTTAGATATGACATAAAGTACTATTTTCTGGTGTAAGTGGAGTCAGAAACAAGTCAAATTAATAGTGCTGTGTAAGGGAATACGTTTCTAATCAGAGCGATATCACATAAGGCCAGCTTTCAGAGTGAAAGTTGGCAGACTAAGGTTCGTATGAATCTAAGGATGTTGTATGACAATTTTACATATGACATAAAGTACTATTTTCTGGTGTGAGTGGAGTCAGAAACAAGTCAAATTAATAGTGCTGTGTAAGGGAATACGTTTCTAATCAGAGCGATATCACATAAGGCCAGCTTTCAGAGTGAAAGTTCACAGACTAAGGTTCGTATGAATCTAAGGATGTTGTATTACAATTTTAGATATGACATAAAGTACTATTTTCTGGTGTAAGTGGAGTCAGAAACAAGTCAAATCAATAGTGCTGTCTAAGGGAATACGTTTCTAATCAGAGCGATATCACATAAGGCCAGCTTTCAGAGTGAAAGTTGGCAGACTAACGTTCGTATGAATCTAAGGATGTTGTATGACAATTTCACATATGACATAAAGTACTCTTTTCTGGTGTGAGTGGAGTCAGAAACAAGTCAAATTAATAGTGCTGTGTAAGGGAATACGTTTCTAATCAGAGCTATATCACATAAGACCAGCTTTCAGAGTGAAAGTTCGCAGACTAAGGTTCGTATGAATCTAAGGATGTTGTATTACAATTTTAGATATGACATAAAGTACTATTTTCTGGTGTAAGTGGAGTCAGAAACAAGTCAAATCAAGAGTGCTGTCTAAGGGAATACGTTTCTAATCAGAGCGATATCACATAAGGCCAGCTTTCAGAGTGAAAGTTCACAGACTAAGGTTCGTATGAATCTAAGGATGTTGTATTACAATTTTAGATATGACATAAAGTACTATTTTCTGGTGTGAGTGGAGTCAGAAACAAGTCAAATTAATAGTGCTGTGTAAGGGAATACGTTTCTAATCAGAGCGATATCACATAAGGCCAGCTTTCAGAGTGAAAGTTGGCAGACTAAGGTTCGTATGAATCTAAGGATGTTGTATGACAATTTTACATATGACATAAAGTACTATTTTCTGGTGTGAGTGGAGTCAGAAACAAGTCAAATTAATAGTGCTGTGTAAGGGAATACGTTTCTAATCAGAGCGATATCACATAAGGCCAGCTTTCAGAGTGAAAGTTGGCAGACTAAGGTTCGTATGAATCTAAGGATGTTGTATGACAATTTTACATATGACATAAAGTACTATTTTCTGGTGTGAGTGGAGTCAGAAACAAGTCAAATTAATAGTGCTGTGTAAGGGAATACGTTTCTAATCAGAGCGATATCACATAAGATCAGCTTTTAGAGTGAAAGTTCGCAGACTAAGGTTCGTATGATTCTAATGACGTTGTATGACAATTTTAGATATGACATAAAGTACTATTTTCTGGTGTAAGTGGAGTCAGAAACAAGTCAAATCAAGAGTGCTGTCTAAGGGAATACGTTTCTAATCAGAGCGATATCACATAAGGCCAGCTTTCAGAGTGAAAGTTCACAGACTAAGGTTCGTATGAATCTAAGGATGTTGTATTACAATTTTAGATATGACATAAAGTACTATTTTCTGGTGTGAGTGGAGTCAGAAACAAGTCAAATTAATAGTGCTGTGTAAGGGAATACGTTTCTAATCAGAGCGATATCACATAAGGCCAGCTTTCAGAGTGAAAGTTGGCAGACTAAGGTTCGTATGAATCTAAGGATGTTGTATGACAATTTTACATATGACATAAAGTACTATTTTCTGGTGTGAGTGGAGTCAGAAACAAGTCAAATTAATAGTGCTGTGTAAGGGAATACGTTTCTAATCAGAGCGATATCACATAAGGCCAGCTTTCAGAGTGAAAGTTGGCAGACTAAGGTTCGTATGAATCTAAGGATGTTGTATGACAATTTTACATATGACATAAAGTACTATTTTCTGGTGTGAGTGGAGTCAGAAACAAGTCAAATTAATAGTGCTGTGTAAGGGAATACGTTTCTAATCAGAGCGATATCACATAAGGCCAGCTTTCAGAGTGAAAGTTGGCAGACTAAGGTTCGTATGAATCTAAGGATGTTGTATGACAATTTTACATATGACATAAAGTACTATTTTCTGGTGTGAGTGGAGTCAGAAACAAGTCAAATTAATAGTGCTGTGTAAGGGAATACGTTTCTAATCAGAGCGATATCACATAAGGCCAGCTTTCAGAGTGAAAGTTCACAGACTAAGGTTCGTATGAATCTAAGGATGTTGTATTACAATTTTAGATATGACATAAAGTACTATTTTCTGGTGTAAGTGGAGTCAGAAACAAGTCAAATTAATAGTGCTGTGTAAGGGAATACGTTTCTAATCAGAGCGATATCACATAAGGCCAGCTTTCAGAGTGAAAGTTGGCAGACTAAGGTTCGTATGAATCTAAGGATGTTGTATGACAATTTTACATATGACATAAAGTACTATTTTCTGGTGTGAGTGGAGTCAGAAACAAGTCAAATTAATAGTGCTGTGTAAGGGAATACGTTTCTAATCAGAGCGATATCACATAAGGCCAGCTTTCAGAGTGAAAGTTCACAGACTAAGGTTCGTATGAATCTAAGGATGTTGTATTACAATTTTAGATATGACATAAAGTACTATTTTCTGGTGTAAGTGGAGTCAGAAACAAGTCAAATTAATAGTGCTGTGTAAGGGAATACGTTTCTAATCAGAGCGATATCACATAAGGCCAGCTTTCAGAGTGAAAGTTGGCAGACTAAGGTTCGTATGAATCTAAGGATGTTGTATGACAATTTTACATATGACATAAAGTACTATTTTCTGGTGTGAGTGGAGTCAGAAACAAGTCAAATCAATAGTGCTGTGTAAGGGAATACGTTTCTAATCAGAGCGATATCACATAAGGCCAGCTTTCAGAGTGAAAGTTCACAGACTAAGGTTCGTATGAATCTAAGGATGTTGTATTACAATTTTAGATATGACATAAAGTACTATTTTCTGGTGTAAGTGGAGTCAGAAACAAGTCAAATCAATAGTGCTGTCTAAGGGAATACGTTTCTAATCAGAGCGATATCACATAAGGCCAGCTTTCAGAGTGAAAGTTGGCAGACTAACGTTCGTATGAATCTAAGGATGTTGTATGACAATTTCACATATGACATAAAGTACTCTTTTCTGGTGTGAGTGGAGTCAGAAACAAGTCAAATTAATAGTGCTGTGTAAGGGAATACGTTTCTAATCAGAGCTATATCACATAAGACCAGCTTTCAGAGTGAAAGTTCGCAGACTAAGGTTCGTATGAATCTAAGGATGTTGTATTACAATTTTAGATATGACATAAAGTACTATTTTCTGGTGTAAGTGGAGTCAGAAACAAGTCAAATCAAGAGTGCTGTCTAAGGGAATACGTTTCTAATCAGAGCGATATCACATAAGACCAGCTTTCAGAGTGAAAGTTCGCAGACTAAGGTTCGTATGAATCTAAGGATGTTGTATGACAATTTTACATATGACATAAAGTACTCTTTTCTGGTGTGAGTGGAGTCAGAAACAAGTCAAATTAATAGTGCTGTGTAAGGGAATACGTTTCTAATCAGAGCGATATCACATAAGGCCAGCTTTCAGAGTGAAAGTTCACAGACTAAGGTTCGTATGAATCTAAGGATGTTGTATTACAATTTTAGATATGACATAAAGTACTATTTTCTGGTGTAAGTGGAGTCAGAAACAAGTCAAATTAATAGTGCTGTGTAAGGGAATACGTTTCTAATCAGAGCGATATCACATAAGGCCAGCTTTCAGAGTGAAAGTTGGCAGACTAAGGTTCGTATGAATCTAAGGATGTTGTATGACAATTTTAGATATGACATAAAGTACTATTTTCTGGTGTGAGTGGAGTCAGAAACAAGTCAAATTAATAGTGCTGTGTAAGGGAATACGTTTCTAATCAGAGCGATATCACATAAGGCCAGCTTTCAGAGTGAAAGTTCACAGACTAAGGTTCGTATGAATCTAAGGATGTTGTATTACAATTTTAGATATGACATAAAGTACTATTTTCTGGTGTGAGTGGAGTCAGAAACAAGTCAAATTAATAGTGCTGTGTAAGGGAATACGTTTCTAATCAGAGCGATATCACATAAGGCCAGCTTTCAGAGTGAAAGTTCACAGACTAAGGTTCGTATGAATCTAAGGATGTTGTATTACAATTTTAGATATGACATAAAGTACTATTTTCTGGTGTAAGTGGAGTCAGAAACAAGTCAAATCAATAGTGCTGTCTAAGGGAATACGTTTCTAATCAGAGCGATATCACATAAGGCCAGCTTTCAGAGTGAAAGTTGGCAGACTAACGTTCGTATGAATCTAAGGATGTTGTATGACAATTTTACATATGACATAAAGTACTCTTTTCTGGTGTAAGTGGAGTCAGAAACAAGTCAAATCAATAGTGCTGTGTAAGGGAATACGTTTCTAATCAGAGCTATATCACATAAGACCAGCTTTCAGAGTGAAAGTTCGCAGACTTAGGTTCGTATGAATCTAAGGATGTTGTATTACAATTTTAGATATGACATAAATTACTATTTTCTGGTGTAAGTGGAGTCAGAAACAAGTCAAATCAATAGTGCTGTCTAAGGGAATACGTTTCTAATCAGAGCGATATCACATAAGGCCAGCTTTCAGAGTGAAAGTTGGCAGACTAACGTTCGTATGAATCTAAGGATGTTGTATGACAATTTTACATATGACATAAAGTACTCTTTTCTGGTGTGAGTGGAGTCAGAAACAAGTCAAATTAATAGTGCTGTGTAAGGGAATACGTTTCTAATCAGAGCGATATCACATAAGACCAGCTTTCAGAGTGAAAGTTCGCAGACTTAGGTTCGTATGAATCTAAGGATGTTGTATTACAATTTTAGATATGACATAAATTACTATTTTCTGGTGTAAGTGGAGTCAGAAACAAGTCAAATCAATAGTGCTGTCTAAGGGAATACGTTTCTAATCAGAGCGATATCACATAAGGCCAGCTTTCAGAGTGAAAGTTGGCAGACTAACGTTCGTATGAATCTAAGGATGTTGTATGACAATTTTACATATGACATAAAGTACTCTTTTCTGGTGTGAGTGGAGTCAGAAACAAGTCAAATTAATAGTGCTGTGTAAGGGAATACGTTTCTAATCAGAGCGATATCACATAAGACCAGCTTTCAGAGTGAAAGTTCGCAGACTAAGGTTCGTATGAATCTAAGGATGTTGTATTACAATTTTAGATATGACATAAAGTACTCTTTTCTGGTGTAAGTGGAGTCAGAAACAAGTCAAATCAAGAGTGCTGTCTAAGGGAATACGTTTCTAATCAGAGCGATATCACATAAGACCAGCTTTCATAGTGAAACGGGGAAAATCGAGTAACTGAAGGCCTGGAGTTTTCTTTCAAGCCACGAGAGTAAAAAAATAAACATTAAAAGTCAGGGCCGCCATTGTTTAAACATTCAGTTTAAAATTAAATATTTTGAAACGGATAAAAAATGGACGTACGGGGAAAATCGAGTAACTGAAGGCCTGGAGTTTTCTTTTAAGCCACGAGAGTAAAAAAAAAAACATTAAAAGTCAGGGCCGCCATTGTTTAATCATTTAGTTAAAAATTATATATTTTGAAACGGAATTAAATTAAAAGGCCGGTGAAAATTGAGGTACTGAAGGCCTGGAGTTTTTATTTTCTTAGGCAAAAGCGTTTAAAAAAAAAACATTAAAAGTCAGGGCCGCCATTGTTTAATCATTTTGTTAAAAGTAAATATTTCGAAACGGAAATAAATTAAAAGGACGGTGAAAATTGAGTAACTGAAGGCCTGGAATCTTTCTTTTAAGCCACGAAAGTAAAAAAATAAACATTACAAGTCAGGGCCGCCATTGTTTAATCATTTAGTTAAAAATAAATATTTTGAAACGGAAATAAATTAAAAGGACGGTGAAAATTGAGTAACTGAAGGCTTGGAGTTTTTCTTTTAAGCCACGAAAGTATAAAAATAAACATTAAAAGTCAGGGCCGCCATTGTTTAATCATTTAGTTAAAAATTAAATATGTTGAAACGGAAAAAAACTGAACGTACAGGGAAAATTGAGTAACTGAAGGCCTGGAGTTTTTCTTTTAAGCCACGAGAGTAAAAAGATAAACATTAAAAATCAGGGCCGCCGTTGTTTAAACATTTAGTTAAAAATTAAATATTTTCAAACAGAAATAAATTAAAAGGACGGTGAAAATTGAGTCACTGAAGGCCTGGAATCTTTCTTTTAAGCCACGAGAGTAAAAAAATAAACATCAAAAGTCAGGGCCGCCATTGTTTAATCATTTAGTTAAAAATTAAATATGTTGAAACGGAAAAAAATTGAACGTACAGGGAAAATTGAGTAACTGAAGGCCTGGAGTTTTTCTTTTAAGCCACGAGAGTAAAAAGATAAACATTAAAAGTCAGGGCCGCCATTGTTCAATCATTTAGTTAAAAATTATATATTTTGAAACGGAAAAAAATTGAACGTACAGGGAAAATTGAGTAACTGAAGGCCTGGAGTTTTTCTTTTAAGCCACGAGAGTAAAAAGATAAACATTAAAAGTCAGGGCCGCCATTTTTCAATCATTTAGTTAAAAATTATATATTTTGAAACGAAAATAAATTAAAAGGACGGTGAAAATTGAGTAACTGAAGGCCTGGAGTTTTTCTTTTAAGCCACGAGAGTAAAAAAATAAACAATAAAAGTCAGGGCCGCCATTGTTTAAACATTTACTCAAGAAAATTCGCTGATTATCGGCTATTTCAAATTGTAAATTCGAAGTAAATCATTTGTGGCTGCTAAGTCACGTGATGGCGAGTATATATATAGATATAGCCGGCAGGTTAGTTTAACACAAAAATGATCACAGATTTTATGAATTAAGCTGAGAATGTCAATGAAAAACATAGATAAATAACAATACCTGATGAATTAGCGAATAGTCATCAAATTGATAGAATCAATGAAGCACGATAATTTGCACGGTGTAATTAATTATTATAAATACTGTCAGCACGTGGTTTTCTATAACAGGTGTTGTAGAATACTGTCAGTTACCGCGTAGCTGGCTATCGAGTTGAAATTCCGAGTCTCAGAGGGCGCGTCGATAGCAGCACCTCTGGTATAGTAGAGTGTAGAGTTATCAAGTGTTCTGGCGCGAACATTTGATATTTACGAAACAATAGGAGAGTTTATAAATTAAAGGAAATTCGCAATTATCGGCTTTTGGTGACCTTAGAGGAATTCCGGATATCAAGCTTTGGGAAACAATGCACCCACGCGATAGAACGCAGCCCAAAACGCAGTAGAAATAACTTATTTTCATTTCTCAGTCGAGAAAAAAATTTTCCCTCAATCCGAGAGTTTATAAATTAAAGGAAATTCGCTGATTATCGACTTTCGGTGACCTCAGAGGATTAGAAAACTTTGCTTGTTCGAAATTACAGCAAAGTTGAGTCGATGCTTATTTTGCTGTATGGTGGCGATGATAATCCTGACCAGCCACCTTCATTAGGAACCGTTCAGTCAATGCCTACGTTAGGTAATTTTTATAATATTTTTGATTTTTATTTTCTACTTTATTATTTATGATTTATTTTTACAGATAATGAAGACAAAGAGGCTGAAAGTCCTACCAATATGCCAATCAGAACTGTCGAAAAAGGCTCATGGAGCTCATGGGGTCTTGTCAGAGCCTGATGGAATGGCAAAGAAGGCGCATCACCTACACCCGATGCCATTATCAAACCTGACGAAGGTCATTTTATTTACAAACTTGAAGTACAAGTATTTTCTTTAAATTAACTACACAGAAAAAAAGGATTTCTTGGCGCAAAAAATTTTTTCTTGTTCTAAGAAAATTTTTACTTGACCCAAGAAATTTTTTGTATTATAAAGTGAAAACAAAACTTTTCTTGGGATAAGAAAAAATTTTTTCGGAACAAGAAAAAAATTTTTTAGGCGAGAAAAAAATTCTTGAGCCAAGAAAAATTTTTGTCTTCAATTCGTAATACAAAATATTTCTTGCGCCAAGAAATTCTTTTTTTCTGTGTAGAGTAAGAATGTAAATGTTGATAGTTAAACATTATCAGCGATTACTATAGTAATTATTATTGTTTTTTTTATTTAAGAACTGGAACAACGATTTGATGACGTTTTACGAGCGGGTGGACTAGGACGTAATTATTTATACACCGTGACAGCTCATATTGCGTACTGGAGTAATTATGAAGTCGTCTTTTTTTTACTAACTAGATTATTTCCAAATTTAAAAACTTGATGTTTGCTCGGGATCAGCATCACGTCTCCTAATTTTCAAATGCCATACATGCATTTACTAGTCCTTTATATTATTATTTTTAAGCCAATCACGTCTATTTAACATCTGACGCATAAAAGACCGCTTACTAAAAATAATCAGTATTAAAAAAAATTAAAAAGAAAAATATATATATGTGAATATATACGTATGCATGTATATTAAAAATTATATAGATTAATAATTATTGAAGCCATATCTGTGATTACAGCAAAGTGTAAGACTAATAAGTTTTTTTCATAATTTTTCATATTTAAAAGTAATAATAATTGTTATTATAATTATCATTATTACTATAAATACATCACAATATATAGTGTCCAATTTACACATGTGTGGAACGCATTTTTTATTTTTAATCGTTAATTGTGATCAATATTAATTGCGATAATTTATTTAATTAATAATACATGAATTTATTTGTTTTATTAATTATCGTTTTATTAACTGATATTTTAAATATAAAATTTAAATAACAAATTTGTGACAAACGCAGCAACATGAATTAATTAATAATTGTAATTATAATAAATGTTTTATAAGATCGAAAAAAATAAATTTTTTTTACGTAATAATAACTATAAAAAAATATAAATTAAATGATTTTTTATTGTAATTAGTTAATTAAAATAGGTTGTACCTTTTAATTGTTAGAACAAAAAATGATTTAATGAAGATTAAGCGCTTAATTACAGTCTTGTGTCCTTTAAATAAATAAATAAATTTGACTTGAGATTTTTCTGAAATTCCATTTTTTAATTTTTTTGTTAAAATTGTAATTTTATTATTTTGAAATTTTATAAATTGTCAGATGTCTGCCAACTTTATTGTCATAAAATTGTTAATTGTCTGTTAACTTATGAGTGTGAATGTAGTAGACAGGCAAATTTAAAATTATTAAGAAATCGAATAAATATTTAATCAAATAAAATTTTAAAAAATGCACATTTAAAAAACTTTGAAATTAATAAGTTCATTTTTTAAATTTGTCTGATGTCTGCTACATTTACACTCGTGATTACTCGATTATCATTAAAATTTTCATTAATTTTGAATTAACTCGCCTAATAATTATCTTGAGTACTCAAAAAAAAATTCTCATTTATTTATAAGTTATTTTTATTTGATAAATTATTGTTGATGGACCGGCTTTAAGTGTCATTGATATCTTATAAATTTAAACAAAGACACAGACGTGGCTGTTTATTAAAAAAAAAAGGTTCCATTTTGAAAAATTTTATTTTTAAAAAAAATTTCCCTGAGATGAATCCTTTACATGTAGAAAATAATTCAGTACTCAGATTATTTAAATTATTTGAATAAAAAGCCAACGAGATTCAAACTTCCCGCGCTTTTGAAAACTGCGCGCGCAGTCACAGCAGCCAATAACCGCTGAGCGTCTCTCCTCCTAGGTGACTCGAGTTGCTCGATGCGAGTTAGACCTCAAAAAGTGTCATGTACGAACGGTTCACATCTCCAATGCACTTGCATACTGTTTCATTAATTTTTTGAGTTAATTCAAACTAACAATTAATAATTAATGTCACACTAGCTTCATCAAGTCATGAGGAACACACTGTGGTAATAATTTTCATATATTACTTGATATTTATGAGCTAAAATATATTATTTAAATTCTCTTTGCTCTTCGCTCGAATAATTTTTTTTTTTTATCACTTTATTTTTAACATTTGAATAATTAATTAATGGTCTATCGTAATTGGATAATTTAAATAATTTAAAGTCCGGTTTATTAAATTCAATTTTTTTTTAAATCAGTTAATTCTCTTTAAATTTAACCAAAGTTTAAATATTTAAAGATTTTAGACTAGAAAAATAATTAATTAAATTAAATTAGTAAGCATTTTTTTTTCAAATTTCAGGTTTTAAGTACAGAATGCTGAGAAAAATCGTAGAATACAACGATGTCAAGACAATGGATCCTGATGAAACAACACCATAGTCCTAGTCGGACATCGGACAAATATGGCCGCCGAGAGGGAAATTCAAATTTAAAAAATTGCCATCAGCGCTCAAGCTTACTAAAATTGACGTTGCAATCCAGTGTGTTCGTTGGCAGATCACCAAGCACAGAAATTTGTCCAATTATATATTGAGGATAAAGTAAGAATAATTTTCTAAAGTTTAAAGTTTAAATATGAATTATAATTTTAATTTATTCTACAAATGGATTATTTAACGAAATTCAGTTTATTTAATTTATTTTTTGTAAATGTTAAAAATTTTTTATTTTATTTTTCAGGTGTCAGGAAAATTTTGATGGTGTAATTATCAAGAAAGTCGGGTAATCGAGTTTGTTTCCGGACAGAGTTGCTTTCAGTTGCTGAAAATTTGCGATAACGTCCGCCGAGGTAATGAAATATCAAATTTATGATACAGTCCCTGGTAGAAATTTTTCGAAATTTTCTCCGAAAAACTCAGTTCTAAAGTTCTAAAGACTTTTTCAAAGTTCTAAAGACTTTTTCAGAGTTTTTCAGAGTAAAGTCCGAAAAATTTCCACTAGTGTCGATTTTTTTAATAAATATTTACATTTGACTTGATGGAAATTTTTAATTTTATTTTTTTTAGAAACTGAAAGAAATGTCTGCTGGTCTGGAAGTTTCTCGGCGTGGTGAGTGATTCAAATTTATATTTTATACAACAATAATTTAACCAATTCAACAATATTGTTAAACTGTTTAAAGCCAAGTTTTTAATACTTGGCTTTCATTAATTTCTGTAATTATCATCGCGCCTTGATTGCAAACAAAATATTTTTTTTTAATTTAATTTTTTTATCTCTTGTACGAGTATCAAACGATCTGATATTTTATCCACATTTAATTAACTAATGTTATGACACATATTTATATATATGTCACATATTTATACATATATATGTCAATTAACGTAACGGTAAACTCAATTGCAATTAAAAGGGCCGTTGACTGCCTCCGATCATAAATTTTTTCAGGGTAAATAATTTAAGTTGTTTCAGTAGTGGAAGCAATTCAATGAAATTTATAAGATATATTACAGGATATTAATATATTACGTACCGAGGACAATTGATTATATAAAAGGTAAGATATAATTTTAGATATATAGAAAAAAAATTGATTAAATTTAATATCCAGTTAAATCAATAAGTGATAGTTGCAATGTTTACGTTTATCAGATAAGAAAATATTACCGCCGAGAAGGAAAATTTGAATTTTTAAATTTAAATAAACGGATCTGAAGCTTATGAAAGTCACCGCTAGAATCATGCGTTGAACCGCCACTCGACTTAACGGAGCTTTCATTTAATTATTTGAGATGAAGATAATTAAGGTAATAATAATTTTATAAAGTTACAAAATTATAATATGAATAAAATTTTATGTTATTTACACAAAATTAATTATTTAAATTAATTAATTCAATCCCGGTGACATTGTAGTAAATAAAAGTAAATTACTCGATAATTGTTAATTATTATTTTTTTTTTTAATTTACTAGAGGTTTTGAATTTTATTTTTCAGTTGGTGTGAAGATTTTGATGCTGTGTCAGTCTTGAGACTCAAGAGTAATAGAGGTTGCTTCCAGATGCTGAGAATTTAGAATTACGGCCGCCGAGGTAAAAAAAAATTTAATTTCAGACCTGAATAATTTTTTAAATAAAAAATAATCTGTTATTTTATTAAAATATTTTTTTTCTTTTTAGGAACTGAAAGAATTGTCTGCTGGTCTGGATGTTTCTCGGCGTGGTGAGTGAATTTTTTTTATAAGATTTGAATGTTTTGATAGCATGACAATTTAAATAGTTTAACAATATTGTTGAATTGCATTTTAAGTCCATCTCTAAGTACTTGGCTCACACTTTCCCTTTAATTACGACTATTTCATTACCGTTATCTTTAATTATCGTCATCGCGTTGTGAAGTAAATTGAGCTTTTTTGACCTCTCAGAGGTTCCATTTGATTTCAAGTTTTAGAACGATCTCTAAAAACCCACCCTTAGAAATTAAAAATCAGCAAGAGTTCTAGTCTATAAATACATCCGTCTGATTTTTTCTTTATTAGGGAGATAATTTTGAACAAAACGACTTATAATTGAGTTAGATTTGTGTAGTTTGTTAGACTCTAAACAAGGTAGGAATTTAAATTTTCGGCGTAGGTATTGTGAAAAATAGTACACACACCACAGAGGAAGGTAAGATGTCCCAATCCTCGTCTTCGGCTCGGGTAGCCAATTATACATGAGGGATAGAATGTCCTACTTTCCTCCCTTGGTGTGTAATGTCCTATTAGCGGGCAGGAACTCAATGATTTTTTTCCCAGGGAAGAAAGTAATCAGTTTCTGCCCACTTCATCGCAGTGGCATGAAAAGTGACACGACCGATGACCCAAAGACAACTGATCCCCGACAATTGATCCTTGCGACAATTGATCCGCCGATAAAATATATTCACACACATATAAATGTGAAAAATTTGTATGTGAGTATATTTTTTATGTTACACGCACACAAAATTAGTGAAAAAAGGGCGTAATTTTTCACATTTATACGTGTGTGAGTATATTTTATCGGTGGATCAATTATCACAAGGATCAATCGTCTTTGGATTAACGGTCAGGTAATCGGCATGAAATTAGCAGTTTCAATGCAGGTAGTATGAGATAGTATATTATACACCTAGGGCAGTAAAGTAAGAAATGTCTCAGATCACATGTAATTGATAGCCGAGACAAAGCGGAGGTCAACAAACATGTGATCTGAGGCTTTCTTATTTACTGCCCAAGGAGAGTATACTATTTTTCTCGTCTCCATCGAAGAGAAAAATTAAATTTTTGTATTTGATTAGTGATTTTTTTATTTATTTATAATTAATAATTAGTAGTACATATTGAAAAGTAGCAAACAAATCCATTGACGACAAACGTATATTTAATTATAATTAAAAAAAATTATTAAATAATTATTCCTCACTATATTCTTTCATCAGTCTTGAAATTTAAACACTTATTTAGTTATCATTTAATAATACAATGCATGACGCCTTCCAATAACTTTTCTATTGTGACGAGCACGAGATTCCATTTGTTGGCGGTAAACAAACAATGGTCGAAGCAAATTCGTACCTGCTGCCGTTTCTAAATCATCTTCGGCTTCATTCACTGGTTCTAGTTCTAATGATCTAGGTTTGCGTATAAGTTTCACTGGTTCCTTTGATCCATTAAATATTGACGGTAATGACGATAAATCGTCATCGATAGAAGACATAGAAATTAGTGGGTTTGCTTCGGTTGGTGTAA
Source organism: Microplitis mediator (assembly GCF_029852145.1). Taxonomy (NCBI): domain Eukaryota; kingdom Metazoa; phylum Arthropoda; class Insecta; order Hymenoptera; family Braconidae; genus Microplitis; species Microplitis mediator. The sequence goes on along the minus strand of NC_079975.1, from coordinate 24,102,337 downwards.
AAAATATAAATTCAATCAAAACAATGATTGAAATTATGCGGATGACACTTTTTGTTGCCTGTAATTAATGAATATTAAGTAAATTAATTTAAAGTTTTTGTTCGCGGTGACAATTTAATCAGTACTTCAAAAAAAAAAAAGAACAAAATTCGTTTTTACAAAAATATATTTAATAGGGTGGCCCGTTTCGAACGGCAATTTTTTTTTTTACTCCCACTTCAAAATATTGTTAACTTTAAAAAAAAAAAATTCCCTGAAAGCTTCAGCTCAATTTAAATTTTAAGTACTTTACATTTGAACTTGAAGTTTTCGTGAACCTGAAGATCGGAACGTTTTTCACACAACACAAATGAAAATAATTCATTAAATCTGTGTCTAAAGGCGAATTTCGGGGTAGTTGGGGGCTAGCTCGTCATTTTCGGGTGACGAGCGAAACATTTCCGAAATCTAAATCTAGTAAATTTGTACTTTTCATTTCTTTTTTCTTATTTCGTTCCGCGAAAAACGTTCCGATCTTCAGGTACATAAGTTTTCTCATTTAAAATACATACGAAAGTTAGGATTCTCTTCAAAAGTCTCCTTAGTATATTTACTGAGATTCTAATTGTTTTTTCTGTATTGGTTCTGAAAATCATTTTTGACTAAATAACGGAATTTACAGTAAAAATGCGGATAACGAATTTTAGGAAATTTGATTTTCTACAAAAAAGTTCCTCTTAGTTAAGTGGCTCAAGTTCTTCGTTCACGTGATATAGTGATTTTATAAATTTTTTAAATAAAATAATTGTCAAAAATTTTTTTTATCAGAAAATTAAATTTTATTATAAAATTCAAGATATTTTACCATTTTGTATGGAAGATGGTGTTGGTTGACAAAAAAAAACTCAGTAGCTCAAAATATTGTGCTTTGACACACTTTCAAGAAAACTATGATGACAAAATAAAATTTTGCGACAATTTATATCAACTATTGACGTCAATGAGTAATATATTGATACATCATTGACGTTTCTTAAAAGTGATAACTGACCTAGCAAACTGAACCATATGCAATACACGTAAAAAAAGTTTGTAAATTTGATTACTCAAATGATTATCGATTACTCATATTCTTCTACTTTCGCGTAACCTGCATATGACTGTTGTTTTTTGTAAATATTATTGTCGTGAACTGTAATTATGGTAGCGGGATATAGTTTTTGGCCTTCGATTTAATTTGAATGTTTTTATTCTCATGACTTGAAAGAAAAATGGTGATTATTTAAAAAACAAATAAGAAGTAGATGTTTAGCTTATGATTAATTTTATAAAATGTTTTTTTTTTTTTTTAATTCAATTTCAAAACGTTCATTTATTAGGATTATTTATTAACTTTTTAATTTTTATTTGTATGGGTACCGGTCATAATTTATCAGAAAAATTGATCTCGTACATAAATATTTATTATTATATTTCGCACAATAATATTTCGTAACAGAACAAATTAGATTGTCATGGGATATTTTTTTGAAATTTTTTTCATGGGGTATTAATTACTGAGAATCAGGTTCGAATTGAATCGAATCGAATTATTCGAAGCTTCAAATTATTCGTAACTTTTCAAGTTATTCGTCAATTTTAGATTTATTCTAAAGTTTTTGAATTGTTTGTAACTTTTAAAATTACACGATTCAAATCAAGAAAATTTTGGTCAACTTTCAAAAATTTAATTTTTATTTAAAAGAGAGTTTAATTGTAGAAGCAAACAAAAATAGTTTATTCGTGGCTCCCCCTCATTTTATCTCAGAAATGACATCTCGGACGAAAAAATCTCAGCAAAAAAATCTCATGAAAAAATATCTCTGAACTAATATATCTCAGTATAGATTTATCTTATGCATGATCATCTTGGTAAAAAAATAACTCAATTAGTTTAACTATTGAAAAATTTTATTCGTAAAAAAAGTCTGATTTCGTCGAGTTTTACAAAAATCTGTGGTCATTTGGTGGCGCCACGGAAACCGTAGAATCCCCCAAATTTAATTAACTTGAACGGCATGTTGAAAAAATATTTCAAATTGGTAAATTCGATATTTGAGAATTATCAACCCGAGACATACAAGCTCAATACATTTTTGTCATGAGTTTTTTTTTAAGTAAAATATTATTGACTGAGATATTTTGAGTGAGATGTTTTTGGCTGAGATATAAAGAGCGGTCACCTTTTTTCGTAAATTCGTTCTATTTACCTCTGATGAAAATTTTAATTATTCGAAAAACTATCACAATTCTAAGTCGTTCAAAAGAAAATTTTTGAATTATTCATTAATTTTTTAATTATTCTAAAAATTAAAAATAATTCGAAATTTCGAATAGTTTGATTCGATACGAATTTTTCGTAAGTTCGAACTATTCGCACATCCCTACTAAGAATATTTTTACCGGTTATCAATCGAAATCTATCATTATTGAAGAAAATGATAACGATTCATCGAAATCGCTTTGAAAACTGAATCATTAAAAATTTTTCTTTTTGTTTAGTATATATATAATCAATTGCATCTTCATATTTATTTTTATTTTACCATTCGTCAGATGATTTCACCTGATTCATGATTCAGCTCTCTTGTCAATATTACCTATCGTCAGGTCTCACATTTTCCCAGTGCTACTCAGAAAGTGAATTTAATTTCAGACTAAAAATTGCATCCTAATTAATAGTTCGTTATTAGTTACTTTTAAATATACATTTTTCTGCACATTATTTCTCATCACGTACACTAGTACAAAAAAAGTTCAGCAAACGAAACAAAAATATAATCAAAGTTAGGAATAACTAGAAAAAAAATAAGCTGAAAAAAATGATTTTTTATTGTTACTGATATTAGTATTAAAAATTAAAGGGGAAAATAAATGAGAAAAATTTATATTGTGTTGGTATTGATATTTATTATAAAACTAATAATTATAAAGAATGATAAAGATAAAAAGACAATTCATGAAATAAAAAATTTACGCTACTTCTATCTCACCACCAACTTTGGTAATGGCTTCCTTAAGTTTTTCAGCTTCTTCTTTAGTTACATCTGCCTTTACAATTGTTGGGACACTCTCGACGAATTTTTTAGCCTATTCAAATAAAATATATTAATACCAAATATAACGAGAGTATTACAAATCTAATCATATTTCTACACAATATCTTTACTCAGCTTCCATTCTTCTCAATAACATATGACGTTACTTATCAATGAGTAACTTTGAACACACGGGTTATTGAAGTCGTTTTGACTAAACTTCAACCTTGAATAACTTTCGAAGGAGTGAATTTAGCGAAAAATGTTAAGAGAACTTTTTTGTAGAGCATTAAATTTCCTTCAAGAATATGTATCTTGACTAAAAAAAATTTTAATATTTCTAGTAGTTACAAAAATCCAAAATGGAAACAAAGAATTTTAAAAACAAATCAATGTTTAACGCACGGTTACGAAGAAACGGCTCGTTTTACGTCAATTTGCTAAGAGAGATTTTTTGTAGGGAATTCAATTTCCTTTAAGAATATATATTGCTCAAATTTTTTAGATAGATGATTTACGAATTTTGGGTAAAAAATGGAATTTTTGTCAAAAAACTAATAGTCGTAACGATACACCTCCAATATTAAGGACTCAAACTTTTACAATAATTTTTTTTGGTCATCAGGAATAATATTTTCATAGTATCGAAAAAAAAAAAATAGTCGATTATTTTGGCCCAGTTTAATATAGATGTAACGTTTCGCTTAATTCTATCAAGATTGCTACGAAGTTATGCGTAGGCATTAAACCCTGACAAGGGTCTGAAGTAAATTTTCTTGGGAAAATTAAAAAAAAAAAAAATTCATATGCATTGAGTATAATGGAAGCTAAATAAAGATGTCACTGAGTAGAGATTTTTTGCATAGACCTGTAATACTGCCAATAAAATTTTACATAAGTATTTTATCGATAATAAATTACCTGAACAAGATTCATATTTGGCATCAACGTTTTCATTTCTTTGATCAAAGCAACTTTCTGTTTTTCATCAAATTTAATTAATTTGACGGTAAATGACGTTTGAACTCTTTGTGGTGCTGCTTCTTCTTCTTCCTAAAAGTTAATCCAAATATTTTATTAGATAAATTTAAATTAATACACAGTATCTTGTCGCCAATTTGACCGCAAAAATTGGCATTTCCAAAGGTTGACGGCAACTGGTTGCCAACTTTCTGAGAAAGTTGTCTTCAATTTTCTCAAAAAGTCGCGGCAGTAGATTGTTGTCAAGTTTCTGGAAAAGTTGGCAACAACAGTTACAAAAGCTGAAAGTTGTCATCGACTTGATCTCAACTAATTGACATCAACTTTTCAACCAGAAAGTCTCGCTGTCAGGATGTATTACGAAACCTCGATAATTATTTTCCCTGATGTCAAGACTTTCCAGTCAGAAAGTTGGTGTCAATTAGTTGCGATCAAGTTGACAACTTCAGTCTTTGTAACTGTTGACTGCAAGTTGTTACCGACTTTCCCAGAAACTTGGCGACAATTTACTGCCACAACTTGTCCCCAACTTTCAAACAAAAATTTCAAGGAAACTCGATATATTACTCTGTAGGGTTCCATGACAACTGATCCCCGACAAATAATCACACGATAATTGATCCCACAGACAACTGATACCACTGACAAATTTATAAAATAATTAATTATTAATTAATTACTACGACATGAGTAATTAAAACTCACTGATGTAAATCAAAAAAGTTAAATTATGTAAATTAGTTGTTGATAAAAATCAATTGACCACCAATTGTTGATGGGATCAGATGTGGGTGGGATCAATTTGTAAGGATCACTTGTCGTGGTATAAAATTGCTGGGATCAATTGACGGCACACCCTCTGTAGTCTAGCGATCTACAATTTTACTTCCTCAAAAATTTTAAATTATTAACAAGAAAAACCTGGACAGTTCGGAAAACAAGGATAGGATCATTTGTCCACTTAAGAGTGATAGAGAAAAAAAACCCGGCTCTTGAGTAAAAAAAAAGCAACAAAAACCTGAGCTTTAGGTGCCATACTGCCGACAGCCATTACAGGGGCATCAGGAAGATTGAGTCGTTTTTTCAAAACATCACTCAATTGTGCGACTTCAATTAAATTAAGAGCAGTGATATCCTGAACAAGTTTTTCAATTTTAGGGCTCAATGGTCCATCGGTACCTTCCGGTGCAGGAATTATCAATTTTGGTATTGCAGCCGTTGCTACTTCTCCTTGACAATATCTAAAACTATTAATTAAAATTGCGTTAAATTTTCAAAAAATTTAAATATAATTTTTTTCGGATACTTTAATTATTGATAACAGGTTATGTTAAACCAAGCAATGGAGTTTATAAATGTAATTATGAATTTATAAATATTAATAATACGAACCATGAATGAAATTGTCGGAATGAAACTTTGTTTTGTACAATTGATCGTAGAGTATTCATTGTTGTTTATTAATTTATTTATTAAACTTGGACAAAAAAATTTTCCAATCGGATAAATTTATGACTGCACGTTTGCAAAGAGTTCCGGTGCGCAAACGCCGTGACCACGTGACTTGATACTAAAATTAGCGGCAAAATGGTCTAAACATTTTTTTTTTTGAATCGTAAATTTTTTGGTTCTGTAAATAAATTGAAAAAAAAAATGAGTAGGAAAATTTCAAGTATATTTTTTAAAAAATATTTAATTTGCGAACATCTACAAGCGAAAGTGAAATGTCCTAGGAACATCATATTTAACAGAGTTATGACAGCGTAGTAGATAATTAGGGCATTGAGGACCTAAAACAAAAAGTTGTTGGATATTTTAATTATTATAATGATATTTTTAAGGAGGGAAAGGGATCCGAGATACAAAAAAAAGAGAATGTTTTTGTGATTTTTTTCAGAGTACCTTCTTTATTAAAATTCTCAAAATTTGTGATATTATTAGGCATCATTCCAAGAATATTCTGATAAATTTTCATAAAAAAATATTGAAAAATAAGCCAGTGGTAGTGGGGAGAGACGAGTCACTAAAAAAAGTCTCCATGGGGTAGGCAGGATAACTCATGACTGCCTCATTAGAAATCAAAAAACCAAAAAGATTTCTTTAGTACATAAGTTTATCTTAGATTTGGACGAAGGAATAAACAAAATATTCATTTTTGAATTTTTGGTAAAGGTGCGATCAAAAAAACTCTGATTTTTGCCAAAAATTGTTCATTTTGTTTAATTAAAAAATAAATAGATATTAAAAAAAAAAATCCTTCGTTCAAATCCGAGATAAAATTATGTACTCAAGAAATCTTTTTGGTTTTTTAATTTCAGATGAAGCAGTCGTGAGTTATCCTGCCTACGGCATGGAGACTTTATTTTGAGGTGACTCGTCTCTCCCCACTACCACTGGCTTATTTTTCAATATTTTTTTATGAAAATTTAGCAGAATATTCTTGGAATGATGCTTAATAATGTCACAAATTTTAAAATTTTAATGAAGAAGTTGCTCTGAAAAAAAAAATCACAAAAATATGCTCTTTTTTTTTATTTAGACCCATTTCCCCCTTAATTGAATATTTGTTTAAAAATATAAAAAACTAAAATACTTCTTGATCTTTCATGTTGTAACGAAAAAACCATCGGCAGATACACAACCAAGCTGATAGAGATAATAAAATTAAAACTGGAACTGATGGTGCCGCACACACTTTGATATTCAACATTTGTTTTATTTTATTTTAATTATTTTCATAACATATGTTTTTAATTTATTTGAAAATTGTTAATTTGTTTATTTTTTTTTTACATGTTTTCTGATAACTGATACGTAAATTTTGACGTTAACCATAAGTTAATATTTATTTTTATCTTTTGTTTTTAAAATATTTAAATTTGTTCTACAGAACAAATGAGAACATGCTTGATATATATTTGAAATATTAATTAACGTCATCAATTAACCGTCATAATTTATATTTTGGGGGAGGAAGTTTTTTTTTTTGTGGCAGTTTTTCATTCTTATCGGATTTTTTAAGCAGGCTGCTAAGAGTTTAGAAATTGTAAAAAAAAAAAAATAAAAACGTTATCAATTTTAGTGCAGTTTTTTAAAAATCGTATTCATTATTTTTTTGTTATTTTTAACTAAAAGTTATATAAGTACACGGAAAAAAAGAATTTCTTCGCGTAAGAAATATTTTGCATTAAGAAATGAAGAAAAAAATTTTTAAATTACCCGCGGAAAAAAAGGAGTTCCAAAAAGATTCCAAAAAAGTTTTGCATGCGAACTTCTAAATATGAGACAGATTAGGAATTTGAGTGCAACTTTTTTTGAGCTTTCGTAGTTTTGATCGTAAAAAAAAAGTTTTAGTTTTCTAGGATTTTATATAAAGGAATTTTGAGCAAAAAAAAAAACGTTTTTAAAAAACATTTTTCAAAACGTATTTTTATTACATTTTACCCTTGCAAATTTTTTTAACACGGGTAGGCAGGAAAAAAAGAGGACTTTTTTTATGATTAAATTGTTTATTAATAATTAATTGTTAATAATAATTTATAAAATATACATTTAACGGAATTTAAAGCGGTTTTAATTACAAGATATTTTGATAAAATATTATTCCATATGCGTTTTTTTACGTTTGTGTTGATAATGATAATGATTAAAAATTTAAAATCTATATTCATATCTTAATCTACTTGTAAGATTAGACTTTCTTTTAATATTAATACTGAAAATTAATTACAAATTATCATGTATTTTAATGCTTAATGAATTATTTTCCGAGTCTAAAAATTACTGACAGTTTTTTTTTTAATTTTTTCGATCTTAATTTCCAAAAAAAAAACAATTGTAATTCAATTGTAAAAAAAACATTTAATTAAAAAAAAAATTGATCTACAATTTTTTATTACATTAAAAAAAAAAAAATAATAAATGATATTACGATAGAAATAAATTTTAGTATCACGTAATATCATCTATGATACTCATTAAATTTTTATTTTATTTTTAATGTCAATACCGTAAAAAAATTTACCGTCATTATTTTTGACCCGGAAGTACACGACTACTTAGTATATTATAATTAAAAATGCAAATTAAAAAAGCTATTTTTAAATTACATCACTTGCTTATTACATTATATTTATAAATATTCATACGAAAAAAAGAAATTTTTAATATTTATAAAAAAAACAAAATTTTTGTCACGGAAAATCAAAAGTTTAATTTTGAAATAATTAAAATTAAATACTTTTTTTTATTTACATAAATAAATGTTCATGTAATATTAATAATTAAATTATTAAAACATATTGAACTTTATGTTGACCCATATCACGTTTTTTTTTCATATGAACATTCATATTTATTTTTATCTCATATTTTTCCAACGAATAATTATTTATTACTATATTATATTTACAAGGCTCGGTACATTTGCTCTGGTATTCTATGAATTATATATTTTACCAATTAATATATATAAAAAAATCGATATATTTTATAAAATAAAAAATATGCACATCGATTAACGCCCGTGTAAATAAAATATGTTAAAAAATAATTTTGAAAACTATTAATATCTAAAACTTGGAAATTTTCGACTGGTAATTTTGAGTTTTATTTTTTTTTACTTTTCAAAAATTTATAAATGAAAACAGTTGATTTAAAATTAGTGAGAATGTTTTTTATACTTATATATAAATATATTTATTCTTAGCATTTTCAATTTTATTTTTCATAAGAACAAATTTGATCTTTTTTTCCAGAGTAAATTTTTGAAAAATCATCTGAATAAAAAAAACAAAAAAAATTTTAAAACATTTAATTCAAGTTTTCTACCGTTTCAAATTTAGGGGATTCTGCAATTTCCGGTGCACCGCCAAATGACCGCGAATTCATATAGAACTCAACAAAATAAGATTTTTTAAAGAATAAAATTTTTCGATATCTCGCTTAGTTTTCGAGAAAAATGAATTTTCGGAAAAATGTGATTTTTTAAAAAAAGTGAAAAATTTCATAGATTTTAATATCTTCATTTTTTTTGTATTTTTTTCCAAAAACTACATTTAAAGATGAAAATTTTGAAAAAAAAAAAAAAAAACGTCTGAATTAGTCCATTTTTGAAAAAGTTACAGCTATTTGAAAAAAAGTCTTATTTTGTCAAGTTCTACAAGAATTCACGGTCATTTGACGGCGCCAGGAAAACCGTAGACTTCCCGAAATTTATAATTTCCACATTTATTTAAAACATCTTTTTTTTTTACACGGGTAATTTTACTGATAAAAGATGAACTTGGTTATAATATATGTTTTATAAATCCATAAAAATTACAGTTTGTCACAAACAATTTATAATTTTTATTAAAAGCAACCTTCTTTCTCGATTCATTAAACACAGCCTCGTTAAAAAATTTATTTCATAGAGTACCATTACACCAAATCTCAAAATATAACTTGTGTGCGTTCAATGGCTTATATTATATATTAATTATTAGGTAAATATTAGAGCCTGCATATTTATAAAATTTATTATTTATGAATTTTTCTTAAATTCCTCAATTATGTTTCTTTTTACTTCACTGACTACTCAATTAATTAAATAATTTATTATTGTTGAACGTAATGTATTTTGAACTGCTTAAAAATTCATCACCTTGCTATTTAAAAAAATCACATTTATTTATTTATTTTTTTATCGCGGTATACAAATACTATAAGGGTACACTCTACCAAAAGGTTTATGATAAAGAAATTTTCTTCCAGAAAGAATTACAGTAAATATTACATCATATGGCTTAATGGCACCCGGCAACCATGTGGTCGGGTGAAAAAACTTTTTCATATTTCATGAAGTAAAATTTTTTTATACGCCTTTATAATTCCCGGGTGCCATATAAAGCTGTATAATTATTCATCAACCCTTATGGCACCTGTACCGCAGAATGTATTGAATGTAAATTTAAAAATTTCTATTTGTTTTAATAGACTAGAATTAGTAATATTATTTATTTAAAATTTCATATATATCACGTCACTAATTCCAAAAGGACATAAATTTATACGCTTTTTTGGCTTTAGGTAGCTCAAACCCAGAAGGGTCTATAATTTTTTTATTTTATTGATAATCATATACTCTCGCGAATTTGAAACAGTGAAAATAGTGACTATTTACTGTTTACTAGTGAAAAGTATGCCACTGATTTATTATAGGAACTATTTCCATCATGGTATGGGAACTATTCCTATAATATTATGGGAACTATTCCCATAATGTTATGAGAACCATTCCTATAATATCATAAAAATTTTGTTTTGCAAAATAGTGTAGAAATTTCCCTCGTGATATGGAGAGATTCAAATGAAGCTTTTTCGACGGTAAATTTGTTAAAAAAAAAAAATGTTTGTTAAAAATTTTTAAGTTTCTGCCAAATACGAATTTTTTTTTCAATGTTTGAATTTTTGTTTTTATATTTAATAATATTTCTGTGTATTGTAGATGTGATTACCACATTTTTTTATAAATTAATTTTTTCATGATAGTATTGGACCCATTCCCATAATATTATAGGAATGGTTCCTATAATTTTATGGAAACTATTCTCATAATATTATAGGAATGATTCCCATAATGGTATAGGAACTATTCCAATAGCATTATAAGAACTATTCCTATAATGTTATGGGAATGGTTCCTATAATTTATGGGAACAATTCCTATAAATTACAGGAACCATTCCTATAAATAAAGGAACCATTCCTATAATGTTATGGGTAGTATTCCCATAATCATAGGAACCCTATAAAATATAGGGTTCGTTCCTATATATTATGGGAATGATTCCCATAATATTATAGGAACAATTCCTATAAATTACAGGAGTCATTCCTATAAATATAGGAATTATTTCCATAATTATAGGAACCATTCCTATAATCATAGGAACCCTTTAAAATATAGGGTTCATTCCTATATATTATGAGAATGATTCCCATAATATTATAGGAACAATTCCTATAAATTACAGGAACCATTCCTATAATTATAGGAATCATTCCTATAATGTTATGGGTAGCATTCCCATAATCGTAGGAACTGTTCCTGTAATTATAGGAACTGCTCCCATAATTTATGGTTATAATTCCTATGTTGGTATATATCACCATAATTTTCTTTCCGTGTACAAAACGATTGATAATGAAAAAAAAATTATGGGCCTTTCCGATTTTATAAAGTTTCTTAAAGCTAAAAGAGCGTCTAAAAATATGTCTTTTTGGAATTAGTAATGCGATATTTATTCAAACGAATATCAAATATTCTATTGTCATTAAAAAAACTACTGAAGCTTTAAATTATTATCGTTATAAAAAGTGAAGTATTTACTTTATTATTTATTATTCTCCATGCACACTGTCTTTACCATCGTCAACTTAATTGTGAATAGAAAAATATTATTAACTATTCACTCGTTTTAATAGATATGTCTCCACCGAAGTTCAATAAACTTCAAATTCATAATTCTATTATTCGTAACATTTATATTTTCTTCACCAATCGCTGATCACCGACTTGGAAATATTTATCGATTCTTTTAATTATTAAACTTATTACATTGATAACTTACTATTAAGTATCACTTGTGTCAATTTTATAAAATATTTAATTAACTATTTTATAATTACAGTACATTATTAATTCTTACATCTAGAGCAAACATAATTGTACAATTACAAAACTTACATTATGTTTCATTTCATTTGATCAAAAGCTTATTTTTTTTTTTATTATCTCATATTTCAAAAGCATGGATTGCATGCTGCATTTTATTATTTTACAAATAATATATTTATTATTTATCGCAAGTGTAAATTGTGTAATTTCAGCGTGTCACAAAAGTGTTTCATTTTTTGGCAGCCAATGCTTTGCTAATTTTAATAACTTTTAAAATACTTTTATTTAACTGATCGATCTTATTCTCAGCACACGGAAAATAAATTAGTGGAATGGTTCCGATAAATCATAAAAAAAAAAAAATTTCTGTGGATTTCCGGAGGAGTTCCTGATCGGAAACGTTCTACTCGTAAAGTTGTCAGGAACACTGATCGATATTTTCACGCAACTCGGAAAATTTATGAGGAAACATAAAAAAATATGCATCCACTGCATTTTCAAGGCTGATATTGAGAAATTTTTGAAATTTTTAGAACATAAAAAATTAAAGAATACCCGAAAATTTACTGAAAAAATTTCTACAATTTAATCGTAATTTTTAAAATTCTTTAGTTTCGTTACAATTTCAATCAGTCTATGAGTCAAACGTTTTTGACAAGAACTCGTTCAAAATTCTACGGTATTTTTTTTTTTCCAAGAAAAGGGTTCCGTTTCCATAATTGCATATACTTTCTAAAAAATCTGTATGGGTTGACCAAACATATTATGGGAATCAATAAATTTAGAAAGAGTTCTATAGAAGTCATGAAGAAAATCATAGGGTCCCATAGGAATCCATGAGAATAATTCCTTGTGTCATGTTCCTAAAAATCGGAACGTTTTGCGCAACGAAAATGAATAAATTTTTGTAATTCGACTGCTTAAAGGTGACTTAAGGGGTAATTGGGATCGGCTGCAATTTTCGGCTGACAAACTTATATAACAATCTTTTTCAATTCTTGAGCAAGTCTGCTCTCATGATCGATAGGTGCTAGTGTCTTTTTCTACGTATGTGTCTTGCTGCAGATATTTGTGACCAGATTTAAACTGCAAGAAATTCGTGCCAGATTATAACTCAAATCTGGAGAAAGACTATAGTTGCAAATAGTTTTGCATGGCTTGCTTAAGACCTGCTCAAGGCTCAGAATTGACCTTGAGCCTTGAGCAACCATGCGTAAGTACCTACGATGAGTTACTGGTGCAAGAAATGCGTCAGACACTGTTTCATTACACATGTTCAAGATATCTTTAATCTTCTTGCGTACGATACCATGAGCAAGACATACAAATCTTGACATAGCTTTCTTGATACACGATCTTGTAAAAGACACATACGTAGAAAAAGACACTAGCAGATAGAGGTCTTGCCCAAACATATGTTACTAGGGTACTAGCATTTATGCGAAAGATTTCCAAAATCTGGATCCAGTAGATTTTTTACTTTTCATTTTCGTTCCACGAAAAACGTTTCGATTTTCAGGTACATCTTATGTCGATGAACTCAGAAAGAAATCTATGAAATTCATGTGAGCATCCGTAGGATTCTATAGGAATTTATCTAAATCCATACGAAATTTGGGTATATTCCCATATTGATTTTTTAGACATTATATAAACTGTTTCAATAATTTAATCTCCGTGCATAGTATTTTAAAAATTAAATTAAATTATTAGCGCATCAGTAAGTGCATTTGCAAATAATTACATAATTTATTTAATCAACAATTAATTGATAAAATATGTTCAAAATGAGATTTAAATACTTAACTAATCAATATTATGAATATGCTGGTAAATTTATTACACTAAAGTTTATTTTTTAAAAAGGCTTTTTTTTTTTTCTTAAAAATTAAACTATTTTTATTTTTCTTATTTTTATCCCAATTTTTTTTTTTCAAACTAATACATCTTATATAAAAATATAATAAATAAATTAAAGTTATAAAATAAATTCTTTAAAGGTAAAAATACAGATAATAATTTTTAAACGAATACAAAAAATTGCGCAAAAAATGATGGAATGAGTGACGTTTTCAAAGAAGTGTTTAAAAAAAAATCTATATTTTTATTCCCTTCGCTATTTATCTTCCACTTATTTTTTTTTTTTGTGCTATTCATAATTAAAATAATTACCTTTTACTTTTCTTTTGTTTAAAAACCGTTGTTCTTCAAGGATGGCTGTAGTGTTATTAGAGATTGAACGTAACTAAGTGAACATAGGGTCAGACTTATTATTTTTTTAATTATCATAAAAAATGAAATTTTTGAAGTGACTATAATTGGAACACATTGATGCCAAAATTGAACATATTTGTCGTCCTTGAAGGACAGTTTAAATATCAATTAATTTTTTTTATTTTTATTGTATTTGTTTTTACTCATTAATCTCAAATCACTATATATATATTTATAATAATTCAAAAGTTATTATTATTGAATTTCATTTTTAATCAAAATAATTAACGCAGCCTTAAATATTTTATTTAATAAAAGATTATCAATTGCAAGGTTTAATAATCAATTTTTAATTAAAATACCATTTCACATTAATGGTAAATATCAATATTATTAAAAATTTATTTAAATAATCCTAATATTAGTTAAAAATTTGATTTAATATTTATTGTATTTTTTTTTTCAAATTATTTAAGATTCAAAAGATGCCATATTTTGAAAATTTTACAAAATCATGGCAGTCTATTAATGCCACTTGATTTTTATTTTTTTTTTCTTATTATTATTATCATTATTTATTATTATTATTATAATAATAAATTCTATAGTTAATTTACAGCCAAAAATTACCGTATTGTAGTTATCCAAAGAACTGATTAAACAATTAAAGAATGAATTAATAATTTAAATTATTAAATATTATTAAAAATTTATTTTCAAACGAAACTTTGTTCACGAGAATCATAAGGATGAGTATGAATTATTGAAAAGTTTGTTGCATGTGAAGTTGCTGAAGAAAATGATGAGGATGTTGTTGGACATGATGATAAGGACATCCTCTTCGAGGCCGGCTGAGCCTAGGTATTATTACCGTTTTTACGAACCTTGTTCTCTAAAACTGGTGTTGGTTTACCTACAAGGTCTTCCAATTCATCTGGCGTGAGAACCGTAAAGTCCCTGAATAAAAGTTTTTATATAAATAACATTTTTATCCATCGCACGTTAAACAAAACCTTTGATTATCTTGTATAAGTATACAAGTTAAATCACTTAAAATATATTCAACCTTTCATTACTCGCATTGTAGTTTGCTCGACAATTTCTATCGCGTGAACAAAATGGTGTTCGAGTCAAGAGAAAGGCAACGTTGCCATTTCTCGCAATATAATGTGGATATTTTTGTTGTCAGCTGAATAGGAACTGAGTAAACTTGGCAACGTGGCTCGAAATATGGTCGAGTTTGTAAATTTTTAAATCCTCCCGTCTTTATATTTTGCTATTGATTAAATCAGATTTAAATTTAAATTATTCTTCTTTTGAGGTATAGTTTTTTGTCAAAATTTTACTGTGAGACGAAATTTCCACCAAATTTTAGCCATTTCTGCTGATTTTTATTGAATTACTATAAAATTTATAAAAAATATGTTTTTTTTTTTTTTATAAGTATTCACTTCTGAATTCAAATTTCTGTAATTTAATTTTTTTCAGTATTCATATATTAGAATACATTCGAACTCTATTAATTTGGATTCTGTTATCTCGGAACTACCCCTGAATCTTGATCCCCACTACGAGCTACGCTGTCTCCCACCCAATGTGATACTTTTGTTTGCGTCTGTGTACATTTATATACGCATTATTCATATGATGTAAGAGCGCATGCGCCATAGTTTACTTTTTAAGGGAGAAAGGGCATTCGTTAACTCGGAAATTCCAAGAAATTTCCACTCCTTTAGACTAAATGTCCAAGTTAATGGAGTACGACTGTAATTATTTTTTGTGGCTTTTCAGCATCAGGTACAATTTATTTTGATTTTTTTCGAACAAATTTATCATAATTTAGCTATAATTAAAAAAAATTCTTACAACTTTGATTACAAAAAATGATTCAAAACAATTCAAAGCGATTCAATTTTAATACTATATATACATTCATCATTAGAAGTAAATCGTTTTGTTTAATCAGGAAGAACACGCCCCCCTCTTCCTTCAAAAATAATAAAAAATAGTTTTGTAAACTTGTTTAAAAATATATCTGCATGATATTTCTCTAAAAATCATTTGTTGATAATTAAAAAAAAATTTTTGGATTTTAAAATTGAATTTTTAAGGCGGTCTGCTATGCCCCAGTCTCTCCTATAATATCAGTCTCTTTATTTCGGGTTAAAAAATTGACATTCACACCGTAATTTTTGAATTTTTTCCAGTAAAATACACAGTAAAAAAGTATGTCTTGGCGCGAAAAATTTTTTCTCGCTCCAAGAAAATTTTTACTTGACCTAAGAAATTTTTTGCATTATAAATTGAAAACGAAAATTTTCTTGGGGTGACAAAGAATTTTTTGAGGTAAGAAAAAATTTTCTTGAGCCAATAAATTATTTCTAGTCTTGAGAAATATTTTGTTTTCATTTTTTAATGCAAAATTTTTCTTGCGCCAAGAAATCCTTTTTTTCTGTGTACCTTAAGTTTATTTTGCTCCTAATTAAATTAACCTCCACCAAAAAAATACCAGAAAAAGAGTAGTATTAAATTAGCTAGAGCTTACTCGAATAATTACTAAATCCTTTTTTCTATAATTAATTTATATCAATTAATTATAAAGGCACGTCGCCATAGTCAATACTTTGAAAATATAATTTATGGCATATTAACTTATAATGTAGGGTATATTTTTTAATTAACATTTTAATTATTGTCTTAGAAGCGTCGTCACGCTCACAACGCGAGTAACGAAAGGTTGATAAAAACAAGGTCTCGATAATTATAATTATTTATACAAGCACATAGTTAAAACTTTTTTTTTGTCATTAAATAATAATAATGTTTTCGTCTGGTATTAAAAAAAATTTTTAATGTACACGGTAAAATTAAGTTAAATGAAAATCCGGTTAGCGGCTTTTATATAGTGACAGGATTTAAATATAAAGAGAATAACATTTTATGAAAGCATAATACCTATGTTGTGCTAAGAGCATGTCTATACTCGTAACACTTCGCTGATGAGTACCATCTTTCTGGGCAGCTTTCTGTCTTCTTAACCAGAGAGCTCTCAACTGTGCCAGAAGAGCACCGAGGGACAGGAGGGTACAGCCAACTCCAATAAGTGCTGTTGAATATTGCGCAGCTTCTGCACCTGGTGCTAGCTGTACTAGTCCGACAATGAGAACAACAACTCCAAAGAGAATGGAACCTACTACGACGTGTAGAGCGTTTATCTGAAAATGTTATATGTTCATGTTTAATGTATTATACACTTACATGTTTGCCTGCATTCATTTACTTGTTTGCTATGTATCTACATATAACATAAATATGTGATGAGTTGGGCATTGAATTGTGAATATGCATACATATTTCTTTTATGTTACTGCATTTTTATTTTTTTCATTAATTAACACCCACTTATTGATCATGTTCATATTTCGTGCTTTGGAATTATGAGTAGACAAGAATTTAAATGTGCAAGGGGCAAAATGGACCCACTAAATATCGATGGTAAAATTATTGTCACTACTTTTAGTTTTTTTTGTCTCCATTTTAAAATTCGATGCCAATATGACTCAGTTCTAATATGTGGGGAAAAATGAAGTTGTCAAAAAAAAAATTTGATTGCTTTAGACTTGAAAATTTTTCGTCCCAAATCGCGCCATGATCTTGGAATGCCTCCATAAATTTAAAAAAAAAAATTTGAGGGCCGATTTTGATTTTTGTGTGCTTCTATAGTCAAAGAAAATACGGAAAAATTTAGGTTGTGAAAATATAATTTTTAATACTAATTGAGATTGAGGGAAATTGTTGTTTATATAATAGACGACTTATCGGAATTTTTTAATTTAATAATAAAATTACAGAATTCAAAGAATTTGTATCGGATGCCAGTGAATTGAGTATTTTCAGACTTACAAATAATTGAAAGTGTTAACGTAAATGCATTCAATGAACAAGCAAATACAAGCCGCCCACGCAGTTAAAATGACGTCAATTTGCTCATGTTTCATTCGTTTTCCCAGTACTACCGTTTTTCAATGAAGCTAATTTTGTTTACATGATCACGTGATATCAAATTTTATTAAAGGATGTCTTTTATAAACATACCTTTCCACAGAAAAAATATTCTGGTTCTTCTTTTTCTGTTAAGGCTACGACTGCTTCGCTATCTGTGAGAGGACTTCCTGGTTGACTTGTTCGTGCTTTTTCATGGTAATATGTTTTGTGGAAGACCTTCACTGAAGGCACTGGTAACGCTGTAATCATTCTATAAATTTTTTTTTATAATAAAGTAAAAAATGAAAAATTCAATATATCTCATTACTAATTTTAAGAGGACTTATTTTTTTATACACTTTTTTGGTTTAAGAGAGCTTTCTAAAACCAGAAGGACGTATAAAAATATAACTTCTTTTGGAATCAGTAACGCAATATTTTTAACAGACAACTTCGTAACTCGTAACATATTAATCATTAATGCTTGTTGTAGTTTCTATATACTTAGAAAAATGTTATTTTCAAAATTTGTAATCTTTAAAACGCTCAATTCAGATCAAAAAGAAGTTTTTTTAAAATATCTTCGTAAAAACACATTTTATAAAAAAAATGAACATGACCTTTTTTGTCAAGAATTTAATTTCCTACAAAATTGTTCCTATGATTTTTTCCTTTAATCTGCATATTTTATGAGATATTAAAAAAAAAACGCGATTGTATCGAAAAATGAACTTTGATCGTCCTGCGGTACGTGTTCTTTTTACTTAAAAAGAAAAAACCATAAAAAATCATATGTTTCATGTACTGTGTAGCAGAGCACTGGTTACTGTTTAAAAAGTAATAGTACGTGTTAAGCTATAATTTACTCCTGATCTTATATGAATCAGTCATATTTAAATGTATTTTTCTTTATACTTTTCGTCGATTACTGCGCAGAACTGTAACCAGTACTATTTATTTTTTCCGTGCATGCCTAGCCAACTGAGTCGAATTCAAATTCAAATCCAAATCAAATTCACTTTTTAAACTAGAAGATCGAATTCACTATGGTGTCACAGTAAATTTTGACCATAGTGACCATCTAAATATAGTGAAACCCTAAACATGCAAAACCTCTCAATAAGACAATTTATAGATAAATTGAGAAAAATATAGATAGCCCGAACTGGGAATCGAACCCAGACCGATTCGGTATCGCGACGAGTGCTCTACCAGTTGAGCTATCCGGCACTATACTATATTTCGTTCAATTTGATCTATAACTTATTGAGCCACACCGTCCATCGTACGGTGAATTATAGTGAAATTATGGCTACAGTAATTGTTCTATGTCTATATTTCAATTTTCGCTGGTAGCCAACATGATCCGGTTTTACTATGACACCATAGCATTTTAATCTAGAATAATTTCTCCGTATATGATAAATTTTAACAAATATCCGATCTATTTTGATAACCAAGTCGGGTCTGACGTGTTCTAAGTAAGCTCTGAATATTAAATCGATGTTCTAGTAACGTAGTGTGTTTAATTTCTTGGAAAACAAATTAATTCGGTGAAGATAAAATTTTTATGACTCAAATTTATATGGATAGACGAAAATAATAAAATTTTATTATATTACGCTGACAGTTTTTAAATTTTCTCTGTATTCTCAGAAGTACTTTTAGCTTTGCAATGGTTATCTTTATTTGCAATATTCATAACTTTTTAGATATATATGAATAATTCATATAATTTTTTTGATGATTCATAGTACATGACATAAATTATTTATTTTTATGACTCGATTATTTAAAGTTTAAACAGAAAATAATGGACAAACTTTTATAACTAAAGCTTCTTAGAAAGATAATACTTCTTACGAGAATCACAGTATTTCGTTTTACTACGATATGATGTCAAAGTGCTGAGGAGTCAAGATAAATTCCAGCTTATATGTATACCATGACGTAATCAGACCACGCAAGCTCGAGATCGTAGGTGTGGAAACATTACGATACGTGGTACGAGTAAGCCACGTGGGAGTAGGAATTTTTTGGTACTTTTATTACCATTATTATTATATATATGTATATGTGTGTATATATTTTTATTGAAGATTTTAAGATTTTTATAAAATTTAAAATCAAAACTTATAATGAAAGTTTGGATTAATTTCCAAAAGAAATATATTTTAATCACTTGAGAACTGACATCATCTTGATAATTATGATAAAACTTTTGATAAAAAAAACAACTTCTTATGGAAGCTCGCTGAAAGTTCTTTTCGAAATATAGATTAAATTTAACGTGAAACATTCAACAAGATGGCGTGAGCCGGTAAATGAAATAATTCAAGCGTCAGAGGAAAAAAAAGTTTAATACAATTTAGTTTCTTCATACATTCATTCTATTTATTTTTTAATAAAACATTAAAATATATTTTTTAATAATATTTTAATATTTTTTGAACTGATAGTTAATTTTATCATTTAAAAAAAACGAGCAACCTACAGTCACTACGTGACTGCCCAAATATCACTACTAAATTTATAATACGCGGAAAAAAAAGGATTTCTTGCCGCAAAAAATTTTAATCTGCACCAAGAAATTTTATGCATTATCAATTAAATACAAAAATTGTCTTGGAGCGAGAAAAGATTTTTTTGGTCAAGAAATAATTCCTTGCACCGAGTAATTTTTTCTAGTTCTAAATAAATTTTTGTTTTCAATTCACAATGCAAAAAATTTATTGGGGTAAGTAAAAATTTTCTTTAGGCGAGTAAAGATTTTTTATGTCAATGAATCTTTTTTTTTTCTATGCACACTTCTTTGGCTTTGAGAAGCTTCCTAAAACCAAAAGGGAGTATAAAAATCTGTCATTTTGGAATAAATAACGCGATATAAATAATATAGCTATATATTCAGTGACATTCAGTCATATTTAGTGACAGAATAATTAAAGTATTAATTTATTTAAAGAAAATAAATACGATCGTCTTTTTTCTCGCGTAATTTAAATGTAATTCGAATGATATAGATCAATCTATTTATCTCAATACTTGGCAATTAAAAAGAGTTTGAAGTATGAAAAGGCACAAATTCAAGTCAAGACCTATCTAATGACACCAATTTCAATAATATTAAATAATTCTATCATATAGACATGACGGGAACAAAATTTTCCTTATTCTCCTAATAATATAGATCACTTATGATCCTGAAGTTAGCAGACAACTAAAAATTTTTGGATTTTTTTTTTCAATACATCAATTACAAAAAAATAAAAATATGCACATGTAGAAAATTTTAAAAATTACAGGTGCAATTTTTTTAAATGTTTTTTTTTTTATAATTTATTGTTTAAAAAAAGATCCAAAAATTATTAGACGTCGGCTAACTTCAGTATCATAGATTACTTATTTTCTTTATAATAATATTTAATAATTTAAATAGTCAAGTTTTATTTCTAAAAGTGATATTCTAATTTCTCAAAAAATAATTTATTCCAAAAAATACTAAAATTTTTTCCATTAAAAATTTTCCAATTTAAGATAACGTAAAATTTTTTTTCAAATTTTTAATAAATTCATAAACGAAAACTTGATTTTTGTTTTTATATCAACAAATTTGTATTTTTTCCAGAAGTTAATCAAATATTCCGCTAATCGTTTTCCAAAAATTTTTATTCCTTAAAACAAAGTTTAAATTTGCTCATATGAAGCTCAAAATTAACGATGCACTGTAAGAAATCGGGAAATCAATCAGAATTCACTCCGTCACTCGGAGTTCCAGAGATAAAAAAAATCAATCTGCTTAGGGAGTAAACAGGGGGTTTGTTTTTTCACCTGAGTGATTTCGGGGTGATCTGGATTTTATTTCAGTCTGCATTCGCTTCGATTCAGAGTTTCCACTCTGAGAGGATTAACTATAAATAAACAGTCATCCACTCCGCGTTCACTCCATTAATTTTTTACATTGTAGTTGAGCTTTTTCGAAGTGAAAATACTTCCAAAATAAATTTTGAAAATGTTAAAAAAAAAACTACATAATTCACGTAAAAGTCAAATGTCTACAAGTCTTAAATTAAACATTTTTTCTGTGAATTTTTTAAAATTCGTAAAAAGTTAATCTCGGACTTTTGATTTTTTTTTTGCAATTAATGTTTACTTTGCAACGTAAACGGAAGCTTTTAGTGTGTTTACAAGGTTTATACATTTGACTTGTACTTTAGACATAACATATCATGTTACTAATGCTATGAAAGTCCACTATAGAAACCACCCACTCTCGATTCTGAAAGGACATAAACATTTTCTATCTAAACCACTTTCAAAAAAATAAGTATTTAGACATAACTTTTTACTGACTTGCATTTTGTAAAACTATAATTAGAAATTTGACATAAATTTTTAAGTATTTTTTTTGGAAATGATTTTTTTCAACAATTATGCTCTCCAAGTAATGAAACTTTTAATTAATTGGAGTAATTATTCTTAATTTGCGACATTGTATGAATATAGAAATAGAAAATAATGATTAAAAATTTGATATTAGAAATAATTCTGGCATGTGAATTAACATTTTGGTGAATATTAAAAATTTTTTAGATGAAGATTAAAAAAAAGTAATTTTTTGTGGCTTATTTAAAATACAAGAGTAGGTCGGAAAAAAATAAAGCTTTTTTTTTTTATATATATATTAAAGTGCATGCCACAGTGCTTTTTATAGACTAGGGCCAGTACATTTGTACTCCGAAAGAATAATAAACATCGGCCTCTAGCTAGTGATTTTGCGGATTGTCATTCTGTATATATATTTTATATGAAATGAATATGATATATCGTTTGAATATTTTGTTTTTATGAAAAATATATACATATCGAACAAATACCCGTATGAAAAGTTTGTTTTGTCCAGTAGTTAAAACCAAAAAAAAAAACTTCAATCTTTTTTTTGGGATATTCCGTCATGCTAAAAATAAATTTTTTTATTGAATTTTCTGTAAAACTATGACAGATTTCGTTGAAATAGATAAAAACTCATTGCGTTTAACACTAGTGACTATTCATTGATTTGCAGTGAATTTCAAAAATTTATTTTTAGAGATTTAAAATGTACGTCAAAATATAGAGAATCCCGAATTCATATGTTCAAAAATTGATTATTTCCTTAGCGGCCCCGTTTTTCCTGCTCTTCCACTATGTATATACGAAAAAACAGATCTCAAAATTTAGTTACAAATACTATTTGGAAAGACACCCGAAATCTTTAATGGATCTAATATCTTTCACTTTTGGCATAAGTGAAAAATTACTATTCCAAATAAAAGATATAAACGATTAGTATAGAGAAGAGAGGGGCAAAAGGGGGATACTTAAGGAAATTCCAAGTTTTTGAGGTCTCAAATACACTAAATCTTTTTTGTTTGTATGAAATTCAAAGTAAATAGAAAAAATTTTCAGTTACCGTAAAAAAAAAAAATTTTCATTTTTGCGGGCAAAATGGGGTACCCCCTAAAAAAGGTAAAAAAAAAAAATTTTAGGATTTTAAACGAATTTGATTAAGTTGAATTTTTTTTAAAGTAATTTACATAAAGAAAAATTATATTTTACATGATCATTGGATACAAAAGAAGAAAAAAAAAATTTTAAGTTTTTATCATAAAACAAAAGTCATTAATATTTTTCAACTGACAATTGATTTCTGAAGAAGTTTAACAAAAAAAAATTCAAAATAACGCTCAATCAAATTTACAAAACTGATTTCGGAATGTTTGAAAACCATTTAAAATATAAAATTTTGGGGGAACCCCGTTATGCCTACCCTACCCCTTTTTGCCCCCCCCCCTACTTTTTAATTTATAATTGCAAATTTTACTTATAAAACAGTAATTTTTGACTTTTGTCAGAAGTAAAACCTGTTGGATCGTATGTGTGGTTTTGAGTTACGTTCTCATACTAATTTTTGCTTACTTTTTTTCCGTGTATGAAAATTAATATGGATCTAAAGTCATAACTAAATAAGAATTAAAAATACTTTGATCGAATTAGATCTGCAAGATCTATTACTTTTATTCAAAAATAAATTTTTCAATGTAATATTAACTGACGCATATTATTTATAAAATATTTTAATAGTAAAAATACTATCAGTTTTAGATTATGTTGAAAAATAAATACCAAGCCAATTTGAAAAATTTTCTATGATCAAATATGAGTAATTTTCCTTTTAGTTATATTTTAGTTACCAACAAAAATATATAACGACAACACCGACAATCAATAGGTATATTTTTATCTAAATTCAATTTAAATTATTTGTTATATAATCCAAGCCGTCCACAATCGTTTATTTGTGGAAGAATATAATACAGAGTATTCTCATAGTTTTGTATAACACTTTTCAATAAATAATGATTGTGATATAGGTTCGGATTGTACAACTTGAATCATTAAAAGTAATAGTAGCTTTTCAAACGAACATTCACATGTAAATGTGTATACTGTTCGAGCTAACTTTGTAATGTATATAAGAGGTACAAGGCAAGGCAAAGCAAATCTCTTATAAAATATTGACTTTCTAAGGTATTTAAGAACATTTTTATACAAACTCTTTGCGTGGAAAAATACTGAAAGAATAATATTACGAAATTTCATGTAAAATAAAAGTTTAAAAGTTATGATTCAAAAAAATTTTTTAAGTTCAATTTCCTTTCATCAATAGAATAATGACTCAATATCATGTTCCTTAATAATTAAATTTTCTAAAAAACTTTAATTTGAACTTTTTACTTTACCTCTGCTCTTTAGTTCTTTAGCATACGATATTTTTTAACGCATAAAAAAATATTAAAACAATAGGACTCGGTAATTTCTTTTAGAAAATAAAAAATATATCAATCACTCGTCATATATAATTTACAAAACTAATTTCAAAAGTTATTTTAAATATTGCCTTTAATTACGTCAACACAAAATTTCAAATTTACTCTCTCAGATAATTTCTGTACAAATCAAAATTTTATCTTAATTATAAACAAAGAGTTCAAGATATTCGACTAGTAGGTATTAAATAATCTTATGATCAAGAAAAGTTGAAACAAATTTAAAAATTTAGCTCATGTATTTCAATTTACCCGATAGTCGCTAATATTTCACCGGCCGGCAATTTTTCACTCTATTCCAAAGGGAAAAAATCAAATTAGGTCAGAGTTAACTCATTAAATTTTAAGGCTTTTGTGGTTTCTTTAGTTCTTTTTTATGTTCTTTGATATTTTCGAGTGGTTTACTTTTATTATTTTATTTGTTTATCATAACAATAATTAAACAGTTTTTTTTTTTTTTTAATAAAAAAATTATATATTTCTATTGTATTTAATAAACCCTTTCAAAAGTTTTATTATTTTAAATAAAGTACTTATGAATTTTAAATTTGTTTTCTACGGATTAATAATAATAATAATAATAATAATAATAATGAAAAACGTTTACTACGTATCAAAAGTTAGTAAAATAGTTACTGGAAAAAAGTATTTATCTTTTGCTTTGAAAGCTTCAGTTATGTATATATATATATCAATTTTGTAGATCTCTCAAGGTTGAAACTACAATATTTATCATATATATTATATATTATTTTTATTTTACCGAACTGTATATAATTTCTATGTAATCAATCAAGGCTTAGTTATTATGAATGAAATAAACACAATGACGATATGTTAGAAAAAAGTTATAAAATAAAAGCCCCTATACCCACTCAGTACCATTAGTCGCTCACTTTAACTGTTTAATGCGTTTTTTAGAATTTTTATAAAAAAAAATTACAACTAAAAAAATAATTATTGATAAATAATTATTCGTGAACTACACGCTGAAAAAAAAAAATTTTAACTATTACCATCTTGCAATAGGGAATTATTACCATCTGTATGTGATAATTATTATCATGCTTTTATGTTAACTATTCGTTTCTCGTATAGTAATAATTACTATTGCCGATAGTAATAGTTACCATCTAGATAGTAATATTTCTTATGTCTGAAAAATTTTTGATTTCGCCTCCTAAGATAGTGATGATTATCATCACGGATAAGAATAGTTACTATCTAGATGAGAATCATTGAAATGTAAGGGTGGGAATAGTAACTTCGTTAAGATGGTAAGTATTACCATTTATTTTCAGCGTGTAAATTTAAATTGAGTGACGGTTTTCAAAATCGCGCTCAGCCCGCCATTTTTTACTTTAACGTTCGTTCGTTAGATAACGATAAGATTTGTTTTGACATAAAATAAAACAGTTTCTATGTCTCTATATGACTATACTGTAAAATTTCTGAAGTAAATATTTTCATAAGAAAATTATCGTGAACACGAAGTGTAAAAATGGAAACCTTCTATCCGGAGATTTGAAATAACATAAAAATTGAACAAAGAGAATTCTTCAATTTTGTGGACAATGGAATTGGTCGACTTTTTTAAAAATAAAACCAAACAAAAAATTTGTTATTCTTTAATTATTGAACCGAACGAATCCTCTTATAGGTATATAGTTTTTTTATCAATATCGTTTGATCCGTATCAATTGATTTATGTTATACGTTATCGCAAAATACGAAAAGGGGTTAAAGCCGCTTCAGTTTATAAGCTTATTTCATTGAACTACATTTCTGGTTTTTGATAAAAAAATAATGAGCGATAAGAATCTGGAATTATGTCATTATGTGGTTGTCGATACTCGAACAATAATTAATTAAAGCAACTCATGCAGTACGATAGATTCAATATGTCAGATCTTTTATTGAATAAGGTCACGTCATTTTGATTTACACTGACAAATTTAATTAGTACGTAAAAACTAGAAGAAAATGGGGACATCCAGAGTTGAATCTATTATTTCAATTCGTTCTAATTTTTTGTTTTTCAATCATTTTTATTATTATCCCAGCGGAATATACACTAATAAATTTGAGGAGTGAACGCGGATTAAATTCGGAGTGGATGATTTTTTATTTATTTAATCCTCTCGAAGTACAATTTATTTCAAAGGGGAGTTTATTTTAAGCTTGAAATTCCGAAACGAAGTGGATGCGGTGATACAAAATTCAAATCACTCTGAATTTATTCCCAATTTTTTACACTGGATTATCTTTGAAAAATAATGGAGGGGAGATCGGGTCACAACGGGATTTCCCGAAAATTTTGTAAAAAAATTTCTTCATCGTCGGTTTCATAAAATTTTCGTAGACTCCAAATTTTCGCGGAATACGAAGTAGCCAGGGTAAAATGGGACAGCTTAAAAAATTTAATTTAATTCTGCTATTAAAAATTATTTATTTATTTTATTACGATTATAAATTTATTGAGGGCAAAAAAAGACAAAAAAAAATTAATGTTTTTATCTTGGCCCGGAAAATAATTTGTTTTTTAAAAATTATATACAGGGTGATCCAAAATTAGTTTTACATCGGCGAGATTTAGATTGAGGAGATAATTCTGAGCAGAAAGTTCCTGAACAATATTTCTTAACTTTGAATATTGTGGGAGTTATTAAATGTTCAAAGTGACTAATCAAAAACGAGCTTTACAAATTGAACAAAACATAAAAGAATATATAATACGTTTGGCAGCGTGGCGCAGTTAGATTCAAATCTAATTGTTTTATGTACACAGAAAAAAAAAAAATTCTCGACTGAAGGTAAATATTCTTGATTCAAAAAAATTTTTTTGGAGACCTAAATTTTCTCAGATAAAGTAGAAATCTTCGACCAAGACGAATTTTTTTTAACCAAGACAAATTCTCTTGGCTTAAAAAAATTTTGACTTGGTTCTCGAAAACGTTTGTCTTCAAAAATATTTTCTTGACTCAAGATAACTTTTTTTTTCTGTGTAGAATTTAATTCAAATGTAAAAAATCATTTCTTTTGAAAGATTCAAATTGGTAAATAGCTAATATAACCATCCATAAAAAATTTTAGTCTAGAATTTTGTGTTGGTTTGAGACTTGAATTTAGTCTAGGATTTTTTCTTGATTTTAGTCTCGAATTTCGTCTTGATTGGAGAAGAGTTTTGTCTTGAATTTCGTCTAGATGGTTATAAATGCTATTTACCGATTCGTATATTTTAAAATAAATGACTTTTTATATTCGACTTAAGTTCTATATAAAATATTTTGGATCACCCTGTATATTATATATTAATAGATTCGTTAAATATAAATTAAAGAAAACTAATGAAAGTAAATAAGAATAATAATTTTAAAAAGTTTTAGCGAAATATCCCGTCTTGCTCTGATCTAATTTTATTTTTCACTCAATCTATCATCAAGAAATCACGCCCACATTCAAATTTTTTTAATCTCTTAACGGATAAATTTTTCTAATAAAATACTGAGAATTATGTGAATAATTTCTTCAATATTTATAACCCATTTCTATTATATATTTGAAAATACGCGGCTTCATTAATTTCGGGCTTGACAAATCGTTAGAAAAAAACAAAAATAAATGAGAGCTTTTAATTACAATTGTTAGATATTTAAAAGATGATTAAACAATTGTAGTATAAATGTAACAATACATATTAATATATAAGTACTAAAATAAAGCTGGCAAAGCATCCTTTTTATCACATTGTAAGTCAGCTATGCACGGAAAGTAGAACAGCTGAGTGCCAGATTTTAGTAGATCGTATACAGATATAGTCAGCCATGTGGCTGATGTGCTGAGATGTCTGTTATTTATTGATTTAAGATCTATGTCACTTGATATATTCCACGTAAAGTAGAACAATTTGAGTGTCAAATGTATCGCAGATATACAGAAAATAAAAATAAATAATAATTTTTATTTCAAATTCCTTTTTATTTTCTCAAATAAATTTTTATTAAATTTAATTTTTGTAAGCAGGATTTATTTTATTTTCCCGCGTGAAAATTTAAAATTAAAAAAAAAATTCATTAATTTCGGTCTGTTTTTTTTGACTCGAGTTTTCAACATAAGAAATTTCGGGTAGAAAATTATTTCTGATCATTTTTGCGTCTAATAACATCTAGATCTGATAAAATTTTGAGATCGATCGATTTGACAGTTCAAATTATTTACACGCAAAAAAATAAATGATGAATTTTATTCGGATTTTCAATTGATTTTTATTGTTTGAACATAATATTGAAAGCGACAAAGTATAAGAATGATTCTCTAAAATATATTGATATGAAAAAAAAATAGTCACTCTTGGTCTTTAAATTTTATTGTTTAAAATGATAAAAATACGTCATCTTGCCATATAGATATAGCCGCGCATCAGTAATACTTTAGGTTAATTCTTTCACATACATTAAAAGCTTACAAACATAAGTAAAATTTTATTGTTTAAAACTATAAAAACTGATGCGCTTAAGATATACTTTTTGACAATTTTAAGAAAGTAAAAATTATACCGTTGTACATAAAATCAATTGTTCGACATTGAAAATTTTATTTATCATACTGAATGTTTTTTTACTTTTTTACTGAAAACTTAAATGTTCCAAACATCGAATATTGAAGTTAAAACGTTAAATTATTATAATTTAATTTTTTTATCTACCAAACAGTAATTTCTATTACTTGTAACATGATTTATTTACATATAAACTTTAAATTTCAATATTTAAATTAAGATTATTATAATATATTTAATAAAACCACGAAATTACTGTTTGAAATGATACTAAATTGTGACTACATTCTAAATTTTTAGTTATCAATTACTAATTTTTATAATTCATTTTTTTGCGTGTAGATCTAACTAGATCTGAATTTTGCATTCTACCTACATCTCCGTAGCTGTCATTTTTTTGTTACTTAGATCCACGGTAAAGTTCAAAGTTTTTATTTTAAAGATATTTCGCGGTTTTTTTGAAAAAGTGGAAAAAAATTAAGATCTTAAGTGATCTACATGAACCTGATCAGATCTAAATAAATGTATATAAATGACTGTAAATCCAAAATTAAAAAAAATAGATTAAGATCTATTTTAATCCAACTCAGTAGATTTGAATTATTTTTCCAGGTTTTAAAATTGAGTATAAAAAAATTACTTTTAGTTCAAAAAGATCAACAACAAATCTTCGTTGAGCTCGAAATCAGTGAAAAGTTTCATGCTTGACCCTTGAGGTTAAAGTTTTTGTTTTTAAAATGGCAGACAGTAGTTGAAGATGAAAATATATATATATATATATATATATATATATATATATATATATATATATATATATATGTTGTATGAAAGGGGTAGTGAGAGGTTGTAGCTCTCAACGACTGGTCTGAGCTGCCGCAAGCGAACCCGGCTATTCGATAATCGAGGTACAACGGCCGTCGGCCCCAACAACGAATCTAGGGCAACGTTATTGCGACTCTACCATCTCCAAACATTTTTTTTTTTTATCCACGTGCATATGTTAAATAAACTTAACTCTATTTTCATTTTTTATTGTATTATTTAATTACGCAATTCATACTCCATACAAAATTATCCATAAAATTCCATGACTATCATGTGAAATAAACAGCCAAACAAAAAAGAATAGTTGTAGTTGTAGTTGTTAATAGAACATGCAACGTTGTCTGTCAGGAAGGCTGTTCTCTTTTTTTACTTTAAAAATTAAACCATCATGACAAGGTGATTAAGAATGGTACGAGTTGTGAATTAAGTACAAGAATAAACGTAAAGTAGAACAGTGACCCGGATCAAGCTAGGATCATCGTATCATGACTACATGTATTTACTAAAACAGAATTTTAAATTATAAAATACTTGGTTATAGTTTTAGTTACATGTAGCTACTAGATTTTAAAAGTTATTAATTATTAGTGTCAGTTAAAGTACAAAATTGATTAAAAAGTTTGAAAATTAATGATTATCCCGTATGAAAAAAATTTATATCCTAAAATTATACTGGATAATATAACACAGTTGATATTACAATATAATTTTTTATATAAGAAGTCATATTTATTAAAATAACTATTTTTTTGCCGTTTTAATTATATATTTATATATTTTCAAAATATATAAATATGGTATATAATATTATATGTTGGCATATATTCAAGCTATATGAACATCATATATTGAAAATTATCCCGTATGAAAATAACATATATGGTCAAAATATATGATAAATATCAGAAAATATATGTGGCCAAATTAAATATATTTTCTGATATATTTTTTTTTATATTAAAAAATATAATATTCATCATATACGAGTCCGTATATGTTTAGCATATATAAAATATATATATATCAGTCATATACAAAAAATATATTTTTATCATATATGAAAATATATATTCTTGTCATATACGACAACTATATTTTTATCATACATAAAAATATATATTTCTATCATATACGAAAAATATATTCTGATCATATATAAAAACATATATTTATATTGTGTATGGAAAAAAAAAGTTTCTTATTCGTATGACCAACTCCAATTAAATTAGATATAAATTTTAATATACTCTTTAAATTGCAGTTTAAATTATCAAAATTACTTAATTTGATGCGAATATATATACCCATATACATATACATACACCGAATAAAATATATGCTTAAATATAACAAAGAAAATATATGGTGTCATTTATAATATAAATTATATGCTACCATATATTTCATTTCATATAAAAATTTTATATTTTTTGAATATAAAAGGAAATATATCAATACAATATATTATAAGGTAAATGTAAATGTATATATAGCTTAATATAAAAAACATATGTTACATATATGGAATACATATATTTACTACTGTATATAATTTTATATTAAATCGGCCAAAATCTCTATATGATATTTTATAATATACAATATAATATATCATATATTTTTTTGTTGCAAACATATATGATTTTATATATTTTAACCATATATTGTTTTTTCATACAGGTTAAACTGATAACTTGAATATTCATTTTGCCGATTAAAAAAATATTTATATTATATATTCTTGAGTATATTATTCAATATATAATGCGACATGTTGAAAAAGTATAATGAAAATTATTTTTTTTTATAACAGTTACTATACTTTAAAATATATGTCTCGATTATATTTCGTTATATTAGAATTTATAACCGGCAAATTATATTTTGAAAATATACAATGCTCTATAATTAAATATATATTTTCTTTTATAGTTTATGTTATAAGAAAAAATACACTTTCAAGTTATATGAACATTATATTCAACCATCCATAAATTTTTGCCGTTTTATATAATTATATATTTTCGTATATAAAATAAAAATAAACATCACTTTCATGCGGGATATGTTTCACTAAAAAATATTGATTAGTAGCGTTTTTAAATATTTAAATTCCTTTTAATAAATCAATAGCAAGACATTATTAGGTGACTTTGATTTAGCTCAGTCCAATGACTCTTAATATTATTATTGTTTCAAATGTGGTCACTGACATTGCTCTGGCTTTGTTCCAGTTGTGAAATCACTCATTTTTTCATTTATTTGCTTAATGCCTATCAATGAATTTACCGTACTACCAATGAAGTTTTTGGTTAAAACCAAAAATTATTATTTTTTTATCATCAAATATTTAGTAAGCGCAATTTTTTATGAGGTCACTGTTAATTTTATCATCAAATTTGAAATTTAAAAAACGAAATTGACGTCTAATTTTTTATAAGATATAAATAATGTAATTTTAATTATAGAAATTTTGAGATACAAATCCATGTATAATATGAATTTATACTGATTGCAAATGTTGTTTGAATGATAAAAAATAATAGATAATTAAAAATATAAAAGCATGTGTAGTTATTGTCAAGTATTTCAGGCCGGCGTAGTATCAGTGACGTGTGAATGAATAAAGGTCCTTGAGCAATTTACCCATTGGTCTGGTAGACGTGATACGTGATATAGGAGCTCAAAGTATATTGAGATAGAGAGCAATGGAAAAATACCCCAGCATTAAAAAGTATGAAAATAGTGAATATTTTAAGAATCTCTGATGGAAAATTTGAGTCTAAAATGAAAATGAAGTATCAATTAAAAAACTCACTTAGTTTTGTCTAAAAGATGAACCAGCTATAAATATTTCACTACACAATTGTTTATGATGGGATTCAATGTACAGTGGATATTTAATAAACAATGGCCGTTGTTATGTAAATAATACGTTTATCCCGCCTAGGTGTTTTGACGGGTTGCTGGTCCCGCGGAAACTGAGCTTCAACACGTTTATATGTATTCTGGTCGATAAACCACCCCCCGATCGCCCACTTATTCCCACCAAGGGTGACTACACACCCGCGCTTGTCGGTATCATCATTCTTAAAAATAGCTCAATGTCCTATGACGAACTTACCCGTTTTCTTTACACTCGATAGCTTTGTCTATAATGTTTCTCAAATATTGATGGAGGTGATTCATGTTGGGTCCACAAAATAATTTCGGTACAATGAAAATTTATAGAAAATTTTTTGTTATTTAATTTTTGCTTGAAAAATTGAAAGCTTCCTACGCAGGAGGTTATTGGGTTCGGTTTAATTTAGCAAATTTGGTCTTTTGAATAAATTTTTTCAACCTCAAGAAAGCATTGATTGATTTTTTAGTATGTTCAATTTTTTTTTATATTGCAAGCAGGATCTGACGGATTGATCTGAATTTTTTAATTTTTGCCTTTAAAATCGAGAAAATTTTTTGAATTACTGATTTTTTTTTGTCACTAAATTTTGGAAAAAAATAAAAAAAGTGAGTTTAGAGTAATTGCAGACATATTTTTGTTTTTAAATTCGACTGTTGATTTTCAAAATTACACATTTTTAAAAAGTTGCAGTAAATGATTTCAGCCCGATTTTCGAAATGGGGTTTTTGTTTTGATTTTGATTTTTTTGTTTAGTGTTATTTTAACCTCTTGAGACTAATTCCTAATTATTTTGAGGATGACTTCCGTGTGTGGGTGGGTGCGTGTGTGTAAATATCAATGGAGCAAAATAAACTTTAAAAAATAGTATTGGAGTTTATTTGAGACCTTTGACATTTAAAATAGCAATTTATTCAATTCAAACAGTTAAAACTGCTACCCGGCTGCCCAATTTTAAAACACTAAGAGCTAATTCTCTCAATGCTACAAAATTCATGTGATTGAATCAATTTACTTAAGAATTGATAACTTTTATAACAAATAAAATTTGAAATTGAAATTCATAAGGTACATTGACATTATCCGAACAAGATTTGAACCCACGTTTGCAATAACCGACGTTGTGAAGCCGCACAAGCGTTACCCAATGTTTTGTGTAGATGAAAAAAAATCCGATTTTTTTTGTATCCGAAAATGTATGAAATAAACATGCGCATGTGTCGATTTTTCCGTGAACAATGACAAAAAAGCAAGCCTTGGATAGAATGTCTTAATTCAGGTTTTTACTGCAGGCGTTTATAAAATAGATTAAAATGTCCTACTTATTCCCTACTCAGAGAAAAAAATTGGTGACAGTAGAGCACTACCTTTCCGCTTCGCGTTCGAGGTGTGCAAAATGGCTACTGTTCTTATATTCAGCCGGGGGAAATTCGTATGTAGACATAGTAGAAAACCCTATGGTGTCATTGGAATAAACCGTATGTAAAATTGAGAAAAATATCTACAATTTAATTTATGGGTATTTTTCTTATATTCTATCGGAATTTCCCATATGTGTTACGAAGAAAAAATTCCTATGGTTCCTTTTATGCTCATAGGTAGAATTCCTATGTCGACATAGTAAAAATTCCTCTAATAACACAAATATTTTTTCAATAGTACCATAGGAATTATTTCTGCATGGAAAAAACTTACCATAAAATTTTGGGTGCTAGTTCAGTGAAGCTGGAACCAAATAGCGTCAATGGGACTTTACCCAGTGTTCTGTATAAAATATGAAGTCTCAAAACATATGTCTACACGGAGAAAATTAAATAATAGGAATTACTACCAGTTATGGTTAAATTTTCTACCATCAACAGATAGTAGTGAATACATACAGGATTGTAACAATTATTATAAATATGGTGGATGTTACAAACTAGACAGTATTCACTACTATCTATTGATGGTAGAAAATTTTACCATAACTAGATAGTAATTCCTATAGGAATGGTTCCTATAATTATGGGAAACATTCCTATAATTATAGGAACCGCTCCCATAATTTATGGTCGTAATTCCTATGATGGTATAGGAAAAAATTTCACAAAATTATGGGAACCGCTGCCATAATTTTCTTTCCGTGTTTGTAGGCTCCACAACTACTCAATGTAGTATAAAATACTTATTTTGTGGTTTTGGAAATCACACAATTTTATATGAATTGGTATCTGTAACGATTTTTGGAGTATACAATACCAGATTACTTGTACAATCAACTCCAATGTGTGGTAAAATGATCGAAAGAAGAAAATAAAAGCGCCACCTACAACTTTTTCTACTCCACTCTGTGGGTATACTTCGACTTGTGTCAGTGTATTTTTTATTATAAATAATATTATAAATAATAATATATGGGTCATTCCATGTCAAATCGACTAATTTTTTACCCGACCCCCTTCGATTTTGCTCAAAGTTTTCTATCTTTTTCTGCCCCATAAAATAGATTTTTAGGAATTATTTCAGATTTTTTTACCGAACCCAAAGAATGTTACGATTTTTGAAAAAAAACCGCTCTTTTTTTTTTTTTTGCTAGAACTTTTTCATAAATTGACCGATTGGGACCACACCAGAAGTCCGGATCTATGGAATATTTAGAATTTTTCGAAATAACCGTCATTTTCACGAAGTCCGACCCCTTTTATTTTTTTTTTTACTCAAAAAAAAACTTCAGCTAATTCTGCAAAAACCTGCGCTAGTTTCAAAATGTGCCGACGATTGCTTCTAATTTTTTTTTTTAATTACAAAAAAAGTTTTTTTAAATTTGGCTTATTTTATGTGACTTTATTATGAAATTTCATTAACTTCCTCGTGAAACTTCAGAAGTTGATAAATAAAATTTTATTGGAAAATATTAAGTGGTTATCATCCAAAAAATTGTGTTTCTTTTTCTTTTAAAAAAGTAAGGAATAAAGAGAAGGACGATCTGCACTCTAAAATAAATTCATAGTTCTAATATCTTTTAATAAATGAAAACTAATTTTTTCGTATCTGTTTAAGTCAATTTATTTTTTGTTAAACATTTCACTTTTCTTTGATTCTAATATTTAAAATTAAATTTATTTTTTTTTATTTCTCAGCTAGGGGAAATTTCTAAGCCTACTTTATTTTGAAAAATGACAAAGTTGTCATTTTTCGGCACGAGAGAAGAAAACGGTCATAAAGTGAAAAAAAAGATTTTCCCTTGGTTTTTTGAAAAAAAAATCGGTCTATCGGTTAACCCTGCGGGCCAGCCCCAAAACTTTCCGCTGTTTTCAAGCTCGTTGAGCTCGAAAACATTATTGTGGATACATTTTCGAGCTCTTCGAGCTCGAAAATACTTTCGTATGCCATTGTTTTCTAAAAAAACATTTTTTAGCATTTCTATCTCCCACGATATCTCGCGAACGAATTAACCGATTTTGATGGTTGAGGCGGCAATCGACGCGTTTTATTAAGTTCTAGAGCTGATTAGATTTTAGAATCGAATGATTCAATTTTTCTGTAGATATCTGGAAAAAAACGTTTTTCACTATTTTTTTAATTAACGATATCTCGTAAACGAATTGACCGCTTAAGACGGTTGAGGTGGCAATCGACGTGTTTTATTGAGGTCTTGAGCTGATAAAATTTTGGGAATGATTGGTTTTGTCGTTTCGACGATATTTGCAAAAAACCGTTTCCTACTGTTTCTTTCGTCGACGATATCTTTTGAACGGATTATCTGATTGAGACGTTCTTGGTGGCAATCGAAAGCTTTTATCGAGTTCTAGAGCTGATTAGATTTTGGAATTGATCGATCCAACAGTTTTCACAATATCCAAAAAAAACGTTTCGTATTTCTTAAATATCTCAGAGTTCATTTGACTAAATGGTCTAAAATTTTTTTGAAAATCTAAGTTCAGAAGATACTTTTCGAATGCCGCAAGAACCATCTAAATCGGTTCATTCATCAAAAAGATATGAGAGGTTTACATCCACACACACACACACACACACACATACATACATACATACATACAGACATCGCTCTAAAAATGTCAGAGTAGCATCCTAGCACCTTAAAATGTCGACATATGATGAAAACCCGGTTTTTGAAAATCGGGGTGAAACCAATAACTTCCCGAATTTTTTGAAAATCGTCGATTTTCTCAGCGGGAAGTTAAAAAAAAATTGAAATGTTTTTTTATAAACTCGAATTACTATGATAGATTTTTTTAATTAAATTATGAAGAGATAATATAATTTTCTAATTCAGTTTTTATTGTTAATTATTTTACGTATTTATTCATTCAACTTTATGAAATATATAATTTTTAAAGAAAAGAAAAGTTCCTTAATAAAATTGGTAGGTAGTATTTCATAAAACATATTAAACACAACATGTTCAACTTTGTCAATAATTTTTTTAAGTTGTAATGCTCTTGCCAAACGATTATTAATCATCCCCCCGTACAACGGAAATTTAGATTTAACCATTTCTTCATTAAATTGACATTATCGTCAATGGATTTCAATCTCAAACCCAGTTTGCGTTGTGATTTATGTTCAAGCTAAAATAACTTTACAGCAGATGGATTTATTCAAAAATCATAAAGCCCGTTTTTGTAGAGCGTTGAATTACTTACAAATATATATCCTGGGCTTATTTGTAATATACGCCATTACCGAGGTATAAAATTCCAAACTTAAAATTTTTTTTCCCATGTTATTGAAATGCATTTCAATTATATTTTTGTATTATATAACATAGCTTTCTTAGCGTAAATATTTTTTTCCTTGAAGGAATTGAAAAAAATATTCAGCCAAGGACAGTTTTCTCAGGTCGAGACTAATAGTCCTGTCAAATAGACCTGATAGACGGAAACAGGTTTAGCCAGGTCAGATTTTTTGAGGTAAGCTTCGGAACATGATTACAAAACGTATACTAAAAAATCAAGGTAAAATTTCAATAAGACAGGTGAAAAAAAATTAAAAACACTTTTAATTAGCGTTTTATCGACGAATTAATAAATGAAATAGTAAACTTGAGGATTTAACTTTCTCCGTTTAACGAAACACATGTTCTCGGTTCAAACAACATATTCTTAAATGAAATTAGCATTTTCTCTTTTCAAAAGAATATTCAAGTACTTAGAAGAAAATATATACTCTTCTCTTAAGAAAACACTTCTATCAGTGTGGGAAATAGAAAATCGCAATAAGAAATTACTAAATACTAATATAAAGGGCTGAAATTTTAATAGATGTCGTCTTTTATCCTACTGGAACTTTTTACTGTGTGTCCTTGAAAAAAAAAAAATAGTCGATTTTTTCGAATCGGTCTAGTGTATATAGACATATCGCTCTTAAAAATTTAATAAGGAAAAGTCATTTGATTTATCTATTTACTGCATTTTTATCTGCACTGAAGAATTTAAAAGATATTTATTATTAAGTTTACTTATCTACGTTAAACAGTTTTCGAGTCACGCTTGAAAACAAAATTTTTTTCTTGAGTAAATATGAACTTTAAATATTGCTCACTTGAGGGACTTAATGTTGATAAGTAAATAAATAATCAACAATATACAAATAAATAAATAATATAAAAGCAGCGAAATAATAAATAAATAAATGAATAATGAAGACATATGCGAACCCGAATTAAACGAAATCATAAATAGTTGATTAAGATTAAAAATTTATAGCAATTTCCAAATGAATAATTTTAATTTTGTACAATGAAGTTAACAAAAATAACATTCGAAAGAGGATGGAAAACGGACCCTCTGTGACATCAGACAGGACCACATAATACACGGAAAAAAATAACTAGGTGGTGCAACATGAACCAGTCTAGGTGAGTCACCATAAAAATCATGTTGGAGCAACACTATACATGGTATTTTTATGCGAAGATGTGCACCCAAAGCATTCATACTCAAGGAACACTGGGGGGAATAGGGACCACCAGATTGGCCTATTTCTTCCTACAGAGAAAAACGCCACTTACTCCTCCCGCTTTTCTCAGGGGACAGTTTTCCATTTCTGGAGAAAAAGGATATTCAGTCCGTCACGAAGAGCTGGTACTGGTAGGTGGTTTCAAGACTCTTACGATAGACGTTTACCATTCATAGATTCATAGGTCTTATTGATATATTTCATTTTAATTGTATATCTATTCAGCTTTCAGTTATATATCAAATATTCGAAGACCTTTTTAATTTAAATTCAATTTTTTTTCACCAATTGATATTAAAATAATACTAATTCATTCAAGAATATCAACTTGAATACGAATCAACTACCTTACTTCAAAAAATTATATCTTTCTAATTTGATTCATCTCGACATGTAACAGGAAAACGAAAAATTCATGATTCACACTTTCAGGTCATGAAGTGCGTGGATCATCACATTTACTAATAGTGTTCTTTGTTGAGGGCATCAATTTCATTGTGAAAACAACAATCAAATAAATGGAAAACACAGGGTTCCAGTCGTACATTAATATAAACCAAACAAACGATACGTAAGTTTTTAATTGAAATAATTAAATTTCTTGATAAAATTCTGTACGAAAACTTTCCTCATAAATTAAATATGCCGTCAATATTTTTAAAGAATAAATAGATACACTGATAGTAAAGTTCATATAGTGAAGGTAGTTAGGAATTGAATGGTATAAAAGTATGATAATTTTATCTAACGTTTTAGTAAGTAAACTAGTAGGGGAGACCGGAGCAGGGTGGCCCCCCTAAGCCGGTTATTACTTTTCGTGGCTTTCAACCATCAGATCATTTTAATTTCGTCCTATTTTGAACAAATTTATAGACGTTTTGCCGAAACTCTAAAAAAAAAAAAACTTTTTTTTTTGGCAAGGAGGCCCCACTCCAAAAAATGATAATTTTTTTTTTTTTAGTTTGTTTTCATCGTTAAAAACGTATTTTTCATGAAAACTATTTTTACTTTTAGATGACTCAAAAAAAATTTTTAAGGTGTAATAAATCGTTCCCCCACGATTAGATTAATTAATAATTATTGTTTAAAAAAAGAAAATTCTACATTTCTTATTTATCATTATTTTTAACATAAAAAAAGTGTTTTTTAATTTTTTAGATAATGGATAGTTTTACTTTATTTTAAAGATTTATCAACTAAAAGAAAAATTTTTACTTCTGAATATTTTTAGTGACCAAATTTGCCTCAGACATAGAGAATCAGCCGAAAAATATGGAAAAATCACTTTTTCAAAATCTTCACCTTGTCCATTTTGCCCCAGGTGTCATGCAAAGGGCTAAAAATGTGCAAACATATCGGATTCATAGTAATTAGACGAAAAAAAAAAAATATTTTTTTGATCAAAATTTCAGGGGGGCCTTTTTGCCCCGGTCTCCCCTATTCATTTATTCGAGAAAATCAATTTAAACTCAAATCAACTACCCTGCTTAAAAAATAGTATCTTTTTCATTCGATTTATCTAAATATGTAACAGGTAGACGGGAAATCTACGCTCCATACATCCAGGTCACAAAGCACACGGATCATTGCATTTACTAAGAGTGAACTTTGTTGGGAACATAAATTATATTGTGAAGACTACAATCAACAAAATGGAAAACCCAGGATTGCAGTTACACAATGATATAGACCAAAAAAGCGATATGTAAGTTTGTAATTACAATCATATTATATTTATTATTTGTTAATAATCGTCGACGATATCTCTCGAACGGATTATCTGAATGAGACGTTCTTCGCAGCGATCGATATCTTTCATTGATTTCTAGAGCTAATTGAATTTTGAAATTGATCGATTTAACAGTTTTCAAAATATCAAAAATTTTTAATTTGAATGAATAAATTATATAGATCGGTTTTTCCATTCAAAAGATATGAGAGGTTTACATTCACACAAACACACACACACACACACATCTCTCTGAAAATGTCAGAATAGCATCCTAACACCTTCAAACGTCGAAATCTGATGAAAACCCGGTTTTTGATAAAGTTTTAGGACACCGTCGACATGGTGGACATGCTGGAGGAGTCGAACATTTAAGGAACGGATACAAGTAATATTGCTGATTGTTGCAGTCATTGCAGTTATTGGCTTGGCAGTAGGTATAAGTATAGTAAATGTGAAGGCGAATTCACGCAGTGGCACAGATGCAGGTAAAAACATAATTTTTGTTATTATTATTGCACACCTCGAACGCGAAGCGGAGAGGTAGTGCTCTACTGTAACCAAATTTTAAAACTGAGTTTCGGTCAACTTCTATTATCTCCACTATTTTTATATAGCACTTAATAAAAAAAAGGATCACTGATAGCAAAAAAAAACTCCAATAAATAAATTACAGATATTGTAAATGAGATTCTAAAAATGACTATACTCGTTCATGCATGATCATATATGAACATATCTGTTCATATATTAACAGATCAAGTTATGTATGATCAGACCTGGCCAATTTTTGGATCTAATCACATATAGACAATTATGCATGATCATACATGATTAGACAAAATCTTTTTTCATCGGAATGTTTTTCATAGTTCGGAAAACCAGTTTTTTCTCTCAGTGTAGAAGATATTTTATTGATTACCGAACTTTTAAATATGTTTTTCGCGATACTTATGATTTTAAATGTACGCATCACTCGTTTTGGTTTCTTTTTCACCTGAAATTGCCACAACTGAGATAAAAGCCAAAATATAACCATAAACAGAAAAGTTTTACGCAGTGAGAATTATTTCGCGGATGGGTAAAAAACGTACGTGTGAAAATTTCAATTTGAGTATTTAACATTTTTACGTGTAAGTTTAACGCTCTGTAGTTATAATCTCGTACGACTAGTTTTAATCAATTTATTTTTC
This sequence comes from Microplitis mediator, assembly GCF_029852145.1. NCBI lineage: Eukaryota > Metazoa > Arthropoda > Insecta > Hymenoptera > Braconidae > Microplitis > Microplitis mediator. The sequence continues at coordinate 24,060,405 of NC_079975.1, read as the reverse complement.
GACATACAAAAATGTTATTCTATACGAAAATAAAATTCTGCTTACAATATTTAAAAAATTGTCAATTTTGCATTTAAAATATGTAGGAAAGTATTTTACACCCATCGGCATACGTTAAAACAACTTAAATTAGTATAAGCTGTTTTTACGTGCGATTTATGTTAATTTTATCAAAAAAATTTTTACTGCGTTGGACCAATTGGATACTTCAAACCTCACCTTCTGTTTCTTCTAGTTTCAGATAAAGTTTGCGATTTACCATCATGTATCCATGCCGGTAAGACATGATTAATTATCAAGTTGTAATGAAACAAAATTATCGGCAATAAAAAATAAAATTTATTTTAGCCTCAGAGATCCTAAAAAATATGAATACATCTGTTGACCCTTGTGATAACTTCTATAAATTTGCCTGTGGTGGATTTATGAAATCAACATTCATTCCTGATCACTCAAATAAGATATATGAGCCACATATGAGATATGATTCATTCAGTACCGGAGAAAATGTAATTTTAAACCAATTAAGAAGAAGTATAGAAAATCTAAATTCAACGGATATGCCTTATGCATTCAGGCTTGTAAAAACTCTCTACAAGAGCTGTATGGATGAACGTCAGTGTTTTTATTTTATTTATTTATTATTTTTTTTTTATAATGATTATTTTGCATTGAATTTATTGAAATTTGATTGTTACTTCTAGCTGTTATTGAAGAACAAGGACTTACTCCTTTGTTGAGTATAATAAAAAAACTCGGAGGATGGCCGGTACTAGAAGGAGATACGTGGAACGATCATGAATCTGATTGGACGACAATTATCTTCAAACTCCGTGACCTCGGTTATGATTCTAATAATCTAATAGACTTTTCCATTAATGTAGATCCCAAAAACAGTTCAAAGCGTGTTATATATGTAAGTTTCGAAAATATTCACCTAAATTATTCAAGAAACATCACTTCCTGAGTCGAAATTTAAATCGTAGATTGAAGTTACCAGACGTTGGAAACGTAAATTCAACCTTTGAAGACGTAAATAGTCGTGAAACGTATCTTAGACGTAGTTGACGTACAAAAACGTAAATAAGACTTGCGTACTCGTAAATCGTAGATACAACCTTTTAAAACTGGCAATAAATAGTATATTGTGTGACAAGGGATGAAACAAAACGATTTCATACTAGGGTGAGGTGGGCTGACATCACCCTTAGTCGAAATTGTGTTTTATCCTGAGTCACACACTATATTTATCATGATTACCTGCATCGGAACTTGAAGATTCAGTGTCAGCAGCCAGTACGAAACAAGTTAATTTCAAGCCGATGATGCGGAGAACTGTTAGAGAATGAGATATATGTGATTTACAGTCACTTATTTAATAGTAAATAATACAAAAATATTATTTTCACTCATTTTTTATTAATTTCATTTGGTTAATTAAAACTGTCCCCTAAAAAATGAAATGAGTAAACTAAAGTGACAAGTAAACCAATGGAAGTAATAAGAATGCTAATGAACATTAAATATAACTAGCACAGGGCAGAAACATGCGTGTTTCTTCCCAAGAGAAGAAACACGCATGTTTCTGCCCGCTGTGAAGGGATTTGTGAATTACGAATTTGCTAGCAGTTGTTTGCAGCATCGGCTTGACATTAGCTTGTTTCGACGCGCTGTAGAGACACTGAAACTTCAAATTTCGATGCTGGTATCATGAAAACAATTAAACTATGTCGGAAACATTTTTTATCTACAAGCTTCTAGGTAGTCTGTAAGACCCAAAAAATCTCGAGAAACTGGGCATCAGTAGAGTTATTCCCTGCAAGGCCCAAAAAATTTTTCTACAGCTGCTAAGGATTCTTATTTATTGTCTTCTAGCTGCTAGACATATCTTTTCCCTATACAAAAATTCCCATAAAATCCACTCAAATGCCACAGAAACTGCATAGAATCCTACAGACTGTATTGGTTTCTATGCGGTTTTCGTCGCATTTGATTGGATTCTATGGGAATTTTTGGATAGGGTTGGAAATGAAATGTTTTCGATACACGGAAAAAAAATTTACTGTTGCTGCAACAGGAAAAAATCCTGTTGTAGCAGCAGGATTTTCATGCAGCTGCAACAGGAGGCAGCCATGTTGCAGTAACAGGATTTTTTTCTGTGTATAGTTCGATTGTTTGATTGCAAGTTTTGAAAGGTTGTATCTACGACTCTCGATTACGCAAGTCTTATTTACGTTTTTGTACGTCAACTACGTCTAAAATACGTTTTACGATTATTAACGTCTTCAAAGGTTGAATTTACGTTTTTAACGTCTGGTAAGTTCAATCTACTTTTTAAATTTTGACTCGGGTTAAGTTCCCAAGCGAAAGAAAAAGAAATTGTTGAGTTTTTGTTAAATTAAAGGCGATAATTTGTTATTATGTAACCCTAATTGTTGACTTAAATTGAATAAAAATTCAACGACTTTTTTCTTATGCCGCTAGGAGTACTGAAAATTTTAAATAGTATATTATACTACAAGGGCAGAAAGTTGCAGGCGAAGCCGAGGGCATCAGACGCGCAGTTCAGGGCTCTCCAACTTTCTGTCCGTGTAGTGTATACTATTTTTCTTCATGCCCGGACGAAAGTACGTTGACAAATCAAAGGTGTATAAATTACATAATTACGTTTTAGCAGGTATTGATGCCAGCCCCGACATTTGCGGCACGAGCGGAGCGAGTACTGCTGGTGGGGGGGGGGGGGGCAGGCATCAAATACATCGATTAAAAAAATCATCATTACACATTTTTAAAAGCAATAATTATGATCCTGAAGTTAACAGTCTCCAGAATGAACTACTTTCGGATTTTTTTTTTAAACCGATTACAAAAAAAAAAAAAAACTAAAAATATGCACTTGACGAAAATTAAAAAAACTGTAGGCGCGACTTTTAAATAATTTTTTATTTTTATAATTTATCTTAGAAAAAAAAAAAATAAAAGAATTACTAGACGTCGGCTAACTTTAGTATCATAAATAATTTCTAATTTTCAAAAAATTATTAAATTTATAAAAAATAATTTTTTAATCTGTATTAATCTTTAGTAAATATTATTTTTTCAAAAATATAGACATATATAATTTCGAATCAATTGTAAACAAGTTTTGAGGTTATGAATACGAGCGGGAGTGTCAGCAAATTTTGTCAAAGTGACGGTAGTATACGTATAACCGGGTAGCAGTGTGCACGAAAAACTCTTTCGTCCCGCTACTGCTTTCTTTCGGCCTGCCGTTATAGATGGCGCGCGAGTAATCCCAGCACGGCACGAATGTTAGATTTTCTGCCGTGAACCCGAGGCCGAACGTACGTACTTTCGGCCGAGGTATAAAGAAAAATATATTTTATGGAAAAATAAGTCGATATCTCGATAGTAACTATAATTTTGGCTAATAAAAAATCTTTTTAAAAAAATTTTATTGCAGCTAGATGATCCTATACATGATGAAAGACGTCTTCCCTTATTATCAGGATTCCGCAAGAATATTGCTAAAGAATATTACCGTTACATAATTGATACTGCGGTAATTCTTGGTGCTGAACGTAAGCGCGCTCAATATGAACTTAGGGATGCTCTCGAATTTGAAATGAATCTTGCCAAAGTAAAACTTTATGATAAATTTTATTTAATTAATTAATGATAAAAAGTTATATCAAAAATTTTAGATGAGTCTGTCGGAAATTTTTCGGGAAGATAACGCAACTTCCATGTACAACCCAATCACAGTAGCTGAATTATTAAATAAACATCCTAGTATCCCTTGGAAGGAATATTTCAATAGATTTCTCGCCCCTTATTACAAATTCGATGATATCGATGTAGTGATGGTTAGGAGTCCGTACTTCTTTTCATACTTTGAAGATCTGATGAAGTCAACTCCAAAGAGAGTACAAGCTAATTATCTAATATGGCATACTGTTGCTTCATCTGTAAAGTACTTAAATGATGGCATTCGTGAAAGACAACTTGAATACAATAAAGATTTATATCATGAAACGGAAAGAAGACCTCGATGGAAAGAGTGTGTTGAAACTGTCTCCAATACGTTACCAATCAGCACAGGAGCGATGTATGTAAGAGACTATTTTAGCAAAGACGCCAGAGAAACTGCCAGAAAAATAACTTTGGATGTTCGGGATCAGTTCATTAAAACATTGCAAACAGTAAATAATATATTATTAGTCCTTCTATTTATTAATAATAATTAAACTCTTAGTATGTAACTAATTTAAATAATATATAAAAGGTTGACTGGATGAATGAAGAAACTAGGAAACATGCTTTAGATAAAGCTAAATCTATAACTATCAACATTGGGTATCCTGACGAGTTTTTCAATGACACTAAATTAGATGAATTTTATGGGAGTCTCAAACTTGATGAAAATGCTTCTTATTTAGAAAATACATTAACTTCGTTATTATTTAAAACAGAATACACCATTAGTGAGTTGAAAAATCCCGTTAATAAGAGTGATTGGGTAAGATTTGACCAAGTAGTTAATGTTGATGCATACATTTCATTACTGGGAAACTCTTTTTGTATGTATATTTTATTATTCATCACATAAATTATTAAGAATTAATTGAGGATTCGTTATGAGTTGCATTGATTTTATTTTTTTCACTTGTCTAGATTTCCCAGTTGGAATTCTTCAGGGCAATCTTTTTAATAAAGACCTTCCAAAATACTTGAATTATGGGGGCATTGGGTTCATAGTCGGTCATGAAATTATTCACGGCTTTGACGATCAAGGTAATCAGTATGATAAAAATGGTAATCTAGCTGATTGGTGGGATCCATCAACAAATGAAAAATACATAGATAAGGTCATAGATCTAATCTCTCTATATAAAACTTACGGTCGCAAGGCATCAATAGACTACGTAAGAAAATTAAAAATTTACTTAAGTAAAAATATAACTTGTTCAGAAATATTTTATAATGATTATCGTTTATTCTATGTTTCTTTGTGCAGGAGTATGAATTTAATAGTTACCGCGAAAATATTGCTGACAATGAAGGTATAAAACTAGCATATTTAGCGTACAGAGATTGGGCTGATCAACATGAAGCAGAACCAAAACTTCCTGGACTTCCTTATTCACCGAAACAAATGTTTTGGATTAATGCAGCAAAAACATGGTGTTCTGGATACCGTCCTGAATTAGCATCACTGATTACTTTAATTAGCATGAAGTTTCCAATAGAACACCGTGTTAATGGACCACTGGCTTATAGCCCGGATTTCGCTGACGATTTCAACTGTCCACTGGAATCAAACATGAATCCGCAGGAAAAGTTTTCAGTGTGGTAATATTTTTAACCAGGAAAAATTCATTTATTCTTTTACTTCATCGGTTTTTTTATTTTATCGAGTTCACAGCGGCTATCAAACATCTTAGACAATTAATTCTTATTATTACCCAAGTGAAATATCCATTGCAAAAGTCTTAGTCTACGATACTAAATGAATATGTTTGATAGCAGCATCATGACAATTTTCAGTGTGAAAAATTTTATTTTTAATTATAACAGCAATAAATTTTTAAGATAAACATATTTTTTATTGATAATTGCCTTGAATTAGTTGATTCAGCAACCTGCAACAGCAAACAAATGCTAATTAATTGATTTTATATGCTATCAGAGAGGTAAAAATGAAATAACGCATCAAAGTATGTGGTGTTCCGTCTCCTCTGATTTAAATTAATTAGCCATTATTTAGAATATTCATTAGCTCAATTAAATTCAACTAAAATGATATTTAAATTTTAATAATGTCAAATATTTTATTATTTTTATAGTTTTTTCGTTTCACAGGCGGAAAACTTATGTGTAGTTTACTTTCACTTATTTTATTTTCATTTATTTTTATTTATTACATTTTATTTTATTTTATTTTTACTGCACTCCACATCTGCCTTGCACATTTTGGGTTTGTAAACTCCAAAGTTTACAACTCTAAAAAAACTTCATGAGTTTTTCAAGGCCTTTCGCTATTGTCGCGAAAGAGACCACGCAGCTGCAAAGGCTTAAATTATAAACATTACTCATATTTTTTGTTATATGGCCATAAGCCTCGCACTTAATAAGAAAAAGGTTCACCTCTTGCTTAAGTCATAAAGATAAGTAAAATTTCGTTTATGTTTCATGTAGTCCCACGATCCTCGCGTCCTTGAGACTTTCCTTCCGTCATTTTTACGTGCTTCGTCACTTCCATCTCCCTTAGGCCCATAAAGGGCCCGCCTACGACTCTCCTACGCACCCACTTTTCCATTTCCAGCCAATGACCGACTTCTCATCCCTTTTCCAAGGCCTGATCACAGGAAAAGCCAATAGTTGTTTCCGAGTTCCTACTTCTTAGCTAATTCCCACCCTCGCAAAAATTGTAACTTAGATTTTAAGCGATTTTTATGTAGTCAGTTATCTCCGTGAACTTGTAAGAAGCAGCACGCTTCACTCAAAATAAATCTGAGTAAAATTTAAAATCCATCTTGCCTTCATTCACTCGTCGCCTTTTTTTGGTATTGACTACTGGTCAATACGTAATCGCATAATCGCAATAAAACAATTGCGGTTCAAAACATGTGGATCACATCATAGACCTTCAACCAAATTTGCACCAATAACCAATAAGTGGTGGGACGCAACTGCTCCCCATACCCTGTGTAAAGGGTTTCCTCCACTTGTTATCTAACGGTTTGCCAAGAAGATATTATCCGCTTGTTCAGTCCCTGATGAATTTTCTAATTTCCAAGCTGTGAGACGCTCCGATTATCTAAGCCAAATCAGAAATGGAGGACAGCTCGGAGAGCGTATATGTACAATAGGGTGGTCCTTATTTTAGACATTTTCAAATCTTTATGCTTGCAGAAGCTTATGTGGTTCGAAATTAATAAAAAATAATATTTTTGACGTTTCAGGTCTCTATCTCACTTTTAACGTTCAGAGATATTCCAAAAATAAAATTTGTTTAAAAATGTTTTTTTTTGGATAACTTTTAATGTGCTCGATGGATTGATTCCAAAATGGACTGGGCTCTGAATCTTTATAAGCCGCGTCGAATGCCACCTCAACCATCAAAATCGGTTCATTCGTTCAAGAGAAACCGTTGTCGAAAGAATTAAAAAAAAATAATAAATTTTTTTTTAATTCTTTCGACAACATAAAGAGCATAAAAAAATGAATGATATTATAATTATTTTCCTTAAGGCGTCCACACTGCTCCCCTCTCCCGTAACTTTCCTTTTTTTTTTGAAAATTTTTAATTTTCTTAGCGGAAAGTTCATAAGTCATAAACGCTCCCCCATGGAAATAAAATATACTTCATGATGTATGTGAAATATATGTGGCATATAAATAAAGTATATGAAATTTATAATTGAAATACATGTAAAATATACGCACATATATTTTACATATAAAATAAATATATTTCAAATACATAACTTTTGGCCGTTTTTCGTATATAAAAAATATATTTTTTATATAGTCAAAATGTATATCACATATATTTTATTTGTACAGCAAATATATATAATGAAATCTAATCGACATGTATGTAGAATATATATTAAATATATTTTCGTTATTTAGGCAGATCTTTGGTGGTCAGTGGGGGGGGGGGATTGGAACAAACAAATAATGACTAAAAAATCCAAATGGTTCAGGCTGGTGTACCAAAAGGGATCTAGCTGTCTGATTGTTCGATGATGGAAGGCCACAGATCTTTTTATAGGGAGAGGGGGGAGCATAGATAATTAAAAATAGTAAAATATATAATTAAAAATGAGTGACACTTTTGTTATAAATAAACTCAATCATTTTAATGCAATTTCAAAAATCATTGCTTATTGAGTATTTATTGGAATTATAACTTTTAAAACGATGTTTTTTATAGTTTCTATTAATAAAAATTAATACATAATTATTTTAAGTTTATGCTTATACGAGAATTCATAGATTATAAATATATTTTTAAAATTATCCTTATCAGGTATTGATAAAAAGTAGGGTTTTAAAATTTGAGTCCTTATTATTTTAAGTTATTTATTAATAAATTCATTTTTATATCATTTCAATTTTATAAACTATAAGTCCAAAGAATGTAAGATTAATTTTTTTATATTTTTTTCAATATCACAAAAACTAATGACTGTTAACTAAGAGATATTTAATTAATACATTAGGAATAAAATATATTCAACTATGTTGTGGAGTAAAAAGAACCACAGCGGTTATTTAATGTAAGTTCTTATTACTACTTACTGTAGTAAATGGTACTACAAGTTGTGTACCACAGTATACTAGTAACTGTTACTAAACTTGTAGTTATCCTATATATTACTAGTCAGTGTAGTAGACGGAACTCCATTTGTAGTAAATTTACTACACATTTCTTAGCGTGGGCGATTCTCTGATCTCCTCATAAACCTCCGGAATATCATAATTATTAACGTCTATAGATTTTCTCGGCAGAGTTTTAGTTATCTCGGTCATAGCATCGACACTCTTTCTCAGATTCAAGATTCCTTCACGCAATCGAGACTCAAATCGTGATCCCGTTGTATTCCATCTAGTTTGTCTGACAATTTGAACACGTTTGAAAAATTTTTTACTCGTACGTATTATAACTCCAATAATGACAATGGTCCTTTCATTTTTTTTTTCTTCTACTACATCTGCTGCTATTTTATTTTTTGCAGCTATAAAATTGAGGTACGTCCATATAAGACGTCGCTCATTATCGTAGTATAAATTTTTTTCCAAATCTAACTCAAAATTTTCTTTCGCATTTCCTTTATTAAGGTGAATTGCAGAGAATGCGATGAAAAATATCTGGAAGCAAAAATAATATTTAAAAAATTAGTATAAAGACACTAAAAAGGGGGAAAGGGGAAAGGCGAAATTTTAAGTTGAAATTAAAGTATAAACCAATTTTTTTTACACATTTCATAAATTTCTAGGTCAAATACAGTCAAAGTTTAAAGTAGTATCTTAAGAGACAAAACAAAGATCGGAAAATATAGTTTATCGTCTCAGCGTTTACGTTTTCCTCACACAATAGTTAGAGAAAATTCTCTTGAAAAAAAAATACTCCGTAAAAAGCGTGTTTCATCATTAAAAAATTTCCCGAGTAGGGGAAGGTGGGGCACAACGCCCTCTTAAGCCGGTAATTATTTTTTATAGTTTTTAATGTAAAAATTTTTAAGCAAATTTTCGAGGGGGGGCATCGTGCCCCACCCTTCCCTAAACCGATTTTTTTAGTTTATTAATTTGATCAAGAAAATTGCCTAATAAAGAATGAGTATTTATAATGTCATAACCACCCGTTAAATACTTTCAAAGTTATAATAATATAGCAAGAAATTCAATCGTGTAACTCTAAACCTTTATTAATATTAAAAAAATATGAAAGAAGACAAATATAGTTGTCAAAGTGAGGCGAAAAAAAATTTTTCGATCGTAAAGCACACTCTGATGCTTCGCATCATGAGTCGTGCAACAGCTTATTCTATTAGCTTTGACGACCTGTTTACTTATGAAGACAGATGTAATAAATAAACTTCAACACAATAAAAAATATTGCATTGAAATCAACATTATCTGTATTCTAGAAACCGTCCTATAATAATTATATATTTTTTTTTTCTCTAATATTGACAACCTGTGTTGAATTTCAACATAAAATTTTCAAGCAACACAGTACTATTTATTGATCTAACACACAATAATCACCACAAAAAATTTAACACGGAATGTTTTCAACAAAAATTCACAATATTTTTTACCGTGCATCTACTCCATAAAAGTCTCCTAAAATTATATAATTCAAACAATAAAATTAATAGGTTGTTAATTCAATTTATCAACGTGTTAACTTTTTAATAACACGTAATGATAAGAGGAATATGGTGTAATGCTCATTATACTTAATTAGAACAAACAGTAATTCATCAAACTATTACTTACGACTTTGAAATTCATATTGAATAATTTAGTTGATTTTTTTCACTTGTTTATCAAATAATTCAAATTGTCGTTAAGCTGAAAAAGAAAAATACAATTAAAATTAGTAATCATTTATTTATCTATTTACTTAACATAGGCCTAACAGCTTACGCCATTAACAGGGCCACCAAATATAATATATATATAGTATATTTTTCAGGTGTACGTCAGAGTGTGAAGTTACAGTGATTTTATAATATACAGAAGTTTAATTTAATTATTCGTAAGATATGTATCAATTACTTATTTATTGATTTATTGATGTTATTAGTAAGAGCTATCATAGAAGAAATTAGATATTATATATGAAAAAATAAGACTAAAATCTATGATCTTAAAGATATCATAATGGACGCTAAGTAATTAGCTGAAATAGACTGGTTAAAACCAAACAGAACAAACATTATTATTATATTTATGAATACAATAATAATTCTAGAAATACTTTTTGACTAACATAAAAAATCAATAAATATTATATTTTGACTATAAATAATAAATGGTCAACAAGTACTACTTACAAATTCTTATGACTGTTACAATGTCTTCGATTTTCCACGTACTTTGATATTGTAAATTTTGCACAAATAAGTCAGGGTATTTATATACATCGTTTTATGTTTATTTTAATTGTGTATCATCACAAACTGATTGAGTAAGCATTGAATTTCCGTAAACAGCAAATAACGAATTCTGCTTATATTCCGCAATATAATGTTTTTGAATACTTTCGTGCTAAAATGCATATTTTGAAATAAAATATTATTCAAACTGATCTGATTTGTCCGAATTCCTCGCATTTAAGAGTTTTTTTATAATTTTACACTGAAACTTTAGCTATAATCGTTACATACAAAAAAACTACTGTTAATTATAAATAAAAACAAAAAACATTCATTATTGATTTAGACTTTAATTCCTTTTTCCTAAGTTCCATACTATTAACCTATTTTTTTTAATCAACTTTGAGTATAATACACTTCCTACCCTAGTTTTCAGCAATGATTTCATTAAAAAGTACTAAAACCTCAGATAAAACAGCGATTTTTCTAATTTTAAGATGTATAGTTGAATTTATTTTGAAAACTACTAGCTCTACGGTTATAGCCCCCATGGAAATAAAATATATAAAAAATATATTTCATGATGTATGTGAAACATATGTGGCATATAAATAAAGTATATGAAATTTATAATTAAAATACATGTGAAATATACGCACATATATTTCACATATACACTAATGCAAAAAATTAAAGGAGCAGAAAAATTTTATAAATTTTTTAGTGATTTTTGGAAGGCTGTAACTTGGTGAAAAAAAATCGTATCGAAAATTAAAAGAAAGCATTTTATAGCTTGAAATCTCTAGTTTAGGTGTATTTTTTTCAAAATTTTTTAAAAGCTCCGATTATTGCGCAAACATGAGAAATACCGCGAGCCAAAAAATTTCTAAATTTTTTTTTTTTTTCCGAAGAGCCCACGGACCGCAGAAAAATTCTTTCAACTAAACGAATGCATACATCGTTTAGCGAATTTATTCAGCTTCAATTTGGTTTTTTTTTTAACCTCGTAGGACAATTTGTCGCAGAGATATCAGCCTTCAAACAGAAAATGATCCTTTTGGCTTTGAGCTTCGATATTTCAGGTACCAATGATCGCACAGAAAGTTGAAGGGCGGCGTTGAAAACTTGAATAAATTCCCTACAAGACCCTGTCATCATTTTAGAAAAAAAAAAATTTTTTTTATTTTTAACATCCATCAGAAGTAAGTACCAAAAAATGACTTTTTTTGGGTTTTTAGTAAATCAACCGCTACTCTGCAAATATCGATAAAAAAAATAATGTTGCCAGGGACTTTTTTAGCTTAATGTACCCCTAAGACCCCTGTGAATTTTTAAATTGATCTATCGAACCGTTTTTTGGGAATCATCGATCAAAGTTTAGCTAAACAATTAAAGGAGCAAGTTTTGTTCCTTTAATTGTGTAATCATAATCAAAATGAAAAAATTTTTTTTTTTCGACTTTTCTCAAATTTTTGCGTTGGTAACTCAGCAAATGCAAGGAAATGACAAAAAAAATAAAAAATTTCCAAAAAATGTCAAAAAAAAATCGAAGGAAAAAAAAAATTGAAACTTGTTTTTTGTGTTCTAAATTTTTTTTTTGACATTTTTTGGAAATTTTTTATTTTTTTTGTCATTTCCTTGCATTTGCTGAGTTACCAACGCAAAAATTTGAGAAAAGTCGAAAAAAAAAAATTTTTTCATTTTGATTATGATTACACAATTAAAGGAACAAAACTTGCTCCTTTAATTGTTTAGCTAAACTTTGATCGATGATTCCCAAAAAACGGTTCGATAGATCAATTTAAAAATTCACAGGGGTCTTAGGGGTACATTAAGCTAAAAAAGTCCCTGGCAACATTATTTTTTTTATCGATATTTGCAGAGTAGCGGTTGATTTACTAAAAACCCAAAAAAAGTCATTTTTTGGTACTTACTTCTGATGGATGTTAAAAATAAAAAAAATTTTTTTTTTTCTAAAATGATGACAGGGTCTTGTAGGGAATTTATTCAAGTTTTCAACGCCGCCCTTCAACTTTCTGTGCGATCATTGGTACCTGAAATATCGAAGATCAAAGCCAAAAGGATCATTTTCTGTTTGAAGGCTGATATCTCTGCGACAAATTGTCCTACGAGGTTAAAAAAAAAACCAAATTGAAGCTGAATAAATTCGCTAAACGATGTATGCATTCGTTTAGTTGAAAGAATTTTTCTGCGGTCCGTGGGCTCTTCGGAAAAAAAAAAAAAATTTAGAAATTTTTTGGCTCGCGGTATTTCTCATGTTTGCGCAATAATCGGAGCTTTTAAAAAATTTTGAAAAAAATACACCTAAACTAGAGATTTCAAGCTATAAAATGCTTTTTTTTAATTTTCGATACGATTTTTTTTCACCAAGTTACAGCCTTCCAAAAATCACTAAAAAATTTATAAAATTTTTCTGCTCCTTTAATTTTTTGCATTAGTGTATATGTGAAATATATGTGCGTATATTTCACATGTATTTTAATTATAAATTTCATATACTTTATTTATATGCCACATATGTTTCACATACATCATGAAATATATTTTTTATATATTTTATTTCCATGGGGGCTATAACCGTAGAGCTAGTAGTTTTCAAAATAAATTCAACTATACATCTTAAAATTAGAAAAATCGCTGTTTTATCTGAGGTTTTAGTACTTTTTAATGAAATCATTGCTGAAAACTAGGGTAGGAAGTGTATTATACTCAAAGTTGATTAAAAAAAATAGGTTAATAGTATGGAACTTAGGAAAAAGGAATTAAAGTCTAAATCAATAATGAATGTTTTTTGTTTTTATTTATAATTAACAGTAGTTTTTTTGTATGTAACGATTATAGCTAAAGTTTCAGTGTAAAATTATAAAAAAACTCTTAAATGCGAGGAATTCGGACAAATCAGATCAGTTTGAATAATATTTTATTTCAAAATATGCATTTTAGCACGAAAGTATTCAAAAACATTATATTGCGGAATATAAGCAGAATTCGTTATTTGCTGTTTACGGAAATTCAATGCTTACTCAATCAGTTTGTGATGATACACAATTAAAATAAACATAAAACGATGTATATAAATACCCTGACTTATTTGTGCAAAATTTACAATATCAAAGTACGTGGAAAATCGAAGACATTGTAACAGTCATAAGAATTTGTAAGTAGTACTTGTTGACCATTTATTATTTATAGTCAAAATATAATATTTATTGATTTTTTATGTTAGTCAAAAAGTATTTCTAGAATTATTATTGTATTCATAAATATAATAATAATGTTTGTTCTGTTTGGTTTTAACCAGTCTATTTCAGCTAATTACTTAGCGTCCATTATGATATCTTTAAGATCATAGATTTTAGTCTTATTTTTTCATATATAATATCTAATTTCTTCTATGATAGCTCTTACTAATAACATCAATAAATCAATAAATAAGTAATTGATACATATCTTACGAATAATTAAATTAAACTTCTGTATATTATAAAATCACTGTAACTTCACACTCTGACGTACACCTGAAAAATATACTATATATATATTATATTTGGTGGCCCTGTTAATGGCGTAAGCTGTTAGGCCTATGTTAAGTAAATAGATAAATAAATGATTACTAATTTTAATTGTATTTTTCTTTTTCAGCTTAACGACAATTTGAATTATTTGATAAACAAGTGAAAAAAATCAACTAAATTATTCAATATGAATTTCAAAGTCGTAAGTAATAGTTTGATGAATTACTGTTTGTTCTAATTAAGTATAATGAGCATTACACCATATTCCTCTTATCATTACGTGTTATTAAAAAGTTAACACGTTGATAAATTGAATTAACAACCTATTAATTTTATTGTTTGAATTATATAATTTTAGGAGACTTTTATGGAGTAGATGCACGGTAAAAAATATTGTGAATTTTTGTTGAAAACATTCCGTGTTAAATTTTTTGTGGTGATTATTGTGTGTTAGATCAATAAATAGTACTGTGTTGCTTGAAAATTTTATGTTGAAATTCAACACAGGTTGTCAATATTAGAGAAAAAAAAAATATATAATTATTATAGGACGGTTTCTAGAATACAGATAATGTTGATTTCAATGCAATATTTTTTATTGTGTTGAAGTTTATTTATTACATCTGTCTTCATAAGTAAACAGGTCGTCAAAGCTAATAGAATAAGCTGTTGCACGACTCATGATGCGAAGCATCAGAGTGTGCTTTACGATCGAAAAATTTTTTTTCGCCTCACTTTGACAACTATATTTGTCTTCTTTCATATTTTTTTAATATTAATAAAGGTTTAGAGTTACACGATTGAATTTCTTGCTATATTATTATAACTTTGAAAGTATTTAACGGGTGGTTATGACATTATAAATACTCATTCTTTATTAGGCAATTTTCTTGATCAAATTAATAAACTAAAAAAATCGGTTTAGGGAAGGGTGGGGCACGATGCCCCCCCTCGAAAATTTGCTAAAAAATTTTTACATTAAAAACATTAAAAACTATAAAAAATAATTACCGGCTTAAGGGGGCGTTGTGCCCCACCTTCCCCTACTCGGGAAATTTTTTAATTATGAAAAATGCGTTTTACGGAGTATTTTTTTTTCAAGAGAATTTTCTCTAACTATTGTGTGAGGAAAACGTAAACGCTGAGACGATAAACTATATTTTCCGATATTTGTTTTGTCTCTTAAGATACTACTTTAAACTTTGACTGTATTTGACCTAGAAATTTATGAAATGTGTAAAAAAAATTGGTTTATACTTTAATTTCAACTTAAAATTTCGCCTTTCCCCTTTCCCCCTTTTTAGTGTCTTTATACTAATTTTTTAAATATTATTTTTGCTTCCAGATTTTTTTCATCGCATTCTCTGCAATTCACCTTAATAAAGGAAATGCAAAAGAAAATTTTGAATTAGATTTGGAAAAAAATGTATACTACGATGATGAGCAACGTCTTATATGGACGTACCTCAATTTTATAGCTGCAAAAAATAAAATAGCAGCAGATGCAGTAGAAGAAAAAAAAAATGAAAGGACCATTGTCATTATTGGAGTTATAATGCGTATGAGTAAAAAATTTTTTAAACGTGTTGAAATTGTCAGACCAACTAGATGGAATACAACGGGATCACGATTTGAGTCTCGATTGCGTGAAGGAATCTTGAATCTGAGAAAGAGTGTCGATGCAATGACAGCAATAGCGAAAACTCTGCCGAGAAAATCTATAGACGTTAATAATTATAAAATTCCGAAGGTGTGTGAGGAGATCAGAGAATCGCCCACGCCAAGAAATGTGTAGTAAATTTACTACAAATGGAGTTCCGTCTACTACACTGACTAGTAGTATATAGGATAACTACAAGTTTAGTAACAGTTACTAGTATACTGTGGTACACAACTTGTAGTACCATTTACTACAGTAAGTAGTAATAAGAACTTACATTAAATAACCGCTGTGGTTCTTTTTACTCCACAACATAGTTGAATATATTTTATTCCTAATGTATTAATTAAATATCTCTTAGTTAACAGTCATTAGTTTTTGTGATATTGAAAAAAATATAAAAAAATTAATCTTACATTCTTTGGACTTATAGTTTATAAAATTGAAATGATATAAAAATGAATTTATTAATAAATAACTTAAAATAATAAGGACTCAAATTTTAAAACCCTACTTTTTATCAATACCTGATAAGGATAATTTTAAAAATATATTTATAATCTATGAATTCTTGTATAAGCATAAACTTAGAATAATTATGTATTAATTTTTATTAATAGAAACTATAAAAAACATCGTTTAAAAGTTATAATTCCAATAAATAACAATGAATACTCAATAAGCAATGATTTTTGAAATTGCATTAAAATGATTGAGTTTATTTATAACAAAAGTGTCACTCATTTTTAATTATATATTTTACTATTTTTAATTATATATGGGTAATTCCATGTCAACTTTTTCTACCCCCTAAAATAGATTATAAAGAATTATTTAAGATTTTTTTACCCAACCCAAAGAATATTACGATTTTTTGAAAAAAAAACGCTCTTTTTTTTTAAAATCGCTAGAACTTTTTCCGATTGGGATCACACCAAATTGAAAATAATTGTTTTTTAATGCAGTTTTAAAAAAAAATACTAAAAAAATTTCAGAAGTACGGATCTATGAAATATTTGGGTTTTTTCGAATTATCCGTCATTTCCGCGAAGTCCGACCCCTTTTATTTTCTTTTTTTACTCAAAAAAAACTTCAACAAATTCTGCAAAAACCTGCACTAGTTTCAAGATGTGTCGACGATTGCTTCTAATTTTTTTTTAAATTAAAAAAAAGTTTTTTTGAATTTGGTTTATTTTATGTGACTTTATTATGAAATTTTATTGGCTTCCTCGTGAAACTTCAGAAGTTGACACATAAAATTTTATTGAAAAATTTTAAGTGGTTATTGTCCAAAAAATTGTGGTTTTTTTTTTTTTTTTCAAAAAACCAAGGGAAAATCTTTTTTTTCACTTTATGACCGTTTTCTTCTCTCGTGCCGAAAAATGACAACTTTGTCATTTTTCAAAATAAAGTAGGCTTAGAAATTTCCCCTAGCTGAGAAATAAAAAAAATTAGATTTAATTTTGAATATTAGAATCAAAGAAAAGTGAAATGTTTCACAAAAAATAAATTGACTTAAACAGATACGAAAAAATTAGTTTTCATTTATTAAAAGATATTAGAACTATGAATTTATTTTAGAGTGCAGATCGTCCTTCTCTTTATTCCTTACTTTTTTGAAAGAAAAAGAAACACAATTTTTTGGATGATAACCACTTAATATTTTCCAATAAAATTTTATTTATCAACTTCTGAAGTTTCACGAGGAAGCTAATGAAATTTCATAATAAAGTCACATAAAATAAGCCAAATTTAAAAAAACTTTTTTTGTAATTAAAAAAAAAAATTAGAAGCAATCGTCGGCACATTTTGAAACTAGCGCAGGTTTTTGCAGAATTAGCTGAAGTTTTTTTTTGAGTAAAAAAAAAAAATAAAAGGGGTCGGACTTCGTGAAAATGACGGTTATTTCAAAAAATCCTAAATATTCCATAGATCCGGACTTCTGGTGTGGTCCCAATCGGTCAATTTATGAAAAACTCTAGCGATTTAAAAAAAAAGAGCGGTTTTTTTTCAAAAATCGTAACATTCTTTGGGTTCGGTGAAAAAATCTGAAATAATTCCTAAAAATCTATTTTATGGGGTAGAAAAAGATAGAAAACTTTGAGCAAAATCGAAGGGGGTCGGGTAAAAAATTACTCGATTTGACATGGAATGACCCATATATTATTATTTATAATATAAAATACACTGACACAAATCGAAGTATACCCACAGAGTGGAGTAGAAAAAGTTGTAGGTGGCGCTTTTATTTTCTTCTTTCGATCATTTTACCTTCGATCAATATATTGACAAGCCGCGTCGAATGACACCTTAAAGTTCAAAATCGGTTCATCCGTTCAAAAAATACAGGTATTTACATACGTACGTACGTACGTACGTACATACACACATACATACACTCGGAGATCATCTTGAAATTAGTCAGAATAGCTTCCTAGGACCTCAAAACGTCGACATCTGATGAAAATTCAATTTTCGTAAATCGGACCGAAACCAATAACTTCCCGAATTTTTGAAGATTTACAATTTTCTTAGCGGGAAGTTAAAAATTAGATTTAATCAAATTCATTGAAGCTTCAGAAAGTTGTTATTTGTTACTTTTATTAGGGGGTACCCTATTTTGCCCGTGTTATGTCAGATTGACAAAAAATAATGTTTTAGTGGGTATTTGGCCCAAGCCATATTTTCCATTTTGGTCGGCGCACGCATTATTCTCCGCACTAAGGTTTCCCTTAGCAGGTATTTTGCTGTTCGCGTGGCTCATTGTATGTTAAAAAATTATACGAATAAAAATAAATTATTTTTAAAATTATAAAAAATCATTCGGACGTAACGACCACAAAAAATTAAAATTTTTTTTATCAACGGCAACAGAAAATTTTTTCTATTTACTTTGATTATCATTAAAAATAAAAAAAAATGATTTAGCGTATTTGCAAATAACTCATGAGTCCTTGGAAACATAGTATTTCTATTAGTACCCCGTTTTGCCTGACCCTCTCCTACTTTGGCCGGAATAAAAAATTAATCGTTCAACGCCAAAAACCCCATGTTATTTAAATGGAAAACTTGCATCGCTGAACGACACGGGTTAAAAGTGAGATAGAGACCTGAAACGTCAAAAATATTATTTTTTATTAATTTCGAACCACATAAGCTTCTGCAAGCATAAAGATTTGAAAATGTCTAAAGTAAGGACCACCCTATTGTACATATACGCTCTCCGAGCTGTCCTCCATTTCTGATTTGGCTTAGATAATCAGAGCGTCTCACAGCTTGGAAATTAGAAAATTCATCAGGGACTGAACAAGCGGATAATATCTTCTTGGCAAACCGATAGATAACAAGTGGAGGAAACCCTTTACACAGGGTATGGGGAGCAGTTGCGTCCCACCACTTATTGGTTATTGGTGCAAATTTGGTTGAAGGTCTATGATGTGATCTACATACTTTGATGCGTTATTTCATTTTTACCTCTCTGATAGCATATAGAATCAATTAATTAGCATTTGTTTGCTGTTGCAGGTTGCTGAATCAACTAATTCAAGGCAATTATCAATAAAAAATATGTTTATCTTAAAAATTTATTGCTGTTATAATTAAAAATAAAATTTTTCACACTGAAAATTGTCATGATGCTGCTATCAAACATATTCATTTAGTATCGTAGACTAAGACTTTTGCAATGGATATTTCACTTGGGTAATAATAAGAATTAATTGTCTAAGATGTTTGATAGCCGCTGTGAACTCGATAAAATAAAAAAACCGATGAAGTAAAAGAATAAATGAATTTTTCCTGGTTAAAAATATTACCACACTGAAAACTTTTCCTGCGGATTCATGTTTGATTCCAGTGGACAGTTGAAATCTTTAGCGAAATCCGGGCTATAAGCCAGTGGTCCATTAACACGGTGTTCTATTGGAAACTTCATGCTAATTAAAGTAATCAGTGATGCTAATTCAGGACGGTATCCAGAACACCATGTTTTTGCTGCATTAATCCAAAACATTTGTTTCGGTGAATAAGGAAGTCCAGGAAGTTTTGGTTCTGCTTCATGTTGATCAGCCCAATCTCTGTACGCTAAATATGCTAGTTTTATACCTTCATTGTCAGCAATATTTTCGCGGTAACTATTAAATTCATAATACTGCAAAAAGAAACATAGAATAAACGATAATCATTATAAAATATTTCTGAACAAGTTATATTTTTACTTAAGTAAATTTTTAATTTTCTTACGTAGTCTATTGATGCCTTTCTACCGTAAGTTTTATATATAGTGATTAGATCTATGACCTTATCTATGTATTTTTCATTTGTTGATGAATCCCACCAATCAGCTAGATTACCATTTTTATCATACTGATTTCCTTGATCGTCAAAGCCGTGAATAATTTCATGACCGACTATGAACCCAATGCCCCCATAATTCAAGTATTTTGGAAGGTCTTTATTAAAAAGATTGCCTTGAAGAATTCCAACTGGGAAATCTAGACAAGTGAAAAAAATAAAATTAATGCAACTCATAACGAATCCTCAATTAATTCTTAATAATTTATGTGATGAATAATAAAATATACATACAAAAAGAGTTTCCCAGTAATGAAATGTATGCATCAACATTAACTACTTGGTCAAATCTTACCCAATCACTCTTATTAACAGGATTTTTCAACTCACTAATGGTGTATTCTGTTTTAAATAATAACGAAGTTAATGTATTTTCTAAATAAGAAGCATTTTCATCAAGTTTGAGACTCCCATAAAATTCATCTAATTTAGTGTCATTGAAAAACTCGTCAGGATACCCAATGTTGATAGTTATAGATTTAGCTTTATCTAAAGCATGTTTCCTAGTTTCTTCATTCATCCAGTCAACCTTTTATATATTATTTAAATTAGTTACATACACGAAAAGAATTTTTTGATAAAAATTACTTTGTAATTTCGAGTAATCCTGGGCCGTTCCAAAAAATTGGTATTTTTTGTTTTAAATTTAATATTTTTTGTTTAAATATTAACGTTGCTAGACTATATTTTACTCTACTACTGAGTAAATTTTTAAAAGTATTATATTTAATCGATTATTGTGAATATCTCATCTTAATCTATCAATTTTTACTCCATGCGATTAATTTTTACTCCCTAATATACCATCCTTTTAAACCCATTAACTGTTTGATGAAAAACTGCTTATAACTCGAATAAATTTTCTTATCTATGGGAGTAATTTTTACTCTAAACTGCAGGGTAATATTTCAGTAGTCTTCGTTAATCTTCGGTTAATATCGGCTTCAATTAAATGTCTTTTATTTTGCTCGCGACAACTTATACATGTTACGCACACAAACGTAGGCTTGGAAAAAAAGACGATCTCTGTAACTCTCTATAACTTAATATTTATTTTAAAATTAAAAAAAATTTTGTATCTTTTCTTTTTTAACACAATAAGATTATTTTTTTTTTTTATTCTTTTTCAAAATATTTATTTTAAGTCATATTCTAAGGCAATTAAATGGTTATTAGATTTTTTTATGGAAATTTCAGCCTATTAATTGTAATTTTTATTGTAATTCAATATAAATTTTATAAATCGAATCATCAACTTTTTATCATAACCTACGAGTAAAAATCAAATTAGAGAGAATTTATTTCGACAGCCGCTAGGGGTAATTTTTACTCGCAATTGTGAGTAAAAATTAATCTGATTGATTTTTACTCACTGAAAGAGTAAAATTTCGTAATTCAAAAGTAAAAAGTCGTAATGGCCCAAGATTACTCGATTTAGAGTAATTTTTAGAATAAATAACATGACAATATTCATACGAAAATTTTTTCCGTGTACTAAGAGTTTAATTATTATTAATAAATAGAAAGACTAATAATATATTATTTACTGTTTGCAATGTTTTAATGAACTGATCTCGAACATCCAAAGTTATTTTTCTGGCAGTTTCTCTGGCGTCTTTGCTAAAATAGTCTCTTACATACATCGCTCCTGTGCTGATTGGTAACGTATTGGAGACAGTTTCAACACACTCTTTCCATCGAGGTCTTCTTTCCGTTTCATGATATAAATCTTTATTATATTCAAGTTGTCTTTCACGAATACCATCATTTAAGTACTTTACAGATGAAGCAACAGTATGCCATATTAGATAATTAGCTTGTACTCTCTTTGGAGTTGACTTCATCAGATCTTCAAAGTATGAAAAGAAGTACGGACTCCTAACCATCACTACATCGATATCATCGAATTTGTAATAAGGTGCGAGAAATCTATTGAAATATTCCTTCCAAGGGATACTAGGATGTTTATTTAATAATTCAGCTACTGTGATTGGGTTGTACATAGAAGTTGCGTTATCTTCCCGAAAAATTTCCGACAGACTCATCTAAAATTTTTGATATAACTTTTTATCATTAATTAATTAAATATAATTTATCATAAAGTTTTACTTTGGCAAGATTCATTTCAAATTCGAGAGCATCCCTAAGTTCATATTGAGCGCGTTTACGTTCAGCACCAAGAATTACTGCAGTATCAATCATGTAACGGTAATATTCTTTAGCAATAGTCTCGCGGAATCCTGATAATAAGGGAAGACGTCTGTCATCATGTATAGGATCATCTAGCTGCAATAAGATTTTTTTAAAAAAATTTTTTATTAGCCAAAATTATAGTTACTATCAAGATATCGACTTATTTTTCCATAAAATATATTTTTCTTTATACCTCGGCCAAAAGTACGTACGTTCGGCCTCGGGTTCACGGCAGAAAATCTAACATTCGTGCCGTGCTGGGATTACTCGCGCGCCATCTATAACGGCAGGCCGAAAGAAAGCAGTAGCGGGACGAAAAAGTTTTTCGTGCACGCTGCTACCCGGTTATACGTATACTACCGTCACTTTGACAAAATTTGCTGACACTCCCGCTCGTATTCATAACCTCAAAACTTGTTTACAATTGATTCGAAATTATATATGTCTATATTTTTGAAAAAGTAATATTTACTAAAGATTAATAAAGATTCAAAAATTATTTTTTATAAATTAGAAATTATTTATGATACTAAAGTTAGCCGACGTCTAGTAATTCTTTTTTTTTTTTTTTTGAAAGATAAATTATAGAAATAAAAAATTATTTAAAAGTCGCGCCTACAGTTTTTTTAATTTTCGTCAAGTGCACATTTTTAGTTTTTTTTTTTTTTTGTAATCGGTTAAAAAAAAAATCCGAAAATAGTTCATTCTGGAGACTGTTAACTTCAGGATCAAAATTATTGCTTTTGAAAATATGTAATGATGATTTTTTTAATCGATGTACTTGATGCCTGCCCCCCCCCCCCAACGGCAGCACTCGCTCCGCTCGTGCCGAAAATGTCGGGGCAGGCATCAATACCTGCTAAAACGTAATTATGTAATTTATACACCTTTGATTTGTCAACGTACTTTCGTCCGGGCATAAAGAAAAAAAATTTGGAAAATCCAAAAGTGCGCGACTCATAATGCTCATTTATTATGAAATAATAAAATAATCATAAAAAAATGGCGGGAAGCACGAATAAATTTAAAATATATAAAATTTTCTTTCCTTAAATATTTTTTTTTTTTTTTTTTAAATTATATTAGTATTTTTTATATAATTATGAAAGAACCTACTCAAAATATCTCGATTAATAACAAAAGCAAAAAAAATATATGTAAATAAAAAAAAATTGAACTGAAACAATTCAGGCTTACCAATTAGCAAAAAAAAAAAAAACAGCTACACTAGGATGGTAATTCGCAAGCGCCCCTGGTGGGATAAATGTACTTATAATGTATAGGCATAGATATATCGGCATCCATGTTAATTTTACATCGATATATATAGATATAGTTATACAGCCTTTTTATTCTTTTATCAATTGTTATTAAACGACACTAAATTACCTAGCCAGTAGCAATAGGGGATCTACAAATCTTTCAAAGAATTAAAAAAAAAAAAATTTGATTCAATTACTGCATTTTTTCGTAAGTTATTGTGTCTACGGGTTTCATACTTGACGGACAGGAAATTTTTTTAGACTATTTTGATGTTTTTTGCACGACTCATGATGCGAAGCATCTGAGATGTGCTTTACGATCGATTTTTCCTTTTTTATTGAACTAAATAAATTTTTGAAAAGTATGGAACTAATCTCCATTAAATTATCTTCAAAATAGTATGCAACATATCTCGATTCCGTAAACTAACAAGGGTATAATAATTGAAATAGTTGCCGAAGTGAGGCGAATTAAATTTTTCGATCATAAAGCACATCTCAGATGCTTCGCATCATGAGTCGTCGAATAGCTAATTTTCGAAAAAAAATCAGAATCAAAAGATGCAGTGAAACGGCAAGACCTAAATTATTTCTATCTTTCGGGGATTTTTGATTGATTCTGATGAATCAAGGGACTGCTCAGCTAAAGTACTTTCACGATCGTGTTCCTCGGGAAATTTCCGATGGGAAACTCGTGTCAAATAGCTAATTTTCGAAAAAAAATCAGAATCAAAAGATGGAGTGAAACGGCAAGACCTGAATTATTTCTATCTTCCGGGGCATTTTTATTGATTCTAACGAATCTAGGGACTGTTCAGCTAAAGTACTTTCAGGATCGTGTTCCTCGGGAAATTTTCGATGGGAAACTAGTGTCAAATAGCTAACTTTCGAAAAACATCAGAATCCAAAGACGAAGTGAAATGGCAAGACCTGAATTATTTTTATCTTCCGGGGCATTTTTATTGATTCTAACGAATCTAGGGACTGCTAAGCTAAACTACTTTCCTGATCGTGTTCCTCGGGAAATTTCCGATGGGAAACTAGTGTCAAATAGCCAATTTTCGAAAAAAATCAGAATCAAAAGACGAAGTGAATCGGCAAGACCTGAATTATTTCGATCTTCCGGGGCTTTTTGATTGATTCTGACGAATCTAACGACTGCTCAGCTAAAGTACTTTCACGATCGTGTTCCTCGGGAAATTTCCGATAGGAAACTCGTGTCAAATAGCTAATTTTCGAAAAAAATCAGAATCAAAAGACGAAGTGAAATGGCAAGACCTGAATTATTTTTATCTTCCGGGGCATTTTTATTGATTCTAACGAATCTAGGGACTGTTCAGCTGAACTACTTTCACGATCGTGTTCCTCGGGAAATTTCCGATGGGAAACTCGTGTCAAATAGCTAATTTTCGAAAAAAATCAGAATCAAAAGATGCAGTAAAACGGCAAGACCTAAATTATTTCTATCTTCCGGGGCATTTTGATTGATTCTAACGAATCTAGGGACTGCTCAGCTAAACTACTTTCCTGATCGTGTTCCTCGGGAAATTTCCGATGGGAAACTAGTGTCAAATAGCTAATTTTCGAAAAAAATCAGAATCAAAAGACGAAGTGAAATGGCAAGACCTGAATTATTTTTATCTTCCGGGGCATTTTTATTGATTCTAACGAATCTAGGGACTGTTCAGCTAAACTGCTTTCACGATCGTGTTCCTCGGGAAATTTCCGATGGGAAACTAGTGTCAAATAGCTAATTTTCGAAAAAAATCAGAATCAAAAGATGCAGTGAAACGGCAAGACCTAAATTATTTCTATCTTTCGGGGCTTTTTGATTGATTCTGATGAATCAAGGGACTGCTCAGCTAAAGTACTTTCACGATCGTGTTTCTCGGGAAATTTCCGATGGGAAACTCGTGTCAAATAGCTAATTTTCGAAAAAAATCAGAATCAAAAGACGAAGTGAAATGGCAAGACCTGAATTATTTTTATCTTCCGGGGCATTTTTATTGATTCTGACGAATCTAGCGACTGCTCAGCTAAAGTACTTTCACGATCGTGTTCCTCGGGAAATTTTCGATGGGAAACTAGTGTCAAATAGCTAATTTTCGAAAAACATCAGAATCAAAAGACGAAGTGAAACGGCAAGACCTAAATTATTTCTATCTTCCGGGGCTTTTTGATTGATTCTAACGAATCTAGGGACTGTTCAGCTAAAGTACTTTCAGGATCGTGTTCCTCGGGAAATTTTCGATGGGAAACTAGTGTCAAATAGCTAATTTTCGAAAAACATCAGAATCAAAAGACGAAGTGAAATGGCAAGACCTGAATTATTTCTATCTTCCGGGGCATTTTGATTGATTCTAACGAATCTAGGGACTGCTCAGCTAAACTACTTTCCTGATCGTGTTCCTCGGGAAATTTCCGATGGGAAACTAGTGTCAAATAGCCAATTTTCGAAAAAAATCAGAATCAAAAGACGAAGTGAATCGGCAAGACCTGAATTATTTCGATCTTCCGGGGCTTTTTGATTGATTCTGACGAATCTAACGACTGCTCAGCTAAAGTACTTTCACGATCGTGTTCCTCGGGAAATTTCCGATAGGAAACTCGTGTCAAATAGCTAATTTTCGAAAAAAATTAGAATCAAAAGACGAAGTGAAATGGCAAGACCTGAATTATTTTTATCTTCCGGGGCATTTTTATTGATTCTAACGAATCTAGGGACTGTTCAGCTGAACTACTTTCACGATCGTGTTCCTCGGGAAATTTCCGATGGGAAACTCGTGTCAAATAGCTAATTTTCGAAAAAAATCAGAATCAAAAGATGCAGTAAAACGGCAAGACCTAAATTATTTCTATCTTCCGGGGCATTTTGATTGATTCTAACGAATCTAGGGACTGCTCAGCTAAACTACTTTCCTGATCGTGTTCCTCGGGAAATTTCCGATGGGAAACTAGTGTCAAATAGCTAATTTTCGAAAAAAATCAGAATCAAAAGACGAAGTGAAATGGCAAGACCTGAATTATTTTTATCTTCCGGGGCATTTTTATTGATTCTAACGAATCTAGGGACTGTTCAGCTAAACTGCTTTCACGATCGTGTTCCTCGGGAAATTTCCGATGGGAAACTAGTGTCAAATAGCTAATTTTCGAAAAAAATCAGAATCAAAAGATGCAGTGAAACGGCAAGACCTAAATTATTTCTATCTTTCGGGGCTTTTTGATTGATTCTGATGAATCAAGGGACTGCTCAGCTAAAGTACTTTCACGATCGTGTTTCTCGGGAAATTTCCGATGGGAAACTCGTGTCAAATAGCTAATTTTCGAAAAAAATCAGAATCAAAAGACGAAGTGAAATGGCAAGACCTGAATTATTTTTATCTTCCGGGGCATTTTTATTGATTCTGACGAATCTAGCGACTGCTCAGCTAAAGTACTTTCACGATCGTGTTCCTCGGGAAATTTTCGATGGGAAACTAGTGTCAAATAGCTAATTTTCGAAAAACATCAGAATCAAAAGACGAAGTGAAACGGCAAGACCTAAATTATTTCTATCTTCCGGGGCTTTTTGATTGATTCTAACGAATCTAGGGACTGTTCAGCTAAAGTACTTTCAGGATCGTGTTCCTCGGGAAATTTTCGATGGGAAACTAGTGTCAAATAGCTAATTTTCGAAAAACATCAGAATCAAAAGACGAAGTGAAATGGCAAGACCTGAATTATTTCTATCTTCCGGGGCATTTTGATTGATTCTAACGAATCTAGGGACTGTTCAGCTAAAGTACTTTCAGGATCGTGTTCCTCGGGAAATTTTCGATGGGAAACTAGTGTCAAATAGCTAATTTTCGAAGAACATCAGAATCAAAAGATGCAGTGAAACGGCAAGACCTAAATTATTTCTATCTTTCGGGGCTTTTTGATTGATTCTGATGAATCAAGGGACTGCTCAGCTAAAGTACTTTCACGATCGTGTTCCTCGGGAAATTTCCGATGGCAACTAGTGTCAAATAGCTAATTTTCGAAAAAAATCAGAATCAAAAGATGCAGTGAAACGGCAAGACCTGAATTATTTCTATCTTTCGGGGCTTTTTGATTGATTCTGATGAATCAAGGGACTGCTCAGCTAAAGTACTTTCACGATCGTGTTCCTCGGGAAATTTCCGATGGGAAACTGGTGTCAAATAGCTAATTTTCGACAAAAATCAGAATCAAAAGATGCAGTGAAACGGCAAGACCTAAATTATTTCTATCTTTCGGGGCTTTTTGATTGATTCTGATGAATCTAGGGACTTCTCAGCTAAACTACTTTCACCATCGTGTTTCTCGGGAAATTTCCGATGGGAAACTCGTGTCAAATAGCTAATTTTCGAAAAAAATCAGAATCAAAAGACGAAGTGAAACGGCAAGACCTGAATTATTTCGATCTTCCGGGGCTTTTTGATTGATTCTGACGAATCTAACGACTGCTCAGCTAAAGTACTTTCACGATCGTGTTCCTCGGGAAATTTCCGATGGGAAACTAGTGTCAAATAGCTAATTTTCGAAAAAAATCAGAATCAAAAGATGCAGTGAAACGGCAAGACCTGAATTATTTCTATCTTCCGGGGCATTTTTATTGATTCTAACGAATCTAGGGACTGTTCAGCTAAAGTACTTTCAGGATCGTGTTCCTCGGGAAATTTTCGATGGGAAACTAGTGTCAAATAGCTAACTTTCGAAAAACATCAGAATCCAAAGACGAAGTGAAATGGCAAGACCTGAATTATTTTTATCTTCCGGGGCATTTTTATTGATTCTAACGAATCTAGGGACTGCTAAGCTAAACTACTTTCCTGATCGTGTTCCTCGGGAAATTTCCGATGGGAAACTAGTGTCAAATAGCCAATTTTCGAAAAAAATCAGAATCAAAAGACGAAGTGAATCGGCAAGACCTGAATTATTTCGATCTTCCGGGGCTTTTTGATTGATTCTGACGAATCTAACGACTGCTCAGCTAAAGTACTTTCACGATCGTGTTTCTCGGGAAATTTCCGATAGGAAACTCGTGTCAAATAGCTAATTTTCGAAAAAAATCAGAATCAAAAGACGAAGTGAAATGGCAAGACCTGAATTATTTTTATCTTCCGGGGCATTTTTATTGATTCTAACGAATCTAGGGACTCTTCAGCTGAACTACTTTCACGATCGTGTTCCTCGGGAAATTTCCGATGGGAAACTCGTGTCAAATAGCTAATTTTCGAAAAAAATCAGAATCAAAAGATGCAGTAAAACGGCAAGACCTAAATTATTTCTATCTTCCGGGGCATTTTGATTGATTCTAACGAATCTAGGGACTGCTCAGCTAAACTACTTTCCTGATCGTGTTCCTCGGGAAATTTCCGATGGGAAACTAGTGTCAAATAGCTAATTTTCGAAAAAAATCAGAATCAAAAGACGAAGTGAAATGGCAAGACCTGAATTATTTTTATCTTCCGGGGCATTTTTATTGATTCTAACGAATCTAGGGACTGTTCAGCTAAACTGCTTTCACGATCGTGTTCCTCGGGAAATTTCCGATGGGAAACTAGTGTCAAATAGCTAATTTTCGAAAAAAATCAGAATCAAAAGACGAAGTGAAATGGCAAGACCTGAATTATTTTTATCTTCCGGGGCATTTTTATTGATTCTGACGAATCTAGCGACTGCTCAGCTAAAGTACTTTCACGATCGTGTTCCTCGGGAAATTTTCGATGGGAAACTAGTGTCAAATAGCTAATTTTCGAAAAACATCAGAATCAAAAGACGAAGTGAAACGGCAAGACCTAAATTATTTCTATCTTCCGGGGCTTTTTGATTGATTCTAACGAATCTAGGGACTGTTCAGCTAAAGTACTTTCAGGATCGTGTTCCTCGGGAAATTTTCGATGGGAAACTAGTGTCAAATAGCTAATTTTCGAAAAACATCAGAATCAAAAGACGAAGTGAAATGGCAAGACCTGAATTATTTCTATCTTCCGGGGCATTTTGATTGATTCTAACGAATCTAGGGACTGTTCAGCTAAAGTACTTTCAGGATCGTGTTCCTCGGGAAATTTTCGATGGGAAACTAGTGTCAAATAGCTAATTTTCGAAAAACATCAGAATCAAAAGATGCAGTGAAACGGCAAGACCTAAATTATTTCTATCTTTCGGGGCTTTTTGATTGATTCTGATGAATCAAGGGACTGCTCAGCTAAAGTACTTTCA
The DNA here is from genome assembly GCF_029852145.1 of Microplitis mediator. NCBI lineage: Eukaryota > Metazoa > Arthropoda > Insecta > Hymenoptera > Braconidae > Microplitis > Microplitis mediator. The sequence goes on along the minus strand of NC_079975.1, from coordinate 24,030,560 downwards.
CGATCGTGTTTCTCGGGAAATTTCCGATGGGAAACTCGTGTCAAATAGCTAATTTTCGAAAAAAATCAGAATCAAAAGACGAAGTGAAATGGCAAGACCTGAATTATTTTTATCTTCCGGGGCATTTTTATTGATTCTGACGAATCTAGCGACTGCTCAGCTAAAGTACTTTCACGATCGTGTTCCTCGGGAAATTTTCGATGGGAAACTAGTGTCAAATAGCTAATTTTCGAAAAACATCAGAATCAAAAGACGAAGTGAAACGGCAAGACCTAAATTATTTCTATCTTCCGGGGCTTTTTGATTGATTCTAACGAATCTAGGGACTGTTCAGCTAAAGTACTTTCAGGATCGTGTTCCTCGGGAAATTTTCGATGGGAAACTAGTGTCAAATAGCTAATTTTCGAAAAACATCAGAATCAAAAGACGAAGTGAAATGGCAAGACCTGAATTATTTCTATCTTCCGGGGCATTTTGATTGATTCTAACGAATCTAGGGACTGTTCAGCTAAAGTACTTTCAGGATCGTGTTCCTCGGGAAATTTTCGATGGGAAACTAGTGTCAAATAGCTAATTTTCGAAAAACATCAGAATCAAAAGATGCAGTGAAACGGCAAGACCTAAATTATCTCTATCTTTTGGGGCTTTTTGATTGATTCTGATGAATCAAGGGACTGCTCAGCTAAAGTACTTTCACGATCGTGTTTCTCGGGAAATTTCCGATGGGAAACTCGTGTCAAATAGCTAATTTTCGAAAAAAATCAGAATCAAAAGACGAAGTGAAATGGCAAGACCTGAATTATTTTTATCTTCCGGGGCATTTTTATTGATTCTGACGAATCTAGCGACTGCTCAGCTAAAGTACTTTCACGATCGTGTTCCTCGGGAAATTTTCGATGGGAAACTAGTGTCAAATAGCTAATTTTCGAAAAACATCAGAATCAAAAGACGAAGTGAAACGGCAAGACCTAAATTATTTCTATCTTCCGGGGCTTTTTGATTGATTCTAACGAATCTAGGGACTGTTCAGCTAAAGTACTTTCAGGATCGTGTTCCTCGGGAAATTTTCGATGGGAAACTAGTGTCAAATAGCTAATTTTCGAAAAACATCAGAATCAAAAGACGAAGTGAAATGGCAAGACCTGAATTATTTCTATCTTCCGGGGCATTTTGATTGATTCTAACGAATCTAGGGACTGTTCAGCTAAACTACTTTCACGATCGTGTTCCTCGGGAAATTTCCGATGGGAAACTCGTGTCAAATAGCTAATTTTCGAAAAAAATCATAATCAAAAGATGGAGTGAAACGGCAAGACCTGAATTATTTCTATCTTTCGGGGCTTTTTGATTGATGCCGATGAATCTAGGGACTGCTCAGCTAAACTACTTCCACGATCGTGTTCCTCGGGAAATTTCCGATGGGAAACTGGTGTCAAATAGCTAATTTTCGACAAAAATCAGAATCAAAAGATGCAGTGAAACGGCAAGACCTAAATTATTTCTATCTTTCGGGGCTTTTTGATTGATTCTGATGAATCTAGGGACTTCTCAGCTAAACTACTTTCACCATCGTGTTTCTCGGGAAATTTCCGATGGGAAACTCGTGTCAAATAGCTAATTTTCGAAAAAAATCAGAATCAAAAGACGAAGTGAAACGGCAAGACCTGAATTATTTCGATCTTCCGGGGCTTTTTGATTGATTCTGACGAATCTAACGACTGCTCAGCTAAAGTACTTTCACGATCGTGTTCCTCGGGAAATTTCCGATGGGAAACTAGTGTCAAATAGCTAATTTTCGAAAAAAATCAGAATCAAAAGATGCAGTGAAACGGCAAGACCTGAATTATTTCTATCTTCCGGGGCATTTTTATTGATTCTAACGAATCTAGGGACTGTTCAGCTAAAGTACTTTCAGGATCGTGTTCCTCGGGAAATTTTCGATGGGAAACTAGTGTCAAATAGCTAACTTTCGAAAAACATCAGAATCCAAAGACGAAGTGAAATGGCAAGACCTGAATTATTTTTATCTTCCGGGGCATTTTTATTGATTCTAACGAATCTAGGGACTGCTAAGCTAAACTACTTTCCTGATCGTGTTCCTCGGGAAATTTCCGATGGGAAACTAGTGTCAAATAGCCAATTTTCGAAAAAAATCAGAATCAAAAGACGAAGTGAATCGGCAAGACCTGAATTATTTCGATCTTCCGGGGCTTTTTGATTGATTCTGACGAATCTAACGACTGCTCAGCTAAAGTACTTTCACGATCGTGTTCCTCGGGAAATTTCCGATGGGAAACTAGTGTCAAATAGCTAATTTTCGAAAAAAATCAGAATCAAAAGATGCAGTGAAACGGCAAGACCTGAATTATTTCTATCTTCCGGGGCATTTTTATTGATTCTAACGAATCTAGGGACTGTTCAGCTAAAGTACTTTCAGGATCGTGTTCCTCGGGAAATTTTCGATGGGAAACTAGTGTCAAATAGCTAACTTTCGAAAAACATCAGAATCCAAAGACGAAGTGAAATGGCAAGACCTGAATTATTTTTATCTTCCGGGGCATTTTTATTGATTCTAACGAATCTAGGGACTGCTAAGCTAAACGACTTTCCTGATCGTGTTCCTCGGGAAATTTCCGATGGGAAACTAGTGTCAAATAGCCAATTTTCGAAAAAAATCAGAATCAAAAGACGAAGTGAATCGGCAAGACCTGAATTATTTCGATCTTCCGGGGCTTTTTGATTGATTCTGACGAATCTAACGACTGCTCAGCTAAAGTACTTTCACGATCGTGTTTCTCGGGAAATTTCCGATAGGAAACTCGTGTCAAATAGCTAATTTTCGAAAAAAATCAGAATCAAAAGACGAAGTGAAATGGCAAGACCTGAATTATTTTTATCTTCCGGGGCATTTTTATTGATTCTAACGAATCTAGGGACTCTTCAGCTGAACTACTTTCACGATCGTGTTCCTCGGGAAATTTCCGATGGGAAACTCGTGTCAAATAGCTAATTTTCGAAAAAAATCAGAATCAAAAGATGCAGTAAAACGGCAAGACCTAAATTATTTCTATCTTCCGGGGCATTTTGATTGATTCTAACGAATCTAGGGACTGCTCAGCTAAACTACTTTCCTGATCGTGTTCCTCGGGAAATTTCCGATGGGAAACTAGTGTCAAATAGCTAATTTTCGAAAAAAATCAGAATCAAAAGACGAAGTGAAATGGCAAGACCTGAATTATTTTTATCTTCCGGGGCATTTTTATTGATTCTAACGAATCTAGGGACTGTTCAGCTAAACTGCTTTCACGATCGTGTTCCTCGGGAAATTTCCGATGGGAAACTAGTGTCAAATAGCTAATTTTCGAAAAAAATCAGAATCAAAAGATGCAGTGAAACGGCAAGACCTAAATTATTTCTATCTTTCGGGGCTTTTTGATTGATTCTGATGAATCAAGGGACTGCTCAGCTAAAGTACTTTCACGATCGTGTTTCTCGGGAAATTTCCGATGGGAAACTCGTGTCAAATAGCTAATTTTCGAAAAAAATCAGAATCAAAAGACGAAGTGAAATGGCAAGACCTGAATTATTTTTATCTTCCGGGGCATTTTTATTGATTCTGACAAATCTAGCGACTGCTCAGCTAAAGTACTTTCACGATCGTGTTCCTCGGGAAATTTCCGATGGGAAACTAGTGTCAAATAGCTAATTTTCGAAAAACATCAGAATCAAAAGACGAAGTGAAACGGCAAGACCTAAATTATTTCTATCTTCCGGGGCTTTTTGATTGATTCTAACGAATCTAGGGACTGTTCAGCTAAAGTACTTTCAGGATCGTGTTCCTCGGGAAATTTTCGATGGGAAACTAGTGTCAAATAGCTAATTTTCGAAAAACATCAGAATCAAAAGACGAAGTGAAATGGCAAGACCTGAATTATTTCTATCTTCCGGGGCATTTTGATTGATTCTAACGAATCTAGGGACTGTTCAGCTAAAGTACTTTCAGGATCGTGTTCCTCGGGAAATTTTCGATGGGAAACTAGTGTCAAATAGCTAATTTTCGAAGAACATCAGAATCAAAAGATGCAGTGAAACGGCAAGACCTAAATTATTTCTATCTTTCGGGGCTTTTTGATTGATTCTGATGAATCAAGGGACTGCTCAGCTAAAGTACTTTCACGATCGTGTTTCTCGGGAAATTTCCGATGGTAAACTCGCGTCAAATAGCTAATTTTCGAAAAAAATCAGAATCAAAAGACGAAGTGAAATGGCAAGACCTGAATTATTTTTATCTTCCGGGGCATTTTTATTGATTCTGACGAATCTAGCGACTGCTCAGCTAAAGTACTTTCACGATCGTGTTCCTCGGGAAATTTTCGATGGGAAACTAGTGTCAAATAGCTAATTTTCGAAAAACATCAGAATCAAAAGACGAAGTGAAACGGCAAGACCTAAATTATTTCTATCTTCCGGGGCTTTTTGATTGATTCTAACGAATCTAGGGACTGTTCAGCTAAAGTACTTTCAGGATCGTGTTCCTCGGGAAATTTTCGATGGGAAACTAGTGTCAAATAGCTAATTTTCGAAAAACATCAGAATCAAAAGACGAAGTGAAATGGCAAGACCTGAATTATTTCTATCTTCCGGGGCATTTTGATTGATTCTAACGAATCTAGGGACTGTTCAGCTAAAGTACTTTCAGGATCGTGTTCCTCGGGAAATTTTCGATGGGAAACTAGTGTCAAATAGCTAATTTTCGAAAAACATCAGAATCAAAAGATGCAGTGAAACGGCAAGACCTAAATTATTTCTATCTTTCGGGGCTTTTTGATTGATTCTGATGAATCAAGGGACTGCTCAGCTAAAGTACTTTCACGATCGTGTTTCTCGGGAAATTTCCGATGGGAAACTCGTGTCAAATAGCTAATTTTCGAAAAAAATCAGAATCAAAAGACGAAGTGAAATGGCAAGACCTGAATTATTTTTATCTTCCGGGGCATTTTTATTGATTCTGACGAATCTAGCGACTGCTCAGCTAAAGTACTTTCACGATCGTGTTCCTCGGGAAATTTTCGATGGGAAACTAGTGTCAAATAGCTAATTTTCGAAAAACATCAGAATCAAAAGACGAAGTGAAACGGCAAGACCTAAATTATTTCTATCTTCCGGGGCTTTTTGATTGATTCTAACGAATCTAGGGACTGTTCAGCTAAAGTACTTTCAGGATCGTGTTCCTCGGGAAATTTTCGATGGGAAACTAGTGTCAAATAGCTAATTTTCGAAAAACATCAGAATCAAAAGACGAAGTGAAATGGCAAGACCTGAATTATTTCTATCTTCCGGGGCATTTTGATTGATTCTAACGAATCTAGGGACTGTTCAGCTAAAGTACTTTCAGGATCGTGTTCCTCGGGAAATTTTCGATGGGAAACTAGTGTCAAATAGCTAATTTTCGAAAAACATCAGAATCAAAAGACGAAGTGAAATGGCAAGACCTGAATTATTTCTATCTTCCGGGGCATTTTGATTGATTCTAACGAATCTAGGGACTGCTCAGCTAAACTACTTTCCTGATCGTGTTCCTCGGGAAATTTCCGATGGGAAACTAGTGTCAAATAGCTAATTTTCGAAAAAAATCAGAATCAAAAGACGAAGTGAAATGGCAAGACCTGAATTATTTTTATCTTCCGGGGCATTTTTATTGATTCTAACGAATCTAGGGACTGTTCAGCTAAACTGCTTTCACGATCGTGTTCCTCGGGAAATTTCCGATGGGAAACTAGTGTCAAATAGCTAATTTTCGAAAAAAATCAGAATCAAAAGATGCAGTGAAACGGCAAGACCTAAATTATTTCTATCTTTCGGGGCTTTTTGATTGATTCTGATGAATCAAGGGACTGCTCAGCTAAAGTACTTTCACGATCGTGTTTCTCGGGAAATTTCCGATGGGAAACTCGTGTCAAATAGCTAATTTTCGAAAAAAATCAGAATCAAAAGACGAAGTGAAATGGCAAGACCTGAATTATTTTTATCTTCCGGGGCATTTTTATTGATTCTGACGAATCTAGCGACTGCTCAGCTAAAGTACTTTCACGATCGTGTTCCTCGGGAAATTTCCGATGGGAAACTAGTGTCAAATAGCTAATTTTCGAAAAACATCAGAATCAAAAGACGAAGTGAAACGGCAAGACCTAAATTATTTCTATCTTCCGGGGCTTTTTGATTGATTCTAACGAATCTAGGGACTGTTCAGCTAAAGTACTTTCAGGATCGTGTTCCTCGGGAAATTTTCGATGGGAAACTAGTGTCAAATAGCTAATTTTCGAAAAACATCAGAATCAAAAGACGAAGTGAAATGGCAAGACCTGAATTATTTCTATCTTCCGGGGCATTTTGATTGATTCTAACGAATCTAGGGACTGTTCAGCTAAAGTACTTTCAGGATCGTGTTCCTCGGGAAATTTTCGATGGGAAACTAGTGTCAAATAGCTAATTTTCGAAGAACATCAGAATCAAAAGATGCAGTGAAACGGCAAGACCTAAATTATTTCTATCTTTCGGGGCTTTTTGATTGATTCTGATGAATCAAGGGACTGCTCAGCTAAAGTACTTTCACGATCGTGTTTCTCGGGAAATTTCCGATGGGAAACTCGCGTCAAATAGCTAATTTTCGAAAAAAATCAGAATCAAAAGACGAAGTGAAATGGCAAGACCTGAATTATTTTTATCTTCCGGGGCATTTTTATTGATTCTGACGAATCTAGCGACTGCTCAGCTAAAGTACTTTCACGATCGTGTTCCTCGGGAAATTTTCGATGGGAAACTAGTGTCAAATAGCTAATTTTCGAAAAACATCAGAATCAAAAGACGAAGTGAAACGGCAAGACCTAAATTATTTCTATCTTCCGGGGCTTTTTGATTGATTCTAACGAATCTAGGGACTGTTCAGCTAAAGTACTTTCAGGATCGTGTTCCTCGGGAAATTTTCGATGGGAAACTAGTGTCAAATAGCTAATTTTCGAAAAACATCAGAATCAAAAGACGAAGTGAAATGGCAAGACCTGAATTATTTCTATCTTCCGGGGCATTTTGATTGATTCTAACGAATCTAGGGACTGTTCAGCTAAAGTACTTTCAGGATCGTGTTCCTCGGGAAATTTTCGATGGGAAACTAGTGTCAAATAGCTAATTTTCGAAAAACATCAGAATCAAAAGATGCAGTGAAACGGCAAGACCTAAATTATTTCTATCTTTCGGGGCTTTTTGATTGATTCTGATGAATCAAGGGACTGCTCAGCTAAAGTACTTTCACGATCGTGTTTCTCGGGAAATTTCCGATGGGAAACTCGTGTCAAATAGCTAATTTTCGAAAAAAATCAGAATCAAAAGACGAAGTGAAATGGCAAGACCTGAATTATTTTTATCTTCCGGGGCATTTTTATTGATTCTGACGAATCTAGCGACTGCTCAGCTAAAGTACTTTCACGATCGTGTTCCTCGGGAAATTTTCGATGGGAAACTAGTGTCAAATAGCTAATTTTCGAAAAACATCAGAATCAAAAGACGAAGTGAAACGGCAAGACCTAAATTATTTCTATCTTCCGGGGCTTTTTGATTGATTCTAACGAATCTAGGGACTGTTCAGCTAAAGTACTTTCAGGATCGTGTTCCTCGGGAAATTTTCGATGGGAAACTAGTGTCAAATAGCTAATTTTCGAAAAACATCAGAATCAAAAGACGAAGTGAAATGGCAAGACCTGAATTATTTCTATCTTCCGGGGCATTTTGATTGATTCTAACGAATCTAGGGACTGTTCAGCTAAAGTACTTTCAGGATCGTGTTCCTCGGGAAATTTTCGATGGGAAACTAGTGTCAAATAGCTAATTTTCGAAAAACATCAGAATCAAAAGATGCAGTGAAACGGCAAGACCTAAATTATCTCTATCTTTTGGGGCTTTTTGATTGATTCTGATGAATCAAGGGACTGCTCAGCTAAAGTACTTTCACGATCGTGTTTCTCGGGAAATTTCCGATGGGAAACTCGTGTCAAATAGCTAATTTTCGAAAAAAATCAGAATCAAAAGACGAAGTGAAATGGCAAGACCTGAATTATTTTTATCTTCCGGGGCATTTTTATTGATTCTGACGAATCTAGCGACTGCTCAGCTAAAGTACTTTCACGATCGTGTTCCTCGGGAAATTTTCGATGGGAAACTAGTGTCAAATAGCTAATTTTCGAAAAACATCAGAATCAAAAGACGAAGTGAAACGGCAAGACCTAAATTATTTCTATCTTCCGGGGCTTTTTGATTGATTCTAACGAATCTAGGGACTGTTCAGCTAAAGTACTTTCAGGATCGTGTTCCTCGGGAAATTTTCGATGGGAAACTAGTGTCAAATAGCTAATTTTCGAAAAACATCAGAATCAAAAGACGAAGTGAAATGGCAAGACCTGAATTATTTCTATCTTCCGGGGCATTTTGATTGATTCTAACGAATCTAGGGACTGTTCAGCTAAACTACTTTCACGATCGTGTTCCTCGGGAAATTTCCGATGGGAAACTCGTGTCAAATAGCTAATTTTCGAAAAAAATCATAATCAAAAGATGGAGTGAAACGGCAAGACCTGAATTATTTCTATCTTTCGGGGCTTTTTGATTGATCCCGATGAATCTAGGGACTGCTCAGCTAAACTACTTTCACGATCGTGTTCCTCGGGAAATTTCCGATGGGAAACTAGTGTCAAATAGCTAATTTTCGAAAAAAATCAGAATCAAAAGATGCAGTAAAACGGCAAGACCTGAATTATTTCTATCTTTCGGGGCTTTTTGATTGATGCCGATGAATCTAGGGACTGCTCAGCTAAACTACTTCCACGATCGTGTTCCTCGGGAAATTTCCGATGGGAAACTAGTGTCAAAAATTTGGAAAATCCAAAAGTGCGCGACTCATAATGCTCATTTATTATGAAATAATAAAATAATCATAAAAAAATGGCGGGAAGCACGAATAAATTTAAAATATATAAAATTTTCTTTCCTTAAATATTTTTTTTTTTTTAAATTATATTAGTATTTTTTATATAATCATGAAAGAACCTACTCAAAATATCTCGATTAATACCAAAAGCAAAAAAAATATATGTAAATAAAAATAAATTGAACTGAAACAATTCAGGCTTACCAATTAGCAAAAAAAAAAAAAAACAGCTACACTAGGATGGTAATTCGCAAGCGCCCCTGGTGGGATAAATGTACGTATAATGTATAGGTATAGATATATCGGCATCCATGTTAATTTTTCATCGATATATATAGATATCGTTATACAGCCTTTTTATTCTTTTATTAATTGTTATTAAACGACACTGAATTACCTAGCCAGTAGCAATAGGGGATCTACAAATCTTTCAAAGAATTAAAAAAAAAAAAAATTTGATTCAATTACTGCATTTTTTCGTAAGTTATTGTGTCTACGGGTTTCATACTTGACGGACAGGAAATTTTTTTAGACTATTTTGATGTTTTTTCCTTTTTTATTGAACTAAATAAATTTTTGAAAAGTATGGAACTAATCTCCATTAAATTATCTTCAAAATAGTATGCAACATATCTCAATTCCGTTAACTAACAAGGGTATAATAATTGAAATAGTTGCCGAAGTGAGGCGAATTAAATTTTTCGATCATAAAGCACATCTCAGATGCTTCGCATCATGAGTCGTGCAATAGTATACACTACACGGACAGAAAGTTGGAGAGCCCTGAACTGCGCGTCTGAATCTCCAACTTTCTGCCCTTGTAGTGTAATATACTATTTAAAATTTTCAGTACTCAATATAGACGTTTCACGACTATTTACGTCTTCAAAGTTGAATTTACGTTTCCAACGTCTGGTAACTTCAATCTACGATTTAAATTTCGACTCGGGAAGTGATGTTTCTTAAAAAATATAGGTGAATATTTTTGAAACTTACATATATAACACGCTTTGAACTGTTTTTGGGATCTACATTAATGGAAAAGTCTATTAGATTATTAAAATCATAACCGAGCTCACGGAGTTTGAAGATAATTGTCGTCCAATCAGATTCATGATCGTTCCACGTATCTCCTTCTAGTACCGGCCATCCTCCGAGTTTTTTTATTATACTCAACAAAGGAGTAAGTCCTTGTTCTTCAATAACAGCTAGAAGTAACAATCAAATTTCAATAAATTCAATGCAAAATAATCATTATAAAAAAAAAAATAAATAAATAAAATAAAAACACTGACGTTCATCCATACAGCTCTTGTAGAGAGTTTTTACAAGCCTGAATGCATAAGGCATATCCGTTGAATTTAGGTTTTCTATACTTCTTCTTAATTGGTTTAAAATTACATTTTCTCCGGTACTGAATGAATCATATCTCATATGTGGCTCATATATCTTATTTGAGTGATCAGGAATGAAAGTTGATTTCATAAATCCACCACAGGCAAATTTATAGAAGTTATCACAAGGGTCAACAGATGTATTCATATTTTTTAGGATCTCTGAGGCTAAAATAAATTTTATTTTTTATTGCCGATAATTTTGTTTCATTACAACTTGATAATTGAACATGTCTTACCGGCATGGTTACATGATGGTATATCGCAAACTTTATCTGAAACTAGAAGAAACAGAAGGTGAGGTTTGAAGTATCCAATTGGTCCAACGCAGTAAAAATTTTTTTGATAAAATTAACATAAATCGCACGTAAAAACAGCTTACACTAATTTAAGTTGTTTTAACGTATGCAGATGGGTGTAAAATACTTTCCTACATATTTTAAATGTAAAACTGACAATTTTTTAAATATTGTAAGCAGAATTTTATTTTCGTATAGAATAACATTTTTGTATGTCGAAAAATAAATTGATCAAAACTAGTCGTACGAGATTATAACTACAGAGCGTTAAACTTACACGTAAAAATGTTAAATACTCAAATTGAAATTTTCACACGTACGTTTTTTACCCATCCGCGAAATAATTCTCACTGCGTAAAACTTTTCTGTTTATGGTTATATTTTGGCTTTTATCTCAGTTGTGGCAATTTCAGGTGAAAAAGAAACCAAAACGAGTGATGCGTACATTTAAAATCATAAGTATCGCGAAAAACATATTTAAAAGTTCGGTAATCAATAAAATATCTTCTACACTGAGAGAAAAAATTGGTTTTCCGAACTATGAAAAACATTCCGATGAAAAAAGATTTTGTCTAATCATATATGATCGTGCATAATTGCCTATATCTGATCAGATCCAAAAATTGGCCAGGTCTGATCATACATAACTTGATCTGTTTATATATGAACAGATGTGTTCATATATGATCATGCATGAACGAGTATAGTCATTTTTAGAATCTCATTTAGAATATCTGTAATTTTTTTATTGGAGTTTTTTTTTGCTATCAGTGATCCTTTTTTTTTATTAAGTGCTATATAAAAATAGTGGAGATAGTAGAAGTTGACCGAAACTCAGTTTTAAAATTTGGTTACAGTAGAGCACTACCTCTCCGCTTCGCGTTCGAGGTGTGCAATAATAATAATAAAAATTATATTTTTACCTGCATCTGTGCCACTGCGTGAATTCGCCTTCACATTTACTATACTTATACCTACTGCCAAGCCAATAACTGCAATGACTGCAACAACCAGCAATTTTACTTGTATCCGTTCCTTAAATGTTCGACTCCTCCAGTATGTCCACCATGTCGACGGTGTCCTAAAACTTTATCAAAAACCGGGTTTTCATCAGATTTCGACGTTTGAAGGTGTTAGGATGCTATTCTGACATTTTCAGAGAGATGTGTGTGTGTGTGTGTGTGTTTGTGTGAATGTAAACCTCTCATATCTTTTGAATGGATAAACCGATCTAGATAATTTATTCATTCAAATTAAAAATTTTTGATATTTTGAAAACTGTTGAATCGAACAATTTCAAAATTTAATTAGCTCTAGAAATCAATAAAAGATATCGATCGCTGCCACGAACGTCTTATTCAGATAATCCGTTCGAGAGATATCGTCGACGATTATTAACAAATAATAAATATAATATGATTGTAATTACAAACTTACATATCGCTTTTTTGGTCTATATCATTGTGTAACTGCAATCCTGGGTTTTCCATTTTGTTGATTGTAGTCTTCACAATATAATTTATGTTCCCAACAAAGTTCACTCTTAGTAAATGCAATGATCCGTGTGCTTTGTGACCTGGATGTATGGAGCGTAGATTTCCCGTCTACCTGTTACATATTTAGATAAATCGAATGAAAAAGATACTATTTTTTAAGCAGGGTAGTTGATTTGAGTTTAAATTGATTTTCTCGAATAAATGAATAGGGGAGACCGGGGCAGAGAGGCCCCCCTGAAATTTTGATCGAAAAAAAATTTTTTTTTTTTCGTCTAATTACTATGAATCCGATATGTTTGCACATTTTTAGCCCTTTGCATGACACCTGGGGCAAAATGGACAAGGTGAAAATTTTGAAAAAGTGATTTTTCCATATTTTTCGGCTGATTCTCGATGTCTGAGGCAAATTTGGTCACTAAAAATATTCAGAAGTAAAAATTTTTCTTTTAGTTGATAAATTTTTTAAATAAAGTAAAACTATCCATTATCTAAAAAATTAAAAAACACTTTTTTTATGTTAAAAATAATGATAAATAAGAAATGTAGAATTTTATTTTTTTAAACAATAATTATTAATTAATCTAATCGTGGGGGAACGATTTATTACACCTTCAAAATTTTTTTTGAGTCATCTAAAAGTAAAAATAATTTTCATGAAAAATACGTTTTTAACGATGAAAACAATCTAAAAAAAAAAAATTATCATTTTTTGGAGTAGGGCCTCCTTGCCAAAAAAAAAAGTTTTTTTTTTTTAGAGTTTCGGCAAAATGTCTATAAATTTGTTCAAAATAGGACGAAATTAAAGTGATCTGATGGTTGAAAGCCACAAAAAGTAATAACCGGCTCAGGGGGGCCACTCTGCTCCGGTCTCCCCTACTAGTTTACTTACTAAAACGTTAGATAAAATTATCATACTTTTATACCATTCAATTCCTAACTACCTACACTATATGAACTTTACTGTCAGTGTATCTATTTATTCTTTAAAAATATTGACGGCATATTTAATTTATGAGGAAAGTTTTCGTACAGAATTTTATCAAGAAATTTAATTATTTCAATTAAAAACTTACGTTCCGTTTGTTTGGTCTATATTAATGTGCGACTGGAACCCTGTGTTTTCCATTTAGTTGATTGTTGTTTTCACAATGAAATTGATGCCCTCAACAAAGAACACTATTAGTAAATGTGATGATCCACGCACTTCATGACCTGAAAGTGTGAATCATGAATTTTTCGTTTTCCTGTTACATGTCTAGATGAATCAAATTAAAAAGATATAATTTTTTGAAGTAGGGTAGTTGATTCGTATTCAAGTTGATATTCTTGAATGAATTAGTATTAGTTTAATATCAATTGGTGAAAAAAAATTGAATTTAAATTAAAAAGGTCTTCGAATATTTGATATATAACTGAAAGCTGAATAGATATACAATTAAAATGAAATATATGAATAAGACCTATGAGTCTATGAATGGTAAACGTCTATCGTAAGTCTTGAAACCACCTACCAGTACCAGCTCTTCGTGACGGACTGAATATCCTTTTTCTCCAGAAATGGAAAACTGTCCCCTGAGAAAAGCGGGAGGAGTAAGTGGCGTTTTTCTCTGTAGGAAGAAATAGGCCAATCCGGTGGTCCCTATTTCCCCCAGTGTTCCTTGAGTATGAATGCTTTGGGTGCACATCTTCGCATTAAAATACCATGTATAGTGTTGCTCCAACATGATTTTTATGGTGACTCACCTAGACTGGTTCATGTTGCACCACCTAGTTATTTTTTTCCGTGTATTATGTGGTCCTGTCTGATGTCACAGAGGGCCCGTTTCCCATCCTCTCTCGAATGTTATTTTTGTTAACTTCATTGTACAAAATTAAAATTATTCATTTGGTAATTGCTATAAATTTTTAATCTTAATCAACTATCACGAAAAAAACAAATTTCGTCCTGATAACAAAAGACGGGATAACGAAAGATTTTGTTATAATGACAAACATGATTAACTTACGGTAACAAATCAATTTGTTATAGTAACAAACGAATTTGTGTCGTAATTAAGAAGTCGATTTGTTATGAGAATACATGATGTTTATTACAATAATATCGTCGTATTTTAAAGCCGACATTTGCTACCGTAAGTAATCTTAGCTTATGATTACAAAAATTTTTGTTAATGCTACAAATTTATTCTGTTACTTTAACAAATCTGTTTTTTTATTGGAACAAAACAGTTTTGTTACAGTTACAAACCATTCCTTGGCCCAACAAAGAATTTGCTAGCATTACAAAAACATTGTAATCCCAACGAATGCTTCGTTATCCGTATATTAAGGCAGAATTTCGTTACCGTAAGTTATCTTATCTTGTGGTCACAAAAAATTTTTTTCCGTGATTTATAATTTCGTTTAATTCGGGTTCGCATATGTCTTTATTATTCATTTATTTATTTATTATTTCGCTGCTTTTATATTATTTATTTATTTGTATATTGTTGATTATTTATTTACTTATCAACATTAAGTCCCTCAAGTGAGCAATATTTAAAGTTCACATTTACTCAAGAAAAAAATTTTGTTTTCAAGCGTGACTCAAAAACTGTTTAACGTAGATAAGTGAACTTAATAATAAATATCTTTAAAATTCTTCATTGTAGATAAAAATGCAGTAAATAGATAAATCAAATGACTTTTCCTTGTTGAATTTTTAAGAGCGATATGTCTATATACACCAGACCGATTCGAAAAAATCGACTATTTTTTTTTTTTCAAGGACACACAGTCAAAAGTTCCACTAGGATAAAAGAAGACATCTATTAAAATTTCAGCCCTTTATATTAGTATTTAGTATTTTCTTATTGCGATTTTCTATTTCCCACACTGATAGAAGTGTTTTCTTAAGAGAAGAGTATATATTTTCTTCAAAGTATTTGAATATTCTTTTGAAAAGAGAAAATGCCAATTTCATTTAAGAATATGTTGTTTGAACCGAGAGCATGTGTTTCGTTAAACGGAGAAAGTTAAATCCTCAAGTTTACTATTTCATTTATCAATTCGTCGATAAAACGCTAATTAAAAGTGTTTTTAATTTTTTTTTCACCTGTCTTATTGAAATTTTACCTTAATTTTTTAGTATATATTTTGTAATCATGTTCCGAAGCTTACCTCAAAAAATCTGACCTGGCTAAACCTGTTTCCGTCTATCAGTTCTATTTGACAGGACTATTAGTCTCGACCTGAGAAAACTGTCCTTGGCTGAATATTTTTTTCAATTCATTCAAGGAAAAAAATATTTAAGCTAAGAAAGCTATGTTATATAATACAAAAATATAATTGAGATGCATTTCAATAACATGGGAAAAAAAATTTTAAATTTGGAATTTTATACCTCGGTAATGGCGTATATTACAAATAAGCCCGGGATATATATTTGTAAGTAATTCAACGCTCTACAAAAACGGACTTTATGATTTTTGAATAAATCCATCTGCTGTAAAGTTATTTTAGCTTGAACATAAATCACAGCGCAAACTGGGTTTGAGATTGAAATCCATTGACGATAATGTCAATTTTAATGAAGAAATGGTTAAATCTAAATTTCCGTTGTACGGGGGGATGATGAATAATCGTTTAGCAAGAGCATTACAACTTAAAAAAATTATTGACAAAGTTGAACATGTTGTGTTTAATATGTTTCATGAAATACTACCTACCAATTTTATTAAGGAACTTTTCTTTTCTTTAAAAATTATATATTTCATAAAGTTGAATGAATAAATACGTAAAATAATTAACACTAAAAACTGAATTAGAAAATTATATTATCTCTTCATAATTTAATCAAAAATATCTATCATAGTAATTCGAGTTTATAAAAAAACATTTCAATTTTTTTTTAACTTCCCGCTGAGAAAATCGACGATTTTCAAAAAATTCGGGAAGTTATTGGTTTCACCCCGATTTTCAAAAACCGGGTTTTCATCATATGTCGACATTTGAAGGTGCTAGGATGCTACTCTGACATTTTCAGAGCGATGTATGTATGTGTGTGTGTGTGTGTGTGTGTGTGTGTGTGTGTGTGTGTGTGTGTGTGTGTGTGTGTGTGGATGTAAACCTCTCATATCTTTTTGATGAATGAACCGATTTAGATGGTTCTCGCGGCATTCGAAAGGTATCTTCTGAACTTAGATTTTCAAAAAAATTTTAGACCATTTAGTCAAATAAACTCTTAGATATTTAAGAAATACGAAAAAAAAAAAAAATTTTATTTTCGTTTTTTTTGGATATTGTGAAAACTGTTGGATCGATCAATTCCAAAATCTACTAAGCTCTACCACTCGATAAAAGCTTTTGATTGCCACCAAGAACGTCTCAATCAGGTAATCCGTTCAAAAGATATCGTCGACGAAAGAAACAGTAGAAAACGGTTTTTTGCAAATATCGTCGAAACGACTAAACCAATCATTCCCAAAATTTTATCAGCTCGAGACCTCAATAAAACACGCCGATTGCCACCTCAACCGTCTTCATCGGATAATCCGTTAGAGATATCGTCGACGAAAGAACGAAAAAAAATCGTTTTTTTTTTTGTTTTTCGTGAATATTTCGGAAACTATCGAATCAATCAGTTTAAAAATTACAATAGCAGTAAAGTTTTTTTATTATAATATTTTTTTTTATGTAGAATTACATATGAGAACTACAATTTATTTATTTTACATCATTTATTAGCAATAAAAACATCACATTGTTAATATTTATGACACTATAAATATATTCCCTTATGGAAATATATATAAGCAAAAAATCTATGCAATATATATGTGACAAGTTTTCGCACATAAATATATATTTTACATATATGATATATAAATGTCAACATAGATGTTGAATTTATGTAATTTCAGATGATAAATATATATATGTACTTAATTTATTTATTTAACATATTTATAGATACAAACCTATGCACATGTTATATTTATTTTTCTTCTGTATATATATTTTCATAAGGGCACGAAAGAATAGAAATGTGAGAATAAGTCGAACTTACGAAATATTCGTGTCGAATCAAATGATTTGAAAAATTTGAATTATTTGAGTTTCAAATTAGACGACAAATCCAAATTATTTGACAATTTTTTTTTTGGATTTATTTTGTGTGAATAAAAAAATTTAAATTTAAACTGAACGTTCGAATTTAAAAATTTACAGATACCGTGAATTTGAAAACTCACGAATATTTTTAAAACTGATGAATAATTTGAATTTTTCAAATTATTCGATTCGAATTATTAATCGAATGATAATATTGATTAGATTCGATTTAAAAACTATTCGCACACCTTTAATTAAAGATAATGAAAAAATTTATCGTGTTTAAATTTAATAAATAGCTGTGCGTATGTGAATGGTTTTTTTTCAGCATAATGTATGATAAATAAATAACATAATAATATATTTTTTGTGACACACTTGAAATGTACGATATTTAGCGCCTATAGCCGGCAGTTAAAAAAAATATTAGATAAGATACAGCTGGTAAAAAAGATACCTAATCGTTCTAATAGTGACGTCATCAACGGATCAAAAAATATTTTTTGGTTACATGTGCGATTGCAAACGGCCAAAAAATATCGAAGTAACTTAACGAGCCACCTTGTGACAAAATTTATCATCATATTAATTAATACACTTACCGGCTTCTCTCTTATTTTCAACAAATACTCAAAACAATCTTACCAAATAAATAAATGCGGGTTATAACCTGCCATTTATAGGCACTAAATGTAGTACATTTCCCTGATTAAACAACTGAATTCGATCGAATTAAACAGAATTAAATTTTTAATTCTATTTAATTCAGATAAATTCTGTTAATTCGGTACTTAACTTAAAAATTTATTCTGTCTAATTCGGCAGGAAAACCAGAATTTGTCCAAATTAAAACGAATTTAAATAATTTTATTCGGTTTAATTCTGATTAATTCGAAAATAATTCTCCAATTTCTAGTTCTGAATCCGAATTGAACTGAATTAAAAAGAATTTGAAATTTTTATATCGGTTTTATTCTGTTTAATTCAAATTCAAATTTTCAATTCAGTTGAATTCTGTTTTGCAGAATTTGACAGAATATGACAGAATTAAAATTTTAATTCTATTTAATTCAGATAAATTCTGTTAATTCGGTAGCTAACTTAAGTATGAATTCTGTCTAATTCGGCAGGAAATCCATAATTTGTCCAAATTAAAACGAATTTAAATAATTATATTCGGTTTAATTCTGATTAATTCGAAAATAATTCTCCAATTTCTGGTTCTGAATCCGAATTAAAACGAATTTGAAATTTTTAAATCGGTTTTATTCTGTTTAATTCAAATTCAAATTTTCAATTCAGTTGAATTCTGTTTTGCAGAATTCGACAGAATATAACAGAATTCAAATTTTTAATTCGGTCGAATCCAGTTGTTCAATCAGGGTTCAAATATCTGTCACAAAAACTAATGTATTTATCTAATGCAATCGAGTCTAAGACTCGTGTGTCTTCACACCTCGCGTCTTAAACACGATCGCACTAGTTAGATAAACTACTATTAAAATTTAGATTTTAAATGCATGTCTTTGTTTTTGGTTCGCTATAAAAAATTATAAATACAATTTTTTTTATTAATAAAAATGTCTTGCTGATATTTAAAATTTATGCTTTTATTATCATTTAATTTAGTTTAATTTAATTTATCATTATCATTATTATTATTTTAATAACCGCTGATTTTACGACGAAATTTATAATTTCATAGAAAAAATTGCAGAACAGTTTTTAAAATTTTACACATATAAAAAATTAGACTTTCAGATGTTAAAAAGATCGCATTATTTAATTATTTATATTTTTTATTTAATCTTATTTTTATTTTATTTATCATTCTTCTACAATTATTATCTAAAATGCTAATTTATTATTTATCAGCAACAATATTTTAAAATGACGATTGTTATTATTAAACAGTTACGTTTAAATATTTATGATTTTTTAAAATAAATTAATGGAAAGGCTTCAGTTCATCACTTTTATAATAACTTTCAATTTTTTATTTTCAACTTATTATTTCATCGTAATTATTTTAGTATTTACTAAACACTTATTTATCAAAGTTGAATGCATATACTAATTTTATTTGCATTTCTGTTACCACTTTTTAATTAACACACTTTCCATACAATTTAATTACAAGCATATGACAATAATTTTGAATCTCAATTTCAAAATAATTTTTAAAGGTAACAGACCCAATTATTGACCATTTATGATCATCTAAGTTCGTATTATATTCTTACATACATTTCCCAAATTTTTTATGATCATAGTCTGTGACGACATATATGTACATGCAGTAAATAAATATAAGATATAAGTACATATATGCACGCAAAAAAAAATAAATAATTAGTCAACTTTTCAAAAATTTGGACATTAATAACATGGTATGTATTTGGAATATTTGTCAGAATATATAATCATATGTGTGTATATATTTAGATGAAAGATAAAAACGTTACAAATTTTACATGGATTTTTTCCATATTTCTGTGCAGATTATGGGCATTAATGAAACGACATGTGGTCATTCTTGATAATTTTTTCCCGGGTTGCCAATTCAATTTTCATAACTCAAAAGCAAATTAAATTTTTATTAATAAGTTTAATATTTTTCTTGAATACCACATTTGAATCGTTTATTTGAGATACCCCATAAGTCATGTTTTTTTCGAAATTGGGTTTTTTGCATTTTTAGGTTCTTTGGATGTTCCCATATAGAAATCAATAAAAATATGCATCAAATCAGCGTTTAAAAAAAAAATTAACGGGGTGACAGCAATTTCTTTTAATTGAGAAACCCCATAAGTCATTGACTTATCGGGTTTCTCATATAAACATGTGCAGTTTTAATTTTACAGAAATAATTTTTTTTTTTTTTTATTTAAAATTCGCGCTTTTTTGGAAATGGATTTCAAATAATTTTTTCAAGTAGTTTCAATTACAAAATTGAATTTTTCTTATTTGAATCTTTTTCAGAGACGCTAACATTATTGTCTTCAATTATTTCATTATTATGTTAATGTCAAGTTTTTCCAGAAAAATGTTTTTTGTGTTTCCTGACAAATTTTGTTCACTTGACTTAAGGGGTTTCTCAAATAAACGATTTATTTAGTTCTATCAAATAAATTTATTTGTGATAAGTAAATTGTCTGAAAATAGTTTTGACTAAATTGGTTTATGTATGAAATTTTTTTTTTTTAATAAGAAACCTTATGCAGACAAAATCGAGAACTTGGCTCAAGAAATATTTTTGTGGCCCAAGAATATTTTTTGTAATTCGGACAAAAAGTCAAAAATTTCTTCGTTCAAGAAAATTATTTGAAATCAAGAATTTTTTTTTCTTTAATTAATAAAATTTTGGCTTTTCTTCTAGATTGCAAACAATTTTTTACATACCACGTTTACTTTTTTTCTTGTCTAGAAAATAAATTTATAGCCCATAATAGTAACAATTGGGCGACAAAAAAAAAAATTTCATGTTTTAGAAAACAGTTCGAAAACTAAGAATTCCATATAATTAAGGAATATGCTCATAATAAGTATATCTGACTGATGATTTATGTTTTATATCTATTAAAAAAATTTGGGAAATTAATCACATAGTCGACTAAGAAATTGATAAAAATATCAATTAATGAGATCTGTCAAAAAAATCATTTATTCATTAATATAAAATATAATAAATAAATAAATGATGTCTACGATACGTATGGTGTCAATAAATGGGCCTTTTTCTTTAATTTAATTTTTAGTATGCATTCAATTATGTAAATGAATGCAATGTAAATATCATGAGTTACAATTGAAATTCCATTTATTAAATAAAAACATTTTCCACAATAAATAATAAAGAGTATAAAATATTAAAATATTATTTTGTAATTTGTACATATAAATTTGTTAATGCAAAATTAATAATAAATAATTACAGTACAATAATACAATTGTTAATTTTGTAGTAGTACGTTTATATCAATAACGTACTTTTAAAAATAATTAAGTAATTTTATTGTGCAACGAGAGTTGGCATTAAAATTTACAGCTTTTTCAGCCCAGTCTTTTAAATAATATATTTTTTTAATCGTCGCCGTAAGTTACACAATATAGATTTTTAAAAATATAATTTATTTAATAAATAAAATATAAAAAATATTGGTATTTGACGAAGATATAACTTAAATTAGTTCATATACTAGATTATAAGAATAATAAATTTATAGCAAAATAACTGATAATGTTATAATTTAACGCAATTTATTCTGGAAGATATAGCAGTAATGGAAGTAATTGCAATTATTTTATCTAAGAAACTTATGAGTAAATAGAGGAGACCACGGCATGATGGGACCCCTGGTCAAAAAAATAACTTGATTTTAGCTTGATTTACATATTTCAAGATATGAAAACACATTCGGTTTTGACTTGTTTTTGACTAAATTGTCTTATTTAGTACTGATTTATGCCAACCAAGTAAAATTAAGGTCACGTTGTCGTGGATCAGATTCAGTTGACTTAAAATTAAGTCATTTAAATCAAATTCACGTCAACGTGAGTTTAATTTGACGGTTGACTTAAATTTTGTAGCCAACCCCGAGTCAACGTGACTTTAATTTGTCGGCTGACTAATATTTTTGAGTCAAGCCCAAGTCAACGTGACTTTAATTTGTCGGCTGACTTAAATTTTTAAGTCAACCCCTAGTCAACGTGACTTTAATTTGACGGTTGACTTAAATTTTTAACTCATTTGAATCAAATCTAAGTCACGTCGTCTTGGATTCGACTGAGTTGACTTAAATTTAAGTCATTTAAATCAAATTCAAGTCAACGTGACTTTGATTTTACCGTTGACTTAAATTTTTAAGTCGAACCGAAGTCAACGTGACTTTGATTTGACAGTTGACTTAAATTTTGAAGTCAACTCCAAGTCAACGAGACTTTAATTTGATGGCTGACTTGAATTTTTAAGTTAATGATGTCATGTTGAAGTTAAAAATAAGTAAGTGAAACCAAAATTAAGTTAATTAAGTCAAAAGCAAGTCCAATAAGTCAAAAAATTCAACATCAAGTCATTACTTTGACCCGGGACACTTTTAAATTTAATAAAAAATTTTTTTTTGTCTATTTTGTAAATATTATGAATTTTTAAATGATAAAAAATACTTGAGGCAAACCAGGGGCATGAAAAACATTTAGAAATTTAATAGATTCCTTAAATATATATGAAACAAAAGTATGAACACTAACTGAAATTGACAGAAAATAATTATCAACTCAAATTTTTATCGGGAAAGTAGTCCGACGTTACAAAAAAAAAATTTTTTTATTTAATTTATCGTAAAAGGATGAAAAATTTGTTCGCAAAAAGTAAAAAAAAATGGCGTTTGGAGCTAGAAAGCTACAAGAATTAATTATTCTCTTAGAGATCCCGCCGTACCCCATTCTCCCCTACTATTTTAAATAATCTAGTGTTATCAATTTTAAAACATTTTTCAAGTGGAAGAATCTTATGTCATACTTAATTCACAAAGCGCAATATAAAAAAAATATCTCAAGTAATAAATAATTAAGAGACGTTTTTTTAATAATCGTCAAACTCTAACGCAGTTTCGTAAAATCGAAGTATTGCATTTTACAAACGTTATGAATTAAAAAATAATTAAGACATTTTTCCATGTTATCAAATTTTAACAAACGTTAAATTTATATAAATAAATAAATATAGGAATTTTAATAATTTCATTCATAATACTTGGTCTTTTTTATTTAAATATTATCCACAGTTGAGCTTAAAGCGTTAAAAATGTTGTAAAAAAAAGATAAGTTGTGATTCTCAGAACAACTTTTAATAATTACACAATGGCGTAGCAAGCTTCAACAATATACATATTTTTATTTATTTATACATATTTAATAATAATCTGTAATTCAGCTTGCGTTGATAGATTTTTTTTCAAAATTATTAAAGTTAATTGGTGCTCATATTATAGAGAATTAACTATTTTTTTAATTATTATATATTTATATTTAATTAACAGTAATTTATTAATTATTTTTGCATATAATTATGTCTTTATATTTTATATCACTGCTTAATACGATCAATAATTTTTATAAGATTTATCTCAATCCCCTCACTATAATTATTACAATAAAATAATTATTAATTTAACAGTGAAAATTTACTAATTAAATTTGAATTTATTTTTTATGACAATTTGTTTTAATGACATTTTAATTTATAGTAATTAATATCCTTTGCTATTTGCATATGCGGTAGCGTATTTTGTTATTATCGTCATCATAATTATAATAATAAGTATATTAAATTTTCTATCCAATATATATATTGTTATACAAATATATTGACGTCATTTACGTCAATGGAAACTACGTGATGTTATTTCGTATTAATATTACTGTCAATAGAGAAGAATCTCTATATAAGTAAGTACGATTTATTTTTGTTCGATTGAATAAATCATCTCTATTTTATATTAAATTTAATTTAAATGATGCATTTTTTTATCAATAAATATAGCAAACGGTGGTTCCATAATTTATTTTTTCTTATTCTTACGAATTAAAATGAAATTTAATTGATAAATTTTCACTGCGATAAATTCTAACATCGATATAACATTTTTTTTTTTTTAATATTTTATTTTTATCATTATATAAGTTAAAGTGGACCCAAATAGTAGTCGAACGTATTTCAAAGGTGAAGAAATATATGGAAGATTTTTTAAAAATATTTTTGTTAAATACGTAAATTTAATGATTAAAATATACATATATTTAAATATAATACTAATAATGTAGATTAAATTTATATTTATGTTTTATAATCGATGTACTACTTTAATTTCATCGTTATATATTTTATTTATGTTAATTTTATTTTATTATTTAACTGGCTATTGAATTTAAGGAAGCCCGCTGTGCGTGTTGGTAGAATGTACCTGAAGATCGGAACGTTTTTCGCCGAACGAAAATAAAAAGTCAAAAATCTACTGGACTTATTTTTGAAATTTTTTGTATAGGTGCTAATATATCAGCCGAAAATTACAGCCACCCCCAATTACCCCTCAAGTCATCTCTAAGCAGTAAAATTACATAAATTTTTTTCATTTTCGTTGCGCGACTAACGTTCCGATCTTCAGGTACATTTGGAAGAAAAGTAGTAGATTGAATAAAAGAAAAAATTTATGGGTAGTTATTATGAGATTACAAAATTTCAATTAACGTTCTGTGTGTTTTTTAAATATAAATTTTATGATTATTCAAAATCAAGATACCGCGATCTTTTGGATAAAATGAAGAATTAGCGATTAGAGGTTAGAAAAAATGAATATAAATATTTATGAAACATAAAATTAATTCGATAAATTGAACAGTACAGCTGACTAATATCATATAAGATCATGCTTGTTATCATGTATAGTCATCTCGATGAAAGCTTGGGATTTTTTCCCACCACGGTTTCTTCCCCCACCCTTTAAATGTTGGTTTGGCACATGCGCACATTGAATGACGCATGCGCTTATTCTAATATAATGATGGTGGGGGAAGAGACTGGTGAGAAAAAAATCCCAAGCTTTCGTTGGGACCACTATATGATACATGATCATATGTGCATAAATCTGATTATGTGTGATCACATATAACCATACACGGAAAAAAATATGGTTCTTCCAACCACAATATTGTAGTAATCATTGACGACTGTAGTTGGTGTTACTACACGCGTGATTGAGGTTATTCCAAGTTGGAGTTGGCATTTCTTTACTCTAACTTGTAGTAACCTCAACTACAGCTGCTGTTAAAACAACTACATTTTCTCCGTTTATCTGATCAGTCCATGTAAAACAAAATTCGTTCCAAAGTAATTCCAAAAAAGTTTGACCTGTTAGGTAAAAGACCTGATCAGGTAACTAGTACCCGATCACTCCATGCTTGTATATCTATATTTAGTAAAATTTAATAAATATAGATATTCAAATACATGAGTGATCGGGTACTAGGTCTCTTACCTTAGAACTTTTAAATTTGAGACGATTGGAATTTCAAATTGAACTTTTTTCAAACTTTTACAATTTTAATAGAAAAAAATATAGTTGGTTTAGAACTTTATGTGGGTGAATTTTGTGTCAAATAAGACCGTCTTTATAGCATAATTTTGAGAACATATATTCACTTTTTTTATTTTTTACTACAAGGATTTCAAATTAGAGACTTTTGAACTTTTTCCGAATGAAAGAAATACGTAATAAAAATACGTTTTAAAAATCATGTTTCAAAAACGTTCTCATCTGACTTTTCATTCGTTTACATGAGGTTCTAAATCACTATTTTTTTTACGTTTGTCCTAAAAGTTCAACTAAGAAAAAAGATCAACTTGAAGTTCAAATCTGTCGAACATTTTTGGAATCTTTTTGGTCCAATTTTTTTTTTTACACAATATCTAAATATATAAACTAATATAAACATATATGGGTATTTTTTCCCGGAAGCAAAATTACTTTCTTTTAAAAAATGATTTATTTTCTAATAGAAAATATAATGAATAAATAAATATTTTTCAAAAAAGTAATTTTTAGTGCTCTTATTTTTTTATGTCACGACAATTGATTCACGTACAAGTGGACCTCCTTAAATAGAAGGACTTGATAGCAATAAAAATATATAAATAAACTTGTGTTTAACAGACGTGTTTAACTGAAATAAACAAATTCAAAAAATATGTTTATTGAAAACAAATATTTAAAAATTTATTTTATTTCAATTGCATTAGTTTATTTTATCTTTATACATCGTAAAAGTGTTAAAAAATTGTCGATTACTGTCTCGTTAATCGAACATCGAGTCGAATAACAAAAAAAATGAGTATAAAAAAAAGTTTGATTTAGGATTTGTTTAAAATTTAATTTTATTTTTCTGAATTACGCGCACATAATTTTTTATCACGACTATGATTTATTTATATAGTTTAATATTATTATATTTGAACTCTCATCAATATATGTATATTTATATATATATATTTATATATTTAGAATACACACAAATATACACAATATACGTGCAAATTAAATAATACCACACTCTGCAGAGAATACATAAATATATATATAACATATTTAATGTTTATATATTTATATTCATATATATTTATAATTATAGGTGTATAGAAAGTTATAAAAGTTAAAAGAAACGACGCGATGTCGTTTTATATTATTTAAACTTATCCAGTCTGCTATATATTTTTTTTTCATCATTTCCTTCCCTTTAAATATCTTGTTATTCGTTATTATTTTCGTTTCTATTTTTTATATATTTTGAACACTCGAAATAATTTCATTAGTTTTAAATTGTAGAATTTGAATATCATAAGAGCTCAAGTACAAGCTTTGGCGGTATATTTATAAAGTTGTAGTACAATTTTTATGTTAATATTTTACCCGTCATCGCAGTTTTTAGGAATTATTTTATATAAAAAAAAACAAGTAAATAATAACAACAACAACAACAATAATAATTAGTAATAAATAATTATTTAAATTAGATAAATTAATGACGTAACTTAGGCTTTTTCAGGTTCTGAACTTTGGGAAGTACGTTTTTCTTTATTGTTAGCATGATGACGTTGTTGCTGATGATGAGGATGATGATGATGGTGAATCATTTGTTCCGTTTCCGGTGGATTTTCGTGTCCTACAAGTAAATCGAGAGTACCTTTGGCAACAGATGATTGATCTGTTGCACTTGGGGGTGGTAATGGTGTTGCTACCGGTGAATCCGCTGGCAATGGCATGCAGTGTAAAACATAACACCTTACGCCAGCAAGAATTATTCCTATTTTAAATAGTAATTAATAGTTTATTATTGTTACTATTAAATTGAAATTAATTTGTATCAAGTTTCTCACCGAATAGGAGTATGGCTGCACCGGCTATCAGTAGTACAAGTCTGTGGTCTGTGGTCGTTGCTCCGGGTGCTAGTTGAACTAGACCAACTACCAATACTATTGCGCCCAACAGCAAGCAAATTACCACTGCGTGTAATCCCGATATCTGGGGTTTTAATTCATTATTTATTATTTTAAAATTGTTGATAATCTCGTGTAAAAAAAATAGTTTAACGAGCGTTGACTATTTGAAACTTCAAAATGTGACACAATGACGATCTTTTTTTGAACGATTTTTAAACTTCTAGAAATACAAAAAGAACGATTGACTTAAGCCTATAAATGAACGTTTAGTGACTTTTTTTGACTCTCTATCAAATGCTCTAAATTTTACCATTTTTTTCCGGGCAAAGTACGTCAGAAAAACTTGATTTTGAACCATTTCTGAAGGTTTTATTTTTTTATTTAATATGTTGATAGTAATTAGTGGGGACAAGATCTTTGCCTTAATTTTGAAATGAATGGTGCAAATGTTTGATATTACGGCGAAAATATTGGTCATATGGAAAAAGTTTTTAAACAAAAGTTGTAGGAAATTTAATTTTATAAAAAAAATGTCTCTTATGATTTTTTTATACGACCAATATTTTCACCGTTATTACAATATTGAGTTTCATAATGAACGATTCAAATTTTTATTAGTTATGAAAATCTTAGTTTTGAAATTACGGCTTTCTTATTAGTTCTATGAAAAAATTATAAGAGATATTTTTTTTATAAAATTGAATTTTGAACAACTTTTATCTGAAAAATTTTTTAATACGACCAATATTTTCACCGCAATTCCAAAATTACGATTCATAATGAATGGTTCAAATTTTTGTTAATTATGAAAATCTTAGTTTTGAAATTACGGCTTTCTTATTAGTTCTATGAGAAAATTATGAGAGACATTTTTTCTATAAAATTAAATTTTGAACAACTTTTATTTGAAAAATTTTTTAATACGACCAATATTTTCACCGCAATTCCAAAATTACGATTCATAATGAATGGTTCAAATTTTTGTTAATTATGAAAATCTTAATTTTGAAATTACGGCTTTTTTATTAGTTCTATGAAAAAATTATAAGAGACATTTTTTTTTTATAAAATTATATTTTGAAGAACTTTTATTTGAAAAATCTTTTTATATGGCCAATATTTCCGCCGTAACATCAAAAATTTGACAGCATTAATTATAAATTGTTATTTTCAAATTAAAGCAAAAATCCTGGCCCCAGTAATTAGTCAACCAATGGTTTTCTCCTTGAAATTTCAAAAGCATAAAAAACGTTCAAAAAATATAAGTCGTGTCACGTTTTGAAATTTCGAAAAGTAAACATTTTTTCAACCTTTCGTTAGGTTTCGTAAGATTTTTTTTACACAGGACCTTTAATTATTTTTTCTTACATTCAATTTATTCTTAAACGATTTAACAATTTAATTGACAGACATTATTTATAATTATTTTTAATTACAATTAATGTAGTCATAATTAAAAAGTTATTAGTTTTTAACTTCATTATTATAATTACTATTAAATAAATTTATGAAAGTTGGATGAGAAAAATATGAAGTGACTTATTAATAATTTTTAAATTATATATCGAACAAAGTAAATGTGGGCATTACTGCGGTTTATGATTTAAGTTTGATTGAGAGCATTATGACGTCGCTCCAGAACCTAATTTCCATGTTAATTACAGGGAAAAAAAAAAATAACTTGACCAGCACGATACAGTTTTCTAACTGTCACGATAATCGTTAGCTATTTGAAGATTAGTGCTGACAGCGATTTGGATCATGAATGGGACTAGAATGGATCGCGATGGTATTTATATAGATCTCTCCCTTTACAATACGCACTTGACGCTCCATTAGATTGTTTCAATCACAATATCATTTTTTCCGTGTAACGTTTTCTCTGGTACCGATAATTTTCTAGTTGCCGGTAATTGATAATGTTATTTCGGATAGTCTTGTAATTGAATAGAAAAGATTATGTACCTGAAGATCGGAACGTTTTCGTTCAACCAAAGTGAAAAATTTATGCAATTTAACTGCTTAAGGAGTAGTTGGGGGTGGCCTGCAAGTTTGCCTGACATACTATCGTGTACACGAAACATTTCAAAAATCGAGATCCAGTTGATTTTTTACTTTTTATTTTGTTTTTTTATTTTCGTTTCACGAAAAACGTTCCGATCTTCGGATACATATAAGATTCGGAAGACTCCCGGGTCAAAAATAAAACTTGATTCAGTCTCGCTTCATCTTATTGTCATTTTAAGCCATCGATTCGCCGACGATTGTTCGATAAGATCTCGACTTTTTCGAGTTGAATTAAATTTTTGTCAACTTGTGGAACTTTTTTGGACGATCGTCTTGTGAAAAAAAGTTATAAATTTCGACTTGGTAAACCAAGTTTTATTTTTGACCCGGGCTTTGATCTTGAAGAGCGTTTTTCTGGGTGAGATCTTTTGGAGTACTCAATTCAAGGATAATTTTGTTTCACGGTAGACATATTTTAGGTAGGAAAAAGTCAAAGCGTTATATACCTGTGCGTAAAAAGGTTCTGGAGCGATTGTTAATAATACCAAATCCAAACTTTACCATAAAATTAATAATTTATCATGAATTTATCCTGAAAATTTGCAGTGAACATGATATGATTTTCGGATCATTTAGACGGATATAAACCAAATCATCAATTAAACCTAAATTTAAAGTAATAAACCAAATTTATGAGAAAACAAGAGTATTTATTTTATATATATCAGAACTAAACTTACTATTGATGTTATATTTTGCAAATTTATAGTCTATATAATCAATTTTTTATGAGTTTTATGTAAATTATGAACTTTCCTTTTAAAAAACATATGAAATGTAGATTTAAAGGAAACCGAGTCAAAACAAGACTTCGTTTTTCATAAAAGAATAAAAAATTCTCAAAGTTAGTGTCCATTTTACACCGGATACTCAGCAGAAATATGGTGTCTCATTTGACCTGGTCTCCTCTAATCAATTCCTAGTCTCTGAAAGTCCATTTTATATTGTAATGAATATCACAGATAATATTTAGCCCAGTAATTTAAAATCCCTAGAAAAAATTTCTTAATAAATTCCTGCTTTCTACAATCCTCAGTAATACCGATATGCATTTTTCATTGAATGCCTCTTATTTCATATAAATATTATTTCATTATTATCAATATCATTCAATAAAATTTAAATTAAACTAAATATTGGCTGTCAAAGAAAGAGAGTTCATAACCTACGAGTAAAAATTAAATTAGAGAGAATTTATTTAGACAGCCGCCAGGTGTAATTTTTACTCGTCATTGTGAGTAAAAATGAATCTGATTGATTTTTACTCACTGAAAGAGTAAAATTTCGTAATTCGAAAGTAAAAAGTTGTAATGGCCCAAGATTACTCGATTTAGAGTAATTTTTAGAATAAATAACATGGCAATATTCATACGAAAATTCTCTCCGTGTATGCCTACTTAAGGGCATTCTCAGACAGTGCCCCCCACTTTTTAGAAATATGCAATGACTTTCAACTGTCATAACCGTATTAAAATTTTATTAACTAATTAAAAAAAAATTAAAACCTTAATTGAAAAACAGACAACGTAGTCGTAATTTCGTTAAGATATAGAATTTAAAAAAAATTACTTACAATTGATTTCAGTTGGGAGTTAATCGAAATTTGTTGAATAAATTTTAACCAACAAAATTTAAAAATTCGAATTATTAAATTGACATGAAAATTTTACTGAAATTTATTTAACGAATTTTGTTTAACTCCTAATTGATATCAAGTGGAAATAATTTTTTTTAAGTCTATATGTCGGCAAAATCACGACTACGTTATCCTTTTTTCAATTAATGCTTTAATTTTTTTTTAATTAATTAATAAAAATTTGATACGCTTATGACAGGTGAAAGTCATTGAAAATTTTTAAAAAGTGGGGGGCACTGTCTGAGAATGGTCTTAAAATCTTCAGATATTTCCGATCAAATTACCCCTATTTATCAAACTTTTTATAGAAAATTTGTTATTTTGTTCTTCGAATATTGTGATAACAAAGTACTTATACTTAATTTTTTTTTGTAAAAGATCGCAGTTCTATGTCGAGATAAAATACCTTGCCACAGAGATAAAGTTCAGGAAGAGGGTCAAGATGGCTATTTTGCCCATGTGGACTAGGAGTTGGTGGAGAACCTTGAAGAGGTGGCAGCCATTGCCCGCCGAGATATAGCTGGCTCGGTCGTTTTAACCTTTTCTCTTGTCTCCTACGTTCATGGCGCACAGCCACTGCTGGCATTGCTCCAATCATTCTGAAATTTAATAAAAAAATATAACCAACAATATCAACCACCTGACAAATATTTTTCTTTCGCATATTTTTCATATTTTCTATTTTTATAAAATTTTTCTGTTGTGTTATCATCAATAGCTGTCATTGGATTCTGATCATTGCTTTCTGCTTATGTACATGATGCAATGCCGCTTCTACCGGTTCGTGAACTACACAACGCGGTGAACTTTAGTGACCTCGAATGACCCCGCGCGGTCGATACGTCACTATAATCCTACTCCCACCCACCCACTCTAGCTTGGTTCCAGACCCGTGTATAGCCCAGTACCTCAGGCCACGAGCTTGCTATCCCATAGATTCTATGATACTTGTATTCAGTACACTAGCTTTTGTAGAATTAATAGTAAAAGGATCTTCAAAGAGTAGGCTTTGCTTTAATTTTTCCAACGATGATATATATATCACATACTTTTTATCTTTACCTAATTATATTAATTATATCCAATTATACACCTATATATGGAGATATATCTTCATTATTTCACTCTATTTCCCAAAAGATAATTATTTTTATTAAATAATAATAATAATAATTGATACTAATGATGATAATAATAATAATATTTTATATTTGAAGAATTATATGTAATATTATTTAGGGTAATTTACTTAGATGTCAATCTCCTTGGAAACCTTGAATTTTTTTTTTTTTTTCTATTGATTCTAAAATAATTAAACTTAATTTTCATACTTATGATTATTAGTACAGTATATTAAAAAACGATATCCTCTAGGTGAAATTTAAATGTACCTGAAGATCGGAACGTTTTTCGCGGAACAAAAATAAGAAAAAATAATTGAGAAGTAAAAAATCTACTGGATCTAGATTTCGTAAATGTTTCGCACGTTAACCCAAAATGACAGGCCACCGCCAACTATCCCTTAAGTTGCCATTTGACATGAATTTCATGAATTATTTTCATTTTCGTTGCGTGAAAAACGTTCGGAACTTCAAGTACATAAATTTAAGGAACATGTCGCAGAATGAATTATTTCTCTTGGAATTGACCCCTTT
The DNA here is from genome assembly GCF_029852145.1 of Microplitis mediator. Taxonomy (NCBI): domain Eukaryota; kingdom Metazoa; phylum Arthropoda; class Insecta; order Hymenoptera; family Braconidae; genus Microplitis; species Microplitis mediator. Next base: position 23,997,951 of record NC_079975.1, on the reverse strand, counting down.
ACTCTCAAATATCAATTTATTAGTCCAAATGAAGTTAAAAAAATTTATTTTTTGGTAACTCAAAGAATTGTGAACTTTACCCTCATTGAAAGTTTGAATTCCTGCCCTGTTCAGAGGTAGAAAGTCGTACTTTTGTGAGAAAATATAGTATATTATACACCGAGGGAGGAAAGTAGGACATTGTAGCCCGTGTGTGTAATGGCAAACACGCGGATTAGGACGTCCTTCCTTTCTCCGTGGTGTGTATATTATTTTTGACCAGATCTGTACCTGAAAGTTCAAATTTTTGACTCTGTTTGTGAGAAAACAGCGCATGGGCTAAGTTTTCTCATAGAAGGAAAGAACGACTTTCTTTCCCCTAAACAGGACAGGAATTTAAACTTTCGGTGCAGGTTTGGTGAAAAATCATACAAATTAGCGCATGTGCCATCCTTCCCGCGAACAGAGACAAAAATTTAAACTTTTAGGTGCAGATCTGATGAAAAATAGTATACACACCATGCACTGAAAAAAATAATTGGTAGTAGCTACCGATTGGCAATTGGTAGCCACTACCGATTATTTTTCGGTAGCCGCTACCGATTATTTCGGTACCAGTTACCGAAATAATCCGTAACTGCTAGTGATTAATTTTTGGTAACAGCTACCGATTATTCGGTAAAAGCTACCGATTATTTCGGTAGCCGTTACTGATTGGAATCGGTACCAGCTACCGAAAAAAAATCGGTAGCTCTTACCGAAAATTAGGTAACTGGCACCGAAATAATCGGTAGCGGCTACCGAAAAATAATCGGTAGTGGCTACCAATTGCCAATAGGTAGCTGCTACCGATTATTTTTTTCAGTGTGGAGGTAAATAGGACATCCCAATCTCGCCTTCGGCCCAGGTAGGCAATTACACACACGAGTTGGAATACCCTACTTTTCTCTCTTGGTGTGTAATATACTATTAGTAAAATATTAGTTTTCTGAAACTTTTGATTTTTGATAAAAAATAACAATTTATTGGATTCAAATATTGGTTTCAAGAAATATGAAAAGTCATTAAGAAAATATACAACTCCCAGGACAAAAGAATTTCTTGCCCCAAGAAATAATTTTCGTTATGAATGAAAAACAAAAATTTTCTTAGGACTAGAAAAAATTTCTTGCCTCTAGAATATTTTTGTTTTCAATTCATAATGCAAAAAGTTTCTTGGTACGAGTGGAAATTTTCTTAAAACGAGGAAAAATTTATTGCACCAAGAAATTATTTTTTTTTGTGTATCCGTTCTAAAATCATTTTGTGAATAAAATATACAGATAAGGGACTGCCAGTAGTCTAATTTAGAATTAAATTGATTTCCAATCAATAAAACCATTAATAGCTTAATACGTTTCAGTTAATCAAAGAAACGATTGAGGCCTTTGTTGAAATAAAGTGATTTTTTGGTGATTATTGCAGCTCACGGTCAAATAAACAATGAACATAATTCGATTAATTACTTAGCACTTAGCAACAAAGTAATAATTGAAAAATAATCTCAATAGATAACAACAAGTAATCATTGCTTTGATATATTTCCTATATCAGAAATATTGGGTTTTTTTTATTTGCTTTAGTTTAAATGGGTCACCAATAGTGAACTACAAACAAAAAACTTCCTTGATCAGATTAACAAGTGTAGAAAAGAAAATAAGTTCTTACTATGTCGCTGTTACATTTTTTAGTATTAACTATTGTTATGATTTTTTTTCTACTCCCTATTGAATGTAAAAAAGTACGAATTGTTCGTACGAACAAAGGAGTCGTTCGTGGTGAAATATTGAAAACAGTCGGATGGAAAATGGAGTATGCTTCTTTCAAAGGAATACCATATGCTAAGCCACCGCTGGGACGCCGTAGATTCAAAGTAAAATTAATGAATTTTAATTAATTAACTATTTATTTTTTTTATTTTATAGAAAAAAGGAAAATTTGACACTTGAAAATTTTTCATGAATTAGTATTTAACTGGGGTATGATGAGCTTCTTGAAATTTTTTCATTAAAAGCATTTAAATATTTTGAGGGAAAATTTTAATATCTAAAATACGCTTTCAAAAATATTAATTTTGCTTAAGGAAGGTGATAATAATTTTTTTATTCATAAATTTAAGATTTAAGGTAAAAGCCCCTATACCCGCTCACTTTTCATTGGAGTGAGATTAAATCACTCAGTATAAATTAATAAATAAAATGAAAAACCAGATTTTTTTTTATAGTTATTTTTTGAAGTTTCGAGTATTAGAATAAAATTTAAGTTTGAAGAATAATCTTGATTATTAATTATTATTAATTTTTTAAATAAGCTCCTTGAGTGTACCCATAGTCGCTCACTAAAAGTTGTCATGTACCATTACTCGACCAACACATGGCCCTATAGTCGCTCAAAGACAATATCAATTAAACTATGATAAGTTTATTGATTTGGACAAATAATTTATAAATTATACTACTTTATTCTTTCATAATATAAAATTTCATGAATTTTAAAAATGTATTTAATAAGATATAGTTATAACAATTCGAAAAAAATTTGACGTACCCTAAATTTAATCTAACGAATGAACGTTAAAGTAAAAAATGCCCGGCTTTGCGCGATTTTGAAAACAGTCATTTAATTTAAATTTATAATCTAGTATAAAATAATTTGATACATCATATTTTAATATATTTAGATTCACAAATAATTATTTATCAATAATAATATTTTTAGTTGTAATTTTTTTTATAAAAATTATAATAAAAACGCCTTAAACAGTTAAAGTGAGCGACTAATGGTACTGAGCGGGTATAGGGGCTTTTACCTTAGTCAAAAATTTTATTTCTAATTTCAGTAATGCTAGAAGTATTCTTGTCCACTTTGCTAGGTGTTAATTTATTTTTTTTTTAAATATATATAGACATATTTTTTTATCACAAACTCAGATTCCATCTCGAAATTATGGTAAAAAAATCAAGATTCTGAGAAAACTAATACAGATATGACAAAAATGTATAGAAATTATTCACTAGCTTATTAAATTCTCTACAAAAAAGTTTTCATAACATTTTCTCATCGATCTAATGATTTCGGCTCAGTTGCAATTTAAAATAAAAAAAAGAATTTTAACATATTATTATTTAATAAATTAATTCCGCGTTTTTTTTTTTCTATAACTTTCGAAATTTCAGAGATACGTCAAAAGGCTATGAAACCTTTGTTGTAGAAAATTAAATTCTCAACAATTTTTGTATGAAAATTTTTTTTCTAAACTGCACAGTATCGTTACAAGTTTATTTCGAAAAAAATTCGTGGCAATTTTTCGATTCCTTTGTTTTAAAAAAATTAAAGACCATAACAATGCGTCAATGAAAAAAAATCATGTAGCTCGAACGTTACTATCAATGATGCTATTTTACAAAAGTCGCGGTTGTTATCAATTTGGAAATTTATTTTTCTTGCTCCCCAAGCCGAAAGTACGGTCTTCCTGGTCGCATTACACTCCAGAAAGAGCCGCTTTTGCGGCCGGCTCGCAATGCAGAGAGCTGTCACTAGAGTGCGCTTATTTAGTATGACTCGGTTCCCAGTGAACACATGACCTTATTTTGACGTCATACGTAGGTCATAGCAATGTCACGACATCTGATGTAAATTTGATGTCAATCTGACGTTCTACATGACTTTAATATGATGTAAAGCTTGTGACATCATATTGATGTAAGCATGACTCTTGTACTATGTCACAGTTATGACTTATGTATTACGTACGTTTGACATAGAATCTACATCACATTGTTATGTAGTAATGAAGTCATTATCCGTATATCATAATGACGTAATTTTAAAATCATACATTTATGTCAGTAGCAAAGTCACGGTTATACGTAATGTGGATGTCACTCTTAAATCATATCTTTACATCAGTGACGAGTCAGTATTTTACGCAATGCTGATGTAATGTCCGAGTGATAGTTTTTTATCATCTATTTATTGAAATAAAACAATCATAGAATGAATTTTCAAACATGTGTAAATGTGTAAAAATAACAACTAAACGTCGAACATTTTTGGGGTCAAAGTAATCGATAAACTCGATAATAGATCATTCAGACGTTTTAGATTAAAACATTGGCGTGAGCATAAAAAAATTAACTTAATTTTTTTAAATGATATATCGAAAATATCATTTAGGATGACAAAGAAAATGTAACGACAGTTTGAACTCTTTTGCTATTATGATTTTAAAGTTTAGCATTACAATTTTTCAATCGATTGAATTTCAAACGATTTTGTGAAATTATTTAATGTTTTGCAAAATTTTATTTAAGATTTTTTAAATTTCACATCACAACAAAAAATTAAAAAATTTGATGAAACTTAATGAAATTTTATACAATTATCATCGAGGTCGACAAATATTGCTTCTATAAAATTTCATATAAGTTCATGGAGTTTTTTAAATTTTGTAAAAATCCATCACGAAAACTTATTAACTATGTCTTTTTCGGCATTTCACTCTAAATACATCAATTAAGCACGAGATTCGAACTCTCGTGATGTGGACAAGTGAGCAACGTTTAGGACTACCAGCCAAGAGGAGCCGTGTTCGAACCCAGCAGACGCCCAGGATTTTTTCATCATTTAACATTATCTAATCTTGTTTCAGAATTCACATTGCGTTCGCGCGGTAATAATCAAATCAAAAATTCGGTATTTCATTTATTTTTTTCTTTTTCAAAATATTTTTTCCGAATTGATAATTTTGACATCACCCATATGTCATATTGACGTCATAGAAGGTCACACAGACATCACATTTACATCATGCATACGTCATTAGTTTTACATCATAATCTTACGTAAAAAAGTGGGAAATAATGAGTCACACCTGACTCATTCGTGACTTATACCTTACGTAAATGATGACATAGCGTAACGTCACTCTGACGTCAAATTTACGTCAATGTGTTTACTGGGTTATGTAGCAAATATACCGAGATTTTTCAATAACAAACAAACTATTTGAGAATTAATAAAGTCAAAATTAAGACAAATACCCAAACACATTTTTTGAATTCAACTTTTTGGCCTAGTGTCGTAATATACTATTGGACTATTAGATTTTCTATTTTAAATTTCGATTTCCACAAACGTATTCCGCAAAATCAGATCTTTTTTCGCAAAACCAGTGTTTTAAGATATACTTTGTGTTTTTATGTTATAAGTGTAGATTATGTCTATTCCAGGTAAAAGAAATTTTTTTTTAATTTTTGTGGGTAACTTTTTTTTTCTCTATAAGAATAAGAATTTTCAAAAAATTTCATTATTCAATTTTATAAATCTTTAAAGCCTCCAGAAGAAATGGATCCTTGGATTGAAATCCGTACTACCAAAGCAGAACCACCTTCTTGTGTACAATGGGATCACGATGCTTCCTTGCGCATATACGGTAGTGAAGATTGTCTTTATTTAAATGTCTACACTCCAAGGGTTATTATTATTATTATCATTATTACTCTCTAAATATGAATTAGTGATTTTTCACTAATTTCAAGTGAATATTCACTAATTGTCAATGCTACAATTGTACCACGCAGAATTAGTGAATATTAGAATTCACTAAATTGAAAAGTGAATATGGGAATCCACTGATTTCATCGGTGAAAAAAATATTATATTGCGAAAAAAAATATAAGACACTTGTAATTAGATCTGAAATATAATTAATGTATTAGAATTATTACTTAGAAGAAGTATACATGATTTTGATTGATGAAAAAATCCCGGTGACGGCTGGGCTCGAACCTGCATCCTTCTGATTCAAAGTCTTTGATGCTATCCACTGCGCTGACCTACGCATGTGATTGCGTGAGTGTAAATAGTATATTCGTTATGATACCAAACAATAACTGATAAAGAAATAAAAAATCCGTGATGTTATGATTGACGTACTCTTCATATAAATATATTATTGTTCTGTACTTCTATTTTTTTTTATTTTGAAAGTTTTTTATTAAAATTTTTAAAAATAGCACCATAATTATTAATTATATTTATATCTAGTAAAATATTTAATTATTTGCTAGTTAAAGTTACTAGTGAAATTGTGAAATTCATAAATTAAGAAGTGAATAACAGTTTCACTTGTAGAAATTATGAAAATATCGCTAGTTCAGTAGTGAAAATCACTAATTTGTTATTTAAATACACTGATTATGAAGTGAATACTGCTTCACTAACGTAAATAATGAAATTTTCACTAATTCGTGTTTAGAGAGTATTAAAAAAATAAAACACTAATTTATAAAATATTGAAATAAACCCTTTTAATTTAAGGTCTATTCAACGGATCTAGATTTACGTCCAGTTATGGTTTGGATACATTTCGGCGCTTTTATGTTCGGTTCACTTAATAGTAGTTATTTTGGTCCTGATTTCTTAGTTGAAAAAGATGTCGTTGTAGTAACAATGAATTACCGTCTGGGAGCTTTCGGTTTTCTATCACTAAACCATAAAGATGCAATGGGAAATGCTGGATTAAAAGATCAAGTTTTAGCACTCAAATGGGTCCAACAAAATATTATTAATTTTGGTGGTGATCCAGACAAAGTGACTATTTTTGGAGAAAGTGCTGGTGGCGCGTTGGTTGAGCTCCATGTACTATCGAAAGCTTCTCGAGGTAATTAAATATAAATGAATATTACACTGTTAGAAATTGGGAGTGCATACGGATTTTACTTCAATAGAGTAAATAGAAAGAAATGGAGTAAATATAGAGTTTGTTTATTCAGCGTAGTGATGCAGATTTTATTTCAATTCGCATTCACTCCGGTCCAGAATTAAACAAATTTATATTTAAGTTGTTAATTAAAAACATAATTGTTTCAATAAATAATTGATTCAGATATTAATAATTGAACTTGGAATATTATGTTTTTAATTTATGAAATGTCTTAGTAACTCACTAAATTATAATTTCATATATATATATATATAATAGGGTGATCCAAAAAAAAAAAAAAAATTTTTTTTTTTCTCGGAAACAGGTTCAAAAGTTTTATTTAGATAAAAAAAGACGTCTGTGAAAATTAGAGCTCTCAATATTAACATTAAGAGGTTCCTCATTGCACTTTTCTATTTTCCATAAGAATAACATGAAAAATAGTATACGCACCTTGGCCAGTAAAAAAGAAAGCCTCAGACCACATGTTTGTCAGCCTCGGCTTCGCCTCGGCCAACAATTACATGTGCTCTGAGACTTTTCTTATTTTACTGGCCTAGGTATGTAATATACTATTTTGTACGTCTTCTGATTTTTATAAGTAGCTAACGATGCGTCATAGGAATATTTGGCAGGAATATTTTTGTAGATAATTGAATGCTCTACAAAAAAAGTTTCTTATCATTTATCGATAAATCTATTTGTTCAAAAGTTATTTAAGGTTGAAGTCAAACTCATATTAAATTTTGGGATCTTTTTACTTTTCCGGCGAAACTATCAGACCTATTACAAAATATCATGGGACCTTTTTTATAGAGAATTTTATTTCCTACAAATTATTTCCAATAAAGTTTTTTCGAATTCCGCATTGTTTTCTAGTTATTTTCATTTTAATGTCATGCTCATAAAAAAAATAGCCTTCTGATCGATTTTAAGAGCTTGACATTAAAATAAAAATAACTAGAAAACAATGCGGAACTCGAAAAAACTTTATTGGAAATAACTTCTAGGGAATAAAATTGTCTACAAAAAAGGTCCCATGATATTTTGTAATAGGTCTGGTAGTTTCGCCGGAAAAGTAAAAAGATCTCAAAAGTTAATATGAGTTCGACTTCAACCTTAAATAACTTTTGAACAAATAGATTTATCAAAAAATGATAAGAAACTTTTTTTGTAAAGCATTCAATTACCTACAAAAATATTCCTGCCAATTATTCCTATGACGTATCTTTAGCTACTTATAAAAATCAGAAGACGTAAAAAAAATTTTTTCCATGTTATTCTTATGGAAAATAGAAAAGTGCGATGAGGAACTTCTTAATGTTAATATTAAGAGCTCTAATTTTCACAGACGTCTTTTTTTATCTAAATAAAACTTTTGGACCTGTTTCCGAGAAAAAAAAAAAATTTGTTATTTTTTGGATTTGCAAATTTTTTACTATATATTAGACCTGACTTAAGAGTTTTTTTTCGTTCTCGAATTTTCATGAAATAATTGAAATATTGTCACAGGTTTATTCAGAGCGTCTATAGCAATGAGTGGATCACCACTTAATTTTTGGGGATTCACAACTCCTCAAGAAGCTGAATATCGAGCTTTTAGATTAGGAAAAAGTCTTGGATATGAGGGTCAAGATAAAGACTATCTACTTGAATACTTATATCAAGCAGATGCCTACGAAGTTGCTCACCAAACAAATTTTCTTGCGCTTTATTTAGTAAGTTTGATTAAGTAAACTCAGAGTACGATGGGATATCTAGCGAGTTATTAATTCTTGTTAAAAATTGTTATTTTTTTTTTAATTTTTCGAACTTCTCGTTGTATACTGGCCTTTTTTTCATCAAATTAAAAACTTACATTTTTAAAAAAAATTTATATTTATGTATTTCTAGTTCATTACGGCCGGAAATTTGACACTTCCATTTCAACCAACGGTAGAGACCTGGATAGACCCTGGAAATAATTTTTTAACTGAGTGTCCTTTAAAACTATACTATTCAGGAGATTTTAATCAACATCCTCATATTTTAGGATTCACGAAAGACGAATTTATATCTTTGTCATATGCCAAAGGTAATTAAAAAATGACCGGAGCTGATTGAGATACTTGAAATTTTTTATCTTATTTATGTTCTATAAATTTACAACTAACTCTTTAATTAATACGAACCACGTGCAGTCACTACGTGACTGCCCAAATATCGCTACTAAATTTATAATACGCAGAAAAAAAAGGATTTCTTGCCGCAAAAAATTTTAATCTGCACCAAGAAATTTTATGCATTATCAATTAAATACAAAAATTGTCTTGGGGCGAGAAAAGATTTTTTTGATCAAGAAATAATTCCTTGCACCAAGTAATTTTTTCTAGTTCTAAATAAATTTTTGTTTTTCAATTCACAATGCAAAAAATTTATTGGGGTAAGTAAAAATTTTCTTTAGGCGAGTAAAGATTTTTTGTGTCAATGAATCCTTTTTTTTTCTATGCACACTTTTTTGGCTTTGAGAAGCTTCCTAAAACCAAAAGGGAGCATAAAAATCTGTCATTTTGGAATAAGTAAAGCGATATAAATAATATAGCTATATATTCAGTGACATTCAGTCATATTTAGTGACAGAATAATTAAAGTATTAATTTATTTAAAGAAAATAAATACGATCGTCTTTTTTCCCGCGTAATTTAAATGTAATTCGAATGATATAGATAAATCTATTCATCTCAATACTTGGCAATTAAAAAGAGTTTAAAGTATGAAAAGGCACAAATTCAAGTCAAGACCTATCTAATGATACCAATTTCAATAACATTAACTAATTCTATCATATAGATATGGCGGGAACAAAATTTTCCTTATTCTCTTAATAATATAGATAACGCAGCTTCAAATCTAAAAAATGATTCTTAATAAGTTATTATAAAACAAACGAATTTCTCAAAATCATGTTTTTTTTATTTGTTAAATGAGATAAAACTCCCGATTTTTAATACTTTCAATACCTGCTTTTAGCGAAACCCGTGTCACGACACTTTAGATGCTTCCAATCACAATAATTTTCCTTGTGTGTACTCTCTAAACATAAATTAGTGAAAATAAGTGAATATTGACTAATTTAAAGTGCAAACCGAATCTCTAATTCCAAAAAGTGGTTTGATTGGCACTTGAAATTAGTGAATATTCACTTATTTCACTTATTCATGTTTAGAGAGTACATCAAAATAAAGTATAAAGTTTCCACAAATGGTGTTGGGTCAAAAACTGGCGCTATTACCCTACAATGAATAAAAATTTTCAATATTTTACAGCGGTGGCATCTATTCTTGAGTTTTTGGGCGAGACCATTACTAATGGATTAGTAAATATTTTGAGCGACTTATCTTTTGTTGCGGGTATAGATAGAACTCGATTACTATTAGCTACTTATGGATCAGCTCCAGTATATTATTATCGTAATTCGTTTGATTATGACCAATCTCTACATAAAGTTGAAGGAAACAATAATTTGAAAGGAACTGGACATGCTGATGATAACGCTCACATCTTTTGGTATAGTAATAAAAATCAAAGTCTTGATTATTCAAGTGATATTGGACAACATCGCTTGAAAATGGTGACAATGTGGACTAACTTTGCTAAGTATTTGTAAGAAGTAAAGAAAATATACTATCATATCATGCTCCTGCATTTCAAACGCATTTCAAACGGGTTCAAAACTATCAATATCTTCTTAAAAGTAGTACTATCGGTTTTGAAATTACTGTTCAGAGTTTAATAAAATAAAATTAAATTTTATGAAATTTTTTAAGAGCTACAGGGAACGAAAAAATTAAGTGAGTCCTCCTTGATTGAAAGCTCCGATTTAATCCGATTGATTCCGATTGAAATCCGATTGGATTCATTGGTTTCAATCGGAGTTTTTTAATCAGGGCTATGATTTATCATGAGGTTCAATATTAAATGAATGGAAATTCAAATTTTATTGGTTCTCTGTAGCTCTCAAAAAATTTCATTGGATATTTTTGTAATCGTTTTCTATAGAAAGAAAAAAATATCGTGACCAGCCCGTGTAAAAAAAATTTGTTCCAAAAAGATTCTAAAAAAGTTCCGCATAAGGAACTTCTAAAAATGAGACAGATTAGAACTTCGAATGGAACTTTTTTGGAACGTTAGTAATTCTGATGGTAAAAAAAAAATTTTTATGAGCAAATTTAGAGTAAGAAAAGGACGTTCTTGGAACTTTTTTGGAATTTTTTATGGACGTTTTTTTTAGTTCTATAAAAAATTCAAAAGTAGTGATTTTTGAACTATTTTGGCATGTTTCTAGAACGTCTTTAGTCTACAAAAGATGCAAAAATAGTGATTTTAGAATGTCTTTTTTAGTCCACAAAAAAGTCAAAAGTGATAATTCTGTAACTTTTTAGGAATTTCCATATAAAATTCCAAAAAAGTTCCAAAAACGTTCTTTTTTGACTTTAAATTTGCTCATTAAAATTTTTTTTCTACCATCGAAATTACTAACGTTCCAAAAAAGTTCTATTCGAAGTTCTTATCTGTCTCATGTTTAGAAGTTCCACATGCGAAACTTTTTTGGAATCTTTTTGGAACGAGTTTTTTTTTACACGGGAGCATGATACAGTATCTAACTATCACGATACTCGTTTAGCTATTCAGAAGTTAGTGTGAGTTGCGATAAGTATAGTGTTGACACCAATTCGGATCGTGAATGGGATTAGAATGGATCGCGATGTCCAGATCGCTCCCTTCACGATACGCGCATCACAATCCATTAGATCTTTCAATCACGATATTTTTTTGCTCGTGAACTAATATGTCGAATATTTCATTAAATTCTGAGCAATTTGAAAATTTGAAAACCGACAGTACTACGTCAAGGATGAAACTGTTTTGTTTGCAGCCACGGCAATATTTTCTATTCATTTCACTTTTCTTGAGTCGCATTTGTTTATTGTAAGCCACATCAGGAAAAATTATAGATCTTTCTAATTAACTGATTATTGAATCTTTATATGGGTTCTGTATTCGTTCAATTCATACGAAAAAACATAGATCCGGGCAAAATTGTACATATGAGGCATATATTTTTATATATGTCATATAGATACAATTACCTCGAATGTATAGTTTTTTTTATGGGAAATTTTTTGTTTCGATTGACCTCTGGCACTGAAATGTTACCTACAAGATATGGCCGAAAAAATCATGATTTCAGATTTTAAGACGCTATCACTCTCGTCTGAAATCGCTTTGTTTCATACTTTGCCATATAATTTAACATATTTATGAGTTATATATTATATATTTTTATTAGGCATCCTACGCCACTTGGAGAAGATGATCCATTTTTAGATATAGTTTGGCCAGAGACGGGAATTTATGGACATCTTCTTGATATTAATACCGTTTCTACTGTGCGAAGGAGGCCAAGTCACCGTGCTCTTCATCCAGCAAATGATTGTCATTAATTTTTTCTATAAACTTGTATACTTTCTATATGTTACTCAAACAAGTTTTTATATTTTCACATTGCGCATGTTTGAAAATTTGAATTTAATTTTTATAATATTTTGTAGTTTTCTTTATTGCCAGAAAATAAACTCTAGAACTATATCATGTTACTAATTCCAAATGGATCCATTTGTATGGTAACCATAACCATAATATATATGGGTGCCGTTCCTATAATCAACGTTTCAAAAAAACCGGTTACCATGCATTATGGGAACCATTCCCATAATATATTGTAATTGTTACCATAAATTTTTCTCCGCGCAGTTACCATCTTCGGTTGTAACAAATATAATCTTTAATAGTTAGAATTAGCATCTTCGATAGTAATCGTCACCACCATCATTTGTTACTGTTAACATTTTCAATGGTAAAACTAATTATTACAACCACTGAAAAATTTTACTACCATTTTAGATAGTTAAAATTAAAAATTTTGTATTGTAGATAGTATCATCAAATTCTCTCCGTGTACCATATATATTTACTCTTGCATTGTTTACACAAACATTAACATATTTGTACACATAATCTTAAATATTATGATATCTTATTTTATGTGATCAATAAATGTTTTCTTTATCGAGCAGTACACAAACGCATTGTTGTTAAACCGATATTTACACATTTGAGAGAACAGCAATCACTATGATCCAGACACTAAAAGTGATAATAAAAACAAAGTTAATATAAATAAGAAATATATATATATAGAGCGGGGACAAAACGGCGTACCCCCAAAATTTTTTTCACCTCTTTTTTCACCTTTTTTAGCGAGTACTCCATTTTACCCGCGAAAATGAAACATTTTTTTTAATGGCCTCCGAAAATTTTGTCTATTTACTTTGAATTTCATTAAAAAAAAAATTTTGCGTATTTAAGTTCTCAAAAACTTAGTATTTCCTTAAGAGAGATAGCCACTGTGAGGGTCGAAAAAATAGGTGATTTTCGGGAATTTTTTTGGCTGGAATAATAAAGGAATTCGGGAATCGGTTTTTTTTGTTTTATAAAGTATACATTGAAGATAATTCTCCTAAATTTTTATTAAAAAATATCATGTTGTTACAAAGTTATAAGCATTTTTGTGGAGCACCAAAAAAATTTCCCCCACTACGGTGTCATCTCTAACTCAAAAACGGATTATCAGAAACAAAAAAACCAAACGGCGTTGTAATCTGTGTGCATGTGGTTATCGTTGCACATAGGGAATTTTGAAAATTTGGATTTGAAAAAAAATGGCGACATATTTAAAATTTTTTCGTTATTTTTTCTCATTTTTTTGGATTCAAACAGCCCTAAAAAATCTTAAAAATTAAAATTTTCAAAATCCCCTACGTGCAACTTTAGCTACTGAATAGACGAATACGAAAAAAAAAAAGTTGCGAATCGGTTCATATTTATGAAAATTACAGATGCCACCAGTCCAAAAAAAGTAGTTTCGAGAAAAACGCGTTTAAAGTTTTTAGTCGATGCAACGGTCAGTTGACGTGCTGTCACAAAAATGACTATAACTTGAAAAATATTAGGAATTTTCATGTAAAACTCTAGATACATATTTTTGAACATACACTTTGATTTAATAAAAAAAAAAAAAAATTTTTTTTTTTGAAATTTTACAGTGGCTATCCCCCTTAAGTGCCCGTTTTGCCACCCCACCTCCTCCCTTATATACGTACTGAAATTCCATTTCTAAGACAGAATGGCCGATTCTTGATTTTTTCGTCTCTATCATTATACATCACAGGAATGCACAATCCAAATCTTTTACTATTATTTACTTTAATAAATAAACATTTTTCAGAACAGCAATCCTTGTCGATGTTACACTGTCAAATTTGATTACAATGTTATTATTATTATAATTATAATTATAATTATAATTATTATTATTATTATTATTATTATTATTATTATTATTATTATTATTATTATTATTATTATTATTATTATTATTATTATTATTATTATTATTATTATTATTATTATTATTATTATTATTATTATTATTATTATTATTATTATTATTATTATTATTATTATTATTATTATTATTATTATTATTATCCACTCGACCACAAGTACTAGTTAATTAATTTTTATTATCAATTTAAACTTTTCCATAACAAAAAAATAAAATACTCACATACTCTCCATGATCGAAGCATTTACTGCCTTTCAATATTTCGGCTTTTAAATTAAAAGTTGCGATAGTTAAAAAAATAACAGACATCATTGCTACATACATGATTGACAATTATTCAGCTTTTTGTTTTTTTATAATTGTTGTTTTAAAAATTTTTTTTCAATAATATGTAGAAACTTAAGTTAACTAGTATATTTTCGACGCTTATCAGTAAAAGACAAAAAATATATACAGCTCAAGACACACTGCGTACGATTTCTTGTTGTCGTTAATATAATACATTTATCAATTAAAAAAATATTTCGACACCATTATCAACGAATTAAAATTAAAATAGTGTAATTACATTTAGTATCAATTGAGAGTAAAAATAATAACGTTATTCTTCATCACATATTCTATATATTTTTTCGTATAATGGTATCTTATCTTATTCGACTTCTATATTGGTTTATTTTTTTTTGTGTCGTATTGTTATATTTTTGTAAACTATGAAATTGATTTGAAAAGTCTCACATAAAAATTTCTAGTCGGGTATGTCTATTTGGAATTATATAGTAACGCGATATGACTGGATAGATAGTAAAATTATTTCACGAAAATGTGAACTTTGTATTACTGTAAATTTTTGAAATTGGAATATCACCCGTGTTAAATGATGACTAAAGTTTTTTGTAAAATTTTTTTCTTCAAAGTGATTTCAAACTGTCATCTATCACTTTTACCTTTCATTATCAATAACTTGACAATTTCAAATGATTGTTCTCCAACCCCTTTGTTCCTCAATAATATTCAAATCACGTTCCGATTTCCATTTACACGTAATTCATTTTACTTGAGCCATTTCGTTAGCTAAATTTTTTTAATGGTATTAAATTTTTTTCGAAAAATTTTTTCTTAGTGTCAATTGAAACTTCGGCTTATGGTCTTGAAATATAGATCACAAACAAACGATATATCTTTTTAAAGTGTCCCCATTTTCCAACCCTTAAAATTTTCAATATTTCAAAAAAAGTAAAATTAATAAGAAAAGTTATAGAATTTTATTCCTTACATTTATTTTAATGCTCAGTCAAAATATCAAATATCTAAATGAAAGAAATTAATACTATTTAAGCCATAATTGTTATATCATAGTAGTAAAGTGTCTAATTAATTCAGATTATACTTATACTCGTAAAATAAAACGATTTAATGTTTCTATTGTTATTATTATCACCGACGAGAAATTATAAGATTTCTCTTCTATGAATTATAATGCAGGTTTATTAACCCGTATGAAAATAAAATATATGATAAATATCAGAAAATATATGTGGCGAATTTAACAATATTTTCTGATATATTTTTTTTTATACTAAAAAACATAATATTCATCATATACGAGTTCTTATATGTTTAGTATATATAAAATATATATGTCAATCATATTCAAAAAATATATTTTTTGTATATGATTGACATATATATTTTATACATGCTAAACATATACGGACTCGTATATGATGAATATTATATTTTTTAATATAAAAAAATATATATCAGAAAATATAGATAAATTCGCCACATATATTTTCTGATATTTATCATATATTTTTACTTATATTTTGACCATATATGTTATTTTCATACTGGAAACTTTTTTTCTACACGGAAAGAAAATTATGGGAAGTTTTCCTATGCATTATGGGAATGGTTCCCATAATGGTATGGGAACAGTACCTATACTACTATAGGGATTGTTCCCATATATTATGGGAACCATTCCCATGATAGTATGAGAATAGTTCCCATACCATTATGGGAATGGTTCCCATATCATTATGGGAACCATTCCCATAATGGTATGGGAATCATTCCCATACTATTATGGGAATGGTTCCCATATTGGTATAGGAACTATTCCTATAATATTATGGGAACTATTCCCATAATGTTATGGGAACCATCCCTATAATATCATTAAATTTTTTTTTTGCACAATAGTATAGAAATTTCCCAAAATTTGAATTTTCTTGAATGTTTTGTGCTGACAAAAAATTCTTGTTAAAAATTTTAATGTTTTTTGCCAAATACGATTTTTTTTTCAATGTTTGAATTTTTGTTTTTATATTTAATAATATTTCTGTGTATTGTAAAAGTGATTACCACACTTTTCTTTAAATTGATTTTTTCATGATAATATGGGAACCATTCCCATAATGGTATGGGAACCATTCCAATTACATTATGGGAATCATTCCCATAATATTATGGGAATAGTTTCCATACTATTATAGGAACCATTCCCATAATATTATGGGAATGGTTCCTATAATATTATAGAAAGTATTCCTATAAATTATAGGAACCATTCCTATAATTATAGGAACCATTCCTATAATTATAGGAACCATTCCTATAATTATAGGAACCATTCCTATAATTATAGGAACCATTCCTATAGTGTTATGGGTATCATTCCCATAATTATAGGAACTATTCCTATAATTATGGGAAACATTTCTATAATTATAGGAACCGCTCCCATTATTTATGGTCGTAATTCCTATGATGGTATAGGAAAAAATTTCACAAAATTATGGGAACCGCTGCTATAATTTTCTTTCCGTGTACTATACTTTTTCTTAAATCGAAAATTTTATGAGCTCAAAACCACTTTCAATTGATAAAAATTTTCTGTCACTAACTCCTCAGTTCTGATACCTACATATATAAACAAAATGTACCCAATTGTTCGTATTTTTCCCAGCTGTTCCCTTAATCTTCAAGATGTTTGTCACCAGAAGCACTTTCTAAAATTAAATGATTCATTAACTTGAAATAATTACTCATACAATCGCGAAAGTTTATATTTTTAATCATCCTTGTCTGAAGTAATTATTTCTTTGCTTTAAGCTTTGTCTAGATAATTTGGGTATATAAATTTCAAATATAAATTTTAATTCGCTTATTTATATGATAATGAATTATACAAAGTAAATTCATCCGCCACTTTGTAGCAATGCGTATAATAAAATAAAGCCTTTTTGTTATTATTATTATTATTATTTTTTTTTTTCTTTATCCCAACTTTTCTCTTTTTATATAAGTCTTCATTGATTAACAGTTCCAGTCAGTTTATTTAGCGTAAAGATATTTCAAGTATAATCCAGATTCTTTTTATAAAAAACTGTGATAGCGATAATTGAATTTAATGATTTGATATATAAATTTCCAATTAAGAAAATATGGTAATTTTCTTTCAAGGATACGGCATTTGAATATTTAAATAAATTCTTTGATGTATTGAGTGAATTTATTTTGAGTATAAAAATTGACAAAAAAAAAAAAAATTGTTCTATCGACACGAGAAATAGAACTTTCGTCCGTAATTAATTGAATTTAAATTAGTTTAGTTTGAAAAATAAATATTTAATTGCATAAGTGGACTTTTTTAATGACGTCAGTGTTTTAGTCATTAACATCTTTGCATTATCACTGATTATTAAATTCAAAGCTCAAATAAATCGAAATCGTTGAAGCTTAGGTGAATGAAGACTTGATTAAATTTTTTAAATTACTGTTTACATATTTAATATTCAGCAGATAGATAAGAAAAGTAATTTTAGTTATTGTTGAGTGAGCTTTCAATTGCTGGAATGTAAAAGCATTTGATTTTATAAATTGAAAAAGTTTAAGAATTAAGGTATAAGTTCCTATACCCGCTCAGTACCATTAGTCGCTCACTTAAACTGTTTAAGGCGTTTTTTTATAATTTTTATAAAAAAAAATTACAACTAAAAATATTATTATTGATAAATAATTATTTGTGAATCTAAATATATTAAAATATGATGTATCAAATTATTTTATAATAGATTATAAATGTAAATTAAATGACTGTTTTCAAAATCGCGCAAACCCTCGCGGATTCGGGGTTACTGTGAAATCACAGTGAAATCACAGTGAAATCAATTTTACCGTAAGTTTACTGTGTATTGATGGTAATTTCATAGTGAATTCACAGTCGTTTTGTGCCATTTCGTCACTCTGGTTATATAGTAATTTTACAGTAATTTTATGGTAGTTCCATAGTGATTTCACTTGTGATTCTTTTGTAGGTTTAGAATAAAATTACCATACTTTCATGATAATTTTACTGTCGATCAGCTATCGATTTATGGTAACCCAACAATGGTAACACTGAGGCTTTATCATGGGTTCACAGTCAGTTTATCGTGATTTCACTACGAATTCACTGTGATTCCATAGTAATCTGATAGTGTTAACTCTGTGACTTTACAATAGTTTCACAGTCAGTTCATAGTAGTTTAACCATGAATTTACCGTGATCCCATGACAACCTAGTAGTATTAGCACTGTGACTCTATGATATTTTCACAGCAAATTATTCGCGTTTTCTCCATGATTTCACTCTACTTTGATAGTGATCTGATACGGTACATCTATCATTAATCCAATTTCAAAATCAAAATTTGAATTTTTAATGTCATTAATCGATAGAAATGGAATTGAAAAAAAAAATAATATCAATTATTTCATAAATGCTCCTATAATTGTTTGTAAGTTTAGCAAATATTTTGGCACATATGTATTTTATTTATTATAAATTTAGCTATTTTAGGAATTTCCGAGCGAAACTTTATCTGTAATTATCTAATTTAGTTAATTTTATAAAAGCTTAAGACGGTAAAATTCTTCAGAATTATAAAAAAAAATAAATAAATAAAAAAATTGAATAACTTTTTTTTTAAAACTGTATAAATTGAATTTAAACTACTGCAAAAAATAAAGAGAACATCATTTAGATTAATATTTCAATAGTAAATATTTATTATTTATCATAATTTAGAATAAAATATTCTTCAGTTCAGAAAACTTGATGATTTACAAATGAAGGCAAACATTTTTTTTTTTATGAATATCGTATTCTTTTAATTTTATAGTATTTAATAAAATAATTTTTCTTATAACTTAGTCTTGAGTATATATAGTATTGAATAGCATCAAGTAACAGATTAAATATTTAGTTCCGAATGCGTGTGGTGGCCGAGTGGGCTAAAGTACATGACTTAAGCTGCTCTTCAATCGAAGGGTCGGCAGTTCGAGTCCCATCGTACGTTAAAAAAAAATAAAATTCCTTCTTTACCGAGGGTAAAAAATAGCATTTAATTCTCCAGAGGAATTACATGAAGTCATACAAAGGGATAATAAATAATTTTTTTAAACAAGAAAAATTATTTATTGAAAAACCAAGATTAGGATTATTGTTGCTATTATAATATTATTATTAATTTTATTATTATTATCTTTGAATCAATAAATATAGGATCTCAATATTGCCCCTAAATCTCGATGAAAACTAAGCAGATCCAGGATTAAATGATTAAGTAATCACAGTAATATTACTGTCAATTCACAGCGATATTATTGTGATTTCACGAAGAATCTATAGTAAGACTGCTGTGAAATCACTGTATGATCACGGTATTATTACTGAGAAAGCATGACTGAAGCACTGCAGATCCAGCATAAACTGATAGTGAAATCACTGTAAATACACAGTGAGACTACTGTCAACTTACAGCTATACTACTGTAAATTGACTGTTATGCTATTGTGATTCTACTATGAATCGATGGTGAAATCATCATAAAATTACCATCGGATGATAATTATCACACAGTAAGCAAATGGCACAAAGTTACAGTGATTTCACTGTCATTTCACTATGGGTTCACTATCTTTCCACTATGATTTCACCGAAATTTCACCATGATTTCGGAGTAATCCCGAGTCCGCGAGGGAAGCCGGGTATTTTTTACTTTAACGTTCATTCGTTAGATTAAATAGGGTACGTCAAATTTTTTTCGAATTGTTATAACTATATCTTATTAAATACATTTTTAAAATTCATGAAATTTTAGATTATGAAAGAATAAAGTAGTAGGGGAGGGTGGGGCAGAGCGGCCCCCCTAAGCCAATTATTATTTTTTGTGGCTTTCAACCATAAGATCACTTTACTTTTGTCCTATTTCGAACAAATTTATGGACATTTTGCCAAAATTCTGAAAATTTTTTTTTTTTTTGTGGGGCAGAGCGGCCTCCCTTCAAAAAGTGATAAAAAATATTTTTTTTTTTCGTTTTTTTTTTTTTTAAATTGTTTTCATCATTAAGAATGTATTTCTTTCTCTTGACAACTATTTTTGGTTTTATATTACTCGAAAAAAATTTTTTAAAGCGTAAAAAATCGTTCACTCTCGATTACCTTAATTACTAATTGTTATTTAATAAAAAAAAAAATCAATTCTATAGTTTTACTTTATTTCAAAAATTTATCAACTAAAAAAAAAAATTTAATTTTTATAAATTTTTAGTGACCAAATTTGCCTCTTACATAGAGAAACGGCCGAAAAATATGAAAAAATAATTTTTTCGGAAGTTTCGGCTGGTCTATTTTGCCCCAGGTGTTATGCGTAGGGCTAGAAATGTGGAATTATGATAATTTTTTTTTAATTTGACGATAAAAATATGAAAAAATCACTTTTTCTAAATTTTGGGCTTGTCCATTTTGCCCCAAATGTCATGCGTAGGGGTAAAAATGCGCAAACATATCGGATTTATAGTAATTAGTCGAAAAAAAAAAAAATTTTTTTTTTGGTCAAAATTTCAGGGGGGCCGCTCTGCCCCACCCTCCCCTATAATTTATAAATTATTTGCCCAAATCAATAAACTTATCATAGTTTAATTGATATTGTCTTTGAGCGACTATAGGGCCATTTGTTGGTCGAGTAATGGTACATGACAACTTTTAGTGAGCGACTATGGGTACACTCAAGGAGCTTATTTAAAAAATTAATAATAATTAATTATCAAGATTATTCTTCAAACTTAAATTTTATTCTAATACTCGAAACTTCAAAAAATAACTATAAAAAAAAATCTGGTTTTTCATTTTATTTAATCATTTATATTGAGTGATTTAATCTCACTCCAATGAAAAGTGAGTAGGTATAGGGGCTTTTACCTTAGTAGAAGCTTTTTTTTTTTTTGCAAGTAAATAAAAATATCAGAACTGGTATTTTAGTCGTAGACGTTACCCAGATTTTCTGAGAAGTAAAGTATGAAGTTTTATATAAAATATTTTTTACATAAATTGATGTAATTGCAAGCCTTCTACTGAGATCAAAAGAACATAATATCCTTTCTCTGGGCTAGAAAACGTTTAAATATTTACAAGAATCTACTAATAGTAGTAAGTGGTAAAATGGACGTCAGAGAATTTTATTTTAACTTAATATTTAAATTTTCTGTGAGTAAAAAAATTAGAGTTTTTAAATTTACAAAAAAACAGAAGAGGATGAAGCACTCGAGGTATCTAGGGTAAAGAGTGGCAGCTCAAAAGTTTGATGAATTTTTTTTTTTATGACTTCTGTACTTATTTTATTATTATGATGAATGTACTATTGATTTTTGAATAGAGATGTCCGGGGCAATGTGGGGCCTTTAAAAATTTCACGTAACGGAAAAGTTATACGAGGTATTACAGGATTGTTTTTTTTAATAAAATTAAAAACTGATAGTAGATTAGTTAAATATAAATGAAATGGAAGCATGTACAGGAGTCAAAATCAGTAAAAAAGATTATCATAAAATTTATGAGGTGTATATATTAGGGTGGCTGAAAAAATGTGTTTTTCGCTCTCACCCTTAAATACATTAGTATATGGTAAAAAAAAATTATCACAAAGTTTCAGCTCACAAAGTATAAAAAGTCGCTCAATAATTTAAAAAATCTTACAATTTATAAGAATCCATTTTTTTATTGAATATTTTTCTCTTACTACAACAAATTTTGTTGCATAGAAAAGAAATCTTCACCTTAAAATCCCACCTCGAAAAAAGAATATTATGAGGTCACTCGAGAATTTTGAAATTTGTCAAGTTTTTGATATTTTTGAGTGATCTTTATAAATTAATGTTTGGAAGTGGAATCTTTAGAAAATAATATATTTTTTACTTGCCAACAATATCGGCAACAAGAAAAAAAAAATGTTTTTTTTATATTTTTGAAATTTTCAAAATTCTTAGGTGATTTTTTAAATTTTCGAGCTGAAACTTGATCATTTTTTTTACCTATTTTTAAATATATTTAAAATCTCAGACTACGTTATCTCCTCTCTACTGAATAATAACAGTAACTTTTAATAATTAATAACTATATTAAATACAATGCAAACACACGTTGAATACAATCTTAAGCCCCATAAAGATTAAACTCGTAAGTCTCGGTATTATAATTTAAATTTATCTTTTATCTTACATTTAATCTAAAACAACCGATAGCTCGTTTAACATAAAGGATCACTTTGAAAACAAAATATTTTATACCGTTGACTTAATGTATAAATTTTACTAATAAGTCTTTTATTATTAATACTATTTATAACTTTGAACAATTATGATACTATTTTAGGCATTTGAAATAATTTAATGTCCCAACAATAGAAAGTATTGTAGACTACCCGTATGAAAAAACAATATATGGTTAAAATATATAAAATCATATATGTTTGCAACAAAGAAATATATGATATATTATATTGTATATTATAAAAAATCATATAGAGATTTTGGCCGATTTAATATAAAATTATATACAGTAGTAAATATATGTATTCCATATATGTAACTTATATGTTTTTTATATTAAGCTATGTATACATTTACATTTACTTTATAATATATTGTATTGATATATTTCCTTTTATATTCAAAAAATATATAATTGTTATATGAAATGAAATATATGGTAGCACATAATTTATATTATATATGGCACCATATATTTTCTTTGTTATATTTAAGCATATATTTTATTCGGTGTATGTATATGTATATGGGTATATATATTCGCATCAAATTAACTAATTTTGAAAATTTTAACTGCAATTTAAAGAAAATATTAAAATTTAGATCCAATTTAATTGGAGTTGGTCATACGAATAAGAAACTTTTTTTTTCCATACACAATATAAATATATGTTTTTATATATGATCAGAATATATTTTTCGTATATGATAGAAATATATATTTTTATGTATGATAAAAATATAGTTTTCGTATAAGACAAAAATATACATTTTCATTTATGATAAAAATATATTTTTATCATATATGAAAATACCCATATACATATACATACACCGAATAAAATATATGCTTAAATATAACAAAGAAAATATATGATACCATATATTTCATTTCATACAAAAATTTTATATTTTTTGAATATAAAAGGAAATCTATCAATACAATATATTATAAGGTAAATGTAAATGTATGTATAGCGTGATATAAAAAACATATAAGTTACATATATGGAATACATATATTTACTACTGTATATAATTTTATATTAAATCGGCGAAAATCTCTATATGATTTTTTATAATATACAATATAATATATCATATATTTTTTTGTTGCAAACATATATGATTTTATATATTTTAACCATATATTGTTTTTTCATACGGGTTGTCTTGTCACATGCCTTGTAAGATAAAAATTTTTTACGACGGGGCTCGTCTTGGCAAAATATTGGGCTACCGAGCCTCAGTTCGCCAGTTTCGGCCCAAGAGTTTGCCAATCGTCTACCGAGCCTCGGTTTGCTAGCCCTGGCCCTAAAGCTAGACAATCCTCGTTTTGCCTTTTCTTTTCTTAAGTCTAATTATTTATGAAATTGTACCTAAAGATTCAAATGTCATCAAACCCCGTTGTGTCCGAAGTACTCCGCCTGATTCTCTCCCCTAAAAAAAAAGGTTCCTATTGATTTTTTTTTTTTTTCCAATAATAAAAATTTATTACTGCAGATCTTTAAGTATTGCGTGACTTGGGTCGTAAAGACAAAGTGTTTAGATTGTAGGTGTCTTATTGAAAAGGGCATAATAATCCCTAGACTTCCATATGTTTCTCAGATCACGCAAATTATATAAATCTTTTTTGTTAGAGAAAAATCATTATTTATAAGATACCCTTGTAATATAATAAAGTATATGGTTTACTACTACAAATGTACTTCCATTATAATGATTATTTGAGATAAAATATACATAATAAAAAAAAATCTCAGTATTTATAACTTAAATTAAATCATAGTATGGTAATCAATAATCATATTAAAAATTAATGAAGAATAAATATTACATAACTTATGAGTAAATATACTAATAAATTTTTTTTTATGAAAATTAAAACGGTACATTTTCCAAAATTTTTATCTCAAAGCTTATAAATAATTGGATGTTCCCATTTTTATGAAGATATTTCCAATAGTTGGAAAAAAAAAATTCCTACAATTTATTGGAACCGGCCCATTACTTTTAATTTTCTTTCCCTGTAATTTTATTGAGAAATAAAAATCTCATTTTATTCCTTTCTTTTTTCTATCTCAAAGATTTTCTTAAAATGTAAATCAGGTGCTGGACAATAAAAAGGAAGATGTAAATTTTTCAAAAATTCAAATTTACGCCCAGTGAAGCGAGTGAGGGTATTGCTAGTCATTTTAATAAATTAAATATCGTTGAATTTATTTTTACATTTTACCCGTCGTATCCAAATTCACGCACGTTAGAAATTTTTCGTATTTGTTAAAGAAAAAAGTCTGTGTTAAAAATTTTATGTTAAATATTTAACATTTTTGTGTGTTAACCTTTAAACGATAACCCCGGTCTGACGGACCGCTAATCAAATTTAGAATCAATAAAACTTTTTTTAATATGATCATGTTAAAATATTAATTAATGTGAAGTTTCAGAATAAATACAGATTATAGTATTATTAGATCATGTATTTTTCATGAAGATATAGTTTTATTCATATAATAGATAGTCCCTTTCTCAAAAGTAAAAAAACCGAGTGTACTTCTAATAGCGGTCTGTCAGACCGGCATTACTCGTAGCGTGAAAATTTTTAGGGTTACCGGTTAAAGGTTAATTTCACACTGCTATTGTGTTGTTTGATCAGTTCATTTTGAATACAAGAAAATGTTAATTGAAACAATAGTAACATTCACGCAGTGTTACTGTCCCAACGAGTGTTAACACTTTTAGAATGTACACTGCAATGTATACACGGAGAAATTGTTCTTGTTTGGAATGCTATGGTGTCATGGTAGTACCGGATCATGTTGGCCACCTGTCGGAAACTGGCATAAACTCGAGCAAAGATTGCTATGACCATAGTAAAATATTTAATGGTTACAGTAATTTTTGACATAATCATTGATAATTTTTCTATGGCCATAGTAATTTTTGCATGTGCTTATTTAAACTTCCGACAGGTGGCCGCAAAGAATGTGTTGAATTTACCGCACACTCTAAAACCAAGTGTGTAATCGAAATTAACACACTTGCCGAATAACATTGAATCGCCATAAGCAATCTATAGATTTTAAACACACCATGAAACGTTAATTAAATGACTACAAAAAACTATAGTTTTGTTTATGGTCTTAAACATAGAACACATTTAATAAGTATGTGTTAAAATAATACACTTGTAACACCCTTGGTTTTAGGGTGTGCAGTCACTTGTTAAGCTTATATATACATACATTTTTATAGATATCTAAGTAACATAAATAAAAATGGTGGTTAAATTAATGGTATACTTATAGCTGTATAAATAGTGACTACCCGGGAAAAAATGTTTTTATAAAATTTTATAAAATAATATAAAATTTTATACAATTTTATAAAATTTTGTAATATTTTATAAGATTTTACAGCAAAATTTTATAAAAATTCATACAATTTTATAAAATTTTATAATATTTTATACAATTTTATAAAATCTTCAAAAATTTTATATAATCTTCTAAAATTTTATAAAGTAAGATCTGAGTAAGGAACGTAATAAATAAATGTAATTTTATAAAATTGTATGACATTTTATAAAATTGTATAAAATATAACAAAATTTTATAAAGTTTTATACAATTGTATAAAATTATATAAAATTTTATATAATTTTATAAGACTGTACAGCGAAATTTTATAGAATTTCATATAATTTTATATAATTTTATCAAATTTCATAGAATTTTATAAAATTTTATAAAATTTTATATGGTAAGATCTTAAAAGGGAAGTCATAATTAGATAAAATTTTATATAATTGTACGAAATTTTATAAGATTTTATGAAATTGTATAAACTTTTATACGATTTCATAAAATTATATAAATTTTTATACAATCTTATAAAATTTTATAAAGTAAGATCTTAGTGAGGGAAATAATAATTAAATGGAATTTGATATAATTGTATGAAATTTTATAAAGTTTTATACGATTTCATAAAATTATATAAAATTTTATACAATCTTATACAATTTTATATAATTTTATGAAGTAAGTTCTTAGAAGAGAAGTAATATTTAGATGAAATTTTATAAAATTTTATAAAGTTGTATACGATTTCATAAAATTATATGCGATCTTATAAAATCTTATACAAATTTATACAATTTTATGAAGTAAGATCTCAAAAGGGGAGTAATAATTAGATAAAATTTTATATAATTGTATGAAATTTTATAAAATTATATAATATTTCATAAAACTTTAGAGAACTTGATGCCACTATTGCATCTAGTGTAGGGTAGCATTTTGTAAAATTTGATAAAATGTCACACAATTTTATAACGTTTATTACAAATTATTATAAAAATTGTTAGAAATTCAAAGTAAATAAATAAAATTTTCAATGGCCATAAAAAAAAAAAAATTCCATTTTTGCGGGCAAAATATGGTGATAAACAAATATGAAAATTATATTATAAAAAATATAATTGATTACCTAAATGTATGCAGGGTACCCCTAGAAAAATGTAAAAAAAAAAAAAATTCTGAATATTGAATAAGTTTGATTTTATTAAAATTTTTTGTAAGTTATTTACATTAAGAAAAATTATATTTTACACAATTATTGGATGCAAAGGAAGATAAAAAAGTTTTTAATAGTTTTTATCATAATACAAAAGTCTTTAACATTTTTCGACCGGCACTAGATTCTTGAAAAAGTTTAACGAAAAAAATTCGAAATAATGCTCAATTATATTTACAAAAGTAATTTTGGGATGGTTATAATAGATTTAAAAAAAAAATTTTTTTTTATAAAATTTTTGAAGTACCTCGTTTTGCCTACCCCCGCCACCCCTTTCTCTTACATATTTATAAATATATTACATAATGTGATAATTTTGAATTTAATGTTTTTAAATTTTTATTTTGTCAACTAGCAATTCAAATTAAATCGTCGTTACTCAAGAAAAAGTTCGAAGGTTTCGCCATTAATTCAAAAATAAAAATCAATAAATTTAATTAATTTTAAAATTTTATGTCCATTAAACAGTCGATAGTTGAATTATCCAAATCTTTTTTTTATATATAATTATAAATTAAACTATGAAATATGGCTGATAAGTATTCATGAGTAATCATAAATACAGCCATGAATATTTCTTAGCTACAAGTAACCAATAGACGAGCGGAGCAGACTACGATTCTTCAATAACAAAAGTTAAGCAGCATCGAAGGTGGCCATTAATTGGATGGGTGACCCGTCCCGGAAAAAAAAAATCATTTTATAAAACTTTATAAAATTTTATAAAATTTTACAAAATTTTATAAAATTTTACAAAATTTTATAAAACTTTATACTGAAAATGGCCTGGTAAAATTTTATGAAATTTTACAAAGTTTTATAAAATTTTATAAATTTTTATAAAACTTCATAAAATTTGATAAAACTTTATAAAATTTGATAAAATTTTACCAGGCCATTTTCAGTATAAAATTTTATAAAATTTTATAAAATGTTAGTACTAAAATTTTGTAAAATTTTATAAAATTTTACAAAATTTTATAAAAACATTTTTTCCCGGGTATGCCCTGATTTGCAGTGAATTTCACTAATTAATTTTTAGAGAGTATGTAGCAAATAACATTTGAATGTGTAAAAGTTTTAGAACCGGTGACAGAGAATATTAACATTTTTTTAATAATGTTGTAAAACAACATAAAAATTTGTGTAAAATATTGTTCTAACACACAGTTTTGTGTCAATTTTTTTTAAATTTTTGTTTACTTTGTGCGTTCCAATATTCCTTGATGAGAATTTATATAATAATAAAAATAACCCTAATGCCAATAATAATAATAATAATAAAATGTTGGGCTTAGTAAAGATATCACGCGATTCAATCACTTAAAGCTCTCTGTCTGTTTGTAATACCAAGCAGAAGTGAAGATAATCAATTCTTTAGCAAAAGTAATATGTTCCCTTACCTAGCAAAAGAGTAAAATCGTCAGATAAGAATCTATTATCGATTGATTCCAGACAATATGGTATTTTCATTTCTATCCTCAATATTTTACCATCTTTGCACTAGTACTACATATTAACTTCTAAAAGTTTTCTTATCGCTACATTAACATTTAGTAGGTATAAAAAAAATAAATAATGAAAAAAATTTTTAAGGAGCGTTAATAAAGTTTATTCTCGAAAATTCGTGCGTCAAATATTTAAGTGATAGAATAAAGTTGAATACAATAAGAAAGCTTATATTCGAATTAATTAATGATAAATTACTATTACAGTATATTTAATATAATTATAAAGATTTTTATCAATATTATAATATAATTAAATTAATTAGCCAATGTAATTTTGAATGTTAATTTCTTCTTTCATTTGTGTATAGTATTACTTATAACTTATAATTTACTTTTCGATTTATCGTCATCTTAATCTGCTCGTTTCCTTAAATTACTTAAATTAAATATTGTTATGCATACATACATATCACGCAAGATTTTTTTTTTTATAAATTATCATCATAATCCACTCAGGGACAAACTTTTAGTTGATCACTTTATTCTCACATTGTCAAATAAACATAACTGAGCTGACTAGTTTTAATGATAGAGTAAATTTAACGAAATAATTTAATTCAAACCATTCATAATTTAATTTCAAACTTTATAAATATAATATTCGAAACTTCGGTGTAATATAAATTTAATCAAGACAATAATTATACTTTAAATTTAACTATTAAATTTTTGTTAAAAACGATTCTCAAATTTAAAAAAAATTTGAATAAAAACTTTACATTTTTTATGGAGAAAAACGGTTAGAGAAATATACCCTAATAAAACGAATTTTAATTTTAGCCTATGAAATACAAAGTAATTTTTGTAACACATAATCAAAATGTGCGCAATAGGGCCTATAGTTGGCAGCTAAAAATAGCAGATGATACAGCGGATATTTGGGCTAAAATCGTGATGCTAAAATAATATCATTACTGATATTCAAATATCATCACAAGTACTGTAAAAATCTAGAACTACAGTAAAAAACTGCGCATCAGTTTTCGCGCATGCCTGAACTAACCGTCGGATGTAAACACTGATGGTTATGTTATATTACACTGTAAAAAATCACCGGGGTAAGTCCAAGTGGTGTAGGTGTTAAAATCGGCGGTGTTAAATTTCAACACCGAAAGCGGTGTGAAAATAACGCCCCCGCCGGTGTAAATATTCTGTACCGGTGTTAAAAAAAAATCTCCGGTGTTAAAATAACGCCGCTACCGGTGTAAATATTCTAAACCGGTGTTAAAATAACGCCGCCGCCGGTGTAGATATTCTTTACCGGTGTTAAAATATTTTACTTTGTAAATATTTTTACTTACTCGATCACTGTACTTGTTAATAAATGATATATTTTATTAATTTTCATAAAGAACTGACATTTTTTGTGTTTTATAATCTTTAAAGTTAATACTCCAAGCGGACGCAGTTTATCCTGCTTTTACACCGGTTACCCCGCTTTTACACCGATATTACCCCGCTTTTACACCGATATTACTCCGTTTTTACACCGGTTATTCCGCTTTTACACCGATTTTACTCCGCTTTTACATCGGTTACCCGATTTAACACCGGTGAATTACTCCTCCTACACCGGTGTAATTTTATTTTAACACCGGGCGGAGTTAAAATGAGTCCATTTTTAACACCGCTCTTTTTACAGTGTAGTTTTGTCATTGTCCGAGAGAAAAAGTTTCAATTTTTTTTTTTTCTTCGATTTCTTTGACATTTTTTGGAAATTTTTTATTTTTTTTGTCATTTCATTGCATTTGCTGAGTCACCAACGCAAAAATTTGAGAAAAGTCGAAAAAAAATAATTTTTTCATTTTGAATATGATTACACAATTAAGGGAACAAAACTTGTTCCTTTAATTGTTTAGCAAAACTTTGATCGATGATTTCCAAAAAACGGTTCGGTAGATCAATTTAAAAATTTACAAGGGTCTTGGGGGTACATTAAGCTAAAAAAGTACCTGGCAACATTATTTTTTTCATCGATATTTGCAGAGTAGTGGTTGATTTACTACAAAACCAAAAAAAGTCATTTTTTGTACACACTTCTAATGGATGTTGAAAATAAAAAAAAATTTTTTTTTCAAAAAATGATGAAAGGGTCTTGTAGGGAATTTATTCAAGTTTTTAACGCCGCCCTTTAACTTTCTGGGCGATCATTGGTACCTGAAATATCGAAGATCGAAGCCAATAGGATCATTTTTTGTTTGAAGGCTGATATCTCTGCGACAAATCGTCCTACGAGGTTAAAAAAAAACCAAATTGAACCTGAATAAATTTGCTAAGCGAGCTATGCATTCGTTTAGTTGAAAAAATTTTTCCGCGGTTCGTGGGCTCTCCGAAAAAAAAAAAATTTAGAAAATTTTTGTCTCGCGGTATTTCTCATGTTTGCGCAATAACCGGAGCTTTTAAAAAATTTTGAAAAAATGCACCAAAACTAGAGATTTTAATCTAAAAAATGCTTTTTTTTTTAATTTCGATACGATTATTTTTTACCAAGTTACAGCCTTCCAAAAATCACTAAAAAATTTATAAAATTTTTCTGCTCCTTTAATTTTTTGCATTAGTGTATAAAAAAATTCATCGATTCATATAAAAAAAAAATTGCTTTGTATTTCTTCTTATTTTTCTCCATTTCCAATTTACAGAATAATTTCATTCCTACAATTCTATTAATTACTACCAATAATTTATTTACTAGCCTCCAATTAATTACAATGCAATGATTGTATTTCATTTTATAATTTAAATTGTTTCATTTATTTACTGCAGTCAATATCCGTATATGATTGAAAATCACATATAATTTATAGGCAATAATATCTTCGATAAAAATATTTTTTTTAAATATGAAACTCGTCGTTTGCAAAAAAAAAAAAAAAATTAATAATTATAATTTTAAATAAATGTTTTTTTTAGTCAACTCAGATATATTTTTTTAGTGATTATATTGCAGTTTCAATACTTAAATATATATGATTACCAGAATGTTCCCAAAATTCAGGTCATGCGCTGCTTAATTAAATTTCGATATTTAATTAACTAATAAAATTTTTAAATTAAATTATTCAAACAAAGTAATAATATTTTAAATACAAATACATACAGAACTGATTTTCAAAAATCAATACAAGGTATTAAACGTAAAAATAAAATAATAAAAAAGGCACTTTTAATAAAATTTATAATTATAAAACAATGTTTTAATATAACATCCTCTTTTATTCCGATATAATTTGCTTTTGATGCATTTTTAAATGCAGGCTCATATTTATATATATGTAAGTACGTATATGTAAATAAGTATGTGCGTAATTTAATAACATTCTATAGAATAAGATTGTTTAAAGAAATTCACTTTGCTTGTATATGTGAATCGATTTATATATTTATTCTTATTAGTTTTTTTTTAGATCACAGAATAGTAGCGCCCGAGCACGGCAATTTAATTTCTTCGAGAAACTCTCAAAAACAATATAATGTAATTTTTTTTAAGCCAAAAAAATTAATTTCTCAGTATATCAATATCGAGTCTAGTATCCAATCTTAATAAAAAATTTCCTTCACAGAAGTTTATATTCTGAGAAATAGAATTGATATTCTTGGAGAACATGCATAGATTTTGTTTAATAAAATAAACGAAAGAAAAAAATTCTCTCAATCCGTGTTCAATATACTGTACATATATGTACAGTAATATATTCATATATTACTGTTATAATTTTAACCATCAGCAATCTATTCATATTCATAAATATTAGAGTGGTCGTTAAAAATTAAATTTTCTCAGGCGTGACGTAAAAAGCTTCTTTTTAGTGAAAAAATACCTGGAGAATTTGGTTTTTTGTTTTTGGGTAAAAAGAACACGTGCCGCAGGACGATTAAATTTCATTTTTCGATACAATCGCGATTTTTTTAAAATATCTCATGAAATATGCAGATTAAAGGAAAAAATCGTAGGAACAATTTTGTAGGAAATTCAATTCTTGACAAAAAAGGTCATATTCATTATTTTTATAAAATGTGTATTTATGAAGATATTTTAAAAAAACTTTTTTTAGATCTGAATTGAGCGTTTTAAGGATTACAAATTTTGAAAATAACATTTTTCTGAGTATATAGAAACTACAACAAGCATTAATGATTGATATGTTACGAGTTATGAAGTTGTCTATATTTAAGAAAAAACGTTATTTTAAACATTCGTAATCCTTAAAATGCTCAATTGATAAGATCTAAATAAGTTTTTTTTAAATATCTTCATAAATACACATTTTATAAAAAAAAATGAACATGACCTTTTTTGTCAAGAATTTAATTTCCTACAAAATTGTTTCTATAATTTTTTCCTTTAATCTGCATATTTCATGAGATATTTAAAAAAAACGCGATTGTATCGAAAAATGAACTTTGATCGTCCTGCGGCACGTGTTCTTTTTACTTGAAAAGAAAAAACCAAATTCCCCAGGTATTTTTTCACTAAAAAGAAGCTTTTTATGGGGCGCCTGAGAAAATTTAATTTTTTACGACCACCCTAATATATATGTATATAGGGAAGGGTCTGGTGAAATAGACTCATTAAAAGAGAAATGCATTTTTTTTTGTCATAAGTGTGCTGAATCTTGAAATTTTCACTTACATTTGAAAAAAATGAGCAAAATTTTAAATTATAAAATTTTCCATTCATTTTTGGGCTATACTTAACAAGTCCGATAATTTACGTGCAAATTCAAGTGAGAAATATGATTTGCAATACAATCGAAAATAAAAGCGTTGAAAAAAAAACTTTTTATAAAATAATAATATTCCATTGCACGGAAAAAAATAAACTTCAAAAATTACTATATGAAATTATAACCCGGAACCCGGTTGTCAATATGGGGAATTTTAACATTCAAATAGTAAATTTTATAATACGTGTCCTCTATTTTCCAAGTATCAGTTACGATTTTTAAAGTTCAAATAGTAATTTTTCTTACATAGACAATAAATTTTTATACTTATCCTGTAATTATTCACATTTTAATCATAAATGAAAAAATTACTATTTAGAATGATGGTATTTACTGATCACTTTATCATTATATTATTTGTCATTTTCAATTTATATAGTTCATTTTTTTCCGTGTGGGTTTGTTCATTTTTTACAAATAAAGGCCGATATGAAGGACACCCAAAAATTCAGTAAAAATTTTTTTTTTCTCAAAATTGTTCTTGGCCATCAAGTATGTCTCATTATATCATTTTTTAGATGATCCAAAATTTTTTTCAATTTTTTTTTATTTTCAAAATTACGTTCCGAGTATTTCCGTTTTTGAAATAATTTACTCAATGGCTACAAAAAAATATACACGAGGTCTTCTTTACTAAATTAAAATTTGAAAAAAGTTGTTTATCTTAAATATTTTTTTTTCGGCTTCTTTTTTACTAATCCACAGAAAAAAAAGATTTCTTGGCACAAGAATTTTTTACTCGCCCTATGAAAATTTTTTCCCAGTCCAAGAAATTTTTTGTATTATGAATTGAAAACAGAAATTTTCTCACGGCGAGAACAAATTTTCTCAGAGCAAGAAAACACTTTTTGAGTCAATAAATTTTTTCTCGTCCCAAGAAAATTTTTGTGTTCAATTTATAATACAAAAAAATTCTTGCATCCAGAAATTCTTTTTTTCTGTGTCGTATTGAAAATTACATCTTTTCACTTCAATTTCAAATAAACTATTCTCTTATATTTATTTGTTGTAAGTAAAAAAAAAAAGTAATAAATAAAAAATTCATTCTTTTGAGTGGTTCCTTTCGCCCGCCCAAAAAAAGTTTTTTTTTGTGGCAACTTGAAATGTGGTTTGATTACTTCAAATAGAATTTGAAAAGAGATTATTCTTTTAGCGGTTCCATTTCGCCCGTCCTTCCACATATATATCAACATATATCATTTCGGAGAATTTCTCAAAAGCTTGAGCTAGCGCAAAATAATTACTCGGATGATTATAAAATGGAATGTATTAAAAAAAAACGCAGTACAATAAATACAATACATCTAATATATAATCCAATGAAATATTTTTAATTGTGTATACTTATATAATTAAATTTATATAATAAAGATTGTAAATAATGTATAGTATATATTATATATGTATATTAATTTTAATTCTATATTCTAATATAAATTTTATTATATAAACGACAAATAATATATATTTCTGAGCAGACTTAGCAGTATTTCAAGTACTCTATAATTTCGAATAGAGGTTATGTCAAATATTATTTTAAATCCTTTCGATATCGATGTAAAATCAGTGTAAACATTAATTTGACAAATGAGTATATATTTTAGCTTATTTCATAATTATCTATTGTATATTTAATATACTTATATAAAGAATTTTTAAAAAATGCGATTGCAAGTGATATTTGTGATAGCTTCTTTATAAGTATTTTTTTTTTTTTTTTAAATGTTGCTGGCGTGATAATTTGCGCAACATTATTACCTTGGTCCGTCAATCACGTTGTCCGTATTTAAATGTTTTACTATTTCGATAGTTAATCCACGTATCCGTAGCTAGCAGAAAATAGAAGCAAATTTTTATTTTGTATATTACTTGTATTGACGATATGTCAGTGATGATGAATGAGTTCTTAAATATATATATAAATTTTTTTGTCCATACGCGTAAGCAAAAAGTTATATTGATTTACCTTTTCTAGGTGAGTACCAAAATTTATCATATCCAAAACATCTTCTATTTTCTGCAATTTATCTTATTTGTTATTATTCTGTCAGAAAAATTTTACCATGATAGCTGAGAATGTTATTCTATTATTTTTTAATATTCTTTCGTGAATGTTACAATTAATTATTTTTTAATAGTCTTCAGAAGTAATTATTATACTTTCTATTTACTATTGAGATAAATTTTTAATAAATAGTAAAATATTAAGGAGGTTAAAGACTTGTATTGAGCGAAATTAATACCAAGTATTTAAAATTTATAGAATCTTGTTTTTGGCTCATACGTGATCATTATTTGAAATCAGAATTATTTACGGAATAGTTTGTGATAAAATAGATTATTAATAGCACATTACACACCTAGGAGGAGAACGGGACATTCCAACCTGGGTGTGTATTTGCGTACCTGAGCCGAAGGCTATATTGGGAAGTCCTGCCTTTCTCTGTGGTGTTTATACACGGAAAAAAGAGCAGTTAAAAAATTACAGTTTTGTATAGTAGTAAAGCGCTCTAAGTTTGAAACTAGAAAAAAATTACATTTTATGTCAGTACATTTTACAGAAATAACAAATATTACAGTTTCAAACTCGATATTGTCGATTTAAACTGTAAAATTTGCAGCTTAAAATTATATTAATTTTTTTACTATAGTTTAATCTTTAAAGTTTAAAGATTTTTACCCGGAAGGCCTATTTTTACTGTAGAAACTGTAATTTTTCAACTCTATTTTCCGTGTACAATTTTTGATCAGAGCTTCACTTGAAAGTTCAAATTCTTGCCTCTGAGAGAAAAAATAGCGCATGCGCGAATCTTTATCATTTACTTTCTTATAAGAGAAAAGAACGACTTTCTTTCCTCTGAACAGGGCAGGAATTTAAACTTTCGGTGCAGGCATGGCGAAAAAGAATGAGTTTAAACGGACAAGGGGAAAATTGATGACCCCTGATTAAGAAAAATGAATAAATCCATGCTAAGTGTATATCTATATATTAGTAGATTCAAATTGTTTTGAATAATTTCAAACAATTTTTCTCAATCAGGGATTTTTATATTGAATTTTTTTTTTTTTTAATGACAGTAAGGTAAAAGCCCTTATACCCGCTCACTTTTTATTGGAGTGAGATTAAATCACTCAATATAAATGATTAAATAAAATGAAAAACCATATTTTTTTTTATAGTTATTTTTTGAAGTTTCGAGTATTAGAATAAAATTTAAGTTTGAAGAATAATCTTGATAATTAATTATTATTAATTTTTTAAATAAGCTCCTTGAGTGTACCCATAGTCGCTGACTAAAAGTTGTGATGTACCATTACTCGACCAACACATGGCCCTATAGTCGCTCAAAGACAATATCAATTAAACTATGATAAGTTTATTGATTTTGACAAATAATTTATAAATTATACTACTTTATTCTTTCATAATATAAAATTTCATGAATTTTAAAAATGTATTTAATAAGATATAGTTATAACAATTCGAAAAAAATTTGACGTACCCTAAATTTAATCTAACGAATGAACGTTAAAGTAAAAAATGCCCGGCTTTGCGCGATTTTGAAAACAGTTATTTAATTTACATTTATAATCTATTATAAAATAATTTGATACATTATATTTTAATATATTTAGATTCACAAATAATTATTTATCAATAATAATATTTTTAGTTGTAATTTTTTTTTATAAAAATTATAAAAATATGCCTTAAACAGTTGAAGTGAGCGACTAATGGTACTGAGCGGGTATAGGGGCTTTTACCTTAGTCAAAAATTATTTTATTTCTAATTTCAGTAATGCTAGAAGTATTCTTGTCCACTTTGCCTGGTGTTAATTTATTTTTTTTAATATACATAGACATTTTTTTATCACAAACCCAGATTCCATCTCGAAATTATGGTAAAAAAATCGAAAAAACTTCAATACGATCGTCTATAATTTGAAAATTTAAAATGCAAATTTCAAAAAATGAACTCGACAATTTTTAAGAAATTTTGAAAAATATCGTACGGAAAATACGATTTCTTATCTCGCATTTTTTAAGTAATAACCTCCTTAATAAAAAAAAAATAGATCACAATGAATAAACAAATTTCTTTAAATAACATTAAATCACATGGTCCTTATATTTTTAAATAGAATTCAAAGTCGAGTAAGCGGTTTAGCTTCACTGAAATAAAATACTGCTTGGAATTTTAAATGAGCGCTTTCATGTGCAATTCTTTTGTATTATTGTTCTGCAATTTAAATTTTATCTCTCCAATTAATACAAATAACAATTCCAAAAGATTTGAACCTCTAACTAAATTGCCTTCTTTACAATAATATTTACTTTATTTAATATTATCAATTAATTTTATCTATTTTTTTATTAGCCACTAACTATTAGCCCTTTTGTTAACACTACTAAATTTAATCATTAAAAATTTTTTTAAAAATCAAAACTATAAATATTCCACATAAATTATACTTAATAAGTCGCTCATTATTATTATCCTCCTCAAAATGAATTACAGAGACTAAAAGTATTTGTCATTAATCAAGGACTCCATCACAATTATCAGTTAATCCGTTCGAATGATTAAGAGAACTATAAATTTTAATTACGAGCACGATTAATAAAACTAAACTCTAGTCGTGCAAAATGTGAAAAATTCATTATAATTTTTCTTCATTATTTTTTTTATATTTTTTAATTTTTTTTCTAATATATCAAAGTATAAAGATTAACAATAATTATAATAATTTAATAATTAACATTATTATTAGCAAATAAAATAATATTTAAACTCATATAAATATATTTGGTGTTCAACAATACGACATATATATATTTAAATATTTTTTTAACTACAAATTTATAGAAGTTTATCATATAAAAAAAATCATCTTACCCATAGTACTTCGATTTAATTATAGATTATCCTTGCTGCATATAATAGTCATATTTATTTATTAATTAATTAATTAATAATTATTATAAGATAATTAGAAAATTGATTAATAATAAAATTAAGTTCGCGCAGGATTAACATAAATCGGTTGATGATGGTCGTCACGATGATGCTGATAATTATGATTATGCTGGGAGTGATGAGTGCCATTTTGTTTTGAATGGTGCGAATTATTGCGCAGTAGTTCTCTGGTCTCACTCGGGGACCCAGGACTCAGACTATTAGTAGTCGAAGTCTCATGTCGGTCACTTATTATTTCTTCCTCGGTAATCTGCTCAAGGAATAGCGGAGACTGACCAGGATGGTCGCCATTGGAAACAGGCGGGGGTGAATAAGCAGGGGGTGGGCTTCTTGGTGGCGAGCTTGTTGTTTTTTCACTCTGCAGTTCAATCGAGCTGAGTGATGTCATCTTCTTTAATTGCTTAGCTTTCCTACCATGTCTGGTGGTAAGACCGCCAGTTTCAACGTCTCTTTCAAGCCTATGCCCCGATCTAGATCTAGTCAATTGCCTCTGTACGTATTCCTCCAGGTCATCCTCTTCTTTTTTAGCAATAACGCGATTCAGTATTATGAGAAATACTCCAACTACAACTGCGAAAATCCCTGTGATAACAAGTTCATTCCACCACCCACCTGAGCCTTTTGAACTCCAACTTGCTAAATCACCAGGCAGCAAACCACTTCCTAGTAAAAAACCACCCAGTACCAAAAAAACAACTCCAATGTGAAGCATTCCAATAGAGGTAACGACTTTTGAATCCAACATTCCTTGACCAGCGGCATGATGAGGTTGGGCTGTGTGATGATGACGATGATGTCGGTCCAATGAACCTGTCGATGCTCTAGGTGATGTCAGTCCACTTTCACCAGATTGCGCGCTGTAACGACGTTCGCGGGCACGCCGTTGTTCATCTCGACGCTTTCTCTGACGTTTGATGGCCAGTGCCGAGTGCAATCCAACCGCGTGCATCCTGCAACACCGCAAATAAGACGCTGCTCAGTAAGCCAATCATGTCATACTTTTTTTCTATGTCTACTCTGGTTTTTTTATTTCTTCTTTATTTTTTTTATTTTTTTATATATATTTTTTTATATGTTATTTTTTTTTATGTTAATCCACTTCAAGCATCATATTTTTTATAACTCTTGTATCAACTTTATTTTTTAAATCGGGGAACTGAGTAGTTGATATTTATTTACGTTGCAGGATGCATCGTGTTGGAATACATTTTTTTAACTTTAACAGATAGCTTTAAAAATAAAATATTGTTTACCTTTTACAGACGATTTTACAAATTCTCCTTGATGCTCTGGAATTTTTTTCATTTGAATTTACAAGTTATGATTCATGAATTTAATATTGAATCGTTTTCGTCTGCGTTTTTTTGCTCTATGTTTTATTGAACTACTTTTGAAACTTAGGCTAGGTAGCTGCTCAAGATTTTTTTGTTATGAATAAGAAAAGATGGGGTCGTAAATAAATTATGTATAAATAATAAATAAATTGTCAATTCTCTATAATATGAGCACTATAATAATTTAAAGAGAAATATTTCAACGCAAGCTAAGTTACAAATTATTATTAGAAATGTGTATATTGTTGAAGTTTGCTATTCCATTGTGTAATTATGAAGAACTCCCGGGTCGAACATAAAACTTGAATCAGGCTCGCTTTACCATACTTCCGTTGGAAGTTATCGATTTTCCGACAATTTTCCGATAAGATCTTGACTTTTTCGATTTATCCTTCATAAAAAAATTCGTTCCAAAAACGTTCATGACAGGGAACTTCCAAAATTGAGACGATTCTGAACTTTAAGTTAAACATATTTGGAACTTTGAAAAATTATAAAGTGAATAATTTTCAACTGGTGTAGGCTAATCCTGCGCGTTTTTGACTTCCCGCTAAGAACCCGAGTCGAAATTTAAATCATAGATTGAACGTACTAGACGTTAAAAACGTAAATTCAACCTTTGAAGACGTAAATGACCGTGAAAACGTATTAAAGACGTAGTTGACGTACGAAAACGTAAATAAGACTTACGTAATTGTAAATCGTAGATACAATCTTTCAAAACGTAAAATAAAAAAATTAAACCGTATCGAAAACATTTCATGCCAAAAAAACATGTCTAGTCGCCAGGAAACCACAAATAAAAATTCTCAGTATCTTTAAAAAAATATTTTGGGGACTTGCAACAGAAATTCTACTGACAGCCACTTAGCTAGTCTGTAAGACCCAAAGGAGCCCAAGAAAGTAGCTGTCAGTATAGTCAAAGTCTTATTTACGTTTTCGTTCGTCAACTACGTCTTTAATACGTTTTCACGGCCATTTACGTCTTCAAAGGTTGAATTTACGTTTTTAACCAGCACGTTCAATCTACGATTTAAATTTCGATTCGGGAAAATTGGAAATTTTCAAAAATTCGGAAAGTTATTGGTTTTGGTCCGATTTTCGAAAATCGAATTTCTGAGAGATCTTGACGTTTTGAGGTCCGAGGGAGCTATTCTGACTAATTTCAAGATGATGTCCGAGTGTATCTATGTATGTATGTACGTACGTACGTATGTAAATATCTGTAACTTTTGAACGGATGAACCGATTTTGATCGTCAAGGTGCCATTCGACGCAGCTTGTTAATATCTAAAAGCTGCGAAATCTTAAGCTCGATCGGTAGGGTTCGTTTAGAGATATTCCAAAAATAAAATTTTTTCAAAAATGTTTCTTTTGGATAAATTGTAATGTGCTCGATGGATTGATTCCAAAATTGACTGGGCTTTAAAACTTTATAAGCCGCGTCGAATGCCACCTCACCCATCAAAATCGGTCGTGCCTCATTTCCTACATTAATAATTAAATTTAACAAATAAAAAAATATCGCATTGCCACAACTCATTCAATAAATAAATAAAAAAAAAATTTCCTAGCTCAAACATTTAAATGAAAATGAATTTTTATATCCAAAGTAATGGTTGAAAAAAAAAATCTTTTTTTTTGTTTCAATTAAAATTTTTTACTCGATCCCATTTTTTTTTTTAATTTTAATTTTTTACTCGATCTCATTTTTTTTTTTAATTTCAATTTTTATTCATCATCAAATACACTTTAGGTTGATTTTTAAATTATTTTACTAATATCATATGCAACCGACTTTTTTTCACATATGAAACTAACAAATTTCATAAAATAACCTCACTTTAATAGAAGTATATAAAAAAAAAAAAAAAAAAAAAAAAAATTACTTATAGAACATGAAATATCACGTCGCGCATAAACGATAGTCGATGTATTTTTCCACCCGTTTTATTGTACTCTTTCATATCCACTTTTTTTTTACTCTAAAATGTGGGTTAAGCTTTCATACAACCACAAGTATCCCATTGTTTTTAAACCGTACATTAATTTTGTATGGATATAATTAGGCTTCAAACAATTTAAATTCACATTCAAAACTACTATTGTTCAATCAATATTTCAACAATACAAAATTTATGTACAGATCCAAATAATTTCATTAAACTACTAAACTGTCGATAGAATCCGCTTTATGAAAATTAATTAGCAAAATATTTAAATTAAATTAAATTAGAAAAACAAACTTGTTATAAAATTAACGGTGAAATTAATGTCAAGTTTATTACCGCGTATTAACTGCGCATTTCTGTAAAAAAAAAAAAAAAAAAAAAAAACATTTATGGCATGCGGGAATAAAGCCAAGTCTCGTGGGTCGATAGGAAATAAGTCCGGGGTTAAAATGATATGATGAAAGCTGTACAAGTAGAGTATGTGAACTAAGGAAGAAATGGGGTGACATAGCTCTACGCATTTTCTTCACATTTTATATTTAACTCTTTCTCTCTTGACTACTTCACAAGTAAAGCCTCTAGTCTATACGCCCCTATAACACATACGATTTGAAATTCTCCAGCGTATTATCGAATGAACTCTCTCTACAATTAAGGTCAAATTTTTTTTTTTATCCCGAGAAGAGACCATAAAATGCTTATGAAATACAAGTACCGTCTAGACTGTCTCAATGGTATAATACTGATACATTTTATATTATTTGATAAGAGTACTATCTAATTTCGTGATTCATTGTTCAAAGTATGACAATCGAAATGAACCGTTTATTGTTTTCCATGATTTCATTACGATTAACATTACTAATTTAAATGATTCTATGCTGATGAAATTAAAAATTTGATTTTTTGAACCTCATTATTTTGATAAGAATACAAATTTTGTGATCTGGTTTTACAATTAAATGTCGCGTCGTTCAAAAAATGGTGGCGATTGATATGGAAAACCTAAAAATTTCAGACATTCTAGTGTCGGGAAAAATACACGCAGAGAATTTTCGAGTAAAAATTACCCATAAAGTTTGATACTATAAGAAGATCTAGTGAGAAACTAAATTTTTACACACCCGAGTCATAAAACAAACAGAAACCATGTCAATTGTCGCCCCGGAGGTGAT
Source organism: Microplitis mediator (assembly GCF_029852145.1). NCBI lineage: Eukaryota > Metazoa > Arthropoda > Insecta > Hymenoptera > Braconidae > Microplitis > Microplitis mediator. The sequence continues at coordinate 23,954,929 of NC_079975.1, read as the reverse complement.
TTTTTTTTATTTATTCACTTTTACATACATTTTGTTTCGCGCCAATGTAAATAAAAATCGTGATTTTTCAATATCAAAAAAAGTTATCGTACATTATTTATTTTAAGCTAAACTACAGATTTTATAAAAAAGTGTTTCAAACAAAAATTGTAGGAAATTTAATTTGCTACAAAAAAGATTTCATAGCTTATTATCATATCTCTAATAATTATCAAGTTATAAATGAAATAAATACGTAGTCATTTATTTAATACTATCCGAGTCGAAATATTAGACGTAAATTGAACGTTTTAAACGTTTTGAACGTAAATTGAACGTTTTGGACATCAAAAACTAAATTTGACAGCTTTCAACTTATTCAAAACGTAGATTGGAGTATCACAAATCGAAAGCGTAACTAAAACCTATTTAGACTTACAACAAGAAAACATAAGCATACCAAAAAATTTTTTTTATCGATTTTGTACTCCTGAATTATAATCACTTCAATTCCCTAAAATTTTGTCGCCCGCCTATATATCATATTATATCTTTTCATATATTATGATATCAAGGTCATGAAAATTGTGATTACAAATATTGAAATAAATTAATTAATGTTATCATTGAACTAAAATCACAGCTCATGAAATTACCAATTTTTTACGAACCAAAATACAAAAAAATCGTTCAATTTAATTTCAAAACGTTAAAAACGTTGAATTCACGTTTAAAACGTTAAGAACGTTCAATTTACGTTTAAAACGTTAAGAACGTTCAACTTACGTTAATATTTTGACTCGGGAATGTTTGAATTTATTTTCCTACTTTAAGATGATATTATGTCGAAATAATGAGACGTACATAAAAATATAATCATGTCTTTTTTGTAGAGAATTTTATTAGCTACAAAATTGTTCCTATCCATTTTTGTTGTATCTGCATCCATTGAGCCGGAATTTGAATTTTTCTCCAATAACTTCAATGTAAATTTGTCGTAAAAATGATTTATCAAAAATTCAAAATAATGTTCAACAAAGTAGAGTGCTGCTAATGTACTAATAATTTAGAAAATCATAACCCACAAATGTTAAAATTAGCATTTCATTCCATGATAGCTAGAATGTATATCAAGTTAACTATTGTTTCAAACTTACTCATTTCAAGTCAGTCCTGTCTATTGTCTTTAAACCAAAACGAACTTGTTGTTTGAGGGCTTGGCATTCCCATCTGAATATAATAATCTACAAATTCACCTACTATATTGCATCACGCTCATTCCCAAACAACTACAAAACCCGGTCTCCGGGTATTAAATTATCAGTATACTGCATATTTGTGTTTCAAAATCTCTTTGATACAAATTATGATTATTAAAAAACAAACAATAAAAATACTAGTGTTTAACATTTATTTTATCATAAAGAAGCGGCATGTAAATAACATTGTTGTGATCTTTTGTGAACCTGTACAGAAACAATGATAATATATATATAAGACCCAGGTTTGTGTTTGACCGATCAATAAGCTTCCTACCGTGTCTGACAGAACGCAAACGCAACGTATGCACCCTGGAGTATTCAAAACATTTATATTTAACCGCTCTTTTTTATTAAATACACTAACCACACGATTTTTTTAATAATTAATACTGCCTGTTAACTAACCGTTTAACTGAAGAAAAAAAAAAAAAAAAAAAAAAAAACAGCAGTTAAAACTATTAATTTTTTTCTACGCTAAGAATTTTAAATACTTGTTACTTTTTTTCAAGTTTTGTAGAATTTTCTGCAGTTTATTTTATTCTGGTATTTTATAAATTTGTATTTTACTTTTTTTCATAAAAAAAAATTTTTCTATAATTCTATTTTTAGCCGCCTGGGAAAAAAGAACTTTAAAGAGATCAGATCGAATCAACTAGGATCTAATTTTTTTGAATTTCAAATCTAAAATGATATCAATAGATCTATTTAGATCAGCTCCTTTACATATCTAACTCTATGAAGGTTTTCGAAAAAAATTCTATAAGATTTTGAAAAGGCATAAAGGGAAAATTTGGATAAATAGATACTTTAGATACGCAGGATTAAAATGAGGGTTTGCGGTATGTTTGTATTAGCGACACAACTATTAGGTTATGACGCATCAACGAGAACTACGCCGTATAACAATCTTGTTCACGGCTTGAGCAAGCCTGATCTCAAGTTCAATAGACCTTATTGTCTTTTCCTACCTACACACAAAAAAAAAATTCTCGACTGAAGGTAAATATTCTTGATTCAAGAAAATTTTTTTGGAGACCTAAATTTTCTCAGATAAAGTAGAAATCTTCTCCAACCAAGACGAATTCTCTTGGCTCAAGAAAATCTTGACTTGGTTCCTGAAAACGTTTGTCTTTAAAAATATTTTCTTGACTCAAGATATCTGTTTTTTCTGTGTATGAGTCTTGCTGTAAATACTTCTGGCTAGATTTCAATAGCAAGTCTAATGCAAGCCTTCAACAAGAAATTCGTGCCAGATTATACCTCAATTCTGGAGGAAGACTATAGTGGAAAATAGTTGCGCATGGCTTGCTCAAGATCTGTCCAAGGCTCAAAATTGACCTTGAGCTTTGAGCAGATCTTGAGTAATTCATGCATAAGAAACTTTTCAATTGCACCGTATCTAAGATATCTTCAACATTCTTGTGTAGAATGCCTTGAGCAAGTCATACGCAAATGTTGATGATGATTTCTTGCTGCATGATCTTGCGCAAGACCCATACGTAAAAAAAGACACTAGTGACTAAGGGTTTTGCTCAAGACACTGGCACCATTTCTTGCTGCATGATCTTGCGTAAGACCCATACGTAGAAAAAGACACTAGTAACTAGGGGTTTTGCTCAAGGCACTGGCACCAGAATCTTGTTCAAGCATGTGTTACTTGGGTGGTTTACCAAGTCGAAATTTAGAGCCGTTTTTCACAAGACAAACTCAACTTCTTTTGCGGAAATATGAAATACATTGAGTTTTCGGCTTGGTTTAGACTTAATTGGCTTACTTAGTCACGATTTATGACGAAAAAGTCTAAATCAAATCGAAATTAACTTAGTTTAGATTTATTCGACTTTAAGTATAAGGCAAAAGGAAAAAATTTTAGTCTAATTAGTTAAGTTTAGAAACGATTTAACGTGAGGTAAATAGTCGAAAAAAATTCACCATATTTATAATAATTGTTACAATCTAGATGATTTATACAATCATCTAGATAGTATTCACTACTATCGGATTAATGGTAAAAAATTGTACCATAACTAGATAGTAATTCCTATTATTTAATTTTCTCAGTGTAATGATCGTAGAGATCATTAAGAGCTTTTGCTCTTAAGATGTGCAATAAAAAATATTATGTATGCGAACATATTTTCTGTTGTTGCTAAGTGTTATTACTGGGTTTCTAAGCACCACTGAGTTAAAATTACATGCTGATAATACTCATGAGAAAATATTCCACATAGGGACCATTATATGTAATTCACAATAACGAGGAATGAGAGATAATAAGATGAAATCTTGTATAAAACTTCTTGAGAAAATAAAACATATCCTTTTGTTTATTTTATTTTTATCTTTAATCAGATGTAACCTAGTTTTATTTAAAAGTTATTAAAAAAATTTTTTACTCGTGGTTTTGCGTAAATTTAAATTTAGAAAATTATAAAGAAGAAACTTGGGAAAATAATTATTCTAATTAGACTACCATTGATTAAGCGAGTTAAAGTATACAGAAAATTTAGTTTGTGAAATCAGAACTGCATTCTTGGGTTTCTCTATTTAAATTTATTTCAAGTTTTTTTTTTTAAATAATAAAAATAATTTCAAAGTCCCAAGTTTTACTCCCTTGGGTTTAATGCCGTGCTTTAGTCTCTTTTATATAAATTTTGTATCATCATTTTGAAAATGTAAAAAATGGTGATTATCAACACTCGAAGTCATTTATTTCCCTTTGATAATACCCGCATGAGAATATCATATATGGTAGACATATATTAAAAAATATATGCTACAGATATAAATATATATGTGACAATACATGAAATCTTATATAGAACTATACATAGATTTTGGCCGATTTTATTATATTTCTATATATGTTTTCTCTTATATGATTTCATATATTTCCGTATAACTTCAATATATTATTTATATATTTGAAAACTTATAATTTTAATATATTCAAAAAAAAATGTTATTTATATATGGAAACAAATAAGAATACATATATAATTCATCATTATATGGCACGATATATGTACCATGTATTTAACTTTATAAATTTTTGTATATTTTTCGATATATAGAACCATATGTCTCCCCATATATGTAAGAATATATCAAATCTATTCTTTTCTGTCTTCCTCACTCTGTTATAAGATTCAAACATTGTGTTCAGAATATATATATATATATGTGTGCTAGCTTACAAATTTACATATATCATTATCAATATATGTAATACATGTATTAACTTATAAACTTACGTATATAATTAATTATATTAAAACTTACTATATTATATGTAAGAAAACATATATCGTTTTTGGCCACTTATATGGTCCTATATTGATTATATATTTTTCCATATATATTTATCATATATGGTATTTTCATGCGGGTAATTACCTTGTATGTAACTTAATTCATCTACAAATTTCGAGTTTTCTTAGAACAATAAAAAATAAATCCTAATCCGGTGTCGCTGTTTTCAGCACCCGTCAACTTTGAACATGGGTCATTAGCGTCCACCGTTTATTTAACTATGTTATTCTGTAAGGAAAAATCTGAATAAATTTGTAGGTCTTCTTTCGACTTTTAACAATGCGATAGAGTTGTTGCCAGTCCCGAAAATCCCTTTTTCGCTAAACATTTCCATCAAAATTCGGAGGCATGTAGGCTGTTTATAGTAGAATATTTGGACACAAACGACCCATATTCAACCGATGAGGGTTCAAAAAAACTTATAGAATCACCCTTATATTTTTTTCACAACGAAAAATCTAATGATTCGTTTTATATTTGTTCTAATTTTATATTTTTTTTCTTTCTAAACTTGGGAGTGAGAAAAGGATTTTTTTTTAAATTACAGGAATCTCCTTTGAAACTTGAGATATAGCTTATGTAAAGTGACAAATGAATTTTTATGATCATTACAGGCCGTCTAATGTGAAAAACATATTTTACATAAATTTAAATTTTTTTAAAAATCTCCCTCGAATACGAACAATAAAAAAAAGAAATTTCTATTGTTTAGTTTCTTATATATTCAAAAACAAATGGACAAATGATGTCATACATTTACCAAAAATTTCATTTATTCAAAACCGCTGTCCCTTCATTTTACTTCGCCCTTTCCTTCACGTAAAAAAAATTCTTGCGATCAGCACGATACGATTTCCTGACTGTCACGATACACATTTAGCTATTTGGACGATAGTTAGGTTAGCAATACCCATAGTAATGGCAACGATCGTATCTTGAATGGGATTAGAAGGGATCGTTACGATAACTATCCAGATCATTACTAGAGCGTAACAGACCCCCCCTTAACGCGTATCACCATCCGTTAGATGCTTCCAATCCCAATAACTTTTTTCCGTGTATTATACACAAATATTTCCCCAATAATAAAATCCTAAAAATATATTTTAGAAGTATAAATTTATAACGAATATCTGACATATAAGAAATACGACGCATCGGTACTTAATCAAGTCATTGAGGAAATAGGATTGATGGATCGTCCTGGTAAACATCTTCTCCAACAGGATGTTACGTTATATCGAACGTTACTTTGCCACCCACCCTCTTACATACCGGATGAACAGTAAGGACCCCTTGAGTTCATCAATCCACTTATACTAATGAAATTTATCGGTCGGAAGAAGAAGAACCTGATTGAGCCAATTTAATGTCAATAGATATATACAATTCTATAATTAATCTTTTGAGTTGTTATTAAAGATATTGACCTATTATTAGCTAATAGCCATAATAATTGATTGGTTAATTAGTTAATTAGCCAATTATGAAACAGATCAGCTGGATTATCCAACTGTAAGCTGTAAACTCTGATAAAGTGTCAAAGTACTATGTATATATATAAATGTATAAAAGCCTACAAAAGCTTTTAGTTGACTGGATACAATGGAATTGTATAATAATTTATGTGCTAGTGCGATGAAGCTTTCATTAGTAAACAATGACGTAAGAATAGATATCAATTATTATCAAACAAGCTGTTCTATATTTATATCGTCATGACCTTTTGTTTATTCAGAATGAAATATTTTATCGTAAATCAGTTCTATTAGTTCACCACGAATGAAAAATATAGTATGAGTAAATAATGAAAAAGATTGATATTTTATGATAAATATATTAAACGTGGAAATAGAAAAAAAAGATGCCCTAAAGATATGAATTTTTTTTATCTTGTCAAGTAAAGGTAGATAGACTCGCTCGAAGATTTAAGTATAAATATTCCGTAATTCCGAGCTTGAGGTAATTCTGCGACGGAATTATTAGAGGTAATTTGAAACAGGTGTAATTTTGTAAATTGCTAGGCGGAGTCAGGCTTGTCATTACGGATCGTAAATTAAAAGATTGAGCTGATGTATGAAATAAAGTTTTCAAAGATAGCTTTAGTAAAAACTTGAAGAATAAATATATAAATATTTATAACTTTTCATGTTTGATATTGTAGTAAGCGAAAAGTTTTATCTCATTCAATAGTTATTTTTTTTAAATGTATATAAATATTGTATTGATTTCAATGTTAATCTGTTTAGTTAGCTTTAAATGTATGTTCTAGGTACTTTTATTGATACTTTTAACTTAATTTAAAAGGAAAAGAGGACAGTTACTACCATTCAAAATAATTACATTAGAAATTCAAGTTACTGAGGACATTTTAATGCATATTTTCAGTGTAATTTTCTATGATAAATATTTAATTTTAAATGGAATGTTTTCATTCCATTTTTCTACACTGTTAGAAAAAATAACCTCTAGAAAAATTGGGTTTTCTTCTCACAAGAAATTGTACTATTGAAAATTTTCTGTTGAACCTTTGAACGGTAACCCTAAAAATTTGGACACTACGGACAAACCCGGTCTGGCAAACCGCTATTAGAAGTACACTCGGTTTTTTTATTATTGAGAAGGGAACTTTTTCTATTACGAATAAAACTGTACCTTAGACTGGGCCAAAAAAATCGACTATTTTTTTTTTTTTCTCGATACTGTGAAAATGTTCTTCCTGATGACCAAGAAAATTATTGTGCAAGTTTGAGCCCTCAATATTGATATTAAGAGGTGTATTGTTACGACTATAAGTTTTTTGGCAGAAATTCCATTTTTTACCCAAAACTCATAAATTATCTCTATGAAAAATTTGAGCAATGTATATTCTAAAAGGAAATTCAATCTCCTACAAAAAAGCCTTGTAGTAAATTGACGTAAAATGAGCCGTTTCTTTGTAACTGTGCCTTAAACATTGATTTGTTTTTTAAATTCTTTGTTTCTATTTTGAATTTTTATAACTACTAGAAATATTAAAATTTTTCTTAGTCAAGATATATATTTTTGAAGAAAATTTAATGCTGTACAAAAAAGGTATCTTAACATTTTTTGCTAACTTCACTCCTTCGAAAGTTATTCAAGGTTGAAGTTTAGTCAAAACGACTATTCAAGCATGGGACTGAGTAGCATTCTTCATAGTCCTGATTCCCATGATATATTAGGACATACATATCAGGACATATCTATATATCTATAGATAGCGATTTTTACCATTTAACTTGTTTCAATGTAACATAGTAATCATTAACACAAAAATGCTAATGAATCCTATCCTTCATATCATTATTTACCATTTTACAACAAATGAGTCTGAGTACTGTGTAGAATGGTAACCATTACTATTCTTTTCTCTCCGTGTTGTGAAAAACGGCTCTAAATTTCGACTTGGTAAACCAAGACTAAATCAAGTTCTATTTTTGACCTAGGAAAATTTCTCTCTTCTGTCACGAACATTTATATTGTAGCGGCATGAGACTGATTACCAGTCAAAATGGACAGTGTAATTGTAAATTCTTTTTGTGCAATTATTGAAAATTCCCGGTGATAATAATAACCAATTCTCAGAGGGTGCATTCGGAAATGCTCTAGCTCTAGCTAAGCGTTGCCATGTAGCGAGAGCTAGAGCTAGAGCATTTTCGAATATACCCAGACTGTACGTTTGAAAATCTCACATTAATCAAACTAATGTATTCTTAAGTAACTTTGCATTAAAACTTGTTAATCAATTTAGTTAATGTATGTAAAAGTTTATGGAATACACTTCAATTTTCATACTTGAAAATTAATTATTCTCCTTGTTCCCGTTTGTTCTTCCAATTTTTCGAGGGTATCAGTTTTTGTTAAATTTTTGAAAAATATCACGACACAAAGGTCAAGTGAGTAAATGCGAGTGTTATAACACTTAAGGGTGATTGCTACAAAATGGGCAAATGGAATTAACCTTTGGTTTTTATCAGAAAAAACTCAGAACTATTAACTTTTTCTTACACTCTGCTATTAATCTCAAATGAGTTGAAGTTTTTTTTTAGAAATAAAGTTATAATACACGGCATTACTTTAACCAGTTATTGCAATTTTCCCACGCTCGTAGTTCCTTTTAATTATTAATCGATCGAAGAAACATTTCACACGTATATACATTTTTATACTCGAAATCTTCGTAAATGTTGAAGATTAAAATTTCAATTAATGATTCTTTGCGAAAAGTTTATCAAGTTTGAAGTGTTCAGGGAAAATTATAGAAAAATAAACAAGAAACTATATTTCAAAAGAAATAAATACCCGTCACTTAAGAAAAAAATTAAGTCTTTTGGAAGAAGTAGATACTTCTTATCTTAATGTATTTTTTACTTCGGTTACTTTCGGGTGATCCCGCATGAAAATACCATATATGATAAATATATGAGGAAAAATATATGATCAATATGGGACCATATAAGTGTTCAAAAACGATATATATTTTTTTATATATAATATAGTAAGTTTTAATATAATTAATTATATACGTAAGTTTATAAGTTAATACATGTATTATATATATTTATAATCATATATGTAAACTTATAAGTTAGCACATATATGTATTACATATATTGATAATTGTATATGTAAATTTGTAAGCTAGCAAACATATATATATATATATATATATATATATATATATATATATATATATATATATATATATATATATATATATATATATATATATATATATATATATATTCTGAACACAATATTTGAATCTTATAACAGAGAGAGGAAGACAGAAAAGAATAGATTTTATTTATTCTTACATATATGAGGAGACTTATATGGTTCTATATATCGAAAAATATACAAAAATTTATAAAGTTAAATACATGGTACATATATCGTGCCATATAATGATTAATTATATATGTATTCTTATTTGTTTCCATGTATAAATAACATTTATTTTTGAATATATTAAAATTATAAGTTTTCAAATATATAAATAATATATTGAAGTTATACGGAAATATATGAAATCATATAAGAGAAAACATATATAGAAATATAATAAAATCGGTCAAAATCTATATATAGTTCTATATAAGATTTCATGTATTGTCACATATATATTGATATCTGTAACATATTTTTTAATATATGTTTACCATATGTGACATTTTCATGCGGGCTAGATCTAATTCGACAGTATTACGCAAAAAAAGCTGTGTTTAAAAAAAAAAGTTCAAGGTGTTGAGTCCATACTTTTTTATGAAAAAAATATGAAAAGAAGAAAAATGAATTTTCTTACGTGCATTCAATTAAACAAGAAAAAAATTAGAAACTATTGATTTTACAACTCAAAAGACTGCTACTGCTTATCAAAAGAACTGTAGTTAAGACATTGTTATGCATAAATGTCTTATCTGAAAAATAAAGTGATACTGCAATTAAAATTTTACGCCTCGTTATCTCAATGTTTCGAGTGTAAAAATTCTGCAATGGCTTTAAATTTTTCCATATTTCAAACTTTATGGATGAAGTAAAAAATAAAGAGCGATGAAATTTTGATGTTTGAGTAAACTACAGATATTTGGAATATAAAAAGAAGTCACTCGATGCTTTACATGAATACTTCAGCAGTTTTCGCTATTCGAAACCTCGTGACGTATTTACAAAATTTATATTTTGCGTTTTTCGTTTATTATTCAACCCGTTTGGCCAATAAAAAAAAAACAGAAAAAATGATTTCGAAATTCAAATCGGAGGAACCCCACTAGCTTACTAAATTTTTTTTTTAAATATCCAATAAAATTGAACTAAAAAAATTTCACCGATCGCTAAGATCTGCGCGCTAAGAATAATATCAGTCTTAGCTGACTAAAATTTTCTCATACTTTTATATATATATATATTATATATATAATCAATTCGAGTTGAATAAATAAGAAAAAATTGAGCCTCTAAAGCCATTAGAGCAAAATAAAGTGAACCTACTTATGCACAATCACCTCTTTTTTTTAAATAAAAAAAATCTGCTAGTTGACACATTTTTTGCTAGCATCCAATATTATCCGTTCAAAATTTATATATAGCAATAAATAATAATAACCCAAGATATTACCGCTAAAGTGCTTTTTATCGAAATAATATTAAATGAGATCTGTTATATATCTACACTATATAAAAGCGGTGTTAAAATGAGCTCACACCGCCGTCGCGGTTTTACTTAGTGGTCTTATTTAACCGGTGTTAGAACGGTGTAAATACGGAGGAAATGAACTCCGATCAGACTATGTGGGCGTAAGTAGAAATGTTTTAAGATTTACTGAACAGAAAAAAATAATAACAGTATTTCGTTAAAATTACGGAAAAATTTTTCGTATCATTAATCGTTGAAATAATGAAAATTTTTTTGGGATTAAAAATACTTCAAAAATAAGACCACTTTTTTTTAACACCACTTAACAACGGAACAAAATTTAACACCATTTTTGGGGTTGAATTCAACACCGATAACCTGATCACTAGCGTAGCGTGAACTTACACCATTTTTTTTTTACAATGTATATATACTGAAAAATATAATAAAATTTTTAAAGACTATTAAATTATTTTCATCATAATAGTTTTTGAATAATTACATTTAACTGTCGCTTATTGCGTGACTAAGGGTGTCGGTGTTCATAACCATTCATGACGATTTTTTTATTTTTTTCTAGGAATTAATAAATTATTTTTCTTTTCCATTATATTTACATGACCTGAAAATTTATTTTCTCTTGGACATCATTTATATTTTTTTAATGTTACAGCCTCGAGAATATCGGTGCTTGAATCGATTATATAAGCAACCACCTGTTTAGTGACCTATTGTAGTACCATTTTCCTCTTCAGGTCATATTGATTCGTGAATAGTGTGTAAAGTACGATAAAAATTCTTAAAATAATACATAGTAAATTTTATATTCTCGGTTTACTGGAAATTAGTATTTCATTGAGATTCAATAATTAACTAAAATTGAGTTAATAGAGGTCCACTTGCTTAGTAGTAAACTGGAGTTACATATTAAGAGAATGTAATTTTAAAAATTTTTAACAAAAAATATAAATTTATCCAATATATTTTATTATAAAATCGAATTTGAAAAAAGAAATTTAATTTACACAGAAAAAAAAAATTTCATAGGGCAAGAAAAATTTTTCATTATGAAATGAAGACAAAAATAGAAAACATTTTTTGTCGCAAGAAATTTTTTCTCCCCCCAAGAAAATTTTCAATTCATGATGCAAAAAATTTCTTAGGGCAAGTAAAAATTTTCTAGAGACGAGTAAAAAATTTTGCGCCAAAAAACCCTTTTTATATGTCCCTCAAAATTGGAACGTTTCTTGTGGAACAAAAATAAAAAAACAAAATGAAAAGTAATATAGTATATTGTGTGACAAGGGATGAAACAAGACGATTTCAGAATAGACTGACATCACCCGCAGTTTGAAATCGTGTTTTATTCTGAGTCACACACTATGTTTTTCATGATTACCTGCATCGGAACTTCAAGATTCAGTGTCGGCCAAAGATTTTTACTTGCGATAATTTTATTGAAAAACCAAAATATTCTGGCCGAAAAAAGGTTGGTTCATTTGTCGGCCAAATATCGGCTATTTTTCGGCCTCGTTTAAAAGAATAAATATTTTTCGGCCGATTTTCGGCATTTACAATAAAATTTTATAGTTTCGGCGTGATTTCGGCCAAATTAAGATGTTTCGGCCTTTTTTCGGCCAAATATTTTCACCTAGGTCAGCAGCCAGTAAGAAACAAGTTAATTTCAAGCCGATGATAAGGAGAACTGTTAGAGAATGAGAAATATGTGATTTACAGTCACTTATTAAATAGTAAACAAGACAAAAATATTATTTTCACTCATTTTTTATTAATTTTATTTGGTTAAAAACTGTCACTTAAAAAATGAAATGAGTAAACTGAAGTGACAAGTAAACAAATGAGAGTAAAAAAGCTGCAAATGAACATTAAATATAACTGACACCGGACAAAAACAATTGTGTTTCTTCCTAAGAGAAGACACACGCATGTTTCTGCCCTTTGTATGAAAGTGTTTTTGAATTACGAATTCGCTAGCAGTTGTTTGCAGCATCGGCTTGAAATTAACTTGTTTCGACGGGCTGTAGAGACACTGAAACTTCAACTTTTGATGCTGGTATCATCAAAAAAAATTAACTGGATCTAGATTTCGGAAATCTTTCGCATAAGTGCTAGTATGTCAGCCGAAAATTGCAGCCGATCCCAACTACCCTTTCACCTTTAAGCAGTCAAATTACAAAAATTTTTTCATTTTCTCTGCGCAAAACGTTCCAATCTTCAGGTACATTTTTTTCTGTGTATAATTGTATGCAATGCCTTTCAAAGTTCAATTTTCACTTGCCGTGTTTTAAATTTAACTTTATCGCACAAGTGCAGTAAGAGCTCCATTATTCACAGCTTTCACTAGCTTGATTATTCACGCTGTTTATTAAAAATTCGCAATCTCACATGCAAAAAAAAACTACCGTGAAAAATTTCTTGACTCAACCTAATATTTTTTTACCGAATAGTGAATTTTCACAGAATAAATTTTTCACTGAATATAATTTACGAGACTTTACTTTTTTATCAAAAAGAAAAAAATGAACTAAAAATGTTTAGTCATCTAAATCTCATTAATCTGATAGCTATACCAGCATATTAACTAATGTACCCTCATGATAATGAATGTTGATAAATTACTAATCTTGAGATATGTTTTGTACTATAAATTCCCGGAGTTTTAAAGCATTTCAACCGTCATTGTTTTTTTAATTACTTTAAGATTGGCAACTACCCAAGTATCCTAGTTTCCTTTTCTGTATTTACTGTGAACGTAATTTATAATCCCACTAAATATCTATATATATGTATATATATTGCATAACAACAAAGTCCGGTAATATATCGCCGATGAAACTTACGACACTTGTGTCCTTTTGTTTAAAAAAAAAAAAAACTACAAATTCAGACCACCTTTTTTTTGTGGTAGTAAACAAATTATTCACGAAATTTTTTTCCATATAAAATATAAATTTATTTTTGAATTAATCAGTTTGATCAGACATTTCGCCATATGGTTGCAGCAGATGCCAAAGTATTTGTTTAAAAAAAAAATTAACGTCCAAAAAAAATGTTTACGTATAATTTTTAACTTTTCCGTTGAATTCAAGGAAAAAAATTTCATTTGAATAGTTTTGAATAAATCAACTCGGAAAAATTCGAGTTTTCAGTTTGAATGAGAACTATTGATTAAAGTAGAAAAAAGTTTAAATCCATTTAAGGGTTCACTAGGTAATCGGATAAAAATTTGTTTTTTTATGCACGAGCATTAAAACCTAACGGACTAAATTACTTATTGTTTATTAAGCATTTTAAAACTTTTGTCTTACAAACCATTGATTCATTGAGTGAAAACTTATTATCAATTCCTAAAAAAGTGTATTACGTGTTCCAGTTCATTAACTCAATCACAAGTAGAAATATGAAAAAAAAATCAAAGGGTAAAGTGGGTCTCCTAAAAAAGCCTTGAAAATTTTTTCAAATCCCAAAATATCCGATATCGTGACTCCCCATGAAACCCAACAAAAAAAAAATTTTCATGACCCGAATTGCGCATGATGATTTTACTTAGGCCCGCATGAAAATACCATATATGATAAATATATATGGAAAAATATATAATCAATATGGGACCATATAAGTGGCCAAAAACGATATATATTTTCTTATATATAATAACATAAGAGACAACATATATAGAAATATATAAAAATCGGCCAAAATCTATACATAGTTCTATATAAGATTTCATGTATTGTCACATATATTTATATCTGTAACATATATTTTTTAATATACCCCCATGAAAAAAATTTCTAAAAAAATATATGTTAAAATATAATAAAAATATATTTTTCATATCAAAAAATACATAAAAAATATATTTTAAATAGCTAAATTTTGGCCGATTTTCGTATATATTTTATATATTTTAAATATATTGAAAATTTATCTTAGAACATATAAAAAATACAGGTATAAAAATATAACAAAAATATATTTCAAATATATAAAAAATATATTTTTATTTTAACTAGCCAACCTAGGAAGAATATATATAAAAATTATATTTTTTATAATTCCATAATTATATTTTTTATGTACTCTAAGATATATTTTTAATATATTTACATTATATTTAAAATATATAAAATATCTACGAAAATCGGCCAAAAGTTAACTATTTAAAATGTATTTTTTATACATATTTTATATATATTTACATATTTTTTATGTATTTTATTTATATGAAAAATATATTTTTTTGATATTTTTATTATAAATTTTTTTTATGGGGGTATGTTTATCATATATGATATTTTCATGCTGGGGGAGCTCATTTTACGCTGCATTACATCCCTCCTTTTTCCGAAACAATCAGAAAAGATTTTATTTTTGCCCTTAATTAAAATTTTTCATTTGAAAATGAATTCACTTCAATGAATATTCTCATGTCTGCATAATACTTAAAATATAGAAAAAAAAAAAAAAGTTATTACCGTCGATAGTAAAGTGAATGTTAAATTTACCATTATACTTAATTGCAGTGCACTTAGGAATCAATATAAAGTAACTCAAGTGGTTTCATTTTACTACTTGTGTAAATATCGTAATTTATAAGAAACTATTATCCAATACATCCAATTTAATACATAAAATTAAATATACTACGGCAGTGTTATAATCTAATGACATATTTGCTAATAATAGTTTGTTACCATGGCATAGTTAATATATTTATTTTTTTTCTTTACACCCCAGTATTTGTATGGAATGATTTATTAATATAGTATAGAGCATATAGTAAATCATATACATATATATATATATATATATATATATATATATATATGTAGTGTGAAGGAACTATTAGTTATGTTATTTACAATAGTACAATGCGGTACTAGTCTAACGAAATATATCAACGTCTTAGTCCTTGGAATGAATAGGGGAGAGTATGAAACCGCAATGAGCAAAACGGTCAAAGTATCTTGTCATATATAACAAAGTAAAGCAGCAGTCATTGACCGCTTCACTGTTTACATTTAAACTTATAAGAAAAAAAATAAAAAACTCATTGTTCAGAGGTCGCGCCCTTTATCCGCCGGAAACTGCTCTACGATAGCAATAAATAACAAAATATAAAAAATAATAGCTTAGGTTAAAATCGATAAGTTTTAGAGCAGGATTAAATTTTAAATAAATTTACGAGGTGTAAGAAGATAAAAATATATATGAAAGATAACGATAAGACTTATCTATATATATAATATATATTACCTGACTCAATAGAAACCCTTGAAGTCTAAAAAACAATATATTGTTCGTCGGCTTTGTGGATGTCAATCTCGTTCTACTTGATTGGCTCTTTCAAGCCATGGATTTTCCCGTTGCGTCAAACTGCTTTTATCGAGCTCACCTTATGTGCCCGTAATCGTTTTTTAATTTTTTTATTTCGTTTAATTTATAAAAGCACAATAATTAACACTATACTTATTTAAGATATTGTTTATATCATAATTACGTCATATCACCAGGCCGTAAAAATACAACTTAACTGTTTTTTAGCGGTTTTTTTTGAAAATAATATTTTTTCTACCTACTACTAATTTAAATTTAAAATGTTTACATCCGTGCACAGTCTTTCTCGATAGCTCAGACACGAGTACTTACGTTTTGTGTTATTAGAAATTGCGGAGCCAGGACGTAGAACTTTAAAAGCACAGCGCAAACTCGGCCATCAACTCGTGGCCTTTCGCGCTTTCTCGCTGACGAAAACATCGCAAGCGCAGATGACTTTCGCTCGACGCCCTCAAGGCTACACTATTTTATTTTATTTTATTTATTTTTCTGATGATTTTTTGTCAACACAACGTTCATAATTAATAGTTTTTTTTTTTAAATCAATGCATAAATATTTAATTTATAGAATATTGGAATATTTTTATTTAAGTGAAGACCCGATGAAATGACAAAAAATTTTCTTATCATTATTTAGAAAAAAATTTATGTATAATTACAGAGTGATACGGAATATCCGGGGCACAAGGGTCAGTTGAAAAAATATTGAAAAAATTAAAGCAGTTTTTTTATGGAAAATTCGGTAGTTTGCACCCGTATGAAAAAACAATATATGGTTAAAATATATAAAATCATATATATTTGCAACAAAAAAATATATGATATATTATATTGTATATTATAAAAAATCATATAGAAATTTTGGCTGATTTAATATAAAATTATATACAGTAGTAGATATATGTATTCCATATATGTAACTTATATGTTTTTTATATTAAGCTATATGTACATTTACATTTAACTTATAATATATTGTATTGATATATTTCCTTTTATATTCAAAAAATATATAATTTTTATATGAAATGAAATATATAGTAGCATATAATTTATATTATATATGGCACCATATATTTTCTTTGTTATAATTTAAGCATATATTTTATTCGGTGTATGTATATGTATATAGGTATATATATTCGCATAAAATTAACTAATTTTGAAAATTTTAACTGCAATTTAAAGAGTATATTAAAATTTATATCTAATTTAATTGAAGTTGGTCATACGAATAAGAAACTTTTTTTTTCCATACACAATATAAATATATGTTTTTATATATGATCAGAATATATTTTTCGTATATGATAGAAATATATATTTTTATGTATGAAAAAAATATAGCTTTCGTATCTGACAAGAATATATATTTTCATCTATGATAAAAATATTTTTTTTGTATATGATTGACATATATATTTTATATATGCTAAACATATACGGACTCGTATATGATGAATATTATACTTTTTAATATAAAAACAAAATATATCAGAAAATATAGTTGAATTGGCCACACATATTTTCTGATATTTATCATATATTTTTACATATATTTTTACCTTATATGTTATTTTCATATGGGTTCAAATCTAGGGAAATTGGGTCATTGGGACATAAATATAATTTTCATTAAAAATATGTATAAATCACTATCAATTAAAATATACAGTAATTAGAATTAGTTGAAAAAAAATTCGCAAGATACTTTTTTTTAATTTTTGGAACTTTTCCTTGTGCTCTAAAAAAATAAAAAAAACGTATGTGTTCATTTTAACTGCTTAAAAACTGCGAGTTTAAATGTCGGTTTTATCACGCAAAACGAGCAAATTTCAGACCAATGCGATTCAGCAGGTAGAAACTGATCAATTTCTTCCCTAGAGAACAAACTCATTTAATTTCTGCGCGCTAAATGAGTTTCTGACTTAATTTCATCCCTGTCAGAATCGCATTCGTTTATTGTAACCTTTAAAAATTTATGTCATTCGAAAAACCAACCGCATTGGCACGGAAAGAAATAGATAGTACTGGTTACTGTTTTACGCAGTAATCGACCAAAAGTATACTCAGAAAGAAATTTTCTTTAAAAATTACCATTAAATTCACTGTAATCGTGGGACATAATGCGGCGCTTTTATTTATTACCATTTTTGAAATAAATATTACGAAAAATTTATTTATTTTGTGGTATAGACTTCATAAAATTTACCGAAAACCGAATAAAATTTACAGTAGACTACGGTAAAATTTGTTGAAAAAAAGTTAAAAATTATCTCACTTACGACAAATGATTAGGTCGTGCCATTCGTCCCACGATTACCGTGAATATAACGGTAATTTTTAAAGGAAATTTTTTTCCGTGTAGGGAAAATCCATTCTAATATGACTGATTCATATTAGAACAGGAGTAAGTCATTTCTCAACACGTACTATTACTTTTAAACAGTAACTGGTGCTGTGTTTCACAGGTTTCACAGTACATCAAACATATGACTGGTTACTGTTGAAATAGTGTTCGTTCATATTTCAAGAGTACAAAAACCTCTCAATACAGCTCTTGTTGCTGTATAGAATGCGAACACTCACTATTTACTGACAGAAATGGTTACTTAGATCTCGTAGATCTCATTGACATCTAGAACAGTATTCAGTCCTGTTCTGACATGAACGGTTACCAACTTCAGATGTGTCTGAAGTGTCAAGAATAGTAAAGATACATATGAAGTTAGTAACCGTTCATGTCAGAACAGGACTGAGTACTGTTCTGGAGGTTAATGAGATCTACGAGATGCGCAGAACAGTGACCAGTACTATTTATTTTTTTCCGTGCAGTTACACGGAGAAATTATTCTTGCTTGAAATGCTATGGTGTCATTGTAAAGCCGAACCATGTTGGCCATCTGATGGAAATTGTAATGAACACATGCAAATTATTATTATTATGACCATAGAAAAATTTGCTATGGTTACAGTAATTTGTGACATAATTGCTGTCAATTTTGCTATAGTCATAGTAATTTTTGCCTTTGCTTATTCAAATTTCCGTCAGATGGCTATTATCGTCCGGCTTAACTATGACACCATAGCATTTCAAACAACAATAATCTCTCCGTGTATATTTGGAAAATTTTTAAAAATAATATGAGGTGCAATGAAGAAAAATTTGAAATTCATAAAATTGCATCGTTTTCTTTATCAAATTTATTTGAATTTGTATATTTGAAGTAGAGAATTTTTTTTTGGTCGCGATATAGGTCAGAAATTTGACCGTTTCGACTTCAAATATTAAAACTTCCAGCATGATTTAAGACTTCAAGTGATGTCAATTTCCGTCTGAAATCATCTTATTTTATTCCTTGACACGTAATGTACTATTATGAAGTAAATAAAAACTTCAACACTTACATATCTTTAAAATTATTCTTGGGAACTTTTGACAGATCGTAAAAGTCAAACATTTGTTGCTACTTTTATGATGTAGAAGTTAACTTTCTTTTTATTTTTTTTTTCATACATTGAAATAAATTCTAGTAGAAAAATTTGTTCAATTACCAGCTTAAATTTATAACTGAGTAATATTGAAGACTTAATTTTACTTAATAATAAAACGAGATGATACGATAAGTAATGACAGACCAGAAAATGCGTTGCATTAGTAGACAAGTGTGACGAATTCAAAAATCTATAGACTATTGAAAATTAAATGAAATGATGCAAATGGAATTTTATGCTAGAGATTATATCTATAGAACTAATTTGAGATAAGTAATATTTATTATTAATTAATTCAAATGAAATAGATTTATTATTTGAATACGAACAGCGATAACTGTATCAATAAATATAGACATATATGATGCATCAATTATAAATGAAAAGAAAAGTTAACGTACAGTGAATATTGATAAGCAACTAATTGCATCTGACGACCTGATAACATTTAATGACTTAATGAATTATTAATAAAATTACTTTAAATTAATAAAGAAGGAAAACCGCCGATTAAACTTTTTGTAAATCAATAAACCCGATTTTTGACATTGATATTTTTTTCACTTTTTTGATTAGATTACAAGTTTCTTATAAACTAGATATAGATAAATTAAAATGTATGAAATTTCCATCAAGTTGTTGGTAAACTCTTAGTCACCTAATTTATTGCATTCAATTTGATGATAAGTTGACATCAATTGTTGATCAACGACCCATACTAAAAAAATATATATTCGGGCAAATCTTAATATATGTTGCATATATGAGACATATATCCAATTTTGCCCGGGTATATATTTTTTTCATATGGGAAGTTGTCTTAGGAGTATTGGCGGCAAATTTCAGCTGCAAATTAACATCATTTTGCAGACAAAATAGCTATGACAGTTGTCTATCAGCCCTGATAGCGACACTTTCTTTTCAAAAACTTGGTCTTCAGTGTTTTCAGTCAAATTTACGTCAAGTTTTGCTGTTCCAAGTTTGACTGCAATATTAGTCCAACATGATGTAAATCTACATCCGTAGCAGGAATGCTAGTTGAATCAAAAAGTTTCCTTCACGTTGCGGAAAAAACTTGCAGAGCATAAAAGAATTCCAGTCTGACAGAAAGTTGCAAGAGAAAAAATTTGAATGAGCAAAATTTTACTTCCAAATTGACCGCTAGTTGTCGTCAACTATTAGCATCATCAAGTTTCTAGAGTCAACCCTGATAGCCATATCTTACTCAGTAAGGTCTGCAGAGCAACACTTTCGGCTAACTCAACGAGAAAGTTTCTGGCAAACCTTGGCTGGATAATACTTTCCTTTAAGCGTCGGCAGTACTAAACGAATTTTCGAATTTTACTTTTCTAATTACGTTTTGAATAATTACGTCACTCGAATCATGAAAACCTTCCGAAAAAGTTTGTCTTTCACATTTTTTCGGAAGCTATTACAATTTCTGTAATAAAAAATGATTAACAAATTAAAAGAAAAGTAAAATTCAAAAATTCGTTTAGTACGGCCCAGCCTTAAGTTGGCTTCAGAATACGGCAGTAGCTTAAATGTAACTTGACAGAAAAACTTGCCGTCAATTTGAAGTGAAACTTTCAATCATCTTAACATCATTGTCTGACAGTAACACTTGTAGTCAAATTTAATTTACGTTAACAGACAATTTACTGTCAACTTAAAGGTAACTGCTTGTTCTTCAACACTTTCCTTTAAGTTACCTTTAGAATACGGCAGTAGCTTGTAGTTTACTGACGGTTAGGGTGGCCATCAGGGAACTTGATATCTTATTTCGGTTGAAGATTTCCGTTAGCTTGCGATCAAAATGGCTATCAGGGGGTAAATTTCAGAAAATAAAAAAATTCCCAACAAACTTATAACCACAATCGGTACTGCAGAAATTTTCCAAGAAATTTTTTTATCTACAATCGAACATTATTTCTCGACAACAAGTTATCATCAAACGATAAAATTGCCATCTATAATAAAACCGAACAAAGATTCAAAAAATCAACAACAGATGGCATACACATGCACCATTGAAACAAAATATATTTCGTAGACATAGAAATTCATCAGAAATCACAAAAACTATTCATTCTAACCTGTACGTTTTGTTGATTTTCGCTTTAGTTTCGTAAGAAAAAAATAAAAATAACAGAAGGTAACTAATTTTTACTGAATTACTATTTGATTATTAATAACTACTGTAATTATTAATGATATTTTATTATATTTTTAGTATGAGGCACGCTAGCTTTATCGCACGTACCGTTTTGATAAAGGACAACAACATTGAAGGTCCATTCCGGCTTCTGAACAGAATATTGGGTCGGGAAGGAATCTTGGATCAGTTTCGAAGAACTAGGTACTACGAAAAACCAACTCAAGTAAGACGAAGAGTTAATTATGAAAGATGTAAATCACTTTACGATGAAGACATGAACAGAAAAATTCAATTTTTACTGAGATCAAATCGAGTCGATCCTTACCCGGGATGTCATTAATTGTTATAATCTGTAATAATTTGAATTATTTATATGCTATATGTAGAGTAATAAAATACATTTAACACTATCAGTAATAATGTCTTATATATTTATCGAATCCGAATACAACGACATTTATGATACTTTAATAGGTATAGGTATATGTATATACTCGTTCTTTCATTAATCTACAATCGCATTACTTAGATTGCACATCCATTCAATTTCATGGAGAACAAGCAATTCAATCTATTCGATCTTATATATTAATGAAACACAATCCTGTAATCATAAATGTATCTGTTAGTAAGTCAACAATGGATCGATAAATGGGTTGGTTTGATTTTTCTTTTTGGTCACTTATTGAACGCGGCATTTCATACTAATTGGAAATGCGCAAATGAAGTGATTTGCAATAATACGCTTATATTTGTCTAGGATGTGTTACCCGTGTAAAAAAAATTTTTGTTCCTAATGAATTTCATGACGAAACTCAGATCGTGACACAAATATGACTTTCATCATGAATTCGCTCCCACAATTTTTCATCTAGTAAATCCGTATCACTTCTAAAAATTTATTATTACGTCTTTGGATTAGGGATGACTTCGATAGAAACTTGACTAAGTTTTTAGTGAATTAAACCTTTTGTCAAATTTATTAACTCAGAAATTACCAATAAATTTCTTCTACCAAGTACTCGATAAACGTAAATCAGTTTCGATTGTAAAATTAATTTAGTAAATGAACTTCGGATCACTTGGATTTAAATTTTACTGAGTCATAATTTTGTCGTGTTTAAAATTGTTGATACAAATTCATATCATATTCAGAGTCATATTTGTGTCACGATCTGAGTTTCGTGATGAAATTTCGATCTAAATTCATTATGAATACAAATTTTTTTACACGGGTAGTAACATATGCGTTACCGATTCCGAAAGGACATATTTTTTTACGCCCTGTGGGCTTTAGAGAGATTCCTAAAACCAAAAGGGCTTATAATTTTTTTTTCATTGCCAATCGTTTTGCATGGAGACAAAAAATGTACGAATTTTGATTATGCTTGAACTTAAAACGGGAAGATAAGTCGACGAAAAATAATTATGCTGCTATAATTATCATTATGAACCTTTAAAAATATTTTGTTATCTACTATAATTCCTAAATCAAACAAGTGATTTTTCTACAATCTACTAGCTACCTTCAAGATTATTGAAGTCGTTTTACTTAACTTCAACCTCGAATAACTTTTGAAGGAGTGAATTTAGCAAAAAATGTTAAGAGACTTTTTTTGTAGAACGTTCAATTTCCTTCAAGAATAATTATTGGCTTTTTGCGGAAACTTGTTTTACATGAATTACAAAATTCCAAAGTTGAACAATCAAATTTTAAAATCATACTAATGTTCAAAGCATGATTATAAGGAAACGGTTCATCTGACGAAAAATTTCAATCAAACTTTTTTTGTAGAGCATCAAATTTCCTTCAAGAAATGTGTCTAAGTCAATTTCGTTTATCGCGATGGTTTGAGAGTTATGAGACAAAAACCCGCTCAAAAAAAAAAAATCAAAAATTGCGACGATACACCTCTTAATATTGACATCAAGGGCTCAAATTTTCACAATAATTTTTTTTTGTCACCACAAATAATATTTTCGATGTACTAAACAAAAAATAAAAAAAGTCGATTTTTTTTGGCCCAGTCTACTCTACATATTTTCCTGGATATGCTTAATGTTTCGTAAAAAATCTATACTTCAATGATCCCTGATTAGGAAAATTGATTTAAAATGATTCAAAACAATTTGAATGGACTAATATATAGATATACTTAGCATGGGTTAAACTATTTTTCTTAATAAGGGATGTTTGAGTTTTTTTTTTTACCTCTAAAAATTTTTTAAGTGATAAAATTCTAAAGTTTCATCATTAGTATCAACAAATCAATTCAGATTCTGATATTCTGAATTTCTTTTCCAAATTTGAATAAAAAAAATTATACATATGTATTTATATACATTATTATGAAAAATAAAATTTAATTAAAATTCTTTTTCTGAACGTAAAAAACTAATATCCTCTTCTCATTTTATAATTGTGCGATTTAATTCTTATATATAGGTCGATTGTCGGTCTTAAATTGACATTGAAACCGGATACATTTAAATGCATTCTCTGTACTTCAATAAACATTTATTTTATTTGTTTTCTGCGCTTCTTGCAATTGTATTGTTGTTATTTACTTATTCAAGTGTATTATTTCCCTACTTTAGTTATTCAAATATTACATTTAGTTTTAGAAGTCGAATATTTTTATATCGCCTCAAAATGTGATCAGTTTTAAGTCTTGGTGAGCCCTTTCGATTGCCACCAAGAACGTTCAAATCGGTTGATTTTTTCCAAAGATATCGTCGGACAAGAAAGTTTACATACGCACACACATCCACACACACGCGCGTATACACACATACGGACGTCCAACCGAAAATAGTCAGAATAGCTTCCTAGGACCTCAAAACGTCGACATCTGATGAAAACTCGATTTTTGAAAATCGGACCGAAACCAATAACTCCTTTTTTTGAAAATTTTCAATTTTCATAGCAGGAATTTAAAAAACTTACATTGTAATAGTGTGATAAAAGTATTTTTACAAATATTCAACAAATTAATTATGGCATTGCGTATTTTATTAAAATTTTTTGTCTCCAAAACTGACCCTAAAGTGACCAAAAACAACATCTCTACCCTATCTCTTCTAACATAAGAATTGCAATTTATATAGAAATTTAAAAAAAAAATGGTTCAGATAATTTTTCTAAAAATCTTATGTCAGTATTTCTAAACAT
This sequence comes from Microplitis mediator, assembly GCF_029852145.1. Taxonomy (NCBI): domain Eukaryota; kingdom Metazoa; phylum Arthropoda; class Insecta; order Hymenoptera; family Braconidae; genus Microplitis; species Microplitis mediator. The sequence continues at coordinate 23,930,033 of NC_079975.1, read as the reverse complement.
AAGTATATGGATTCGCACTCCAACTTATTTTGAGAAATTTGCCTGTTGTTCTGGCTGCTGAATGGCCTTTTATCAATTCTATTGATTAATTTTATTAATAAACTACTAAGTATTCAATCACATTAAATTCTGAAAATATTATTTCACCAAGTAATTGATATACTCGAGAAATATCCGTCTTCCACCAGATATCCACCAGATATCAAATATTATTACCGAAAGACTAATCAAGTTTTCCATGTCTACTTTTTGCCAAAAATATCAGAAGCTAAATCTAAAATTAGTAAACCGATCAAAATTTGATTATATTTTTTTTTTCGGTGAGTTACTGTAACACTTTCAGTCCAATCTAATATAAAAGTGTACGGATAATAAATTTTATATTTTTATTTGTCTCACCCGTAAGAAATTTTTTTTTTTTACATGTCATCTTTTACTTATTGTCAAATAATTATTATTTTCGTAACAATGGCAATCTTTTTGATTGGGATTTCATTTTGATGATAACAGGAGCGTTATCAAAAAATCATTTGCTATAAAATTTTCAGAGAACGCACTTTGTGTCTCGCTATTCTAATCCCATTTATTTCAACTATTATTATTATTATCATGTAAAAATTCTTTGAATACATGTTCGAATAGCTCTGATAAATTTATTCAAAGGGAAAAATGTTTTTGAAATTCCACTTTTATTTTTTGAATAGAGCGATAACACAATTTGTTAGTAAATTTAAAGTTATTTTTTCAAAGCATAAGAAGCCAAAGTTATAAGCATTTTGTAAAAAGTTTGAATCTTTGTTCACGGCTGTGACGTTAAATGTTAGATATTGTAAGACTTCATAAAAAAATAACGTATGATATTTAATCAATATGGGAAAAATATAAAAGTAAATTTAAAGTTTAATAAATGTCCAAAACTTGTCGTTACTAATAATCAAGAATCCCCTTATTTGAAGATCTTAGGCTCCGTTTTGGTGACCCTTTACTTGGAGAAAACTTGGCACGGTTTATACGAAGAGTGCTAGGTTTTCGTATCTATTCAATTTTCGCAAACTTAGCGTGATTGCTGCCAAGAAAATCGGTGCTACATTTTCTCTTCTTTCACATGAACAAAATCATGGAACGAGTTTGTGTAGATAAACTAAATGCATTAAGTACTATATTAAATTTTTCTTAACTATTATTATCATTATTCAAATAATTTTACGCATATTCTCACTAATAAAACTGATTTTATCATTCAATGAATATTAATCCATCGAATCAACTAGATCTTCATAATATTTTATTAATAACATTCATAAGTTCATGTCGTAGTTAATTGATTTATTGACAGCAATTATTCAATATAATTTTCTTTCAAATAGATTTTAGTGTAAATTTTTCATTAGCGCCAAGATGCCACTAAAATTCGTTGAATTATTTATGTGTTTCCATAAATATTTAATTTGGTTATAACACAAAATGTAATTTATTCAACCTCATTGGTTCCAAGTTTTATTTAGGTAATGGATTGGTTTTAAAAATCATCTTCATCCGAATTTCATAATTAATTTTTGGTGATTTCATAAATTATTTATATAAAGTAATCAATACTAAGAACATCTGCAATACTATGAATATTTAATGATGTACTGATAAAACTATTAGGGTCATATTTCTGGAAACTAGTTGACACTTTAAGCAAATCCTGAAACTTCCTGCCGTTTTCACGCTCAAAGGTCTTGAATACATTATTATAATAACTATAGTTGAATATAATCATTCTTTCGTCTTTAAATTATTCAATTCCAGAAACAAGAATTAGGTATACACTGTAAAAAGGGTGGGGTTAAAAATAGAGACTAAATTTAACACCACGCGGTGTTAAATTAAAATAACACCGGTAAAGACGGTGTAATTTCATTGGTGGTTTTAAATCGGTGTAAAAAAAAATCCACGTATAGAAATTGGAAAAAAAAATGGATCACATATTGGGGAGGTGGGGGGCAAAGTGGGCCCCTCAAAATTTTCTATACGCCAATAAATTCGGACGGATAATAAGCTTATCGAAATTTCTTATATAATAAGGGCTAAAATAGACCACCAAAACTGTTCATTAAATATAATTTATTAAGAAAGTTAAAGATAATAAAATTTTGTTTTAAAGTAATTTAAAATGACTTTTTTATTATTAAAATACAATTGTTTTATAGTTATTTGCCAATATCACACGTGTAAAGAATAAAAAATATCAAATCCGAATTTTTTGGAGGGTCCACTTTGCCCCTAATTTTCGATTTTTCAATTTTAATGGACGCAGCATAATGAAGTGAAAATAAGTATCAAGGGTCTAAAAAGAAGAAAACGCATAAAAATAATTAATTATATTATAATTATTTTCCTTAAGGGGCCCACTCTGCCCCCCTGTTCCCTAAAAATATATAAAAATTTAATGAATATCATCTGGAGGAAATTTCAATTTTGCTATTTACTTATTTAAATAATTTTTTATGTTACACGTAATTTATTTACAAATTACACAATTTTACGCTCACCATTTCAATCACCAATAATTTAATTAGTTAATAAAGATACTGTTTAACTGCAGATCAGGCAAGTAAAAATCTTCACAAGTTGAATATTTCCAACACCGAAAAATATTTTAACACCGAAAAATATTTTAGCACCGATAAAGAATATTTACGACGGTGGTGGTGTTATTTTAACACCGCTTTCGGTGTTGAAATTTAACACCTACACCACCTGGACTTACCCCGTTTTTTTATACAGTGTATAATTTATTTTCTAAAATTTCCGTATGAGTTTATTTTCGACACATGAACCGACTTAATTGATTTTGACATAACTAAAAAAATACTGTCAAATACACTGTAATAAAATTTACGGAGTGAATGCGGGCGGATGATTGTGTATTTATTTAATCCCCTTGGAGTAAAATTCACTCCGAAGGGGAGTTTATTTTAATGCTGAAACTCCGGTTGCGAGTGAAATTCACTTCGCCTTTTCGGAATTAGTGGTTCGATTTGTATTTTGAATTAGTGAATATTCACTTATTTTCACTAATCCATGTATAGAGAGTAAAATCCATATTGGCTCCGAATTCACCCCTGTTTTTTTTCAGCGTAAAATCTTTCTTGATTACTTAAATTTTGTAATTGACGTCAGTTTTAAGCATATTAGTTTTTTTTATACAAACCATACTATTTTTTGAATGAATAAATTTAGCATAGTAATATGAACTACGACAAGTTAATAGCCGAGTAACAATAAATGGATCGAGGCAGAGAAGATGTTATTATTCTTCCTATAGTCATATCTAACCGAATATCTTTTGATGGTATATATGAAAATTCAGTTCCTAACAAACTATCTTACTAGTAGTTTGTAGATAGTTCTCAGTTCTGATTTTCGAGGAGTTAAGCCAAACCGCTTACTTCCTTCTGCGGGTACCTTCGAAGCTATGCTCGCCGCAAAAGCAGAACCATTCTCTTGAACCAACTCAAAATGAACGTTGCTGCCAAGTTGTCGACTTACACGGATTATATTATGAAAGATTGAATTGTTTGGGACTTTATTTTTATTAACGAAATTTATGGTACTCTGGCAAATGGTACTTGCATTCCTTTATCCACATCCACTTGATGAAACTCTTAAAACTATGCTGTTTTCTTATTATTCTTTTGATGTAAAAATTTTTTAAATTCTGTTTTATCAAGTAGACTCATCTTAGTGACTCGAAAAACTTCAAGAGAAAATTTGTTATTTGTGTTTTCCTCTGATGTAAATCTAGTCATCCTCAAAGCTCAAACTGTGAGTTGTCAAATGATTACTCTTGTGTCCGGTCTAGCTCATGAATATTACTTAATCCTTAAATTACAAAAGGTAATCGCTCTTGTGTTCACACGATCCTTCTAGAACCATGTATATATGCAACGATTGAAAGCTTTCTGCTACCCAAATTACTTTCTAATAGATATTGATAGATTTTTTTTATAAAAACTATCAATTTTATTTTAAATTCAACTTTAACTTCTTCTTAAAATTTGAATTATTATGCATTATTTTTACAAAAACTCTTAGCACAGTAAAAAAATATTGTGTCAAAATCAACACAATCTGTATGTTAGAAACGGTCCACACAATATTTGTGTTATTTTTCAACACAGACTGTTTCTGTTGAATTTAAACACAAAATTTGTGTTAAAATTTCAACACACAATTCGAGTAATATGAGAAGTAACTTCAACACTTTTTAAATGTTAATGGCGACACAAAAAAAATGTTAACTTTTACATTTTATTTTTGTACCATGAATTATTTTTAGGATATCAAAAGTGTCAACAATTATTATTTAACATTGAGCTATTTTGTGATAGTAAACTTGATCCTAAAGTTACCAGACAGTTAACAATTTTTCAATTTTTTTATCAACAAATCAATTACGAAAAAAAAAAATAAAAAATAAAAATGTGCGCACGTAGAAAAGTAAAAAAGCCATAGATGCAATTTTTTAAATATTTTTTTTTTTTTTTAAACTATACGAATCATAAACTTTGTCAACTTAATTTTTTTATGTCTAATTGAAAATAAATAAAATCAATGTCACAAAAATAATAACTAACCAAGCAAAGCTGATGCTTAATGTCGCTTCCCGCGTAAATAGAAGAAAGACATTTTTTTAACACAATTCAACTGTCGCTTCAACACTTTTTTTGTGTTGATTTTAAACTAACACTTAATAAATGTTGATAATATCGATTTTTGTACTAGGTAACACTTTTAAAGTGTTGAATAGTAGATCGATTAAAAATTTTAAAGTACCACAGAGAATTGTGTTGATTTTACACAAAATAATCAACACAAAAAATTTAACACGGACCGTTTTTAACACATACACAATATTTTTTACGGTGCAATGATACCTTCGCTAGCTTAATTTGGCATCAGTTAAATTTTATTTTAAACATATATTTAAAAAAAAAAAATTCAACTTTTTTCTCGCGAGAAATTCTAATTGGCTTTCATTACGCGTATAGTGCAGTATTTTTATGCAAACATGGAAAATTTGCGGATTTTTCATGCTAGTTTTCTCATATAAAATATTTAACTATTTAAATTCATAGCATTTTATTATATCATGTATTTTTTTATGACCATAATTAAACTCTTCTCTCATATTTACCCAAGATATAAAATATATAATGCTCTTTATTTGTTTTGTTTTACGTTGAATAAATTAGAACTTTCATGATTTATATATTAATTTTATACTTCAAAGTCCTTTTTTGTTTTTTTTTTTTTTTTATTTCCAAGAAACTAGATATTAAAAATTAAATAAATGTATTTATTGACATGCGACATTTAAAACTACGTCTTATCTCATAAATTTATATTCCATTTAATTTAAATAGATAAATAATAAGTTATCTATAATTAAGAATAAGCAAATCCCTTGAGCGTGCTGTGTAGAATTCTAAACGAGTGTTTTATGCTCGTCAACGATATGTTTCTAACTTGATAGCGTATGCCATTATTCTCTACAAACTATGTAGTACTAGTATGTATATGTATATATGTATATATATATAATACGATCGTTACATTTCCGTGCAGGGCGTCCCATTATAACCGGGCCACAATAGATACCTTGGCGCCACTCTCTCTTAGTCTCGTCTTCATATCGTCTGTATCCGTTTCCGTTTCTACTTTTATCCGCATGATTTTATCCTCAACAGATCTATATTGTCTGATCTGATCCTTACTATATTTCAAATAATCCTGTTATCATTTTTATCTTTTGATAAATTTTTCAAATAATAGAATACGATAAGTAATCCGATTATGAAATATGTTTTCACTATATTCAAAATATGTTAAATATTTATATAAATTTATTCACTTATTATTAATGATTTCGAAAATAAAACGACCCAATTTCTAACCTTACAAAAATTATGGATGATGTTTTATAATTACAGTTGACTACTCGTTATAAGCCTGTCCCTAATAAGTCTTTTACCCTCAATCGCGGAATTTCAGCACTGCAAGCACTAAATGAACCGATATAACGGCGTTTGACAAAACATATATATTAGGGTGGCCCAAAAAAACCGACTTTTTTTTTTCGAGTCTCTTATGAAAATTTGTTGGTTTAAGATGTTGCAAGAAGCCAATCCAAAAATCAGCTCGTGAAAAATTTTCAAGAGATCGCTCACGAATTTTGAAAATATCAAAAATGATCGAAATTCGGATTTTTTTGTTCTAATTTTCTTCTTTCTTGTGGCAGCTATGGTTTATATTTATGAAATCATGACTACGCTGAAAATTTGAGCCCAAAATTCAAATATTTAAACGGCGCTCAAGAATTTTGAATATTAACTGATAATATGTAACTTATACTTTGAATTAGTTTTTGTATTTTTTTATAACTCAATTATTGTCATTTCATTTGAAAATAACTTTTGCATAACCGAAAATATACAGGACAGTCTCAAACAATAAAATTAGGTAAGTTTTGAATAAGCAAAAAAACCTAAAAATTGAATTAAAAAATAAAAAAGTATGTAAATAACTTATTATTCATATATCTCGGGTTGTATTTTTATTCATTATGATACAAATTGATGGTGAAAAAACTGAGAAGCTTTATTATTAATATTCTAGGGTCGCTCGAAAACAACCTAGAGAGACAGTACTCGAAAACATTAAAAACTCTTGAGCGACGGTTAAATATTTTAATTTTGGGCTGAAATTTTCAGCGTAGTCATGATATCATAAATATAAACTATAGCTGCCACGAGAAAGAAGAAATTTAGAACAAAAAAATCCGAATTTCGATCATTTTTGATATTTTCTAAATTCGTGAGCGGCCTCTTGAAAATGTTTTATTGACCTGATTTTTGGAGAGGCTTCTTAAAACATCTTGAATCAACAAATTTTCATAAGAGACTCAAAAAAAAAAATAGTCGGTTTTTTTGGGCCACCCTAATACATATGATGTTTAAAGTCTTATAAAATGAAACCGGCTTATAACGGGTAGTCGAGAATATGACTAAACGCAAGGTAGTGGAAAAACCAAAATGTCAAGAAAAATTTCCCCTAAGACCCCTAGACCAGGCTTTTGACGGGAAGTCTACTGCAACATAATAAATCAGAAATGATTATATATATTGTTCATTATGTTCGTGTACTTGAATGATTTACTTTCACATTGCGTAATGAGTGGACTAAGTTAGTCATTATTTGTCAAGCATAATGGCTTTAACACGAGTCGGAAGTGAGTGCTCAGTACACGCTAGAGACGAGTGCTAAGGACAATGTGTTTTACAGATAATGGTTTAATCCACGTGTTACGTACTATACTTTATTCAACACATCCTGATTCATCAATCATGTAAAACAATGTCACATTAGTCGTTTAACGATACGGTACCAATTTTCACTTATTAGATTAAATATTCCACTATATAAAAGTATACCACTATTTGAATTAATGACATACTTCTCACTAGTAAATAGTGAGTAGTTAATAATTCCACTATTTTAATTTTAATGGAGTGTCATTAAGAGTTCATTATGCCACGCTTGTGGAAAACTTGGAAATCTGTTTTATTGTCTGTAGTATTATTTTTTCATTCATTATAGTATACCTGTCGATAAACAGCCACTTAGACTTTACTTCACAGGCATGATAAAACAGGATAATCGTGCAAGTGTTGAATAAATTTATTTATTTGATACTCAGATTACTTCAATTAAAATAATTAAAACTAAAAAAAAAGTTATGTAAACAAACAGATTGTTCTGCTATGATTATCTATAATTACAATGAAAAGTTATTAAGGTAGTTCCAGCGTGGTATAGTACAGTCAGAGTATTTACTATAGACAAAAATTTAAAAGCTTCGGCACACAAACATTCACACATACAATTACCTATTGTTAGTTTCAGTGATTTGACAACGTTGCTCTGAGTGTTTATGTATTTTTGTTTATGGTCTCAGTATATACAAATAGTATTGCGCTTTCTAATTATAGTAATGTATTTATTTATTTATTTAATTGTTTTTTCATTTATAACTAATTTAAATAGTGATTTTAGTATTTTAGTTACGCAGCTGAATTTTACTAAAACCGTGAAAGATTTGAATTTCCCGCTTTTTACTCTACACTATTTCAGAGAGCGTTGCGCACGGCGTTGCCAGATCACTATAATTTGTTAAGAGAGCAGGTTGGAAATGGATTGAAAATTATTTTTTTTAATTATTATGTCTCGATAACAAAACGGTGAGGTGCTACTTTAATTTTTTAAACTTATTCTAAAAACATTTTTCAACACTCTCCTACTTTTTTTTCCAATTCTGTCGAGAGAATTTTTTAATATAATAAAAAATAATTGGAGAGACCGGACATTTTACATGCTTTAAATTGGGCATGACCCTCAAAATCGCGAACTTTGTCTTCAAATATCTCGTGATCTAAACGGTCAAAAATTATGAAATTATAAGAATTCATAAATGAAGCTATTCTAAACCTATGAAAAAAATTTCAGCCGATTCTGTCGAAAAGTGGTTTCAATCTGGAACTACCTTAATTACTACATATCTCAAACACGAGTGTTGAGAGTGTTCTATTATTAAAAATTTTCGGAAAAGCAAAAGTGGCTTTATTTCATAGTAACGGTCATTTAGTTTTTCATGCATAAATTTGAAAAAATTTTGAAAAAGTCGGAGAACGAGTTAGTGTAATTTTCAATTGTAGGGTCATTTGACTTACGGCTGAAGGGGTAGAAACGGTAATTTTTCATGAAATTAATATTTGCTAAGTACATATGAGCTAATAAATAAATAGCTTTCGTAATGTTAACATATTGGTTAATAGTAAACATGAATTATCCAATATAATTTGTGTTTAGTTATTCATTTGACAAATGAAAATCTTTAACAAATAATTTGAACAATGCTAATGCTAACAAAACACGCTATTTCTAGTCTGTGTATCGCTAATCGAGCGACTGTTTAACGTCGTTGTTACACGCGATAATTTTATTTGTACACAACTATTGAATTCGAAAGGTAGTTTTCTATGGGTCTTTGTTCTTTAAAATACTGTAGTCATTCAAAGAAAATACTTATACTTTTTCAACACACGAAGAACAATAAAGGGGCAAAAATAAAAACGCTGTAAAAATTAGGAAGAGATTTGAAAAAAATGATGAAATCAAGTCAGTACTTTCCTCATATGAAATCTATCATATATTTTCAAAATTTGAACTTGAGCCCGGGCATAAAAATTATGAATAAATAGAGAAAAATTAAAGGCAACTTTTTTTAATAAAAAAAAAGGGCATCGAGGGCAATACTAATTTCGCAAAGATTAACCGAAATTTTGATCAAAATCAATTAAATATTATTAGTCGTGTTTAAAGTTTATCTTGATCAATATATCAAGAATTTAATGATACTAATTGAAATTTTTTCTTTCCAAAAACTTGTACTTTGTGTAACTTCACGATAATAGGTAAACTGTAAGACAGTTTAAACCAGCGTATCGATGAAATATATTATTGTGAGAGCAGAACCCTATTCCCTTGCGCTAAGCCTAGGGGGGAAGGCAAATATATATGGGATAATCTGCGTATTACTGCGGATGCATATATATTATTGTGGTTAATGTTTTAACTTTGATAATTCAATGAAATATAATTATTTGTTTCGTAAAAAAAAAATTTTGGGAATTTCACCATAAAGAAAATTTAGTAATATCAGTTATAATTATGCATTAAATTATTTTTTTTAATAATTGCTATATCTTTATTAGTATATTGCGTAGCAAGGGATAAAAACGAGACAATTTCAGACAGGGGCGAAGTTGACTGCCGGAGGCGAAGGCAAGGGCTGACTTCGTCTGGTCTGAAATCGTGTTTTATCCCTTGCCACGCACTTTATTTTTCATATTGGCATTGATACTGGAAGTTTTAATATCTGGAGTCAGTTGAAACGTCAAGAGGGATGAAATCAAGGCAGAAACTAATTTAGCGGATTTGTTCTCTAGAGAAGAAACTGATCGGGTTTTGCTGGGTAAATCGCATTGCTTTGAAATTGGCTTGTTTTGACTGACAAAACAGGCATTGAAGCTCACAATTCTAATGCAGGTGGTATGAAAATAGTATACAGTCGAGTCACGTTATGAGTCCGCCTACAGGGGTGTAGGGGAATATGTTTCTAAGAATTCCTGTACCCCTACTTCTGTTCAGTAGTCGATTATACTTTCCCTACTTTACAAGTGTGAGTGCTTATTTTTATTATTTGTGTTCTTATAACAGGAAAGTATGAATTTCTTTCCAATAAACAGGGCAGGAACTTTAAATTTCGGTTAAAAGCACTCTCTTAATTTGAATCAGTGGAATTCCACTGGTCCGCCAGTGAAACCTCACTGATTTACTAGTAAAACTCACTGATTCGACCAGTGGTCTTGGTGGCCATTTAATCCCACTGGTTACTCAGTGAACTTCACTGATAAACCAGTGAATTTTAATGGACGACGTAATAGTCACTGATTTATCAGTGAGAATTTCCACTGATTCACTAGTGAGTTTCACTGATTCAACAGTGAGCTGATATAACTTTCGTCATAACCCAACTTATACACATAGGGCATGATTACTTACGTAAAATAAATTAATTAAAAACATATTTACGCAAATTTACTATATCCAACTTTCATTACATTAACTGTATTAAAATTATTCAAAGCAATGTGGAAGAAAGAAACTGCACTTGGAACTTTCTTCGAAATTTTACAAATATAATAGTCGATTAAATTATAAAAATTATCAAGGCTTGGACGATAGCTTAAATTAAAAACATAATATAATTTGTGTAAAATAGAAAATGCAATAATAGGGTCACAATTTGGCTTGAAATTTATTAATTAATTCAATTGACATTAATAAACAAACATTAGGTTATGTATAACTTTCTATAACCGGTATAACTAATCATAGGTCGCTGTTGGCAACGGACACTCGAGGTACTTAAATTTCGCACTGGTTTGAATCAGTGAACCCAATACTCACTGGTTTACCAGTGAGCAATTTTGAATCTCACTGATTCACCAGTGACTTTTTTACTCACTGAATGAACCAGTGGATTTCTCACTGATTCAAATTAAGATAAAAGGTAGAAACAATTCTAATTAAAATATAAGCAATGTAATTGCTGGTAATTTTTTACACAAATTATATAATTTCGTCCCTAGGTGTGTAATATACCATTCTCTTCTAGCGCAGAGATTGCACTTTAAAAAAATTTTATTTCGTGGAATGACTTATAAATTTTTTCAAAGTTGTTATTCGTAACAGGGGTTCGTACTTCTCTCTCTACTACACTCAAGTCCACGAACGGTACTATCTTTGTTGCACTTACGCAGTAAATGGAAACTTTCGCCGAGTTTTCCTCTTAAACAAACGAATATTGTCAAACAATTAAAGCGCACTTCGCTAGATTAGACAGTAGTGCATCAATGTGCGGTCTGTATTTTGTATTTAGTGATTTAGTTTCCGAAAAAAACTCAGCCGAAAATATCTGATAACTCCTGATAAATGAAATGTAAGAATGCATAGCAATCGAAACCAGCAAAAAAATCATTAAACAAAAAAAAAATTTTTCATATAATTTTAATAATAACAATTTATTAAAATTAATGGGAAATATTTTAGTGCAGTATTGTACAGACTGTAAAATTGTAAGAATTTAAATTCAGAGTATTTTCAATAATATATGTAAATAGTTTAAGCAGTACGTGTTCACTTGCATGAATATATGCTTTAGGATAAAAAATTTCCAACATTCCTTTGCTATATCCGCATTCGATTTCCTGGAGGTGGCATATTTTACCTACTTGTTATTCTATATCACGTCAATATTTATTTTTCTCAGAAAAATGAGCAATTGTACGTAAGATTAAAAAAGGCCTCGTTAAAAAATAAATAAGTATTCAATGCACACGAGAATTGCAGTTACCAAAATATTAAAAACAACATAATCATTACTGTCTTTCATTTCGTTATGTATATAAATATATATATTAGTTTCTCTATTCATTTTTTATTTTTTTTTTTTTTTATGTTACGAAAAAAGAATAATCATTCATCTCGAGAATCGATATATTCCGTGCGAAATCTAAAGATAAATTTGGTGTATCAGCCGTCGAGTATAAAAGGATGGAAGACAGCTTTCAGAAAGTTCCAACAAATGAACACAATTTGTTACACATCTGAAGTTTATGCTTGCATTACACTCCACGAGTCTTGATGCGGAAAATCTGCTTTGGCCAGTCAAAAAGTCCAGTCCAGTTAGATATTAAAGTGGTTATTTCATAAATATACCTCCACTCGATATAAATATTTCATCTTAAAAAATCTATTTTGCGAATCTTTCGTTGCAAACGTCATTTTTTATTAGCGGATTTTTAAAAATTAATGAATTCTTCTTTAAATTTACTCTGTGGTCGGCTATTTTAGTTTGTAGACTGAATGATGTTGCCATGGAAGCTTTATATATTTTTGTTAATCAAAAATCAATTGCCGAAACCAATAATTAAAATGTATTTTTAAGATTGCTTGGTTATAATTCCGTTAAAATTTCTTAACCGGTTAGAGGAAGAGCTGATAAAACGGGCCCGCTAAGAGAATAATAGATTTTTGTGCATTTGAATTCGGTAAATTTCTAATGGCCATGGACAGAAATTTTTCTCCCGGGTGGGCAAAACCGACCCGTCTCCCCCAAATAATTAAAAAAATTTTTTTTGCTTTTATTTAAAAACAATGACTGCAATAAAATTTTTTATATCTAATCAAAGTCAAAAAAGAGATTTGCGATAATGTCAGTAAATAAAAATGCCAGAAAAACAAAATTACGGAAGATTAATAAATTATGTAAAATTTAAATATAGCAAAGAAGATACCCTGTGTATTTTTTATGGCCAACAATACATTGTCAGTTGAAAAATTCCCGAAAAAAAATAAAAAAAAAACGGCTGGGACACTAAAATGGTACGAAAATGATGATAAAAGTCGTTGATGACGATTCAAAAAAATTTAGAAAACAAAACTTTCTATAAAATTTTTTGGGTGTTCTGTTTTTCCACCCGGTCCATTTGCCCGGCCTTCCCGTATATAATTAATAAATTGATTGTCATGACAGTCTAATAATACCTTTTTAATATTCGTTCATTTACATTATCTGCAGCTTTATTCTAGTTTCTTTCCCTTTGAAATACTTCAGAGGTGTTTTAATTAAAATTGTAATTTTATATTAAAGGGAAGTGGACAAAGTAGGGTGTACCTCAAAAATTTGGAACCACTTGGTACACTTTAGTTTAATTATCCGATATTATTAAATTTCATCTTTTTATCTCAATGGGTTTCTATGTATACTGTATACAATTGACATTTGAAAAAAGTACCATGTAGACGTACCCGAAAGGGGAAGTAGATTTTTTACTTTACTATAAAAATGATATTTTAAATAAATTTCAAATTTTAATGCTCATCAAAATCATAACAACAAAAATGTAATCAATTAAGACAATAATCATCTAGTAAAAAAAATTTAATCTTTATTCGGGGTAAGATGGAATAGATCCAGTCAAAAAACAAATTCTAGTTTAGTCCTTAAAAGCCTCAATTCCTTTGATGTTTTATTTACCGCTCGGAAAGTAACTCTACTTTAGTACTCAAAATCTTAAATAAGAACTATGAGGTCTAAATGCGAATAATTTATCGATTTTAAATTGTAACTAAGACCTCAAAATCCTCAACGAACGAAAAGTTATATTTCGGACTTTTAAAAATTTTAGATAGAAAAGGGAGGGGAGAGAATGCATCGAATGAGACTTTTGAGGTTCAAATGCGGATAAAATTATTCCTGGATGTTTTGAGTATTTTGAGGCTCTAATCCAGATTATGTTATTCCAGTTTAGTCCTCAAAGTGGTAAAATGGGTCGTAACTACTACTTTGAGGACTAAACTAAGATAAATTTCTATACTGTTGTCAATCTTAAAATTTTAAATCAATCCTCAAAAATCTTATTGAGAACTTTGAGACTTGACTCCAAATTTATTCTTTGACTCAGGTAAAATTTTGAATAAATTTTGTTCTTTATTATGATTCGCAAAATTTTCGAGCTGCTCTGTTGTGCCCCAGGTACTTGATCTCATTCTAAAATTATAAACGTAAAAAAAAAAAAAAAGCTAATAAAGTTCTGGTTCCACCCATCATGCTCCGATTTTCCTTACAAAGGTGTAAAAGTGTTTAAATGATTTTGTTTATTAAATTTTCGTGTTACAGACAGTATATAAAGTTATTAAAACAAAAGTTTTATAATTATAACTTTGTGATGAAAGATATAGAAACAGTAATAGAAGCATGTGGAGTTACTAAATAATTATTTAAAAGTTGAATTAACAATATAAGTATGTGGATTGTTATTGTAGTAAATGAATCTGTCTTGAGTTTTCCAAGCGTGAAGAATTAAGCAACTTTGAGACGAAGCGTTCAAGCTCTCGTGATTCGTTAGGTGTGGTTCTACCATGCGAGAGTGAGCTGTCCAATTTATAATTTCCTTGGGGGGAAAAACACTAGTACAAGAACGAATTAGACGACGAGCCACTTGGGTTGACTTTATAAGTCACAAGGAGAAAAGTTTGTCACGTCGTAAACGCGAGTTACACTTGACAGCTCAAATCTTTACCGATAATCCTTATTTATTTTTAGATTTTATTATTATACTAGTATACAACTATTACAGGAGTAGTTGACTCTCGTAACAATTAAAATTTAAAGCAAATTATTCGAGAGTATTAAATAAAGTTTGCGGATAAAGTTCGTTAATAGTAAGTGTGGGCGAATTAGAACCTCTAAGGAATAAAGTGAAGTTTTGTGCAGTCGAATAAAGGGAATTTTCTTTTTTTTTTTACTTCCATTTGTAGTAATTGAAACAAAATCCAGTTGCCACAGAAAAAAATTTTTTCCGTGTGGATGAAACGGACGACCCCAAAAAAAGTAAAACGTTTTTTTTTTTTGGTTTTTCTCCAAAAAAATGACTATAATAAAATTGTTTGTATCAAGTCTACACGGAGAGAAAATGATAGGAAAATTTTTTGGAAATAAACACAGCACTCGAAAAAATTTTCAATATATATTAAAAATATAACAATGATTTATCGATTTTATCAATGTATATCAAATATTTTTCAAGTATTTATTTGCAGATATCAGTAAATTTAAATTGATGACTGATTTGACTCAATTTTAACAGCTAAATAAATTTGGCAACAACGCCTCTCTCAGCTGGCAAACACACATATAGGGGAGGGTGGGGCAGAGCGGCCCCCATGGGGCAAAGCGGCCCCCCTGAAATTTTGACCAAAAAAAAAATTTTTTTTTTTTCGACTAATTACTATAAATCCGATATGTTTGCGCATTTTTACCCCTACGCATGACATATGGGGCAAAATGGACAAGCCCAAAATTTTGAAAAAGTGATTTTTTCATATTTTTATTGTCAATTTAAAAAAAAATGATTATAATTCCACATTTCTAGCCCTACGCATAACACCTGAGGCAAAATGGACCAGCCGAAACTTCCGAAAAAATTATTTTTTCATATTTTTCGGCCGTTTCTTTATGTAAGAGGCAAATTTGGTCACTACAAATTTATAAAAATTAAATTTTTTTTTTTTAGTTGATAAATTTTTGAAATAAAGTAAAACTATAGAATTGATTTTTTTTTTTATTAAATAACAATTAGTAATTAAGGTAATCGAGAGTGAACGATTTTTTACGCTTTAAAAAATTTTTTTCGAGTAATATAAAACCAAAAATAGTTGTCAAGAGAAAGAAATACATTCTTAATGATGAAAACAATTTAAAAAAATAAAAACGAAAAAAAAAATTTTTTTTATCACTTTTTGAAGGGGGGCCGCTTTGCCCCACAAAAAAAAAAAAAAATTTTTCAGAATTTTGGCAAAATGTCCATAAATTTGTTCGAAATAGGACAAAAATAAAGTGATCATATGGTTGAAAGCCACAAAAAATAATAATTGGCTTAGGGGGGCCGCTCTGCCCCACCCTCCCCTACCCTATAGAGTCTAATGTCATTTTGTTGACAAATTAAAGAATTCTTTTGGATTATTAATTAACTCATTATCAACTTTTCAGTAACGGAACTATCTAAGTTGACTATATATTTCATTCAACGTTATTAAAATAATTTTTTGGAGATTGTATACTTGTTTCTTACAGCTCTGATTATAACCTATGTAATATTTTGACACTTTTAATGTGTGTATGTGTATGTGTAGCTTTCAGTGCAGTGCGCTGTTGCCAGTTTTCAATATGGTGGAAAGTTCACCTAAATAATTTTCAGTATCTCAGTTTAAAAAATTAGTAATTAATTAAAACATTCGATAACACTAACTTTTCATAACAAATCTCTAAACTATATATTCCAAATAATATTCTAAAACAATATTTATTATGGTATCTACTTAAATAATATAAGTTTAAAATTTAAAACAAAAAAAAAATCTGATCTGCCATAAGACTGTATGTTAAAGATTTAGTTTTCAATCGTTAATAACTTTTCAAAATGACCCATAATGAGCTTCCAAATTTTTAGGAAAAATTAGTATATACTTAAACTTATCAAAACTAAAAAATAAAAATTTTTATCTACTATTAAGTCTCATGGATGAACGTCCTTAATTGTTTTTTATTTTATTCGAAACAATCACTTTTTGGGAATTTTTTCGTTAATGATATCTCTTAAAAAAATGATTTAATTAATAATTCAGGTGACATTCACCGCGACTTATAAAGTTTTAGAGCTGATTAGATTGTGGAATAAATTTAAATTTTGTTTTTCAACTGCCGAACATATTGTACTGATTAAGCCTGATCCTTCACAGATTGTAGGAATTAATAAGCCGCTTCGAATACCACTTCAATGATCTAAATCGGTTAATCCGTTCAAAAGATAGAATTATTCATACATACTTACACACATACACATTAGGGTGTTTCATGTTTAGGCGATATTTTTTGTTTTTCTGTCCTTCCTGAAAAACTAATAATTTATAGTACAACAAAAATATTCCCGCTTGAAAAAAAATTCTAAGTCAATTAGAGGCTTAGCGCATCTAAAAATTCGATTTCCCATTTAAATTCCAAACTAAAAAAAATTTTTTTTAGTTTGGAATTTTTTACCTCGGCAATGGCTCATTGTACGAATAAGCCCAGCATACATTTTTGTAGGGAATTGAACGCTCTACAAAAAAAGTGTCTTATCATTTTTTGATAAATCCATCTGTTCAAAAGTTATTGGACCTCGAAGTCGAGTAAGAGTAAATTTCGAAATCTTTTTACTTTTCCGGCGAAACTATCGGACTTATCATAAAATGCCATAGAATCTTTTTTGTAAAAAATTCTATTTCTTACAAATTATCTCTGATATATTTTTTTTTTAATCTGCATTGTTTTCTAATTATTTCCATTTTAATGCCAAGCTCCTATAAAAATAGTGTTCTGATCAAAACTCGGATTTCGAAAATCGGACCCAAACCAACAACTTTTTTTTTTAAATTTAAATTTTTTTAGCGGGAAGTTGAAAAAGTGAATATCAAAATTATTCAATTAAACAAATCATCAATAGGACAAACGATACGATAAAATCGATCTCAAAAAAAATTTGAGAACCAAAAATTTTCTAATTGAGATTTTTCGTTGCCCTCATTTCCCCAATGTATTGTCCTTTCAAATAACATGAACAATAATTGCGGTCCACCCCCCCCCCCCTATTCTCTGCTTACGTCCCAAAAATTTAATTTAAAAATTTTTTAAATCAAGAAAATCATTTCCGTTTAAAATTTATATATTTTTAACAAAAATCTTTAAAGTTCAGAAATAATCACATTAAAAAAAAATAAATATTTATCGACGTACTGAATTATAAATGATATTAAAATGTAAATGTCATACCCAGCGAATTGAATATCATCTTAATTTATTTTTGTAGAGTACTTCGTTATATCTATTTATGCAAAAATAATTCATTTTAAAAATCGTTATTTTCGTTAGCATATGTAACAAATAAATTATTCATAATGAATATATTATTTTTATCCGACCGACAAGTGATAAGATGTAATTATTTAACGCCCTGTAGAGTGGAAACTAGATACGCAATACAATTACATTTTAAAATTTTATAAAAATAACCATACCAAGTTAATCTGATCACATTTTTTATTATTTTCTGCCCTCAAATATGAAAACATTAAACAATTGGAAAGAGTAAATCCGAGTTTAATAGCGTTATCTATTTTAAAACAATACTTAATGTACCGTGTTATTTTTTAAAAATTTTTTACTTTTTATCTTCATTCAGAGCAGTCTGTTGTAAAGTACTATTTAATGGTCTGAACTTATTATTGGACTCTCGAATTATTATAGCGAATAATCGTTAAATTGCTTGAAACTCAATTTCTGTACTTATAACGATCACTAATCGTTCGAATACAAATAATTATCAGCAAATAAATGCACTACATACAATACGCTCACTGGGGATGTTCAATATTTGTATTAGACTCGTATACTCCGAATTAAAATGTCTATTCAATATTTAAACAATATTATTTATTCATCTCTATTTTTTTGGTAAGCCGGATTTATTTTTAATTGATGATAAAAACCTATACCTGCCAACGTGAGTAATTGATATCAGTTATAATTACTATAATTGCGGCAATATTGATTTATGTATTATAGATGCCAATCCCTTTTAATGAAATATATATTTTTATAGTTTTGTCTCGATGTATTAAAATTGAATAAAGTATTGAATTAATAAGGTTGTGCTAATTATAAGCGAACTATCTGCATAAAAAAAATTTATATCCTAAAATTATACTGAATAATATAACACAGTTTATATTACAATATAACTATTTATATAAGAAGTCATATATATTAAAATAACTATTTTTTGCCGTTTTAATTATATAATTATATATTTTCAAAATATACAAATATGATATATACCGCAATGAAAATATCATATATGGTAAACATATATAAAAAAATATATGTTACAGATATAAATATATATGTGACAATACATGAAATCTTATATAGAACTGTAGGGGAGGGTGGGGCAGAGCGGCCCCCCTAAGCCAATTATTATTTTTTGTGGCTTTCAACCATAAGATCACTTTACTTTTGTCCTATTTTGAACAAATTTATGGAAATTTTGCCAAAATTCTGAAAAAAAAAAATTTTTTTGTGGGGCAGAGCGGCCCCCCTTCAAAAAGTGATAAAAAAATTTTTTTTTTCGTTTTTTTTTTTTTAAATTGTTTTCATCATTAAGAATGTATTTCTTTCTCTTGACAACTATTTTTGGTTTTGAATTACTCGAAAAAAATTTTTTAAAGTGTAATAAATCGTTCACTCTCGATTACCTTAATTACTAATTGTTATTTAATAAAAAAAAAAATCAATTCTATAGTTTTACTTTATTTCAAAAATTTATCAACTAAAAAAAAAATTTAATTTTTATAAATTTTTAGTGACCAAATTTGCCTCTTACATAGAGAAACGGCCGAAAAATATGAAAAAATAATTTTTTCGGAAGTTTCGGCTGGTCCATTTTGCCCCAGGTGTTATGCGTAGGGCTAGAAATGTGGAATTATAATAATTTTTTTTTAATTTGACGATAAAAATATGAAAAAATCACTTTTTCAAAATTTTGGGCTTGTCCATTTTGCCCCAAATGTCATGCGTAGGGGTAAAAATGCGCAAACATATCGGATTTATAGTAATTAGCCGAAAAAAAAAAAATTTTTTTTTCGGTCAAAATTTCAGTGGGGCCGCTCTGCCCCACCCTCCCCTATATTATTATTTATATTAAAACTTACTATATTATATATAAGAAAATATACATCGTTTTTGGCCACTTATATGGTCCCATATTGATTATATATTTTTTCATATATGGTATTTTCATGCGGGACTCTATAAAATACTAGAACTAAATATAGTTATTTACTTAACAGTCATCAACGTTAATGATTCTAACATTCTTTTTACTTGAGTATATTTATTTACTTTTAAGACGAAAGTCTCATAGCTCTATTTCGCAGTTACTGTAATTTATAAAAATCACCCTTAGTACATTTCAACATTACTCTGCTGAAGTAATTTATGTATTGTCATTACAGTTTTTTAAATTAAATTTTTCGTTTATCAACTTTGAGTTAATTAATTTTTAGTTGAATTTGTTATCAATTATTATTGTTATTTAATATTTAAAAATGAAAATTATAAATTTAAGTTTGATCACTTGAAATTATTTTTTATTTAAACGTCAACCAAGTGCTAATGATCATGGCATACAATTCACTAGTACTCTGGCACTCTGTCGAGAATGCTGAGCTTACGAGTTCGATAATTACTTCACCACGATAACCTGTGATTTATAGAGGCTCGAGTACCACGCGGTCATTACGTCTGACCATACTTGTTCCTATTTTACTTGCAATGTGCTGATTGACTTTCGAAACATGTAAAATTTTATTTAAAGTAATAAAATTGAATTTTTATACTTTCATTCGCGAAATTTTGTTACTTTTAACTACTACAATAATTATTAAAATCTTTTTAAATTACCCGCATGAAAAAAATGTATATTTTTAATTTATATACGAAAATATATAATTCTATAAAAGGGCAAAAATTTATGTATGGTTGAATACTCTCTAAACATGAATTAGTGATTTTTTACTAATTCTAAGTGAATATTAACTTTTTGTCAATGTGACAATCGTACCACGCAGAATTAGTGACTATTCACTAAATGAATATGTGAATATTAGAATTCACTGATTTGATAAGTGAATATGAGAATCCAGTAAATTGAAAAGTGAAAATGGAAATTCATTGATTTCATCAGTGAAAAAAAATATTATATTGCGAACGAAAAATATGACATTTGTAATTAGATCCGAAATGTGGTCAATGTATTAGAATCATTACTTAGAGGAAGTATACATGATTTTGATTGATGAAAAAATCCTGGTGACTACTGGGCTCGAACCTGCATCCTTCCGATTCAAAGTCTTTGATGCTATCCACTGCGCTGACCTACGCATGTGCTCGCGTGAGTGTAAATAGTATATTCGTTATGATACCAAACAATAACTGATGAAGAAATAAATAATCCGTGATGTTATGATTGACGTACTCTCCATATAAATATATTATTGTTCTGTACTTCTATTTTTTTTTTATTTTGAAAGTTTTTGATTAAAATTTTTAAAAATAGCACCATAATTAAAGGTATATTTATATCAAAGAAAATATTTAATTATTCGCTAGTTAAAGTTACAAGTGAAATTGTGAAATTCATAAATTAAGAAGTGAATAACAGTTTCACTTGTAGAAATTATGAAAATATCGCTAGATCAATAGTGAAAATCACTAATTTGCTAGTGAAAATTATAGTACTAAATTTATTAGTGAGAATTCACTAATTTGTTATTTAAATTCACTAATTATGAAGTGAATATAGCTTCACTAACGTAATTAATGAAATTTTCACTTATTCATGTTAAGAGAGTATAATGTTCATATAACTTGAAAGTATATTTTTTCTTATAACATAAACTATAAAAGAAAATATATATTTTATTATAGAGCATTGTATATTTTCAAAATATAATTTGCTGGTAATAAATTTCAATATAACGAAATATAATCGAGACATATATTTTAAAGTATAGTAACTATTATAAAAAAAATAATTTTCGTTATACTTTTCCAACATATCGCATTATATATTGGATAATGTACTTAAAAGTATATAATACAAATATTTTTTTAATCGGCAAAATGAACATTCGATTTATCAGTTTAACTCAGGAAAGAAAATAAAGGTACAGATTAATGAAGGAAGAACAGATATCTCAGTACATATTAAGTAGCTACTGAGTTCATATATCTAGTACGATCGTGTATAAGACGTGAGTTGTGACGATTAGCACCCGAACCGGAATGTATCCATTAGTTTTTGTAATTAATATTCAAAAAGTACACGGCTGAGTGACTATAGACAACAGGTAATGTAGAGCGGTCATGTTGGTGTGTAATATACTATTATCGATATTATAAAGAAGAATTATTAACACCAATATAACAGAAGTAAAATGGATCGGTTATAAATGATGTAAAACACATGCAGCTGGAATATTTAAATATATGTATGGTATGAAAGTATAATAAACTCCCAACAAATGTACCGGGCGAAAATGAATGCAGTCGTTCTAAATAAATACTTGAAGAGTATATGAAAAGTTTATATCTGTAGATAAATTTTTGAGTTAAAATGTGCTCGTATACTGTTAAAATTGGTTTTTCTTTTTTTTACAATATAGGTTATCATAAAAAATGATTGTAATTTCATAACGAATATTTTAATATTTAACTAAATGTATTGCAACTTTATGACAAGTGCATACTTTTAAATCTTATTTACGACAAATGAATATTGATATTACAATACATAAAAACTTTTAATATTATATTTTTAAAATATACTCTGTAAAAAATCACCGGGGTAAGTCCAAGCGGTGTAGGTGTTAAAATTGGCGGTGTTAAATTTCAACCCCGAAAGCGGTGTGAAAATGACGCCCCCACCGGTGTAAATATTCTGTACCGGTGTTAAAAAAAATTCAAAGGGGTTAGAATAACGCCGCCGCCGGTGTAGATATTCTTTACCGGTGTTAAAATAATTTACTTTGTGAATATTTTTACTCACTCGATCACTATACTTGTTAATAAATGATATTTTTTATTAATTTTCATAAAGCCCCCATGAAAAAAATTTATAAAAAAAATATATGTTAAATATAAAAAAAATATATTTTTCATATAAAAAAAATATATTTTAAATAGCTAACTTTTGGCCGATTTTCGTATATATTTTAAATATATTAAGAATAGGGGAGGGTGGGGCAGAGCGGCCCCCATGGGGCAGAGCGGCCCCCCTGAAATTTTGACCAAAAAAAAAATTTTTTGTTTTTCGACTAATTACTATAAATCCGATATGTTTGCGCATTTTTACCCCTACGCATGACATTTGGGGCAAATTGGACAAGCCCAAAATTTTGAAAAAGTGATTTTTTCATATTTTTATCGTCAAATTAAAAAAAAATGATTATAACTCCACATTTCTAGCCCTACGCATAACACCTGGGGCAAAATGGACCAGCCGAAACTTCCGAAAAAATTATTTTTTCATATTTTTCGGCCGTTTCTTAATGTAAGAGGCAAATTTGGTCACTAAAAATTTATAAAAATTAAATTTTTTTTTTTAGTTGATAAATTTTTGAAATAAAGTAAAATTATAGAATTGATTTTTTTTTTATTAAATAACAATTAGTAATTGAGGTAATCGAGAGTGAACGATTTTTTACGCTTTAAAAAATTTTTTTCGAGTAATATAAAACCAAAAATAATTGTCACGAGAAAGAAATACATTCTTAATGATGAAAACAATTTAAAAAAAAAAAAAAAACGAAAAAAAAATTTTTTTTTATCACTTTTTGAAGGGGGGCCGCTCTGCCCCACAAAAAAAAAAAATTTTTTTTCAGAATTTTGGCAAAATGTCCATAAATTTGTTCGAAATAGAACAAAAGTAAAGTGATGTTATGGTTGAAAGCCACAAAAAATAATAATTGGCTTAGGGGGGCCGCTCTGCCCCACCCTCCCCTATATCTTAGAATATATAAACATACATGTATAAAAATACACAAAAAATATATTTTTTTATATATTTAAAAATATACAAAAATTATATAAAAATTATATTTTTTATATAAACTTTTTATGTTTCTTCTTCTATGTTGTTAATTAACTTAATAATATATTTTGTATGTAATTTTTTTATATTTTCATAATTATATTTTTTATAGATTGAAAATATATTTTTTTTATATTTTGAAATATAAGAAAAATATATTTTTCGTATATTATTATACATGTATTTTTTATATATTTAAAATATATTCAAAATATATAAAATATATACGAAAATCGGCCAAAAGTTAGCTATTTAAAATATATTGTTTATACATATTTTATATATATTTATATATTTTTTATGTATTTTTAATATATTTTTTTTATATTTTAACATATATTTTCTTTATAAATTTTTTTCATGGGGAAGAACTGACATTTTTTTTGTTCTATAAGCTTTTCAAAGTTAATACTCCAAGCGGACGCGATTTACGCCGCTTTTACACCGGTATTTTAACACCGCCGAATTACGCTTCCTACACCGGTGTAATTTCATTTTAACACCGGGCGGAGTTAATATGAGTCCATTTTTAACACCGCTCTTTTTACAGTGTATTATATACTTGAAAAATTTACAATTCATTAGTTACATTTACCGAAATAATTTTATGACAAGTCATGTAATATTAAAATGCAATCATATATTTTTTTATGACGCACGTATTAATTTTACGACAGAAAAGTAATAGAATTTTGCTACTTGCACCTTGTCATAAAATTATATATTATGAAAATTCATTTTATTCGCTAGCGAAGTTCTCCAAGACTCGATAAAAAAAAAATTTTAATTTTCAATTATCATTACGGTAATCAAATTTGCTGAAAATTATTTTCCATTAAAATCTGTCATGAATTAATCCCGGGTCATTTTACATAAATTATTAATATTATTAATGATAAGAGTAATTTTAAAAATCGATGTTCATTTTTTTGTTGAATAATTACATTTTTAAAAAGTAATTATTTTTTTTTTTGCATAAACGCCAAGAATTTTTATCGTTTGAAATAAAAGTTAAATGGTGCATTTCCTCAGGATACTTTCGTGCAAGTAAAAAAGTAAAGGCGAAAAGAAGTGACCATTTAGCATTTGCGCTTGAATGAAATGCGAAGCTGATTTAGTCTCGGGCAAAATGCCGACTAAGATAATACTGGACTCTACACCTACGACTTTGTCACTTTAAGGTAATAATTAATTACTTTGGAAATTTGATTACTATTTTAATTTAAATCATCATATATTTATGATAGTTCTGTAGTTGAACATAATTTCAATTGATTCATATTAAAAAAAATTTTTAATTTCTTAATTTATTAAAAAATCTTGGCGCTGATCCCGAATAATTTTGTCTTCACTTCCTCTAATTATAAGACACCAGAACATCTGGTGTCTATCTCTTAGATTGTAAGACGACAGTCGCATATTCGTGGTAATGTTATAGTTTGCCAAGAAAAATTTTAGCTTAATTAAATAAAAAGCCCAATAACAATTCACATAACAACGCGCTAACAGTTTACTGTTTTATTAATAAAAATATAAATTTGCTAGAGCACATATAGGGTCAGAGTTGGCAAAGTGGGACCGGGTGGGCAAAATGGACCATTCCAAAAATTTGGGAAAAATATTTTTTTTCCAAAATTGTTTTTAATCGTCATTTACGATTCATGATTTTTGTACAATTTTGAGTGCCCAAAAATTGTTTTTCAAATTTTTTTTTTTAATTTATTGAAGGCCTTAGACCTTCCGAAAGATAGGAAAAATTTTTGAAAATTTATTAATTCCTCTAATTTTGTTATAATTACGTAAGAACTATGGGTAGATAAAAATATTTGAACCGAGTGTCTAAAAACTATAAACTCCGAGCTTCAATTTGCTTTTTTCTTAACGTCCTGCTATGAAAATTAAAAATTTTTGAAAAAAGAGAAGCTAGTGGTTCAGGTCCGATTTTCGAAAATCGAGTTTTTACCAGATTTCGTTGTTTTGAGTTCATGGGAAGCTATTCTTGACTATTTCCGGATGGATGTCCGGCCGTGTGTGTGTGTAAACTTTTTTTGTCCGACAATATCCTTGAAACGAATTAATCGATTCGAGCGTTCGTAGCGCAATTAAAATAACTCACCAAAACTTATAACTGATTAGATTTTGAAGTCGGTCGGTTAAGTAGTAAAATGGAATCAGTTTTCAGTCTTGGAAGCTCTTTGGAAAAAATTATTTTTTTACAGTGAAATGTATGTTCTGTCGTGTCTTATAGTTTTATAGCTCGAACAGAAGAAATTTCTTTTCCTCCACTTGTATGTTCTAGCTTTCTGCCAGAAGAATTTCCTAATACCCCCGAGATCTTTAAGCATCCATTGGACGCCATAATTTTGATCACGATCGCCGTCTGAGAAATTCTGTAGAAAATCTAAAAAAATTAAAGACTCAGCTTCCTGAGTTCGAAAACAGTGAGAAGTTTTGGGGTTTTCCCGCAGGGTCAACCGTTTTTCAGGTTTTTCGTTCTATGATCACTTTTCGCTAAGTTACAGCCTTTTGAAAATCACCTAAAAAATTGGAATTTTTCAAATATCCTTTAATTTTTTGTTTGGTATAATATGTATATATATATATATATATATATATATATATATATATATATATATATATATATATATATATATATGATACATGTATATTGATAATTTATTTTTTTTAATAATGCCAAGGCAGTTGCCAAATTTCAAAGTTTACAAAATAATTATTGCAATAGTGGATACAAATAATATAAAATTTAAAATATAATGAGGATAACAATGAAGATATTTGATTTAACTAGGGTAGCTGAATTGATAAAATAACTGTAAATATACAAACCAATAATGATAACAATGTTATTAATATTAACACAGACGATAGCAATAAGTAATTTAATTTAAGAAGTCTCTAGCTCCATTAAATAATCAAACAATTTCGTTTTAAAGACCTCAATACTGAAAGCACCAATAATGTCAGGGGGTAGTGTTTGCTAGAGACGAATGTCAGTGATAACAAATGAATTTTCATAATAATTTTATACAAAATGCGGAATAATGTATAATGTGTAGACATATATTATTCAATGAAGTATATATACACCTATTAACAATACAACTCTAGTGGAGTTTATATTTTTTCATTAGCTCTTAATTTGATAAGCAGACGATGTAATTGTGTTAAGATTAAAGTAGCCATCGATCGCACCATTTAATTTTAAATTTATGAAAGCGTAAAATCGAGAATAATGGGATTAAATGAAAAATTACATTAAGTATGTCACGCTAACAATACCCAGTAGAACCTGTTTCTTTTAATTACATCTCCCGAAATTACGTCTTGACATCTCTACATAGTATTATTCTTATCGTAACCTAGACAAGTCAATATTAATAGTTTATGCATTTATTTTCAAATATATTACATAAATTTTAAAATAACCATTCTGTCAGAATACCCACAAATAGAGGTGTCAAAAAATACTTAATCAACCTATTTCAAAATCCGTCAGAAAGGAAACGTCGGTATATCGGAAGGGAGGTCAAAACGGGACCGCTAAGGAAATAATTAATTTTCGTATAAAATATGGATAAAATGCGCAGAAGTCGAAGTAACAGTTGAATACACCAACAGCTTTTTGTCGAACAAAAATGTGTGCACTTAGATAGTACTTATACCGCATGCGTAATAAAGAGTAGTTTGACTACCCGTAGGAAAATAACATATATGGTCAAAATACATGATAAATATCAGAAAATAAATGTGGCGAATTTAACTATATTTTCTGATATATTTTTTTTTATATTAAAAAATATAATACTTATCATATACGAGTCCGTATATGTTTAGCATATATAAAATATATATGCCTATCATATACAAAAAATATATTTTTATCATATATGAAAATATATATTCTTTTCAGATACGGAAACTATATTTTTATCATACATAAAAATATATATTTATATCATATACGAAAAATATATTCTGATCATATATAAAAACATATATTTATATTGTGTATGGAAAAGAAAAGTTTCTTATTCGTATGACCAACTCCAATTAAATTAGATATAAATTTTAATATACTCTTTAAATTGCAGTTAAACTTTTCAAAATTAGTTAATTTGATGCGAATATATATACCCATATACATATACATACACCGAATAAAATATATGCTTAAATATAACAAAGAAAATATATGGTGCCATATATAATATCAATTATATGCTACCATATATTTCATTTCATATAAAAATTTTATATTTTTTAAATATAAAAGGAAATATGTCAACACAATATATTATAAGGTAAATTTAAATGTGTATATAGCTTAATATAAAAAACATATATGGAATACATATATTTACTACTGTATATAATTTTATATTAAATCGGCCACAATCTCTATATGACTTTTTATAATATACAATATAATATATCATATATTTTTTTGTTGCAAACATGTATGATTTTATATATTTTAACCATATATTGTTTTTTCATACGAGATAAAACGAACATTGAAAAAATTTTATAATTTCGTTACTTTCTCATAAGAAAATTTTTTCATTAAAAATGTTAATTAATGAGTAGACTTATTAAATACAAGTAAAACAAAAGTATGTACAGTAATTGAAAACAGAAAATCAAATTAAAAACCAAAAAACATTTCAATGAAGTATCGCAAAATTTCTTAATTGAAAAATTCCATTGTTTTTAAATTTGGATTTGATTTCCCTATAGAGCCATCTTTTGAGATGAGCCACAGACTATCCGAATTTATTTTCTCAATCCATCTATAGACTTTCTATTGAAACTCTTCCCTCTTTCTCTCAGAACCTCTCTCCTATCCCAAGTTTCCTAATTAAGTGTCGGAACGTTACACATAAAATATCCATCCCTTTGAAAAATCATTTTTAAACACCCATCAGCCTCAACCATTTTCTCTGTTCCCGATGTTTTCGTTTCCTTAAAATATCAATTTAACAATTTCTACCGGCCTAATTTTTTCCAATTACAACCCTCTCATACTTCCAGTAATGGTTAAAAAATTTTTTCAAAATTACAAATATAGAGCAATATATTATAATGAATTTTTTCCTTATTTGCTTAATTAAAAAACGCATCTCCAGTAATTATATCGTTCATTAGCGTCAGTTATCCGTTAGAAACGTTATATACACATATATACGTAGAGAGTATCGCGTCAATAATTGACATGCCTGATCATTAAATCGTACCTACAGAAAAAGATTTTCTTTCTTTCTTTTTTTTTTTTATTCAGCATCATTTATTCACATGTGTGTATTGTTTTTACATTCTATTGATAACGCGGCCTCATTCATTTTCATTTCTCCTAATTTCCTTCGCGCATTTCATTGTACTCTGATTAAATTATATATTACGGTTATACACAACTAATTTAGAACTTGTGATACATTTCAACCTGAAGTGACAACTAATAATTGTTAAATTTAATTACCTGTCTAACACCTTTTCGATAAAGTCGTATGATCAATATATATATATATATATATATATATATATATATATATATATATATATATATATATATATATATATATATATTGATCATACTAACTACCTAGCAGTATATATATGTATATATATAAATATTGTTAGATAGTTATGTTCACAGTTGCTCAGAAAGTTGACAGAGTGGAAGAGAATCGACATCTGGAAACTTCCGGTTGCTGTGAAATCTCTTTGTCGTCATAAGTCTATCCTTCACTATGATAATTTAACTCGGATATACCTTGAACTAGCGTATAACTATGCTCGCCATGGTATAGTCTGTAGAATTTCCATTGTTCTCTTGTTGATCTTTAGTTATCTATAGTTCTTTCTACGCTATAGATGTTTTACTGATCTTGTTTACTCTTTTTTTATTCACTTTAGTTTCTTCTCTTAATGTTTTTACCGTGAAGTAAAAGAAAAAAGAAGAAAATGGACCTTATAACTATGATTTTAAGTAATTTTTGAACACGGCGTTTAATGAAAATTTTTTAATTAATTTAAAAGTACACATACACATGGAATATTAAAAGTAGAGACTCGAAGTAAAACGTGAATGAGAGAGAGTTGGAAAAATGATATTGCTTAGAAATTGAGTTGATGTAAGGAATTATTGATTTCGTTGGTTAAATAAGTTACTTTACTCTTTCCGATATCCATTGACATAAAGATATTTTCCTCGGAAAATGATATAGTCAAACCTGTTGCTCAAAATGGAATACCACCGGTCAAATACAATCGGCGACCTCTTTCGATTCGACTCTTATTCAGTTACCTTCAAATTTCGAAGTTTTATTGCACTGTAAAGTTTTATTTCACAAGTTATGAGTGAACTATTTTGCTCAGCTATAAATGTATTTCTAATAAATATAGTAAATACGTGATAAAAAAAAACTGTTGTCTAGCCATGCCCGAAGGAAGAACACAAATTTCGTTATTCAGTATTCAAATTACGGGAAGAGATTTTTGGTAAATTCATGCGAAGGAAAAAAATTGTCAATCAAGTGACAAAATTGCAATTACAATGTTATTTAAGTGCTGATTGATTACTATAAATTGTCGTCAATTTTGAAAATTTGAAACAGCTGTCATGCCCAAACGAATTGACTATTTCTCATTTTAAAAACCGATCGAAAAATTAACCCAGAAATTTCTTGAGTTATTGCACGACTCATGATGCGAAGCATCTGAGATGTGCTTTATGATCGAAAAATTTAATTCGCCTCACTTCGGCAACTATTTCAATTATTATACCCTTGTTAGTTTACGGAATTGAGATATGTTGCATACTATTTTGAAGATAATTTAATGGAGATTAGTTCCATACTTTTCAAAAATTTATTTAGTTCAATAAAAAAGGAAAAAACATCAAAATAGTCTAAAAAAATTTCCTGTCCGTCAAGTATGAAACCCGTAGACACAATAACTTACGAAAAAATGCAGTAATTGAATCAAATTTTTTTTTTTTTAATTCTTTGAAAGATTTGTAGATCCCCTATTGCTACTGGCTAGGTAATTCAGTGTCGTTTAATAACAATTAATAACAGAATAAAAAGGCTGCATAACTATATCTATATATATCGATGTAAAATTAACATGGATGCCGATATATCTATACCTATACATTATAAGTACATTTATCCCACCAGGGGCGCTTGCGAATTACCATCCTAGTGTAGCTGTTTTTTTTTTTTTTGCTAATTGGTAAGCCTGAATTGTTTCAGTTCAATTTTTTTTTATTTACATATATTTTTTTTGCTTTTGTTATTAATCGAGATATTTTGAGTAGGTTCTTTCATAATTATATAAAAAATACTAATATAATTTAAGAAAAAAAAAAAAAAAAAAAAAAATTTTTAAGGAAAGAAAATTTTATATATTTTAAATTGATTCGTGCTTCCCGCAATTTTTTTATGATTATTTTATTATTTCATAATAAATGAGCATCATGAGTCGCGCACTTTTGGATTTTCCAAATTTTTGACACTAGTTTCCCATCGGAAATTTCCCGAGGAACACGATCATGAAAGTTGTTTAGCTGAGCAGTCGCTAGATTCGTCAGAATCAATCAAAATGCTCCGGAAGATAGAAGTAATTCAGGTCTTGCCGTTTCACTTCGTCTTTTGATTCTGATTTTTTTCGAAAATTAGCTATTTGACACTAGTTTCCCATCGGAAATTTCCCGAGAAACACGATCGTGAAAATAGTTTAGCTGAACAGTCCCTAGATTCGTTAGAATCAATCAAAATGCCCCAAAAGATAGAAATAATTCAGGTCTTGCCGTTTCACTTCGTCTTTTGATTCTGATATTTTTCGAAAATTAGCTATTTGACACTAGTTTCCCATCGGAAATTTTCCGAGGAACACGATCAGGAAAGTACTTTAGCTGAGCAGTCGCTAGATTCGTCAGAAATAATCAAAATGCCCCGGAAAATAGAAATAATTCAGGTCTTGCCGTTTCACTTCGTCTTTTGATTCTGATATTTTTCGAAAATTAGCTATTTGACACTAGTTTCCCATCGGAAATTTCCCGAGGAACACGATCAGGGAAGTACTTTAGCTGAGCAGTCGCTAGATTCGTCAGAAATAATCAAAATGCCCCGGAAAATAGAAATAATTCAGGTCTTGCCGTTTCACTTCGTCTTTTGATTCTGATTTTTTTCGAAAATTAGCTATTTGACACTAGTTTCCCATCGGAAATTTCCCGAGGAACACGATCGTGAAAGTAGTTTAGCTGAGCAGTCGCTAGATTCGTCAGAAATAATCAAAATGCCCCAAAAGATAGAAATAATTCAGGTCTTGCCATTTCACTTCGTCTTTTGATTCTGATTTTTTTCGAAAATTAGCTATTTGACACTAGTTTTCCATCGGAAATTTTCCGAGGAACACGATCGTGAAAGTAGTTCAGCTGAACAGTCCCTAGATTCGTTAGAATCAATCAAAATGCCCCAAAAGATAGAAATAATTCAGGTCTTGCCATTTCACTTCGTCTTTTGATTCTGATTTTTTTCGAAAATTAGCTATTTGACACTAGTTTTCCATCGGAAATTTCCCGAGGAACACGATCGTGAAAGTAGTTTAGCTGAACAGTCCCTAGATTCGTTAGAATCAATCAAAATGCCCCAAAAGATAGAAATAATTCAGGTCTTGCCATTTCACTTCGTCTTTTGATTCTGATTTTTTTCGAAAATTAGCTATTTGACACTAGTTTCCCATCGGAAATTTCCCGAGGAACACGATCGTGAAAGTAGTTTAGCTGAGCAGTCGCTAGATTCGTCAGAAATAATCAAAATGCCCCGGAAAATAGAAGTAATTCAGGTCTTGCCGTTTCACTTCGTCTTTTGATTCTGATTTTTTTCGAAAATTAGCTATTTGACACTAGTTTCCCATCGGAAATTTCCCGAGGAACACGATCGTGAAAGTAGTTTAGCTGAGCAGTCGCTAGATTCGTCAGAAATAATCAAAATGCCCCGGAAAATAGAAGTAATTCAGGTCTTGCCGTTTCACTTCGTCTTTTGATTCTGATTTTTTTCGAAAATTAGCTATTTGACACTAGTTTTCCATCGGAAATTTCCCGAGGAACACGATCGTGAAAGTAGTTTAGCTGAACAGTCCCTAGATTCGTTAGAATCAATCAAAATGCCCCAAAAGATAGAAATAATTCAGGTCTTGCCATTTCACTTCGTCTTTTGATTCTGATTTTTTTCGAAAATTAGCTATTTGACACTAGTTTCCCATCGGAAATTTCCCGAGGAACACGATCGTGAAAGTAGTTTAGCTGAGCAGTCGCTAGATTCGTCAGAAATAATCAAAATGCCCCGGAAAATAGAAGTAATTCAGGTCTTGCCGTTTCACTTCGTCTTTTGATTCTGATTTTTTTCGAAAATTAGCTATTTGACACTAGTTTCCCATTGGAAATTTCCCGAGGAACACGATCGTGAAAGTAGTTTAGCTGAACAGTCCCTAGATTCGTTAGAATCAATCAAAATGCCCCAAAAGATAGAAATAATTCAGGTCTTGCCATTTCACTTCGTCTTTTGATTCTGATTTTTTTCGAAAATTAGCTATTTGACACTAGTTTCCCATTGGAAATTTCCCGAGGAACACGATCGTGAAAGTAGTTTAGCTGAACAGTCCCTAGATTCGTTAGAATCAATCAAAATGCCCCAAAAGATAGAAATAATTCAGGTCTTGCCATTTCACTTCGTCTTTTGATTCTGATTTTTTTCGAAAATTAGCTATTTGACACTAGTTTTCCATCGGAAATTTCCCGAGGAACACGATCGTGAAAGTAGTTTAGCTGAACAGTCCCTAGATTCGTTAGAATCAATCAAAATGCCCCAAAAGATAGAAATAATTCAGGTCTTGCCGTTTCACTTCGTCTTTTGATTCTGATTTTTTTCGAAAATTAGCTATTTGACACCAGTTTCCCATCGGAAATTTCCCGAGGAACACGATCGTGAAAGTAGTTTAGCTGAACAGTCCCTAGATTCGTTAGAATCAATCAAAATGCCCCAAAAGATAGAAATAATTCAGGTCTTGCCGTTTCACTTCGTCTTTTGATTCTGATTTTTTTCGAAAATTAGCTATTTGACACCAGTTTCCCATCGGAAATTTCCCGAGGAACACGATCGTGAAAGTAGTTTAGCTGAACAGTCCCTAGATTCGTTAGAATCAATCAAAATGCCCCAAAAGATAGAAATAATTCAGGTCTTGCCATTTCACTTCGTCTTTTGATTCTGATTTTTTTCGAAAATTAGCTATTTGACACTAGTTTTCCATCGGAAATTTCCCGAGGAACACGATCGTGAAAGTAGTTTAGCTGAACAGTCCCTAGATTCGTTAGAATCAATCAAAATGCCCCAAAAGATAGAAATAATTCAGGTCTTGCCATTTCACTTCGTCTTTTGATTCTGATTTTTTTCGAAAATTAGCTATTTGACACTAGTTTCCCATCGGAAATTTCCCGAGGAACACGATCGTGAAAGTAGTTTAGCTGAGCAGTCGCTAGATTCGTCAGAAATAATCAAAATGCCCCGGAAAATAGAAGTAATTCAGGTCTTGCCATTTCACTTCGTCTTTTGATTCTGATTTTTTTCGAAAATTAGCTATTTGACACCAGTTTCCCATCGGAAATTTCCCGAGGAACACGATCGTGAAAGTAGTTTAGCTGAACAGTCCCTAGATTCGTTAGAATCAATCAAAATGCCCCAAAAGATAGAAATAATTCAGGTCTTGCCGTTTCACTTCGTCTTTTGATTCTGATTTTTTTCGAAAATTAGCTATTTGACACCAGTTTCCCATCGGAAATTTCCCGAGGAACACGATCGTGAAAGTAGTTTAGCTGAACAGTCCCTAGATTCGTTAGAATCAATCAAAATGCCCCAAAAGATAGAAATAATTCAGGTCTTGCCATTTCACTTCGTCTTTTGATTCTGATTTTTTTCGAAAATTAGCTATTTGACACTAGTTTTCCATCGGAAATTTTCCGAGGAACACGATCGTGAAAGTAGTTCAGCTGAACAGTCCCTAGATTCGTTAGAATCAATCAAAATGCCCCAAAAGATAGAAATAATTCAGGTCTTGCCATTTCACTTCGTCTTTTGATTCTGATTTTTTTCGAAAATTAGCTATTTGACACTAGTTTTCCATCGGAAATTTCCCGAGGAACACGATCGTGAAAGTAGTTTAGCTGAACAGTCCCTAGATTCGTTAGAATCAATCAAAATGCCCCAAAAGATAGAAATAATTCAGGTCTTGCCATTTCACTTCGTCTTTTGATTCTGATTTTTTTCGAAAATTAGCTATTTGACACTAGTTTCCCATCGGAAATTTCCCGAGGAACACGATCGTGAAAGTAGTTTAGCTGAGCAGTCGCTAGATTCGTCAGAAATAATCAAAATGCCCCGGAAAATAGAAGTAATTCAGGTCTTGCCGTTTCACTTCGTCTTTTGATTCTGATTTTTTTCGAAAATTAGCTATTTGACACTAGTTTCCCATCGGAAATTTCCCGAGGAACACGATCGTGAAAGTAGTTTAGCTGAGCAGTCGCTAGATTCGTTAGAATCAATCAAAATGCCCCAAAAGATAGAAATAATTCAGGTCTTGCCATTTCACTTCGTCTTTTGATTCTGATTTTTTTCGAAAATTAGCTATTTGACACTAGTTTCCCATCGGAAATTTCCCGAGGAACACGATCGTGAAAGTAGTTTAGCTGAGCAGTCGCTAGATTCGTCAGAAATAATCAAAATGCCCCGGAAAATAGAAGTAATTCAGGTCTTGCCGTTTCACTTCGTCTTTTGATTCTGATTTTTTTCGAAAATTAGCTATTTGACACTAGTTTTCCATCGGAAATTTCCCGAGGAACACGATCGTGAAAGTAGTTTAGCTGAACAGTCCCTAGATTCGTTAGAATCAATCAAAATGCCCCAAAAGATAGAAATAATTCAGGTCTTGCCATTTCACTTCGTCTTTTGATTCTGATTTTTTTCGAAAATTAGCTATTTGACACTAGTTTTCCATCGGAAATTTCCCGAGGAACACGATCGTGAAAGTAGTTTAGCTGAACAGTCCCTAGATTCGTTAGAATCAATCAAAATGCCCCAAAAGATAGAAATAATTCAGGTCTTGCCATTTCACTTCGTCTTTTGATTCTGATTTTTTTCGAAAATTAGCTATTTGACACTAGTTTTCCATCGGAAATTTTCCGAGGAACACGATCGTGAAAGTAGTTCAGCTGAACAGTCCCTAGATTCGTTAGAATCAATCAAAATGCCCCAAAAGATAGAAATAATTCAGGTCTTGCCATTTCACTTCGTCTTTTGATTCTGATTTTTTTCGAAAATTAGCTATTTGACACTAGTTTTCCATCGGAAATTTTCCGAGGAACACGATCGTGAAAGTAGTTCAGCTGAACAGTCCCTAGATTCGTTGGAATCAATCAAAATGCCCCAAAAGATAGAAATAATTCAGGTCTTGCCATTTCACTTCGTCTTTTGATTCTGATTTTTTTCGAAAATTAGCTATTTGACACTAGTTTCCCATCGGAAATTTCCCGAGGAACACGATCGTGAAAGTAGTTTAGCTGAGCAGTCGCTAGATTCGTCAGAAATAATCAAAATGCCCCAAAAGATAGAAATAATTCAGGTCTTGCCATTTCACTTCGTCTTTTGATTCTGATTTTTTTCGAAAATTAGCTATTTGACACTAGTTTTCCATCGGAAATTTTCCGAGGAACACGATCGTGAAAGTAGTTCAGCTGAACAGTCCCTAGATTCGTTAGAATCAATCAAAATGCCCCAAAAGATAGAAATAATTCAGGTCTTGCCATTTCACTTCGTCTTTTGATTCTGATTTTTTTCGAAAATTAGCTATTTGACACTAGTTTTCCATCGGAAATTTCCCGAGGAACACGATCGTGAAAGTAGTTTAGCTGAACAGTCCCTAGATTCGTTAGAATCAATCAAAATGCCCCAAAAGATAGAAATAATTCAGGTCTTGCCATTTCACTTCGTCTTTTGATTCTGATTTTTTTCGAAAATTAGCTATTTGACACTAGTTTCCCATCGGAAATTTCCCGAGGAACACGATCGTGAAAGTAGTTTAGCTGAGCAGTCGCTAGATTCGTCAGAAATAATCAAAATGCCCCGGAAAATAGAAGTAATTCAGGTCTTGCCGTTTCACTTCGTCTTTTGATTCTGATTTTTTTCGAAAATTAGCTATTTGACACTAGTTTTCCATCGGAAATTTCCCGAGGAACACGATCGTGAAAGTAGTTTAGCTGAACAGTCCCTAGATTCGTTAGAATCAATCAAAATGCCCCAAAAGATAGAAATAATTCAGGTCTTGCCATTTCACTTCGTCTTTTGATTCTGATTTTTTTCGAAAATTAGCTATTTGACACTAGTTTCCCATCGGAAATTTCCCGAGGAACACGATCGTGAAAGTAGTTTAGCTGAGCAGTCGCTAGATTCGTCAGAAATAATCAAAATGCCCCGGAAAATAGAAGTAATTCAGGTCTTGCCGTTTCACTTCGTCTTTTGATTCTGATTTTTTTCGAAAATTAGCTATTTGACACTAGTTTCCCATTGGAAATTTCCCGAGGAACACGATCGTGAAAGTAGTTTAGCTGAACAGTCCCTAGATTCGTTAGAATCAATCAAAATGCCCCAAAAGATAGAAATAATTCAGGTCTTGCCATTTCACTTCGTCTTTTGATTCTGATTTTTTTCGAAAATTAGCTATTTGACACTAGTTTCCCATTGGAAATTTCCCGAGGAACACGATCGTGAAAGTAGTTTAGCTGAACAGTCCCTAGATTCGTTAGAATCAATCAAAATGCCCCAAAAGATAGAAATAATTCAGGTCTTGCCATTTCACTTCGTCTTTTGATTCTGATTTTTTTCGAAAATTAGCTATTTGACACTAGTTTCCCATCGGAAATTTCCCGAGGAACACGATCGTGAAAGTAGTTTAGCTGAACAGTCCCTAGATTCGTTAGAATCAATCAAAATGCCCCAAAAGATAGAAATAATTCAGGTCTTGCCATTTCACTTCGTCTTTTGATTCTGATTTTTTTCGAAAATTAGCTATTTGACACTAGTTTCCCATCGGAAATTTCCCGAGGAACACGATCGTGAAAGTAGTTTAGCTGAACAGTCCCTAGATTCGTTAGAATCAATCAAAATGCCCCAAAAGATAGAAATAATTCAGGTCTTGCCGTTTCACTTCGTCTTTTGATTCTGATTTTTTTCGAAAATTAGCTATTTGACACCAGTTTCCCATCGGAAATTTCCCGAGGAACACGATCGTGAAAGTAGTTTAGCTGAACAGTCCCTAGATTCGTTAGAATCAATCAAAATGCCCCAAAAGATAGAAATAATTCAGGTCTTGCCATTTCACTTCGTCTTTTGATTCTGATTTTTTTCGAAAATTAGCTATTTGACACTAGTTTTCCATCGGAAATTTTCCGAGGAACACGATCGTGAAAGTAGTTCAGCTGAACAGTCCCTAGATTCGTTAGAATCAATCAAAATGCCCCAAAAGATAGAAATAATTCAGGTCTTGCCATTTCACTTCGTCTTTTGATTCTGATTTTTTTCGAAAATTAGCTATTTGACACTAGTTTTCCATCGGAAATTTCCCGAGGAACACGATCGTGAAAGTAGTTTAGCTGAACAGTCCCTAGATTCGTTAGAATCAATCAAAATGCCCCAAAAGATAGAAATAATTCAGGTCTTGCCGTTTCACTTCGTCTTTTGATTCTGATTTTTTTCGAAAATTAGCTATTTGACACCAGTTTCCCATCGGAAATTTCCCGAGGAACACGATCGTGAAAGTAGTTTAGCTGAACAGTCCCTAGATTCGTTAGAATCAATCAAAATGCCCCAAAAGATAGAAATAATTCAGGTCTTGCCGTTTCACTTCGTCTTTTGATTCTGATTTTTTTCGAAAATTAGCTATTTGACACCAGTTTCCCATCGGAAATTTCCCGAGGAACACGATCGTGAAAGTAGTTTAGCTGAACAGTCCCTAGATTCGTTAGAATCAATCAAAATGCCCCAAAAGATAGAAATAATTCAGGTCTTGCCATTTCACTTCGTCTTTTGATTCTGATTTTTTTCGAAAATTAGCTATTTGACACTAGTTTTCCATCGGAAATTTTCCGAGGAACACGATCGTGAAAGTAGTTCAGCTGAACAGTCCCTAGATTCGTTAGAATCAATCAAAATGCCCCAAAAGATAGAAATAATTCAGGTCTTGCCATTTCACTTCGTCTTTTGATTCTGATTTTTTTCGAAAATTAGCTATTTGACACTAGTTTTCCATCGGAAATTTCCCGAGGAACACGATCGTGAAAGTAGTTTAGCTGAACAGTCCCTAGATTCGTTAGAATCAATCAAAATGCCCCAAAAGATAGAAATAATTCAGGTCTTGCCATTTCACTTCGTCTTTTGATTCTGATTTTTTTCGAAAATTAGCTATTTGACACTAGTTTCCCATCGGAAATTTCCCGAGGAACACGATCGTGAAAGTAGTTTAGCTGAGCAGTCGCTAGATTCGTCAGAAATAATCAAAATGCCCCGGAAAATAGAAGTAATTCAGGTCTTGCCGTTTCACTTCGTCTTTTGATTCTGATTTTTTTCGAAAATTAGCTATTTGACACTAGTTTTCCATCGGAAATTTCCCGAGGAACACGATCGTGAAAGTAGTTTAGCTGAACAGTCCCTAGATTCGTTAGAATCAATCAAAATGCCCCAAAAGATAGAAATAATTCAGGTCTTGCCATTTCACTTCGTCTTTTGATTCTGATTTTTTTCGAAAATTAGCTATTTGACACTAGTTTTCCATCGGAAATTTCCCGAGGAACACGATCGTGAAAGTAGTTCAGCTGAACAGTCCCTTGATTCGTTAGAATCAATCAAAATGCCCCAAAAGATAGAAATAATTCAGGTCTTGCCATTTCACTTCGTCTTTTGATTCTGATTTTTTTCGAAAATTAGCTATTTGACACTAGTTTTCCATCGGAAATTTCCCGAGGAACACGATCGTGAAAGTAGTTTAGCTGAGCAGTCGCTAGATTCGTTAGAATCAATCAAAATGCCCCAAAAGATAGAAATAATTCAGGTCTTGCCATTTCACTTCGTCTTTTGATTCTGATTTTTTTCGAAAATTAGCTATTTGACACTAGTTTCCCATCGGAAATTTCCCGAGGAACACGATCGTGAAAGTAGTTTAGCTGAGCAGTCGCTAGATTCGTCAGAAATAATCAAAATGCCCCGGAAAATAGAAGTAATTCAGGTCTTGCCGTTTCACTTCGTCTTTTGATTCTGATTTTTTTCGAAAATTAGCTATTTGACACTAGTTTTCCATCGGAAATTTCCCGAGGAACACGATCGTGAAAGTAGTTTAGCTGAACAGTCCCTAGATTCGTTAGAATCAATCAAAATGCCCCAAAAGATAGAAATAATTCAGGTCTTGCCATTTCACTTCGTCTTTTGATTCTGATTTTTTTCGAAAATTAGCTATTTGACACTAGTTTTCCATCGGAAATTTCCCGAGGAACACGATCGTGAAAGTAGTTCAGCTGAACAGTCCCTTGATTCGTTAGAATCAATCAAAATGCCCCAAAAGATAGAAATAATTCAGGTCTTGCCATTTCACTTCGTCTTTTGATTCTGATTTTTTTCGAAAATTAGCTATTTGACACTAGTTTTCCATCGGAAATTTCCCGAGGAACACGATCGTGAAAGTAGTTTAGCTGAACAGTCCCTAGATTCGTTAGAATCAATCAAAATGCCCCAAAAGATAGAAATAATTCAGGTCTTGCCATTTCACTTCGTCTTTTGATTCTGATTTTTTTCGAAAATTAGCTATTTGACACTAGTTTCCCATCGGAAATTTCCCGAGGAACACGATCGTGAAAGTAGTTTAGCTGAGCAGTCGCTAGATTCGTCAGAAATAATCAAAATGCCCCGGAAAATAGAAGTAATTCAGGTCTTGCCGTTTCACTTCGTCTTTTGATTCTGATTTTTTTCGAAAATTAGCTATTTGACACTAGTTTCCCATCGGAAATTTCCCGAGGAACACGATCGTGAAAGTAGTTTAGCTGAGCAGTCGCTAGATTCGTTAGAATCAATCAAAATGCCCCAAAAGATAGAAATAATTCAGGTCTTGCCATTTCACTTCGTCTTTTGATTCTGATTTTTTTCGAAAATTAGCTATTTGACACTAGTTTCCCATCGGAAATTTCCCGAGGAACACGATCGTGAAAGTAGTTTAGCTGAGCAGTCGCTAGATTCGTCAGAAATAATCAAAATGCCCCGGAAAATAGAAGTAATTCAGGTCTTGCCGTTTCACTTCGTCTTTTGATTCTGATTTTTTTCGAAAATTAGCTATTTGACACTAGTTTTCCATCGGAAATTTCCCGAGGAACACGATCGTGAAAGTAGTTTAGCTGAACAGTCCCTAGATTCGTTAGAATCAATCAAAATGCCCCAAAAGATAGAAATAATTCAGGTCTTGCCATTTCACTTCGTCTTTTGATTCTGATTTTTTTCGAAAATTAGCTATTTGACACTAGTTTCCCATCGGAAATTTCCCGAGGAACACGATCGTGAAAGTAGTTTAGCTGAGCAGTCGCTAGATTCGTCAGAAATAATCAAAATGCCCCGGAAAATAGAAGTAATTCAGGTCTTGCCGTTTCACTTCGTCTTTTGATTCTGATTTTTTTCGAAAATTAGCTATTTGACACTAGTTTCCCATTGGAAATTTCCCGAGGAACACGATCGTGAAAGTAGTTTAGCTGAACAGTCCCTAGATTCGTTAGAATCAATCAAAATGCCCCAAAAGATAGAAATAATTCAGGTCTTGCCATTTCACTTCGTCTTTTGATTCTGATTTTTTTCGAAAATTAGCTATTTGACACTAGTTTCCCATCGGAAATTTCCCGAGGAACACGATCGTGAAAGTAGTTTAGCTGAACAGTCCCTAGATTCGTTAGAATCAATCAAAATGCCCCAAAAGATAGAAATAATTCAGGTCTTGCCATTTCACTTCGTCTTTTGATTCTGATTTTTTTCGAAAATTAGCTATTTGACACTAGTTTCCCATCGGAAATTTCCCGAGGAACACGATCGTGAAAGTAGTTTAGCTGAACAGTCCCTAGATTCGTTAGAATCAATCAAAATGCCCCAAAAGATAGAAATAATTCAGGTCTTGCCATTTCACTTCGTCTTTTGATTCTGATTTTTTTCGAAAATTAGCTATTTGACACTAGTTTTCCATCGGAAATTTTTCCGAGGAACACGATCGTGAAAGTAGTTCAGCTGAACAGTCCCTAGATTCGTTAGAATCAATCAAAATGCCCCAAAAGATAGAAATAATTCAGGTCTTGCCATTTCACTTCGTCTTTTGATTCTGATTTTTTTCGAAAATTAGCTATTTGACACTAGTTTCCCATCGGAAATTTCCCGAGGAACACGATCGTGAAAGTAGTTTAGCTGAACAGTCCCTAGATTCGTTAGAATCAATCAAAATGCCCCAAAAGATAGAAATAATTCAGGTCTTGCCATTTCACTTCGTCTTTTGATTCTGATTTTTTTCGAAAATTAGCTATTTGACACTAGTTTTCCATCGGAAATTTTCCGAGGAACACGATCGTGAAAGTAGTTCAGCTGAACAGTCCCTAGATTCGTTAGAATCAATCAAAATGCCCCAAAAGATAGAAATAATTCAGGTCTTGCCATTTCACTTCGTCTTTTGATTCTGATTTTTTTCGAAAATTAGCTATTTGACACTAGTTTTCCATCGGAAATTTTCCGAGGAACACGATCGTGAAAGTAGTTCAGCTGAACAGTCCCTAGATTCGTTAGAATCAATCAAAATGCCCCAAAAGATAGAAATAATTCAGGTCTTGCCATTTCACTTCGTCTTTTGATTCTGATTTTTTTCGAAAATTAGCTATTTGACACTAGTTTCCCATCGGAAATTTCCCGAGGAACACGATCGTGAAAGTAGTTTAGCTGAACAGTCCCTAGATTCGTTAGAATCAATCAAAATGCCCCAAAAGATAGAAATAATGCAGGTCTTGCCGTTTCACTTCGTCTTTTGATTCTGATTTTTTTCGAAAATTAGCTATTTGACACCAGTTTCGCATCGGAAATTTCCCGAGGAACACGATCGTGAAAGTAGTTTAGCTGAACAGTCCCTAGATTCGTCAGAATCAATCAAAATGCCCCAAAAGATAGAAATAATTCAGGTCTTGCCGTTTCACTTCGTCTTTTCATTCTGATTTTTTTCGAAAATTAGCTATTGCACGACTCATGATGCGAAGCATCTGAGATGTGCTTTATGATCGAAAAATTTAATTCGCCTCACTTCGGCAACTATTTCAATTATTATACCCTTGTTAGTTTACGGAATTGAGATATGTTGCATACTATTTTGAAGATAATTTAATGGAGATTTGTTCCATACTTTTCAAAAATTTATTTAGTTCAATAAAAAAGGAAAAAACATCAAAATAGTCTAAAAAAATTTCCTGTCCGTCAAGTATGAAACCCGTAGACACAATAACTTACGAAAAAATGCAGTAATTGAATCAAATTTTTTTTTTTTTAATTCTTTGAAAGATTTGTAGATCCCCTATTGCTACTGGCTAGGTAATTCAGTGTCGTTTAATAACAATTAATAAAAGAATAAAAAGGCTGTATAACTATATCTATATATATCGATGTAAAATTAACATGGATGCCGATATATCTATACTTATACATTATACGTACATTTATCCCACCAGGGGCGCTTGCGAATTACCATCCTAGTGTAGCTGTTTTTTTTTTTTTGCTAATTGGTAAGCCTGAATTGTTTCAGTTCAATTTTTTTTTATTTACATATATTTTTTTTGCTTTTGTTATTAATCGAGATATTTTGAGTAGGTTCTTTCATAATTATATAAAAAATACTAATATAATTTAAAAAAAAAAAAAAAAAAAAAAAAAAATTTTTAAGGAAAGAAAATTTTATATATTTTAAATTTATTCGTGCTTCCCGCCATTCTTTTATGATTATTCTATTATTTCATAATAAATGAGCATTATGAGTCGCGCACTTTTGGATTTTTCAAATTTTTTCACGCTTCAATCGTTTCAAAATTGTAGGAATTTTCATCTGGACATATTTCCGATACCACGAAAATCATACAGGCGCTTTTCCTTTGAAACCCCATAAAATACAAAAGACAAATATTCCAATAAAGTTATAATAGTTTTAACCAAAGCTTATTTTGTAAGCTACAACATACACTTTACAAAATTTAATTATGACGTGTCATTCGATGGATGTCAGAAGACAAAGCTGCAGAAGTTTATTATTTTTC
Source organism: Microplitis mediator (assembly GCF_029852145.1). NCBI lineage: Eukaryota > Metazoa > Arthropoda > Insecta > Hymenoptera > Braconidae > Microplitis > Microplitis mediator. Next base: position 23,885,684 of record NC_079975.1, on the reverse strand, counting down.
AAATTTTTCAAATTTTAAAACCCATCGAAAAGTTTGAAGAAACAATTGTGAAAGCAAGTTGAATAACGAAAATTAAAGCTAGTTGCACGAACTTTGAAATGCATTTAACAAAATTGAGCTACGACTTTTTGTTTAATAGTTGTTTCAAAGATATTTCAATGGAAGTTCATTTTTTTTTTAAATGAAAAAAAAATTCTTCCTGCCCACTATATCTAAACTAACCGATCGATTCTGCTCATCTTTAAACTTGATTAAGGCATTGACCCAAATAATAAGTACACGAAATGTCATTGCAATCACATATATTTCAAGCCAATGGTATTATTCGATGCGACCCGACGAAATATAACATATTGTAGAAAAATTTTTTCAAATCTGCCTCATAAGGATCCATTACACTAGATGAATTTATATCAGAAATTAACGTAGAAACTTTTCCATCTTTTTCTGACGACTGTCACTAGAACCTTAAAAAAACAGAATAATAATTTTGAACTCAACATTTACTTATGTTTGTTGTATGATGAATTATAAAAGTTTGAAATGTATTTTATTACACAATTAAAAGTTAAAAGAGAAAGGTTTATTAAATGATATTCTTGGGCAGAACTGTGGACGGAGAATTAATCCAACTCTAGGCTGATTTACGAGAAATTCCGAGGTATAAGATAAAGATAGAGATGGTCATGACTACGAACAAGGGCAATCCACGCGAAGAGATCGAGCCAACTTTCAAGCTCCCAGTTATGAAATTTCAAAGTTTTTCTCGGGCAATAGAAGGCGAGATTGGTTGAAATACTTTTACCCTCTAGGTATAATTTTTGCTTTGCGTCTTTTTCTCTAGAGAGCCAACACAATAATTTATCTTTTGTTCAAATCGCAATAGATTTTTCATAAAAATAAACAATGAGAGTTTTTATTTTCTGTAAACTAAACAGAAACCATAGTACCACTTTTTTCAATTTGTTTATTTGTTTTATCAATTTCACCTAGAAAAGTTAAAAATAAAATCAAGTTTACTGCTCAGCAAGTCGGTTTGTTCAAAAAAATAAATGATTCATCTACTGAAGAACAAGTCAGAAATGAAACATAAAATTTTAATATTTATGTTAAATTTTATGAAAGTTTATCTGTATATGTTATCTTATCTCGTCGTACTAATGTTAAATTTTATTTTAAAAAAGTATGGAATAGTATAAAAGCACACATATGTTGGAATATTCTTTCAAATTAAACTTTAAAGTTTGTTAATAAGTAAATAAAGAGACATAAAAAGTGAGTGTGTGAACATCGTATAGGCTCAACCAGCAGACTAAGAAGCTTAGAAACGCTCTAGCATTGTGCTGGATTATTCACGATTCGATGCTCTCAATCCTTGGAGATGGTAACACGTCTCACTGAACCACCGTCATTCAATCGAGCTTTCCGTTTTAGCTCCAAAAGCTTTCCAGAAATTCATGAATAAATAATGTTTATTTTTGCATTAATCATTTGTATATCGTGTATTTACTGAAATTATTATATTTACTTTTTTAAATTTCCGCTGAGAATATTTGAAATTTTTAAATCAGGCGGAAAGTTTATCGATTTCGGTCTAATTTTCGATCAATCAATTTTCCAATGATTCCGATGTTTTCATGTCTTGGGCAGTTATTCTGACTTTGAAAAAGATTAAATGAAACTTTAATTTGAAAATTGGACTGAATTCGTCTAGTAAATTTTGAATTTTTCCAAAATATAATAAAAATTTTGGAAAAATAATTTTTTTCCATAATTCTAAAAAAATTAATCGATAAATTTGAAAATGTCATATATAATATATCCGACTCTTTAAGGGGAGAAAAGGGTCTGAGATACAAAAAAAAAGAGGATATTTTTGTGATTTTTTTTTTTTAAGTACCTTCCTTATTAAAATCCTTTAAATTAGTGACATTATTAAGCATCATTCCAAGAATATTTTGCTAAATTTTCATAAAAAAATACTGAAAAATATTCTCTAAACATGAATTACTATTATTTTTTTTTTATTTACTAAATTTTCATGCCAAGGTACAAGCCAAATGGCAAAGTGAAATCATACAGATGAACTTACAGCAGTAGAAAAAAAATTTGAAGTGATCAAACAACAAAAATACTATCAATTTAAATCGGTCATTCGGACAAAAATACAAAAATAATGAGAGATGTGAAGTTCAACGATACCCCGTTACAAATTTCGTTAATTAAAATCTAGATTTAGTAGGTAATCATACAACTTGTTCTTAAAGATCTCAATACTGCCTGATTGGATCAGTTCTAAGGGTAATTCTTACCAAAGACGGATAATGGATACAACAAATGATTGCTCATATAGCACAGTAGAAAAGTATGGCATTTTGAAATTTACATTGTTCTTTTTAATAGCTAGTGAATTAGTGAAAATAGTGGAAATAAGTGAATAATCACTAATTCAGAGTGCAAATCGAACCACTAATTCCAAAAAGTGATACGATTTGCACTCTGAATTAGTGAATATTCACTTATTTTACTAATTCATGTTTAGAGAGTAAGCCAGTGATAGTAAAGAGAACCGAGTCACCTCAAAAGAAAGCCTCCATGCGGTAGGCAGGATAACTCATGACTGCTTCATCGGAAACCAAAAAACCAAAAAGATTTCTCTAGTTCATAAGTTTATCTTAGTATTCATTTTTGAATTTTTGGTACAGGTGCAATAAAAAAACTCTGATTTTTACCAAAAATTGCTCCTTTTGTTTAATTACAAAATAAGTAGTAATTGGAAAAAAAAACTTTTGTTCAGATTCGAGTACTTAGTATCTCAAAAAAATGTTCAAAGCTTAGGCGAAATCGGTCCAAAGGTTTTCGAGAAATTTTGACTACCGACTTAAAAAAGAAATTCTAAGAAAAACGCAATTGAAGTTTATTTTATTTTTTTTTTTAAACTTACGTAGAATCGTCAATCCAATCAGCTCCATATAAAGCAACTCTCCTGCAGCTGCTACATGATCCAAAGCATCTTTTTGCTCTAACCTACGACAAATTCCCTCCTTTTGAGTAGCAGCCTAGGTTTTGCGATTTGCTTTCGATATGCGGTTATTGTAGTTTTGCTCCTAGTAGATTCAAATTTTCCGACAATATTTCTTACAAGTTGCGTAGTATCAGAAAAAAAATTTTTTTAAAATTGACTTTCCGACCCTTTCCCCCCCCCCCCCTTAACATCCGGACAGCAAAAATTTTCTGGTCTGACCCGCTGTCAAGAGTCGACAATTTTTTCAAATTTTTTTTTTCTCATTTAATTATTAAGAAAAATTATGCAGCGTTACATATTTATATATGTAATTCTATTTCAAGTGTCATTTGGAGCTAAAACTTGTAATTAATTTTTTGTGCAAGTTCTTGTTAAACTTTAAATTAGCGTCGTAGCTGTTGTAGTAGACTTGGATGATCCCTTGGAAGCTGGAGTTGTAGAAAGGTTACGACTAAAGAATTAAAAAAAATAAAGTTAAGTAACTAGTGAAAAGAACGGGCTGAAGAAGTAGGGCAGTGAAAATGCAAGACTATTACCGAAGAACCACTGTTTCATTCGTTCAAGTAACGGAATAAGAAAAACTTCTATGACTTTTCTTTAACGAGGCTCTTGAAATCTTATATTAGGTAAGCATTACTATTATTACCAAAATATCTTTAATTTTTTTTAAAACTTTTAATATTTATTTTCACTCACTAGCTTTTATCTCTTTTACTTTACTGCTAATAATGCGTTTTATAAATTATTTCAGAGCTTTTAAATTTTATAAAATTTTCAATTAATTTTTTTTGGAAAAACTAAAAATTATAATAATATAAATATTTATTTAACCTCTCAAAAGTTCAAATATTATTCTTTATCGTCGGCTTGGAATGAGAAAATGAATTTTAAAAAAACTTTTTAGATTTGTTTACTGTACGTAAATTACTTAATTAAAATTTCTATCTGTATATATCTCCATATATATTTGTTGATTTAACGTTAAACGAGAGTTACAATTTATTAACAAAGTAAATAATGAAATTAAATAACGTGAAAATCGTATAAAATTATTTTTTAGTTAAAATCACAATTTAAAAACACATGAATAGTTGTCGAGTGTTAAGTTTATCCGAACGTTGTTTCAATATTTTTTTCCGCATCTCTATTTTCTATTTTTATTTTTTTATTTTATATTTTTTTTTATATGAAAAATCGTTCTGTGATAAAAAAAATATATATACATATATATAAAAAGGTATATAAAGGGAGAAAATAGAGTCGTTAACGGAAAGTTGCTCGCCAGCATCCACACAGTCGTGGTGCATATGCTCGTTAATATCTGTTAAGAGCAACACACAGTAGCCGAATGAACCCTGAATGAATTTAGGATAGTAACCAGTGCATTTAACTTGCGCGCGTTGGCTATTGTAATTTTATAAACGAGTATTATGTGATATTCGACAATTTCATATTGTTTACATTATTTTCATTGGCTTGTATTACAGATAAACAACAAAGTTTTTTTTTATATACACGTGCGGTATAAAAATAAAATTAAATATATTTTATTTTCTAATTTTTTTTTATTTTAAGTAAGTTAGATACTGTGATGACTGGAATTCTATACTATCAACTGGGTTTAGATAAACAAGAGATAACAAGCGATACGTGACTCTCATTGTTTCATCCCTTGTCTTATTCTTTCTGTATCATGATTTCTACAAGCTCACGAGTTTTAACTTTTTCACTTATCGTTATTTTTATCTTAATTATTTTTTTTTCTTTCATTTTTTTATAAGTATTATTAGATAAGTCTATCATTACACATATATATATACTGGTCACAAAAAATAAGGGATAGAAAAATAATTTTAAATTTTTGGGTGATTTTCTACATGCTGTGACTCGGTGAAAAATGGTCGTAGAAAAAACAAAAAAAGAAATTGTAGCTTTAAGTTTCTAGTTTTCAGATCTGGATATCAAATTTTTTTTCTATCTCTTAATTTTTGTGACCAGTGTATATATTAGGGTGAGCCAAAAAAACCAACATATCGAATTTACGTCTCAAAAAGGACCTATATATCGAGAAAAAAATTCTCTCATTGTGCAAAATTTTTAGCTCAATTTTAAAAAATGTCGGTAGCCATTTGAAATTTCCCATTTAAATAACATGCAAAAAATTTTTTTTTTATTAAAAATATTATAACTTTTGAACCGTGTGAGATAGAAATCCGGCTCTAGAATATTCTTGTATGACATTAAATTTCTTAAAAGAAAGTCCTGGGAGTCGAATTTGTAAACTTGATTTTTCGTATACTAACCGAACCAATTTTGATCGTTGAGGTGGCATTCGACGCGGCTTAAAAAATTTGGTATCAGGCGTTTTGAGCACCTGACAAAATATCCCTGACAAAATATCTCCGACAAAATATCTCCGACAAAATATCTCCGGACAAAATATCCCCATGAAAAGAAAGCAAAAATAGTGAAAAAAGCCAAAAAAACTGACACAAAACTGGGGATATTTTGTCCAGAGATATTTTGTCGGGGATATTTTGTCAGGTGCTCAAAACGCATGGAACCAAAAAATTTTAGAGCTGATTGGAATTAATCCCTCGAGTACATTGCAAGTTATCAAAAAAAAAACAGCTTTGAAAAAATGTTATTTTTTAAATATTTCCGAACTTACCGTACCGATTATGCTCAATTTCTCAAAAGTTGTTAGAATTAATAAGCCGGTTAAAACGTGACCTCAAATAGCCAAATCGGTTTATCCGTTCAAAAAGTTACAGAGTATTTACATACATACGTACATACATACATACAGTCGGACATCATCTTGAAATTAGTCAGAATAGCTTCCTAGAACCTCAGAACGTTAAGATCTCTTAGAAATTCGATTTTCGAAAATTGGACCGAAACCAATAACTTCTCGAATTTTTGAAAATTTTCAATTTTCTAAGCGGGAAGTTAAAAATTTTATACAGCCCCGGCAAAAAACTTTTGATTTTTATCAAAATTGCTGTCAGATTTCATCGAAATAGAATATTCAGTTCTTCCGAGTTTCCTTTATAATTTAATTAAATTTGTAATAAAGATTTTCACCTGCCATAAAATGAAATTAAATTTTAATAAGATGCAGTACAATTTCAAACAAAGAAAAGTTATTATTAGTACTATTGACCCGTTTTCGATGAAAATTTTATTATAAATTTTTTATAAATCTCAAATAATTCAAATCCTCAAAAGAAAACCTTTTGACAACTTTTCCAATTCACTTATTGGTCTAAATAACTTATTAAGATATTATTCTGAAGTAAAATATAAAAGTTTATTTAAACTTTTAAAAATAATTCAAAATCAATAAATTTACTTTGTTGTAATAAATTAAATTTCTCCATCTAGCAACTTATAATAATAAATAAAAATCTATATTCTACTCAGAATATTATATCAATAGTATTATTCAAATTTGCACAAGTTATAAAAATAAGTATAATCATATCATTACCAAGTTTTCGCGCATGAGTAGTTAATGTAGTAGAAACTACGTGTGTGCGCTGATACATACATAAAGTAAAACAAAAGATGTTATATATCTAAAATCGAGTTTTATTGTCAAATATGAAATAGGAATGAGCCAACAACGTTTCTACAGTCAATATTCATATCTCGCAAAATTCAACTTACACATTTGCGAATCCAATATTCAAAACGAACTCGCAAATCACGAGTATTAACACTTGAAAAGTTCTTTATTTGTTTTTTATTTTACATTTAAACATATTACATCTATATATATTTATTCTAAAGATAATTTAATTTATCAAAATTAAATTTTAGTCAATTTAAATTAAATATGACACCTCAAAGATCAAAATCGGTTAATCCGTTCAAGAGTTATGAATATTTACATACATACATACGTACGTACGTGCACACATACATACACTCGGACATCATCGTGAAATTAGTCAGGATAGCTTCCTAGAACCTCAAAACGTCAAAATCTGATAGAAATTCGGTTTTCGCGAATCGGACCGAAACCAATAACTTTCCGAATTTTTTAAAATTTTCAATTTTCTTAGCGGGAAGTTAAAAATATTAAATTGCGAAAAAAAATAAGAAAATTTCGATTTGATCCGAAATGTGATTTAACGTATTAGGAAAATTATTTAGAGGAAGCATACATGAATTTAATTAATGAAAAAATGCCGATGACTGTTGGACTCGAACCTACATCCTTCTGATTCAAAGTCTTTGATGCTATCCACTGCGCTGACCCACGTATATTTTTTTTTTTTTTTGGTTTGAAAAAGGTTATTTATTTTTCCAAATTTTTCTTTTACATATATAAGTAATAAAACACCTTATAAACAACTTAATCTCTAATTTGCATATGCGCCTAGTGGTCATCTACTGATGCGTCTCTCTAGGACTCCGTAAAAATATTAAATGAATGTTTTAGTTATAGTAATAAAATTAATGACTGATATAGTTAATATAAATGATGGTAAAAAAAAAAGTAAAAATAATAAATACAAAAAAACCATCAGACAGTTGACTTTGACCCACGTATATGATCACGTGAGTATTGATAGTATATTTGTTATGACACCAAAGAATTACTGATGAAAACATGAAAAATTCGTGGTGCAATAATCGACGTACTTTTGCACGTTGGGTTTTCCCACTTTGATCCCACACCGAACCCAATGAGGACAAGTGACAATAATTTTTTTATTTCCACATTGGGTTTTCCCACTAAGGTTCCCTACAAGCCCCAATAGGATAAAACTTACAATAATTTAATTTTTTTTCGAGTAGGATTTCCCAGTTGGGTTTTCATTGGGTCCTCATATGGATTTCCCTATTGGGCATGCCTTATTAGATCCCAATGAGGTCCACATGTAAACTCTGGGCAATCCCACAGTACTTTCTAGACAGGATCTGATGAAAACTTGATTTTCGAAAATCGGACCGAAATCAATAACTTTTTTTTTGTAAAGTTTCAATTTTCTTCGCGGGAAGTTTAAAAAGAAAAAAAATTCAAATACAAACAATAAACCCAATTTTAAAATGGCATTTCAACGATAATTTTTTTGCTATTTTTAGATTGATAGACAAGCGTTAAACGAATTCACAGTTAATATTCAGTAGTTCAAGACTATAAAGATCGCATCCTGAAATATATACGAGAATTCACGAGCTCGCGATTATTCTTACATTCAGTAGTTCTCATCAATATCTTTTATTATCACAATCGTCTATTAATATCATCTTTGATGTAATCATTGATATAAAACTCATAGAAACAATTTATTGTAAACGAATCTGTCAAAAATATAAGTGCGTTAATAAAATGCACTCAGCGTTTTCGCGCTCAATGTATGAAAAAATTTAAATAACTTTTTATTACATAATAAACGAACTTAATTTTTCAACTGGAATATATTTCAACAATTTAAAAAAAAAATTGATTTTCAATATTTCGTTTGTGTTCAAGTATCACATGTTGTTTGAAATATTAGTACACAGCTGCCGGTTGTTTTATATAAAGTGTAATATTACAATAGTATAATTATTTCATAGAAAACATAACATACTAGTGAAAAATGTACAGCAAACAAAAAATAAATTTAAAAATATTTTCACAATAAACACTCGATAATTTATGAACAATATTGTCACCAAACACAAACAAAAATTATTAATAAAATTTAAATTTAATTTAAAAATTATAAAAAAGCATTTGATACATTTACAATCCCAATTCGCTTTCAATATTACACTTTTATAGTTGTAATTTAACAGGGATTTATCTCGGATGTAATAGAGTTTAACCACAAGTTTCTATCGATCCCTATATATCCCTAAGCCCAAGTACTAAAGCATACTCATTTTAAATCCAATCTCTCTGTATATCTGCCACACATCTTAACTTTACTTTAATAAAACCAAGATCCAGTGGCATACAACAAAAAAAAAATTGATTAATTTATTAATTACTATTTTAAAAACAATCACTAGACAAATACTTTCCAAGAGAAACCTCAGAAAGATATCTCTATAAATATTTTTTCAGCTGTCCAGTAAAGTGGCACGTATCCACACTCTGATTCCTTACGGTTTGCTATAAAAACATGTACAACACAAGAACAACAAGTAAAGACAAACTCTTTTCCAAGCTGTACGTGTCTCTAGAGAAAAACAAGAGTTGCGTTCCATTCCTGGCTCTGATCCTCCTTTGTCTGGATCTTTAAAATCTCAACTTACTTCCCGAGTTTCTGTCGAAAATTCCCTAAAGCACCAGCATACATTTTTTTTTTTTTTTTTTTTTTTTACATTAAAATATTTGATTTTTAAATTTTTTAAAATTTTTTATTTTATTTCATACAAATTTTAATTTTACCGTCGCCTTAATCAGTAATTATTTGAAATTAATGGACTGCTTACATGGTCGATTGACTAATTGCTAAGTAAATTTCAATCAGTATGTTACCTAGAGATAGCGTATTGACCAGGTAACTTGGATTATCGACTAGTTGAGATAGACTTCAAGTTTATATATATATACATATGTGCTTGTCGTGAATGTAGACCCTGAGGGTTGAAATCGAGCGCTACTCGGCGTTTCTGTCACTTCTCGACAACGGACTACCAGCCTCGGTAGAGACGCGTAACATCCGATCCGTTTCGACGAACGAGCTCAACCTCACCTTCCTTGTTCATGTGCCCCAAGCTGACGTTGTAATTTCACACTGCGTGAGCCCTACAAGCTCCATTATGTAGTTATATACCCTCACAACCTACCTACGAGCTTGACAACTTGTGTGTCGAGCTCATACACTATTTTTTTACTCATTATTATCATTTTACTCACACGGATAAAAAAAGTATAGTAAAAATTACAATACTATAGTAAAATTTACTGACAGATATGAAAAAATACATTCTGTATTGTAATTATTACTAAACGTTTAGTAAAATTTACTAGTTAGTAATAATTACATAATAAGATAGTAAAAATTACTATGCGTAATGTATTTTTTGCTAACACGATTATATTTTTTTACTATCTGTATAGTAAATTCTACTATGTATAGATAAAATTAACAGTGCGTGGGGATAGCATATACAAATATGTATTACAAGTTCTGAAACTTTTGTTCAAAGGAGACATCAGGTCGTCAGACATAGGAAAGGACTCGCGCGCGGGAGATCAGGGTTCGAATCTCGGTTGGAACAAGTGATTTTTTAAAAAATTAAAATCCGCACTAACACCAATACAGATGACATAAATAATAATAATAATAATCAATAATAATAAAAAGTTGAAAAACCATTAAAAATTTTATTTTATTTTTTTCCATTCTAATATATAGTCGTCCCGATAAAAGCTTGGGATTTCTTCCCCCCACCACCATAATATTAAAATGAACGCATGTACCATTCAAATGTGCGCATGTGCAAAGCCACCAAAACCAACATTTAATGGGTGGGGGAAGAAACCGTGGTGGGGAAAAAATCCCAAACTTTCGTCGGGATGACTATAGTAAAATTTACTAAACGGGATAGTAAAATTTACTTAATGGGATAGTAAAATTTACTAAACGACTTGTAAAATATGCTAATCTGTTTATGAATTTTTCATATAAATCATAAGCGTTTCAAGATTACTATCCAAATTTAGTAATTATTCTCATATTTTTTAGTAAAATTTACTTTATTTTTTTCTCCGTGTATGTATACTACATATTTATTTTTGGTTAAGATGAACATGAAATTTTCCAAAAATTTGTCTTTTTGGAAAATTTTTACTGTTCTGAAAATAAATGCTATTTTTTTTTAGACAATAGCTATTAAGAGATACAAGTTTTGTTTTAGTCCATTACCATCAATATGTTAAAAAAATAAAAATAAAGTAAAAGAGATAAAATGGCTTTGTACGATAATGTAATTCATCTATATGCATATATGGGTACTCAGCCTCTTTTTTTGCGAGCTGACTACTGGTTTCCGATTGACGTTAATAGACACATTCGCAAAAAATTTTTTTTTTCGTATTATCGCATTATTATTCTGACAGATGTGAGATTTTTGCCATTATTTCATACATTATATGTATATTTCTATGCAAATTACGATGTTCTTGGAAAAAATATTCAGCACTCTAGGTCTTATAAAAAAATATCTCTTCATCTTTTATAAGCTATCAATAAAAATAAATAAATAAATGAAACAAAAAACATCGAACACAATTTAAGTTGTTTGTCAACTTAAACTTATTCAAATAAATTTTCTTGTATTTAATAAATATTGAGATTGAATAATTATTCGTTGTTTGTAACAAAAAAATTGTTCAATTATTGATGTAATTTTTATTTTTTTTTATGTAAAATATTTAATTGAACAAACATATTGAGTTACTACTGTAATAATACCATCTGAGGGAATTAGTTTTTTTCAATGCAGTCCTTTGAAAATACTTTCTATATTTAAAAAAAAACAGTAAATTCATGGAATCTATATTCATGAAAAGAAGAGATTGTTTTCTTAAAACGTATATCATTAAAAACTAAAGATTTTTTTTAAAACGAGTCTTTTACTATTCGTTGCATTGTACACAGAGGGTTTTAGACAGCTTATCATATTTTATTCTTGCACATTTAATTTTTCTTACATATATGTAAATATCTGTAATTTTTAAACGGACGAACCAATTTTGATGGTCAAGGTGGCATTCGACGCGGCTTGTCGATATCTAAGAGCTGTAGAAAATTGAGCTTGATCGGTAGGGTGCGTTCGGAGATATTCCAAAAATACATTTTTTCAAAAATGTTTTTTTTGGATAACTTGTAATGTGCTCGATGGATTGATTCCAAAATTGACTGGGCTTCAAAACTTCATAAGCCGCGTCGATTGCCACCTCAACCATCAAAATCGGTTTATTCGTTCAAGAGAAACCGTTGTCGAAAGAAATAAAAAAATTTTCTTTCAGTTTTTTTTAAATATCTCAAAAACGACTAGATAAATCAATTCCAAAATCTGATCAGCTTTAGAACTCAATAAAACGCGTCGATTTCCATCTTAACCGTCTCAATCGGTCAATTCGTTTGAGTTTTCGAAAACAACGGCATAAAAGAGTATTTTCGAGTTCGAAGAGCTCGAAAATTTATTCACAATTTTTTCGAGCTTCTTGCGCTCGAAAACAGCAAAAAGTTTCGAGGCTGGCCCACGGGGTCAACCGATAGACCGAATTTTTTATGTCTTTACTAACCGCGAAAACTGCAAAATATTTCTGCACAAAACTGCTGCCGTAAGATCGATAGTGTCACTCAAAAGTGAATAATTTATTCAATCACTTCCTTTTCAATAACTCTTAAATGCAGTGAGAACTTCATAATGCAAAGTATACATTTTTTAAAATTTGATCGAATATCAGCAAAGCGGGCGGGAGCATTGCTAGTACTGTAATAATAACGAGATGAACTAGCTTATAAAAAAATAAAAAGTGATATTAAATAATAAAATCTAGGTAACATGTCATGAAAAAAAGAATTTTTTTTTACCGCTAAATCATAAATATTTTCTAAATTGAAATATTTTTGGACAGCTACAAATTTGTTATTAAAAAATTCCAATACATTGTGCCGAGGGTTTTTAATATTCCAGAACAATAGTGCCGGTTTTATTAAACAATTATAACCAATAGTATACCATAGATATTAAAATAAATTTATAATAAACCTAAACAATATTTCTACATTTTATCTTTTTTTTGAATCCCAATAAATATTTTTTTCTCATAAATATTTGAAATAGTTTTCACTCCAATAAACTTTTTTTTTTGTTCACGCACTTTTAAATATTTTCAATTAATTTTCCCATTGTACGTTTTTTTTTTTTGTAAAATGAAATATTGAAAAATTTTTCAATGAAAACACAAAAACTTGATTTATTGATGTCAACGTAAAAATTTATTCCCGCGTGATATTTAATCATACATACATATATATATTATATTATTTATCTCATAAAAATAATTGTATTTGAATTTATCATTTTTCCACATATTGATGTCAATTTATAAATACTTATAAATAGAATGAAAAATAAATAAAGTTGATTTGATTATATATTAATTGAAGTCATAGATTGGCAGCCCGTATATTTATCAAAATTTTGTCCAGTCAATTACTCAGCATTTTAAAAGACAATCAATAGAGAATGTGGATTGAAAATAAATAAATAAAAAAAAAAAGAAGAAATATATTGATGAACTCGCACATTTATAAATAATAGAAAGCGAGAAAAAAATAGAGAGAATTTTTAAAAAACGGCAATTAGTGACTAACCCGGTTGAATTCGTGTGTGATGTGGTCGATTGGCTATTATTGTTTTTATTATATTTTTCTGCCTGATGAACTCAGCAGTTTTATTTTTTATTGTTTAAAAAATATACTAAATTCACGGGCTAACGATTGTTTTTTTATTGTTACACTGAATGCCGTTTATTATTGATCATCATAAAAGTCAAAGATTTTATCATATTTATTTTTTTTTTTAAATTTACAGTTGGATTAAATATATATTCAGTTTTATCGCTGACTAGGATAAATTAAGATTAAATAAATCTCTCGATTTTTCACATTTTTTTTTATTTCATTCACACCGCGAGATAATTGGTAATGATTGTCATCGAGAACCTTTAGTTACTATACGGTATAATTATTTTTGGATTATTCATTTGATATAAATGCTATTGTCAACGATAGCGGGTGATAACTATAATCATCACCGAATAACAATCTCTAATAACAGTTGAAATGTATACCGATAATTATAATGTTAGCTGACAATATTTATTATTGTCGTTAGTAATTAGTTACCACTGCACATTGAAACTGTACGCCAAACTTGTGGTGATTTAAATCCGAATAGAAATTTTTTTATTTAATCCTCAAAGCTTATACTGGCACAGAATCGCAACAACTTGATTTATAAACAGTGAAATTTTGAAATAGTATATTGTGTGACGATGGATAAAACGAGACCATTTCAGACTAGGGTGAAGTTGGCTGACATCACCCGCAGTCTGAAATCGTGTTTCATCCTGAGTCACACACTGTATTTTCTATGGGATTTCTATGGGATATTTCTGGGATTTTCAGAGAATTTAACGCGATAATTTAATATTTTTTTCACATTACCGAGTGCTGGGTCTATATTTTCTATGGGATTTCTATGGGATTTCCAGAAAATTTAACTGGCGATAATTTAATTTGTTTTTCACATTACCGAGTGCTGGGTCTATATTTTCTATGGGATTTCTATGGGATGTCTCTGGGATTTCCAGAGAATTTAACTGGCGTTCACCCATGTTGACCAATTTTTATCCATGTTCACCCATGTTGACCAATGTTCACCCATGCTCACCAATGTTCATTAATGTTCACCAATGTTCACCCATGTTCACCAATGTTGACCAATGTTTACCCATTTTCGAATGGGTTTGAACTCGAAAGTAAAATTTTCCGTAGGATTTTTTTTGGTTTCTTCCACTAGAGGACATCATAGCAAACAAAAATCTTTCTATAAGTTGACCCCGTGAGCCAGCCCAAACACTTCCTGCTGTTTTCGAGCTCCTTGAGCTCGAAACCTTTGTCGTGAATACATTCCCGAGCTCTCTGAGCTCGAAAATACTTTTGTACGCCGTTGTTTTAAAAAAAAGTAGTTTTTTACCATTTTTTCTCCAACGATATCTCTCAAACGAATAAACCGATTAAGACGGTTGAGGTCGCAATCGATGCGTTTTATCAAGTTCTAAAGCTGATCAAATTTTCAATTCGATTTATCGAGTCAATTTTGAGATATTTCAAAAAAAAAAAAATTTTTTAATTCTTTTGACAACGGTTTCTCTCGAATGAATGAACCGATTTTGATGGTTGAGGTGGCATTCGACGCGGCTTATAAAGTTCTAGAGCTCAGTCGATCTTGGAATCAATCCATCGAGCACATTAAAAGTTATCCAAAATAAACATTTTTGAAAAAATGTTATTTTTGTAATATCTCTGAACGAGCCTTACTGACCAAACTCAATTTTTCACAGCTTTAAGATATTGACAAGCCACGTCGAATGACACCTTAACGTTCAAAATCGGTCTATCCGTTCAAAAGATACAGGTACGTACGTACGTACGTACATACACACATACACACGGACGTCGATCTGGAAATAGTCAGAATAGCTCCCTAGGACCTCAAAACGTCGACATCTGATGAAAATTCGATTTTTGTAAATCGGACCGAATCCAATGACTTCCCGAATTTAGAAAAATTTACAATTTTCTTAGCGGGAAGTTAAAAATTCCTATGTTCCAAAGGAGAAATTCATGAGAAACAAAATTTTTTTGAAGCTCTCAATGGTCTAAAATGATGCTAAGGTTCATCCATGACCAATTTATAAACATTTTAGAAAAAATATTTTTACCAAATTTTTTAGGTACCTCGTTCTACCCCATTTCTCTACATAGGTATTGTTCCAATGTTGACGTATAAATTCCTACAATAACATTCGAATTTTAACCTGTTGCACAGTTCCACTATGTTAGAATAGGAAAAATCACTATGTTAACATTGCTACAATTCATACGTGAACATAGGTAATTTTCCCATGTAACAAAGAAAAAGTTCCCTTGTTGACATAATACAAATTCCAATGTCGCAACTGGAAAATTACTTCTGCAAAAATGGAAAAAATACCCATGTAGTTTTTTTCTCCATGTAGTTTGTTCTATCGCGCTTTCCATTACGACTTTGCCACCCCCCACTTTTTCGGATGCTCAAATTTCCTGTCTTGGCACTTGGTATAAGCATCACTCACGTTCTGTTTTAAACGAATTTTTCAAAATAATAAATTTTTGTGAATATATGGTATTTCAATGAAACACCATTTGCATGCCATTAACTTTGATTCGTACATACGTAGAACGTGCGGTGAGAACTGTGATGAAGGGGAGCCTGAATTGTTAATTTTCTCAAGATTTTTTTTCCCTACAACCCCTGGCGGTTGCTTATAACGAGCGTGGACTGTATTAATATTTAAAATCATTTAAATTATAATAATTACGCCGGTTATCTCTATGGTAAAAATATTTCAAATTTCACCGCAATCTGATAATAATCATAAGTATATAATTTTGAGCGCGTAGTAGAATACTCGCATATTAATAACATTACTCATGAAATTTAACACATTGATTATATATAAAAAGGTTGAAATACTATATAAATTAAAAGACCGTTACTAGTTATTAAAATGTAAATGTAATTTATCACTGATAATATGATGGACTTATGTACTAATATAGGGGAAGGGGGGGGGGGGCAAAACGGGATAGTCCGGCAAAATGGGATACCCTCAAAATTTCGTCAAAATTTTTTTTTCTCGAAAAACTTTCGAAAAGGGTTAAAAATGACATCTAGTATCATTTTACACTATTAAAAGCTAAAAAAAAACATTTTTATATTTTTTGCGAAAAGTATAAATGAAAAAAATGTAAAAATTTTATCGTACTACAAATTTATTTTCATGAAATATCACAAATTAAGAAATTTATTTCTTTAATTAACTCAAGAACAATAACAACAATAATACTAATAAAAACTCTAAAACTGTAACATTGGTAATCATCATAATTTTAACTGTTACATTGTAACTTTCATAATTTCGTAATATTTTATAACTTTAGTGCTATAATATCACATTATTAACAGTTATGTTAATTTTATAATATTCAATATTTAATTATTTCTCTTATAAAAATAATTTCTTTGGAATGAAAACTAACTAACATTATTTTTAACATAAGTATTAAAATTTATAATAAATAACGATAACGATATATAACTGATTCATCGTTAATGAAAGATAAATCTCTACAATTATTCACAATAATCACAGATAAATTTAGTATCGTCGTCCGAAACACGTAAATTTTATTACTTACATCAATTTAGAAAGACATTATTACACCAATTTTATTCACTTGAAAAAAAAAAAAAAAATTTACTTTTTTTTGGGGTATCCCATTTTGCCCGCAGAAAATAAAAATTTTTTTTTTGATGGCAGTCTAAAATTCGTTATATTTATTTCAAATAGAATCAAAATGAAGCCAATTTACGATATTTATGTCCCTAAAAACTAAATTTTTCGTTAAGTATCCCGTTTTGCCCCCCGTTCCCCTATATATCAGCATATTTACTTGAAAAGTATTGGGATGAAAAGTAATTTTAAAAAATAAAATTTTTAGCTTTGATGTTACGTATTTTAACGTTTATTCAGTTTACATATATAAAGCTACTGCACTTGCATACGTGAAATGCAATCATATGGACCGTTGAAAGAAATTCATTTTCACATATGCACTCGGCCGAGATATCGTAGATAACTAGTACTATCGGAATATGTACGCTCGAGTAACCATAACTGCGTTATTCATCCGTTTCATCAATTGCTATCTATCGATAGGTTTACTGTTTGCCGTAGGCTCACGAATTTCAATGACGAAATTTCATCAAACTTTATTAATATTTCTATAAAAAAAAAAAATAATAATAAATAAATAATAAAAAAAAAATATATTTATATGAAAAATGAAAATGAAAACAAAAGGACGTAGTTTACTGCTGATGATATGCTTGCAAACTGTTTAAATGTTTGGCAAGAGGAACGTCCAGCTGCTGCAGTGCAGCAAACAGCGTTAATCGCTTGGAATGGACAACTTTTAGCAACATCAACCGGTCACCCTTCGCTATTACAAGTACTACTACTAACATAACATTTGCACTAGAAAGTGGTTATATTTATCTTAAACTAAATTTCGCTATGAATCCCATTAACAAGTTTGTGCAGTTTAAGTAGCTATAATTTAAATTAATTATTGATATAACTGCAATAATCAGACATTAGTTATGTTGGATTACTTCAATATATAATTATCTCAAAGTTTTTGAAATTTCAATTAATTATTAACAGGTAATTTGTTGCTTTTTCTACACATAAGTTTCGACGCATTGACTAGGATAGCCGTGTAAAAAAAAAGTTGTTGAACTTCGAAATTTGAGACACTTTTGAACTTTTGTCAAAATTTTGTAACTCCTCAATACTAAAAAAGGCCATTCGGCAGCCGAAATGGAAGTAGATGTGTAATGTATTCTTTATTGAACCCCTAAAAGTTTTAGTAACAGTAAGCGCCATTAAAAATTCATGATATAAAGTTTGAATCATAAGTTTAAATAAATTGATAAAATTTGAGTATTAACTTGAACTACATGGGTGCCAAGTTTCATTTGGATAAAGTCATAGTAGTGCGATTTGAAGCTTATTTTATTGGCTACAAGATGCAATCAACGAAATTAACCTGCAATGTATTGTTCAAAAGATATTGAGAGTTGAAGCCGTAAAAAAATTTTTACAGTCATTAATCCATTTAAAACAACTGTCGAAATGGTCAGTTAAATAACGAAATTTAAAGCTGATTTCATGATCTTTCAGATACATTTAACAGAAATGAGCTATCGCTTTTCATTCGAAAGTTTTGGATGAGAAATTGGAGAGAAATTGACAAAAAACGATTATTTTTTCTTTTAATTTGAAAAACTTTAAACACATACAATTTTTGAACTAACCGACCGATTAGGGTCATCTTCGAACTTGACCTAGATTTTTACCCCAAAAAAAGTATGTTGAGTTTCATTCAAATCCGTTTGGAATTAAAGACGCTATCGTGTCCACAAACGAGGTTATATCCCACATATATATACATTTTGTAACTAATAGTATTTTTGGAACCTACTTGACGAATTATGTTAGGTTATGACTAAATTCTGTGAAAATTCCACCAATAGGACAAATGCAATGGCTAGATTTCGATAGAAAATTGACTCAAAATAGTCGGAGTTATGGAAAAATCTCTGAAAAATCTTCTATTCAAGATTAGTTTCAAAAATTCGAAATTACGAACATAACTAATTAATATGAAATGAATAAATTTCCTAGGAAGTTATTGTATTTTTTTTTTTTTCGCCGTCTAATTTTATCCCATAGTATATTTATTGCTGTATTTTTTTTAACATTAAGAATTTACAAAAGTAACGCTTCCGATTTTTCAGACTTCGATAATTTTCATCCGTATGAAAGTTCGAAAGACAAGTCGCTTCTTTTTTTAAACTATAGTTAACTTGCCGTTCCCTTCTATAACCATTATAATTAAAAATATTTGAAAACAAAAAAAAAAAAAATTTTTTACTCTCAAATGCTGTCTTAGTTTGTGCCGGGTTGTCTTAACTGTTTCTAATTGAATAAAAAAACATTCGAAATACACTATAATTCAGTAAAAAAAAAATTAAATCTACAAAGATCTGGGTCGAGTGCGAAATTTAAATCTCCGTAGATCTAGATTATATTTTTCCATTATAAAAATACCCAAAGTGATAATTAGCAACTTTAATTGACGTATTTTATTTATAACAGTTCCTAATTTCAATAGCACGACCCAAGTGAAAATATTTTTAAAATCTGTTGAATTACTAATGATCGAATTATCGCCACTAAGTGCTCCAATTATTATTCTTACCGACTAAATTTAAGCTTCCAATTATACAAATAATTTAATATCCTTCGAGGTATATTTTATTAAAATATGTCAAGATCTTAACATTAAACATTTTAATAATGAATACATTCTTGAGGATTGTATAAATTTAATAAAACTACTTAAATCTCAGTACTTATTAAATTTATAAAATCTTAACTTTAATTATTCACTTTAGTCGAAGTTTCTTTAAATGTACACGGAGAGAAATTTATGGTAACCGTTTCTAGTACGTTTATGAAATATCATCCCATACCGTGATGGTAATGATTACTTGGAATTATGGGATATAGACCCAGACTTTCTGGGAAAAGTTCCCAAAAGTATGGGAACAATTCCCATATCTATGGTAACAGTTCCCATATCGCATGTGAAAAAATTATGGTATTGATTACCATAATATTATGGTTACTATAATATTATGGTAATGGTTACCATAATATTATGGTAATGATCACTTTGTTATAATTAGGGACAAGATTTTTGCCTTATTTTGAATTGAATAGTTTAAATTTGTGATATTACGGGGAAAATATCGGTCTTAGTAAAAAAGTTTTCGAACAAAAGTTGTAGGAAATTTAATTTTATTAAAAAACTTTCTCTTATGATTTTCTCATACGATCAATATTTTCACCGTAATTCTCAAATTAAGATTCATAATGAATGATTCAAAATTTTGTTAATTATGAAAGTCTTAATTCTGAAATTATGGCTTTCTTATTAGTCCTTAGAAAAAATTATAAGAGACATTTTTTTTAGAAAATTAAATTTAGAACAACTTTTACTTGAAAAATTTTTCCATACGATCAATATTTTCACCGTAATTCTCAAATTAAGATTCATAATGAATGATTCAAAATTTTGTTAATTATGAAAGTCTTAATTTTAAAATTACAGCTTTCTTATTAGTCCTTAGAAAAAATTATAAGAGACATTTTTTTTAGAAAATTAAATTTCCTACAACTTATGTTTGAAAAGTTTTTTCATAAGACCAATATTTTCCCCGTAATATAAAAAATTTCACACCACTAATTATTAATTATTTTTAAGTTAACGCAAAAATTTTGGCCCTAGTTATCATGGTAACCGTTACCATATTTATGGTTCCTATAATATTATGGTAATGATTACCATACATTATAGTAATGTTTACCATATATTATGGTAACGGTTAATATAATATATATGGGTGCCGTTCCTATAATCGACATTTCAAAAAAACTGGTTACCATGGATTATGGGAACTATTCCCATAATATATTGTAATTATTACCATAAATTTCTCTCCGTGTAAATGATAATTTTTAGTACTCGACAAAACTGTAAATTTTTTTTTAATCGTCATTAATTTTTTTAAAGATTAATATAAATTTACGTCATTATTAATAATTCCATTGTATAAAATAAATTACGTATAGTTGGCTATTATATAAAAGTAATAAACTTATTACTTCAATTTACATTATTCAGTTTTTTTTTTTTTTTTGATTTCCTATTTTCCAATTCTTATTACCCAGTTATTTTATTATCCATCCTCTTATATTTTTCTTTGTAATTCAATAAAATAATTTTTCTTACTTATAATCATTTTCTTCACTTCTTTTTCAATAGAGACGCTTTACTTTTTTTTTTTTTTTTTTTTTCTCTTTATTTTCACTGGAAGTTCAATTACTCGGGTATTAAAATAATTATTAAAAATGATTGTTGCAGTAATTAATTTTATTAAATTAAGAGAACACAAGAAAAAACGTTATAGTAAACAATGGAGTGTGCAAACAATAATGTTAATTTATAATCAGGTTCATCATTATTATATGCATGTAGAATTTCGGGTTAAATTTACACCTTTGGTTTGAAAGAGGATGAGAAAAGCAGGAGACTCGCATTAAATCATACCTGCCCAGCCGGATGACTGTTATTCGCTTCTCATTCTACCTCCAAAAGGTGCACGACCATTAATTTTCATTAAGCACCAACGAAATTCACCTCGAGTTTAAATTTTATGCAGAATAAAAAAATTTACCTTCATTAAAAAAAATATAAAAATAATATGAGTTTGCGGTAACAAAAATATAATTAAAAAACAAATGCTTCTGCTCAATACTATATATGTAATGAACTCATAAATTATCATAGTAAAGAGATTTTTATTTTTATAAACTTGTACAAATTAAAATAAAACAGAGTGCAAGGCATGAAGGTATCCCCCAAAAATTGACAAAAAAAAAAAATTTAGTCTTGAAATTTGAGAAAAATTATCTGAACTAGTCTCAGAGTGATGCAAATGTTTGCATCCCCGTATGAAAAAACAATATATGGTTAAAATATATGAAATCATATATGTTTGCAAGAAAAAATTTATGATATATTATATTGTATATTATAAAAAATCATATAGAGATTTTGGCCGATTTAAGATAAAATTATATACAGTAGTAAATATATGTATTCCATATATGTAACTTCCCGATGAAAAAAGATTTTATACAATTGTATAAAATTATATACAAAAAATGGCCCGATCCAATTGTATACAACTGTATAGAAATTGTATACAATTCTATACAAATTGTATACAAGTCTATATAATTATATACAATTTTATACAAATTATATACAATTCTATATAATTATATACAATTCTATATAATTGCAATATGTAGAATTGTATATAATTATATAGAATTGTATACAATTTGTATAGAATTGTATACAATTTCTATACAAATTGTATATAATTGGATCGGGCCATTTTTTCTATCCAATTATATATAGTCTATATATAATTATATATAGTCCATATATAATTGATATATAATTCTATACAATTGTATAAAATCTTTTTTCATCGGGTTATATGATTTTTATATTAAGCTATGTATACATTTACATTTACCTTATAATATATTGTATTGATATATTTCCTTTTATATTCAAAAAATATTTAATTTTTATATGAAATGAAATATATGGTAGCATATAATTTATATTATATATGGCACCATATATTTTCTTTGTTATATTTAAGCATATATTTTATTCGGTGTATGTATATGTATATGGGTATATATATTCGCATCAAATTAACTAATTTTGAAAATTTTAACTGCAATTTAAAGAGTATATTAAAATTTAGATCAAATTTAATTGGAGTTGGTCATACGAATAAGAAACTTTTTTTTCCATACACAATATAAATATATGTTTTTATATATGATCAGACTATATTTTTCGTATATGATAGAAATATGTATTTTTATGTATGATAAAAATATAGTTTTCGTATATGACAAGAATATATATTTTCATATATGATAAAAATATATTTTTTGTATATGATTGACATATATATTTTATATATGCTAAACACATACGGACTCATATATGATAAATATTATATTTTTTAATATAAAAAAAATATATCAGAAAATATAGTTAAATTGGCCACATAATTTTCTGATATTTATTATATATTTTGACCATATATGTCATTTTCATACGGGAAGTATTAAGGGTAAAACGGGACAGCTACAAATTCAAAAAAAATTTTTTTGCTTGAAAAATATAATTATTTTTTTAATTATCGATAAAAAATTGTAGGCTCGTTAAACATGAATGAAATGAAAGTATGTACAGTAATTAAAATCAATGAAAAAAATATTTTTTTATCATGTCCCAAATAACTAATTTTGATATTAAAAAAACTGATAATTCACTAGAGATGAAAGAAACAAAAGTATGTACAGTAATTAAAACCAAAAATTTTTTTTTTATTTTCTTTAAACAAAAAATTGTTAATAAAAATTTATAGGTCTGGTAAATATAAATAGCATGTGAATAAAACTCATTATAAGACACTTTAAAATATATATAGGATATTAATGACTAATATAAAAAATTAAATATACTATTTATGACTGAGTAAGTGTTGAATAATATCACAAACTCACAATATAACTTACTTTGGCTGTCGTGTTAAATCCATACCTGATTAGTGTGATGGTCAGAACACGCAAATATATACTTACCCCAGATTAATGTAGACTAAATAAAAATTCTAACAGACCTACAATCTCAAAAATTATATATTTTCATGTGACAAGCTTGAATAGTATTGCGAGAATTTATTGTAGAGATTAAGTCGTAAAGTAGTATCAATTTTTTTTATATTAATTTTTAGACCGCTGTGACGTGACGCTCGGGACGTTTACAAAAAAAGTTACAACCAGTCATAGATTCAAACATGATTGTAGTATGAATTCTTCATTAAACATTAAGTAAGTCTCTCTTTTCTCCTCCGTAGACAAGCAGATGATTGATAAAAAATATGCAGACCCATGTAAAAAAAATTCGTTCCAAAAATGTTCCTGACAGTGAACTTCTAAAAAAAATTGAGACAATTCTCAACTTTGAGTTAAACATTTTTGAAGCTTTAACCCAGACAGCATTCAAGTCAGAATAACTGTTTTACGACGTATTTTTGAAGGAGTCTTCAAGAAGTCTTATAATGACTTCTTAAAGGTGTCATTTTTAAGAACTCTTAATTAAGAGTTCTTGAAGACTCCATAAATAAGACGTCAGTTTTGTGACGTCTTAATGTATTCTTTTTTTAACTTTTTTGAAGTCAAAATGAAGTCAAAATTAGGAACTCCTTAAGACGTCATGGTAAGTTCATTCTGAAGTCTTATTTGCGGAGTCAAAAAAAAGAACTCTTTTTAAAGACGTCTTACTGAGTTCGCTAGGTGGCGCATTCGACATCTTGAGAACTTCTTAAAGACTTCTTTAACATGTTTTTAAGACGTCCAAATCATAAATAGGAACTCATTCAGAACTCATCAAGACGTCAATTTGCTATCTAGGAAAATAATTACAAGTATGAAAAATTTTGATCTAGGGTAAATTTTTATGCGGGTTTTCTATATTTTTTTATTTTTGAAGCAAAAATGATTTGAATTGACAATTTTGTGAGTTTATAATAGGTTTGTAATTAGTTCCAATTCGGCTGTCCAATTTCAAAACACAGAAAGTGACAAATTTTTTCAAATCGATTTTTTAGTATTTTTAGTTCCAGTGGCGTCTTGTGAACATGATTCGATGCATATTTCAAAAATTTTATTTTTTTCAGTTAGTGTGTTTTGAAATTGGGCAGCTGAATTATTTATTTTTTGACTTATTTTTGAACTACTACGAAAATTGAAAAAAAAAAACTGATCTTCCCAAAAAGTTCTAATAAGAGTCAATAAATGTTCATAAATATTTTCAAACCATTTTTATTTTTTTTTCTGCCTCACACCTGAATAATTCTGGTAAGAGTCAGAATGTCCATAATTCCTAATTAATTCTTTTTTTTTTTAGTGTTCTTCAAATCCAAAAGATTGAAAAATCAAATTATTTTGCTCAAAAAATAAAAAAAATAAAATGCGCAGGAAAAACCTTCACCACTTGAAAATTGTTCACTTTCTAATTTTTTCAAAGTTCCAAAAATATTCTATTTAAAGTTCAGAATTATTTCTATTTTGAAAGTTCGCTGTCATGAAATTTTTGGAACGATTTTTTTTTTTACCCGGATATCAGGAAAAAAATCATTGAAGACAAAAGAAACATATATTTTTAAATAGTCATATTTTATTTTTGTTAAAAATCATTTTAATTTTTCTAATTAAGTTAAAAATCGATATCATTAAAAATTAATAAAATTAAACAAAAATTTCTGACAGTTATCAAAGAAAGATTTACTCGAAATAGATAAAAATAAGTTATAGTCTGTGCTCGAAATCTAAATGAATTAATTACTCCCTTAGGTATCCCATATCCTGGGCAGGTTGTTCCTAAATATTCAGTAATTTATGATCGCATTAGTTATTTATAATCCCACATGAGATAGTAAATTTGACGAAATAAAAAATATAAAAAATAACCGAGACGATGAAAGCCGATATTATTGATTTAATATACTTGTATGCGTTCTCACTATGCCTTGATCTCAAGGGATAGGAGGATCGTGACCAATGATTAACTCGATTTCCCAGTACGCAGTCGATTGTCGTATTCAGTCCTTGAGTGCTGTACAAAGCCACACCCGAGGCCAAGTATCCTCTTCAAACTATCTACTCCACTGGTTAACTCGAATCCTTCGAATGCCTGAGGGATGGATACTGAGAAATTTCCTGTTCCAATCAATTTAATTATTTTATAATTTACCATACTTACGTGTCTTTTACTTTTTGTTTAACTCATTCTCAATACCCTTTTAATTTTAAAAATCAATAGTAATTGTTCATTTAAAAAATTTATCGTCACTTTATATCCGGAAACTTTTACGAATACATCGAACAGAATTTACAATATGCATTGTAATATTCATAAGACAACAGATTTAATTTTATTTTAGAAAATTTTACTCGCTGCATCGTAATTGATTATGCTAAATTAGAATCTTTGGTAAAATATTCGCAAAAAACGAAATAAAAACCGTAAATTGAAAATGATTATGATTAAGAAAGCTGATAAAATGAGTTAGATGCGTTTAAGGGAATTCTCACACAGAAAAAAAAAGTTATCTTGAGTCAAGAAAATATTTTTGAAGACAAACGTTTTCGGGAACCAAGTCAAGATTTTCTTGAGCCAAGAGAATTCGTCTTGGTCGGAGAAGATTTCTACTTTATCTGAGAAAATTTAGGTCTCCAAAAAAATTTTCTTGAATCAAGAATATTTATCTTCAGTCGAGAATTTTCGTTTTTCTGTGAAGGCAGTGCCCTCCCCCCACTTTTTAAAAATATTCAATGACTTTCAACTGTTATAACGTTTGTTTAATTTTTTGATTTATTAATTAAAAAAATCCAAAAACCGTCTGACCTTGCGGGCCAGCCCCTTCCTGCTGTTTTCGAGCTCAGGGAGCTCGTAAACATTATAACTTGTAAATTTTTGAGCTCAAAAATTTTGTAGGCCGGTAAAACATACCTTCACTAAAAAATTATAATTTTTGTCCGACGATATCTTTGGATGGAATGAACCGATTTGAACGTTCTTGTTGGCAATCAAATGGGTTCAACAAGACTTAAAACTGGTTACATTTTGAGGTGAATCGGGCAAGTGGTTTATAAGTCATACGGAAAAACCAAAAACAAGAAAAATTTTTAATTTTTATTCTTTGTATAACTTGTAAACTACATGACCGATCTACCCCAAAATCTAATCAATTCTAAGTTTTGGCGAGCCCTTTCGATTGCCACCAAGAACGTTCTAATCGGTTTATTCGTTCCAAAGATATCGTCGGACAAAAAAAAGATCACACACACACACGCATACACGCGGACGTCCATCCGGAAATAGTCAGAACAGCTTCCTAGGACTTCAAAACGTCGACATCTGATGAAAACTCGATTTTCCAAAAAACCAATAACTTCCCTTTTTTTGAAAATTTGAAATTTTCTTAGCGGGAAGTTAAAAATTAAAGTATATTACGTGAAAAAAAGACAACATAGTTGCGATTTTGCTGAGATACAGATTTTAAAAAAATTGAATACAGTTCTTATCAATTTGGAGTTGACCGAAATTTAGTGAATAAATTGGAAAATTTGAATTGTAACATTCACATAGGCTGCGTTGGTCTTGGGCGTTTATGCGCTGTCAGCATATTTGTATAGATGTACATAGGCATTCAAAATACTATAGGATGTGGTATTTAGAGCGCTCTAAGCGGCCAACGCGAATGCACCCATAAAGATTATACTAAATTTTGTTCCACTTTTCGTTAACTCCTAGATAACAATACCCGGGTCAAAAATAAAACTTGATTTAGACTTGGTTATCTTAAATCGTGACTAAGTAGCCAGTTCAGTTGAAACCAACACGAATTTGCGTGAATGAGGGAAATCTCCGTGAGAAGGGGAGTGAATAAATAAAAAGTCATCCACTCCGCGTTCACTTCGCAAATGTTTTGCAGTATACGTTAACAAAATTGTTTTAAAAAATTACCGAATAAATTGTATAATTTTTAAAAATATCGAGGTATCCCACCGTCACCTAAAATTTTTGCGTAATTTTTCACTATAAAATTCTCTAAGTGCAGTTTAATTTATTTTTAAATATTTCTTCAACTCGGATTAAAAATTAAAAAAAAATAAGTCAGTCGTCATATAAAATCTCAGATTATTTATTGTTAATGACAGTATAAATCTATCAATTATAGTCGTTAGCTTAGAAAATATGTAGATGTATAATCGCAAATAAGCTTACCTTTGAATTCAATGATTTAGCTCCTTATTATGAGACCTCCAATTACGGAATCGGATTCAAGAGTTTTAGGTATTCAGAGATATCAATAGTAATCTACTTAAGTCGTGGGATGTTATTTTGCAACCAACCAATTATTTAAGGACTTATTTATAGGGTTAATAATTATGACTAAGTTTTAGGTAAATAAAACAAAGTAATTAATCATAAACATCATTACGTATATTTATTATTATTATTATTACATTCATGTGTACTACATCGAAAGACATATTAGCACTTTGAATATCTAAATAAATTATTTACAATTACTTATTATTTTTATATCATGCTATAATACAAATAAATTATTTTTAGATGCCGGTGACTTATGCATAAATACTGTATACATTTTATATATATGTATAAAAAACATTACCGTTTTATTTATTATTTCGCTATTTATAATTTATTAATTTGAAAATTTTTTTTACTCATTCACCTGAAAAAATTGTTCGATCAGCTTTTGAAATCTATAAAGATCTATCAAGATCAATAAGGATAAACATCGATCTTTATAGATCTTTTGGCAAAAATAATTTAGATCTAACGAGATCTGATTAGATCTGAGTGTTAATTTGAAACCTACATCGATATCAATAGATCTGTTTAGATTTATATAGATCTCCTAGATCTAAGGTTTGGTTTTGATCTACATAAATCACAGATCTACATAGATCTTAAAAATTTTTAATAAAATTAGATCTACTACATTCTAATTTTTTTTCTTGGGTTTAATAACAAAGAGAATTAATTAGATCTACAAAAAACTACATAGATCTTAATACGTTTAAAAAGATCTAGATCAATTGACATTACAGGTAAATGGTGATCAACGGTCGAACAAATTAAATCTACTTAGATCTTGTCATGTGTCAAACTTTCAGATCTACTTATGTCTCTATAGAGATCAACCTAAATCTATATATGTAGATCTTTGCACATATACATTGATTTATAAAATAAAAATAAAATTTACGTAGATCTAAACAATTTTTTTTCAGGCCAATTACTAAATCAACAGTCCGTGTGAAAAAAGTTCGACTAGTCGAACTTTGAATTTTGAGACAATTTTGAACTTTGGTCGAATTTTTTCGAATTTGTAGAAAATTTTAAAAAATAAATTATGGGATAGAATTTAGTGGAAAAATACAAAATTTCATAACAACGTTCTTAGAAGATGTATTCATTTCATATTCATTGAAATGAAAGTTCGAAATTTTCGAATTTTCGGAACTTCTCTCGAATAGAAAAAAATCAGTTTCGAAAATTAGAAACGGTTGAAATTTTTTATTTTACGAACTTTCGTAGTATCACTAATTGAATGGAAGTTCGAAAAAAGTTCGAAATTTTCAAATTTCCAGAAAAAACTTGGATTCCGCTTGGACAAATAGTCGAAATTTTCAGTTTTTCAGAAATTTTTCGATACTTCTCCAGTACGAAATTTCTAAAAATTTCGACTAAATTTAGAATTTGTCTTAAATTTCGAAGTCCGACTATTGGAATTTTTTTTTACCTTTTTTTTCACACGGAAACTTTCATCTCGCAATTTATCTTAAAATTTTACATCGATGTTGTTTAAAGTAAACGGTAAATAACCATATATTACAAATAATTAAATAAACATATATTTATAAATAGTATACGTATATTTTACACAATATAATACTCAATATTTTTTTTTATGCCTAATAGGCAAAATTTAATTATTTCAGTAGCCCAAAGCTACATAATTTTTCTACTTACTTATTACAATAATATATATACGGTAATTTTTATTAACAATCAGATAAATATCTGTGCATAGTTTTTCTTAATCAAGTCTTTTATAGTCTTATAAAAAATAATATTCACTTATTTAAAACAAATAAAAACTTGACTATTTAAACAATAAACTTTTTTTACTTTTAAATTAACTCGATAAAAAAAATATTATCAATAATCAATCACTTTTTTGTCTTTCCTCTACTCGTTTAATTCTCCCTAAATTTTATTTTTTATATTCCCCCGATAAATATATTACACAGGATGTCGGTTAATTCTATCTATCTTCACAGAGAGAAAATTATGGTAAATATTCCTAGTACACGGTAAGAAATATTTTGCGGATATCACTATGCCAGTATGGGCGTGAACGCCATACTGTATGGTATCGAAGATTTTTATAGGTTATAAAATTATATGCATAGATGATTCAACCATTGCGGGAATAGTAACATTGGCAATAGTTGTCGCGGACGCCGCAATGTCAGTTTGGCCGTCAGGCCCATGCTGCGCTGCCGTATCCACAATGCTTTTGGCCGATAAATCTAGTCTAACGACATCTATATAGTTTTGGTGGTAATACGATAGTATACATTAATTGACACGCCAGAAATTATGGCGGGAAAAACTAGTAGCATTGTGCCCTCGGCATTGTAGTATGCACAGTAAAAAATATTGTGTATTTGTGTCGAAAACGGTTTGTGTTAAAAATTGTAGTGTGTTAAACTAACACAAAGTTTGTGTCACTTTATTTTGTAACATAAAAAATTTGTTATAAACTCTTTATTAACACATTTTGTGTGTCACTGTCGAATTCTTTGCGCCCTCTTGTGGTGATATTTCAACATAATCTTTGTGTTAAAAAGGGGTTACACAAAGTTTGTGTCGAAATTTCAACACATATTTCGTGTTAACCGTTTTTAACACACGAATTGTACACAATATTTTTTACTGTGTGGGTCTCAGGGCCATGCTGTTTCGCCGTGCCTACTATACATATGTGTGAGCAATACAATAGCTCCAGTACCATACAGTATAGTATAGAACCCCATACTTCTGGGACTCGTTACAATACGAGTATCAAGTAAAAAATCAAAAAATGAAAAGCATTTTCTTTTGAATTAAAATGAAAGTGGAGTAAAAAAAAATCACATTGGACAATTATTAGATGATTTCCACGATTTTTGACAAAAAAAAATTTTTCTCGTTGGAACTACCCCGTTTGATCAATTATTTATTTTAAAAACGAGTGGGCTACCTCGAAATGTTGAGTAACAAATTTTTTTTTCTTGAAAAAATCTTTTTTTTTATAAGGTACAAATTCTACCCCCATGCTAAGAAAAACAAAAAAAAAGTTTTCTTTCAACCCACCCTAGTAGGTACTATAATTTGGATGAGTACCGTTCGTATAATCGATATTTTAAAAAAATCGGTTACCATACGTTATGGAAATCATTCCCTAATATATTGTAATTGTTACCATAAATTTCTCTCCGTGCTCAGATATTAGAAAAAAAAAACAATTCGAAATTAATAAAATAAAAAAGTAATTAATATCATTACTTATATTTTGGCGAGAATCATTTGCTCATTTGTAAAAAGCCAAATTATAAAAGGAGTAAATAAAAAGTAAAAGTCTCGAGCTTCTTAAAACAAACAACTCATTCACTACTGTCTCAAATAAACTCTTATATAAATAGAAAAAACCTCTAAGATTTAAATACAAACGGAATTTTTATGAAGAACAATGAAGCTAAGAAAAGTAAAAAGCTAAATATTTTTCTCGACAACACTTAATAATGACAAGTAGTCAATTTCTTTAAATGATACCATTCTACAAGTACTATAAATTATTTTGAAATGCAAAAAAATAACTTAAAATTAATAATAATTATCGTAGCACATAAAATGTATGACAAAACTTTTAACTCGACGGATATGAATAAAGTCGAGGAAATTTTTCCTCTTTATACTTTAAGTGTATGTATATATATGTACATCTATAATGTCTAGAGAATATGTTTTTTTTTTTTTTTATTTTAAAATTAAATATAAATGAAGTGAACATCGAGTGAATTAAAAAGCAAAGTTTGTGAACACATATTATGAATAAGTTAATAGTTAAGTCGATCGCGATGAATATTTATTTTTAATTATTATAATTTATATTATAATAATAAAAATTATTTATATTATCATTATCATTATTTTAAAGTATGTACAAGTCATATAACAGCTTCAACTAACGGCAGACAAGTGAACATCATTTCAATTGTTTGCTTACGAGAATAAAGTTAGTTGTGATTACTTTGAATTATTCACAAGTTTATCGTTCATCTGTCTCGCTTTTATTTTATTACATCTTAAAACTTTTTTTTTAGTTTGATGGTATATATATAGATATATTATGCTCAGTCATTCAATCTTCATTAACTATGCAGTCACAAAACCGTTGTTTCGTAACGTTTATTTTATTGAGAATGACGTCCTTTAATAGTGTTATAATTTTGTTTAATGGCGAATAGTGTGCGTAGTTTATATCTATATATGAGTAGATATATCTCTTTTTTTCGTCTGACGTACACAGAAACAACGGAAAGCAAAGGCACTTTTATGCTTCCGTCACAACACGATTAGAAGAAGTGATGGACTGATACCTTTACGTGAATAAATATTGAGCTGCTAGGACAAGTACTATTGTCAATTGCATTATTATTCCTACCTTGCTGCTAGCTGTCCCCGAAACAATGCACTCACTTTGGGTGTAAGGAGAACAGTGCACCTATAACACACATGGGTAGACATTTAATATTTGTCTTTATGGTTCTATTTGTGTTGTTGTTGTTGATGTTGTCAGCTGATTTAATTTAATTTGAGTACATAATAGAGACAAATTCCAAACATTTTAATTAAATTACAGAAGACTGAGAGAAAAAAAATTAAATTTAATAAAAATTGTCTACTTGACTGATAGTACAGAGAAAAAATTTCTTGGCGCAAAAAATTTTTACTCGTCCCAAGAAAATTTTTACTTGTCCTAAGCAATTTTTGGAAATCAGGAATTGAAAACGAAAATTTTCTTGAGCCAAGAAAAAATTTTTTGAGGCAAGAAAAAGTTTTATTGGGCCAAGAAATAATTTTTTTCTGTGTATACCAAAAAAAGAATTTTTTGCTTTATGATTTAAAAATAAAAATTTTTTTAAGACTAAAAAAAATCGAGTGATGCAAGAAAATTTTTTTTACTTCAAGAAATTTTTTCTTTGTCTCAAAAAATTTTTTTTGCAACTCATGGTAAGAAAGTCTCTGATTGGTTAAAAATGATACTACAAAGAATAAGTATCGCGAAAAATGTCCACTTTGTTTGTGAAAAATATCCCTGATTAAAAAAAGCGATTTAAAACGATTTGCAATGTTAAATCCCCATAAGAAAAGGGATTCAAAAGTATTCAAGGTATTCAAAAGCATTAAAAAGTATTTAAAATTTTTTATTTCGAATCGTTTTAAATCGCTTTTTTTAATCAGGGATGACAAACGTACATGTTCTACGTATATATAGATATACTATTTATTAGCCATTAAACGATCCAACAGAAAACCCAATCAACCGCCGTCTCGAGTTAGGACAGCGGAAAGTCCCGGTTCCATGCGTTTTGAGCACCTGACAAAATATCCCCGACAAAATATCTCTGGGCAAAATATCCCCAGTTTTGTGTCAGTTTTTTTGGCTTTTTTCACTATTTTTACTTTCTTTTCATGGGGATATTTATGGGGACAAAATATCCCCCATAATATTATTATGTAATAGTTGCCACTTTTACTATTTTTGCTTTCTTTTCATGGGGATATTTTGTCCGGAGATATTTTGTCGGGGATATTTTGTCAGGTGCTCAAAACGCCTGATACCGAAAGTCCCACACTATAGAAAATTATCTTACTGTATTTAATTAATAAGATTGAATATTATTTTAGATTAATTAAAAGATTAAATTTAATGTACTGTACTTTTTTTACCAATCAGAGACATTCTTTCTTAACATTTGATGCAAAAACTATTGTAACGGATTGAGTAGGAAGGGCTTTCGACACTCGTGTGTTGGCAACACTCGCCAGTAAATTTTTATTTTAAATTTATAATGCAAAAAATTTCTTGGGACGAGACATATTGTTTCCGTCAAGAAATCCTTTTTTTCTGTGTGTACTTAATACTAAAAAAGTTTTACTAAATTGAAGTACAATATTTCTTATTTTAATAAAAACAGGCAATTAATTTTTATTGGCACTATTCAAGTAAGTAAATACTTGAATTAAGAAAGTTTGTTGGCGGTGTATACTTTTTTTTTTGTGTAAGAAATATGAGAGTTATGAGTGTAAAATAAAGACAACAAGCTCACCTTTATTAAAGAATCCGACATTCGGTCAAGAAAGTCTTTGGTGAATTCGGCTGTCTCTTCGCCACACTTCCGTCGCACTGTGTGGTGTGAACATTCCAAAAATTCACGAAATGCGCTGTAACAAAGTTTAAAAATAACAAACATTTATTAGTTTTCATAGGAATAGTTAATTTTTATAAAGAAAATTTAAATATGTCGACTCGCACATTCCTTGCAGAGATATTCTTTTCACAAAGAGCTTTTGTAGTTATATTTAATTATGAAAGAAGTTTTACTTTATTGAAATTCTTTTCATAACGAATATGTTCGGCTATTTAAAAGTATATTTTATTTTCATTTTTTTCTTTATATCGAGAAAATCCGAAAAAAATTGATTATCAAAAATTATTGCAGAAAAATTTTCTTTTTCCAAAATAGTTTCATATCGGAATTTTGTATTTTTTAAATAACTTTTGATTAATTCTAAGTTCCTAAAATGTTCACGTGCAAAATTTTTTTTTACCTTTCTACTCAGTCTGCGAATTAAATTTTTTTACTTGAATTTTCATGGCTTCCAAAGGATAAAAATTCAAATTTTATGAAACTGAAGTTAGCTGACGTCTAATATTTTTTGGATTTTATTTTAGACAGTAAATTATAAAAAAAAAAAAAAATTTGAAAAAGTTGCACCTGTAGTTTTTTAAATTCCCTACAAGTGCATATTTTTAGTTTTTATTTTTTTGTAATTTATTTGCTGGAAAAAAAATCCGAAAATTTTTAATTGTCTGCTAACTTCAGGATCATCAAATTTTATCGATTTCGAATAAATTTTTCGGAGAATTTTCTTTTCATTCTCTAAAATTTCGTAGGTGACCCATTTTACCCTTCTTTGTAACGCTTCAAAATTCATATTAACCTCAAAAAAATGAAATATTCCTCAGAAAACTTTTTTTTTCAAGTGACCTTTACCCCAAGTTCTTTTTACTCACAGAATTTGAATACAGAAATTTTATGAAATCTCGATAGCAACATAAAAAAATTCCAAAATTTTGAAATGTCCCATCTTGCCCCAGTGTACTACTCATAAATCGGCTTTTACAAATTAAAATATATACATATATATTATATGACTAAAGTAAAATATTTCACACTAATTATGACTGATATGAGAACAAAATGAATAATTTTTTTTTTTGTAGAGTTTCAAATGAAATAAATAAAATTAAATAAAAAAACTAAATAAAGACGGAATGAAATAACGTAAAATAAAACAATTATACAAGAGGAGTTAAAAAGAAGAATTAGTAGAATATAATTTTGAGTAAAATTGTAGATACTTGGGTAACAACGAGTCATATTATCTTTTCATTTTGTGTATATTCATTACGAACACTTCTAACACTCGTATCCACTTTTCCCGCGGGAATGTGTCGAGTCCGTTGCTCGATGGTACAGTTGAGGATGTAACGTCATTAGCCTATCTGTGCTACGGTCTACTGCAGCTTTTGAACTCGTTTCCCGGAGGAAGACCAACATTCACTGGCTCCTCCGTAGTCAGCCAAGAGAATGACTACCAGTAGAGAATGAAAAAAAATAACAAAAGTACATGGAATTTGCGAAATCATACACGAGTATAGTCCGTATTATAACCGTTATACCAAATTCGTTGTTATATATTTAAATACTTTTTTTAAAAAACATTTTTTAATATAATCTCATATTCTATAATCTGATTTAACGTCGCGGGGATTCCCAGCATTGACGCAATAAATAATTTTAATTAGTTGGACACAAAAGCCACTGGCGAATAAATGATAACGATATTAATTCA